>NW_027512846.1:0-623750 GCF_048772815.1 Callospermophilus lateralis | reverse complement strand
ATGAAATTTGTAATCAGTATGAGCATATCATTAACAAAAATCAATAATACATTATTGCATTTCTGTGAGTTTACAAATCTCCAGTCCTTCTTAGAAAGTCTTACTAAAAGCTTTGAAGGATTTATAAATTTAACGTATTACTGCAATGTGTTGTTGGGGTCCATTACTAAGAAAAGAGATAGTTTCTAGATGGCATTGAAATACTTCTCTAAAACTTTGAAGAAAGTATGGAATGTAAGCTGGGCAAAAGAATAAAAACTACCTCAGGCATCAAGAACCACAGGAACTCAAGCACCACAGCAGCAAATTGTTGAATGAGCACTGCACAGTGCATCTTAGCCATACTCATGATAACCTGGGATTTCACAGCTATCAGACTGAGGGAAGATTGAATAATAGAGAGTTTACAATTCATGTTAAGAGTGAATTGGACCCAATTAATGGTCTGCCCTCAGAAAATTAATGTGTTTTTAAGGTACACGTACAGTAATATCCACATATACCCAAAATGAAAATTGTAATTTGTTAAAACACAAAGACTATATAAGTCCTGTTACATTTTCATTTTTACATTTAATCATTTCATTTAGTTTACATGGCAATCTCTAGTCACATACTAGCTTACATATTTTTATGTGTTGTCAAATTCTTTTCATCAATTTCAATACTTAAAGATGAAACTAAACAATTCCATTATTATATTTTAAGAAATTACCACCATGAAGAAAATAGACAGGAAATTCATCTTGTCCTTAGTTTACTTTGCTTTCTTTGTGTATTCTCATGCAGTGCTTCTTATTTATGATCTTGAGAAAGCCATGGGAAGGTGAATTCACCTTGTTGCAAAAAAACAGAGAAATGTATTATAGAATGTTTAGTTGTTTTCTGGTGGTATCTTTTTCAAAAGGTATATGGAAATGACATTATAGACAATATCAAGTTACAGTTAAATATTTTTCTGTCAAGGAGAGAGGAGATTTCAGAAATATGAATCTGCTCCTCTTTGGGCCTATCTTGAATTCTGGCTCTTACACCCAGCCAACTGTCAGGCACAGATGTATGTAAACATGAATTCCTTACGGGTGGGTCTGAGATCTTCCAATTCCAGTCTTTAAAACTAAAGTTTCTTGACAGATGATATTTTAGGAAGACATCTCCTGAGACTTCCTCACAGTTCAATCAGGCATGTCTCGATTTGTATAGGAAAATCTCTGCATTTGCTCTATTGTTTCTTACAAGAGAGAGACTGTGCTCCCAATGAGTAGACACATTAAGATTTGCCTTCAGAGAAGGTTTATCCATGATTGTTTAAACATGATATTTATGCATTATTATTTTTGTGGGATAATAAATTCAACATAAAGTATTCATTCCCATTTTAAAATTACAATCTTGGTTTCAGACTTGATAAGGGTATGTAAAATTTTCTAAAGAAAATATTTTATATAGAAGAAATCATGTAATACCTTGAATTTCAAAGAAGTTTCACACTTGACTGAACAATCATATGGAATAGACAATATCTGAAAAGTCCAAAGTACAAAAACTACATGATAAAGGGTCCAGAATATGTAGGGATCTAAAACTATTTTTTTTGTATGAAATACACTTAATGGTCTCTCCAATTTTACAAATTTATGGCTAGCTTATAAAACAAGAACTATTGAGTTATATTTACCTTTGCAGATGCAGAAAACACACAACAAAAATCAGACAGAAATTAAGATATTCCAGCCTTCCCATGAGATGATATTATTTCCATAAACTTTATATAGCAAAATTAAATTCTTCTCTAATTATAGCTAAGTATATTCACAAATCTTTAAAGATAAATAATGATTTAAGAAATTTTTAAGAACTTAAGAATACACTTAAGAAAAGGTCCTGAGTTATTGTAAAAAAATATTTAATGCTGTTTTGTTTTAGGCTTTACATAATACATTTGCAAAAGAAAAATAAATGCTTTTTCATATTGATATAATATGTACATAAGGGTATGCAGCTTAATATGTGCTTCTTTGTAGTGACATATTTCTAACAGTAAAAAAATTAAGAATTTAAATATTTAAGTGATTCTGTTTTTGTATGTCTTAGGAAAGAAATAAATGTGATGAGCTTATAAGGGATATTATCTCTTAAGATCAAGTTCATATCCATGAAGAAATTACAACCAAAAAATATGAACTACTTTGTAAAATGTCCAAGTTACATATTCAAGTTTCATTTAAAACTTTTTTTTCCTTTCTTTTTTCCTGGGAGAGCAAGTGATCCAGTATTTGCCTCTTAGGAAAATTGAATTACTAACCAGTAATTACAGTTCTCTGAATGTAATATTCTCAGTGGATTTGTATCAATTGTCTTGGGGCATTTTGGCATATGAGTTCCAGTAATGTAACATTTTGAAATAAGGAAAATTAAGTTCTAATAGATTGTATCTTAAATTTGTCTAGTATATTTCTATAAAGCCACTTTGAAATTTTTTTTTCCAACAGTCTTGTGAAATAGATTCAGTTAACCCAAGATGTAGTTCTTTAGCTCGCAGAAAAGTGAAATCCAAATCCAAGATCATAATGTCATTTATGAAGCTAGAAAAATCTGTGCATGATGAGGTAGCACAGATTCACTCTGCTATATTGAGTCTGCAATTCCATTTTTTAAATTAGGTAGCAAAGCAATATAAATGGGAGATACTTATTTTTAGAACATTTAAAATACCCTCGCTATCATTGTCTTGTAATTTTTAAGCATTTAATTCATTATAACATGCTACATATTAAAGTATGAATTACTAATTAATATGTGTATTTAAAAACTGAGATAAATGTAGAAATTCAATTACTAGGAGAGTTTTTGAAAATACAAGATATTATAATCTAGAATCTAAAGTGAAAATGTTTAAGCATAATTATTATATTTCCAGTTATATGAACAGTAAGAAATATCTTACCATTTTAGAACCCTTAAAGATAAAAAAATATATTTGATTGAGTCAGGATTTTGTTTTAGGGTATAATGTAACTAAGGATGAACTAGTATTTTTTGGAAATCAGAAAGATAAAAATTTTACCTTATGTAAAATTGATTTTGGGAAATTTTGAAGAAATACTTTAAAAAGCTTAATTTCCTTTAAATTTCAAAAGTTTTCTTACTGTTGCCAAATTAAAAGATTTTACTTTTCATTGACTTATATTCAATCAGTAAGGTTAAGTATTATTTTAAAACACATGAGCTTACTTAAAAACTAAGAGGTATGAAAATGAAGAAAGCTATTATTTTAGATATTTGGATGGTAAAAATTGCTATAATGCAAAGGGATTTTATCTTAATTATTCTGGAAGATGATTAAATTTATTTACATTGCATATCGTAAAATTAGCATACATGATTTATTTATTCATATGATTATCTGGAAATAAATATTGAACTAAGAAAAGATTAAGTTTTAAAATTAAAAATTTGGCTCTTGCCCTCTGAGTCAGTCTGAGTCAGGGGATAGGGGACTTTTCCAGAGAGATTTGCAACTCTAGGCCACATAACCTCCCAATCAGGGAGATTAATGAGACCAGTGGAGGACAGAAAGCCAATCAGTGCATTTGCTGTGAAGAGGAGGGTCATCAGAAAATGGAGACATCCCTGATGATTCCGAGGGAAGCCACATGGTCAAGCAAGGCCTGGACCCATCCTAGCACAAATGGCACTAGCAGATCTGAGAAGCTGCTGCAAGTTCCTGAAGATTCTCAAGGAAACTCAGCTGACTGTTAACAATAGATAGAAACAAAACTCAGTTTGACTTGCTTCATCTTAAACACTTAGCAAAGACAGTCAAAGCCAAAACACAGCTATTCCTGGGCATTTTAAATAAAATAATAGTTAACTGTTACTTCTATAAATAAGTAAACAGGAAGCTTCAAAAGAGATTCTCAGACAGGAATGCCTGATATCTATCAGAAGAAACTGCCAGAGTAGTTTTTAGTTCAAGGCCTTTATTTCTAACCTACGCAGGTAGGCTTAATGTTTGCTAGTATGGTTATCTAGCCCTAAGTAACAGAATTAAATATTTCTCTATTAGACACAGAGGTCATACTAGTAAAAGGATTTCTCAAGCTCAGATGACATTAAGATATTAAACTGTATCTTAAGGTAAAGGACATCTGTAACCCTTAAAGTTAAATGTTGTGTTCACACCCCTGACAATTCTGGCAATGTGACGAATATCCTTGAAGATTTACATGCTCAGATAGAAGCCATGTCCTCAGCAACTTTGTCATGGAAACAATATCTTAGCTCCTGGTTCTTGGTACTTCCTGGTGGAAAACATTGTTAGTCTTTGTCTTTGCCATCATACGCATTGGCATATTCCTGTGCTATGGGATTTATTGCTGCATCAATCTGGTTCCAGTACTAATGAATTCTTGTTTCTCTTGTAGACCACCCATCACTCAAATGGCCTTCCAGTCTATTACTTCTCAATCAGTCTTCTATCATGGACCCACTCGATAGACCCAATTTTTAAAGGGAGATTCCAAACTGCTTGCCCCACACCGTCCCTTTTCAGCCTGAAGAGGCCAGAAAGATTTTCTTCGCCCCCCTTGCTTACAGCAGTAAGGAGTTCCCAAATTAGAGGGGGGAATGAAGCCAGATTTAAAATTAGGTAGTCAGTGTAGTTAGGTAAATCGGGTCTAATATCCAGTGAAATCTAAAATGAAGGCCATGCTGGGAATGACTCAGGGAAAACGCAGGACAATTTATGGAATGTTAATGAAGTACTGAAAAGGCCCTAGGCCAAAGTCCACCTCAAAGAAATGTTAATGGAGCTCAGGAAACAGCCCCCAACAGATTCGGAGATAGCCCATCCTAGAGAAATGATAAGCCCATCTCAAAATGTGATAATTGGGCCCACCTGTGTCCTAACCCCTTCAACCTGTATTCCATCACCAAAACTATAAAAAGTGGAAAGAACAGCCCTTCCACGGATTCCCACCTTTTGGGTCCCCTTCTTTCTCTGGGAGAAGTCTTTTCTGCTGTCCTTTTATAAATTTCTAATTTCTACTCTGAAAAAAAAAATTCATCTTGTAATAAGCATATTTTGTTACTAATGACGTACATAACAGATTTTTTAAAGAGATTGTATGCAATACATATATTTGGGACTGGGAGTATACCTCAGTGGTAGAGCACTTGCATAGCAATTGTAAGGCCTTGGGTTTAATCCTCACCTTCACAGAAAAGGAAAAACAACCACAACCAATTATTCCCTAACACTTTTGTCCATATGTTTGTGAGTATAGTATAACTTGTATTTCAAATGAAGGGTTGTGTTTCTTATTTAAAGGAATGAGTAGTTTCAAGTTTCCAGTATCAAAGATGACTTCCAGGTAGACATGTTTGTCATTGCCATGAGAACTGGTTGCCTTTTTCACTACCCTAGAATAATATGTTAAGTGGAAAATACAATATAAATTGAGTGAGTATTTTCCCAGGTCCAAGTATGAGTTAAAGGTTTAGAAATATTTTATTGTCAAAAAGAGTACAAAGTGTGAAATGTCTAATAGTTTGTAGGTTGTTCATTTTATTAAAATTAGATTTTAAGGTAATAATAAAAGCAACTATCCTTTGAAACTAACTATGAGTGCCAAGTACCTTGCAAGCACTATTGTATTTGAGGTTTACAACACCATTGTCTAGAGAGCTATGTTCCTTGTTAAGTAGGAGAGGCAGAGATAGAATTCAGACTCAGAAAAGCATAACTCTAAAATGCAAACTTTCAACCCATGTACTATATTCCCTTCTGAGCCCCAAAGTTTTTTTTTTTTTGATTACTAAAAACTAAATCTATTCCAAGTCTTAATTTACTTTTAATTGTATTAAAATTTTTTTTGAAAGGGAATATTCTTATTACAAAAGTAGAACATCCTGTGAAGTCTATAAAAAAAGGTAAATAAAAGAAAAAATTAATTACCCATAGTCATAATACTCCCAAATTAATTCATTTAATAACTGTAAAATCTGTAGATTTTTTAACATTAGGTATCTGTAGGCCCACATAGCCAAAGACTAGTGATGGTCTTCTTCTATCTAAAACTTAGACCCTAAAATGTGAATACATTAAGATTAAATGATGCCTCCCTGTTATTATATAGCAAGTGATAATGTTAAGTGTAATGTTTAAAAAATATTTTTTTCTGATAACATTATAGTTTATTAAATGTTCATGTTGTCAATGTTTACAACATAATTGATAATAGTTCATGGTATTCCAGTAAATATGTAAGTATTTTAACACTTAGTTTCTTTAATTTTTTTTTTACCAACTATTGGAGTTTAGTAAAATTTTACCATGTTTATTTTTGTTTAAACTTGAATCCATGTACTTATTCATTATGCATGCCTACATGATTGCAGGAATGCATTCCTTATTTATTTATTTATTTATTTATTTATTTATTTTGGTACCAAGGATTGGACCCAGTGATGCTGAACCACTGATCCACATACTCAGCCCTTTTTTTGTATTTTATTTAGAAACAGGATATCACTGAGTTGAGTTGCTGAGGGACTCGCTAAATTGCTGAGGCTGGCTTTGAACTCACAATCATCCTGCCTCAGCATCCCAAGACTCTGGCGTGTACCACTGAAACCAGCTACATGAATTCATGTACAAGAGACCACATTGCAGTTAAATTCTCCAGGTATATTAAACATATTATCCTTAAAGTAATTTTTATGTAGGCAATGTGTGGGTATATATATATATATATATATATATATATATATATATATATATATATATATATAAATTACTTTAAAGAATTTTATATATAATTGTATACAAACATATATAGGTATAAAAACTTGAAAAACAAGATACTTCTTTCCACTCTTTATTAGGATTATAAGATGATGGAAGAGGATTTCCCTGTAGGAAGTAAAAGGTCTCAGTATTCATATTTTTCAAGAATACCACCAAAGGAATTTTGAAGTAAGACTGCTAACAATGTGTAATGGTTTTCAGTCTATTGAGAAAACAGTGGATTGAGATAGACTATATAATAGCACTATTTTAGAGTAGAAATTTTTTTGAGACAATTATTCACTCAAAGAAACTTGAGAAAATGATACATTTTTTGCCTTAGAGAATTCAAAAGAGGTGTTTTCTACTGTGCTGATACTATGATACTATTTTCACAAATTAAGAGCCCTCAATAGAGAAATGGCCCGACTCTCTAACTACTGTCAATGGTAATAGCTCAAGATCAACTACTTTAAAATTAAAATGACAATTTATTTTTTCAGCTCTTCTCTCCTGTTTAATTGGCATCTATTCAAAAATTCCATACATGGGTCAAATTATTTATTTACCTAGAAATACATTCTGCAATGAATTTACACTGGAGCCTTTTAAAGAGAGTTGTGGTGCAGAAAATTAGATGTCTCTTGGGTAAAACATTGTGATTTTCAATAAATGCAATTGTAGATTGGTAACATCAGTTTTTAACATTTTTGAAAGAAAATTATTCATGCTGTTTCTCTGCAGTGCTGAACTTTGAGGATTCCTATAATCATTTGACCTTATGTTACATGAAGCTGCCCCAGATTTGCATGCAGAGAAAAAACATTTTGGCTCAGACAGCAATCACTAAACTCACTTAACTGAATAAATTTGTTGTTCAGTAAAAAGTCTTGGTTAAATTCCTGTATATTGAGAGATTGGGGTTTTGATGCTATGTTCAGCTTGTTAGAAAAGAAAGATATATAAACTTAGTATTACTACATCAACAAAAGCACTATTTTACTCAGGTATTAATTGCCTGAAACTTTTGTTCAATTGTTTGGTTTCTATAGATAGTAACAATTAGATACCTAACCAAGCCAGTAACTATAGATAGTACCTGAATTTACAAGTGTTGTCTTTCTGACAATATTATGGCTTTCTTCTTATACTGTATTCAATGAGTATCTTGCTTTAGGCTAAACAGTCAGAGTAGATGATTTATACTTTAGAATTTTTGATTGAAAAAATATGGGTCAAATCACCATTTCACCCAGCTATTGCCCTTCGTGGACTATTCCCTGAAGAACTTAAAATAGCATACTACAGGGATACTGCCACATCAATGTTCATAGCAGCACAATTCACAATACCTGGACTGTGGAACCAACCCAGATTCCCTTCAATAGATGAATGGGTAAAAAATGTGGCATTTATACACAGTGGAGTATTACTCAGCACTAAAAAGTGACAAAATCATGGAATTTGCAGGGAAATGGATGGCATTATGGAAGATTATGCTAAGTGAAGCTAGCCAATCCCTAAAAATCAAATGCAAATGTGTTCTTTGATATAATGAGAGCTACTAAGAACAGAGCAGGGAGGAAGAGCAGGAGGAAAAGATTAATATTAAACAGAGACATGAGGTGGGAGGGAAAGGGAGAGAAAAGGGAAATTGCATGCAAATGGAAGGAGACCCTCATTGTTTTACAAAATTACATATAAGAGGTTGTGAGGGGAATTGGAAAAAAACAAGGAGAGAAATGAATTACAGTAGCTGGGGTAGAGAGAGAAGAGGGGAGTGGGGATAGTAGAGGATAGGAAAGGGAGCAGAATACAACAGTTACTAATGGCATTATGTAAAAATGTGGATGTGTAACCGATGTGATTCTGCAATCTGTATTTGGGCTAAAAATTAGAGTTCATAACGCACTTGAATCTAATGTATGAAATATGATATGTCAAGAACTTTTTATTGTTTTGAACAACCAATAATAAAGAGAAAGAAAAGAAAGAAAAAAAAGAAACACCATAATGTTGTGAAAATAAACTAACAAACATTGTTGAAATAGTAATACTGAATGGAGAAAGAATTTTAAGTATGACTAGCTTCATAATAACTATAAGTTCAAACTATGGTGATGTTTTTTTTCATTAAAGGAAAAGAATGACTGTTCTTTATAGGTATAGCATCTCTGTGGTTCTTATTTACTACTATATAATAAAATTACAAATTATTGTTAGTTATACAATATTTTTATACATGTCCAAAATCATTATACATGTCCAAAATAGATTTTTCACATTTAAAGTACTTTATACATAATAATGATTTTTAATCACTTCCCACTGAAGAAAACAATCACTATCCCCTTATTTTAGTGATTAGACACAGAAGTTTACCTTCTTGCTTATTGACACATGAATATAGAGACAGAGGTCAGAGTATTCATCTAGATTTGGTTCTCATTCATTCTTGGCAAATGTCATTAGTAGTTTGTTTGTTGGCTTTTTTTAAAATATTTACTTTTAGTTTTTGGCAGACACAACATGGGGTGCTGAGGATCAAAACTGGGCCGCCCGCATGCCAGGGAGTGCTGTACCATTTGAGCCACATCCTCTCTTGGGTGGCTTTTTAATGCAGTGCTGGGTGTTCAACCCAGTACCTCACGCATGCTAGAGAAGTGCTTTACCTCTTATCCATAACCCTAGTCCCCAAAGTCCTTTACTTATTTTTTGGGGGGGAGGAGAGTGTGTGTGCGTAGTGCAAGAGATTGAATCCATGGCCTTAATCAGCAAAACAAGCACTCTACTGACTAAGCTACATCCTCAGCCCTGATCTATAGTCTTTTAACAGTGACAATGGAGCAGCCCGTCATTCAGCCTTTGATTGTGCACCCACTTGGCTCAGGTTGGAGGCAGGGCATGAAGCCTTGACCAATCAGTCTCTTAGGTGAGAACTGTCCAACCCTCATGCAACTAGTGATGAGGGGGAGGGCGTCCACAATCTTCTGTTCCCTTGGTGTCTGGAGCCGACCATTTTTTCAATCTTTTTGTAGGCTTCTGTCCTGGATCCAAGCCCAGGTGTCTGTGCTATGCAGAAACTGAAAACAAATCACAGGGAGAACACTGAGAACCCTGAGAGCCAGGAAATGGTAAGTGTGCCTTGTTATCTTGAGACTGGGTAGGAAGGTGGCTTAAAGCTGACAGAAGTGGCAATGGTGGAAACTTGTAGTCATGGCTAGGGAGTCCTCATGGTCCTCTCCAGAGACTTGTGGCCAGAGGGTCTCTCTGTGGTAACTTAGCGTTCACCTCCCTCTGACTAGTCTAGTGAGGCTTAGATCAGCAGTTGAAAACGTGGGCATTTTGTTCCATAATTGTAAGGTGTTTCCAGCTTTTTTCTAAAGCCCTTTGTGGGCTTCCATGTCCCATGATTCCGGCATGTCTCCAGAATGCATAATGAAGACTGAGATAATTACCAGGAGAGAACCACAACTCCATTTGTTGTATTCAAGCATGAGAGAGGCTGCTGATTTTAGGGCTTGTTACTTATGAGGGTTTGTTCATTTGTTTGTTTATTATTTTTTTTTGTGTGTGTGTGTTTGTTTGTTGTTTTCTTTTTGGTACCAGTAATTCAACCCAGAGTTGTTCATCCACTGATTCACATTCCCATCCTTTTTTAATATTTTTATTTAGAAACAGGGTCACTTTGAAGTTCTTAGGGCCTCACACATTTGATGATGCTGGCTTTTAACTCATTCTCTTCATGAGTCCTGAGATTTTTAAATGTAGCAGAAGCAGTATCTCAAATCCAGAACAAAAACCTGAAATCCAGAACTTCAGCTTATCTCTCCATAGGTCTCAGAATAAACCCCTAGTTTTCTAGCTCTCTGTTGACATATCCAAAACTAGGGTTCTCTGTTCACAGAGAATAAGTTTAATAATGACCATGTAATGCAGATAATGGGCCTCACTCAAAGACACCTGGTGGCTAACTGAAAGATGTTAATGAGCACCATTAAGGCCTATTTCAAAAGTAAAAGACCTTGAATCCCACTTGTGGGAACACCTTCTACAAAGTCCTTTGTCCCAGGAGTGATTCCTTATTGAATTTGAAGGAAAAAGGATGGGTCACAGAAAGAATAAAAGTGAACCCATATGGTAGTCAGGATGCCTTTTCCAAAGCCTATTTTAAATGCATTATGCTCCATGTTCTGCCCAAAACCATCAGTAAACTTCTAAGATGGCACACAAAAATGATTTTTTTTTCTGATATCAATCCTCATACAACATGGTGGGCATTCTATTTCTTCTTGCTTAAATAATTGTTTTTCTTCAAAATTTATGAAACAAGCACCCAGATTCATGGAAAACTGAGAAATTTTGGTTTATCTAAAAATTCCACTTTCAGCATTATTAATCATTATTTCCCCATGTTTTATTTCAAATGTATGCATCATTTATAATGTTTTTCTTCAAGAACTGGAGGGAACTTTTAAAAGATTTTAATTTATCATTCTGAGATTTTTACATGAGAAAAAAAGCAGAATAATATCAGGTGACATTAAAAAGAGTGAATCTCTCCTAAATGCGGTTTATGTGTCCCATTTAAAATTTTTTTAAAAACTGTAATGGGTCATCAATTGAGGGTGTATTTATTTATTAATTAATTTGTTTATTTACTTATTTATGGTCAGACCATTTCATTAAAATAACCCACAGAAGGGGCTGGGGTTGTGGCTCAGTGATAGAGCACTCACCTATCACATGCAAGGTCCTGGGTTCGATCCTCAGCACCAAATAAAAATAAGTAAATAATAAATAAATTAATAATAAATAAATAACCCACAGAAACATTCCAAACATTTAAAGAAATGCTTTTATTCTGGTGTGGCAGGAAAAAATAGAAGTGGGACTAACTTGAATTTAAATTACATGCAAGTTCAATCTCTCTCTCCCTCTCTCCCTCTCTCTCTCTCTCTCTCTCTCTCTCTCTCTCTCTCTCCCTCACTCACTCACTCTCTGTAGTGAGGATTGACCCCAGGGCCTCATACTTAGAAGGCAAGTGCTCTGCAAGCTGAATTATTTACTCAGTCCCATTTTTTGGGGGGGAGAGACCAGGGATTGAAGTGAGGAGCGCTTTACCACTGAGCCACATTCCTACCCCTATTTTGTATTTTACTTAGAGACAGGGTTGCACTGAGTTGCTTAGTGCCTCACCATTGATGAGACTGGTTTTGAATTCATTAATTTTATTTCTCAGTCTTGTAAACAGCTGATATTACAGGCATGCACCATTATGCCTTGCCAACTTCAATCTTAAGGGCTAAAGTACAGGCAAATTAGATCAAAGTCCATGTCAGTATCTTGGTACTATATATATAAAGGTGTTGATAGACCTTATGTTTTATTTACTTATATCTGGAGCTGAGAATTGATTCCAGTGTCTCAGATGTGTCAGACAAGAGCTCCACTGAGCTCCAGCCCTAGCCCCCTGGAACATTTTTTATTGGGGATATTGGAGATTGAACTCACGAACACTTCACTACTAAGACAAATCCCCAGGATTTTTGTTTTGTTTTGTTTTTTACTTTATTTTGTGAGAGGATCTCACTGAGTTTTTTAGCACCTCGATTCTGCTAAGGCTGGTTTTGAACTTTTGATAACTCTTCCTCAGCCTCTTCAGCAACTGGGATTACAGGCTTGCACCCACACACCCAGCCCCTGCTACATTTTTAATACCTGTTATAGGTAGATTTTAACCAGTAGCCTTAAATTTTTTCTAATATATATTTGATTTGAATACATAATAGTGAAACAGATTCTATTTTTTATCTCCAACACTGCTTTTGGTTATGACAGTGTCTGAGTTAAGATTCCCCATTAAAGAATTTACTGTGTGTTGTGTTCTCATTCTGACTTCCCATATGACCTAGTTCTGAGTTTTAGAATATCTGAAACAAGGATCTCAGAGATTCCAAATTTTTTGGAGTATTTAGAAAACACCACTATCTGAGTCTTGCATTCTAGGTACCAGTTTGAATTTTAAGTATGTAGCTTCTGAAGGGATGGACTAATTGCATGCGTTGCAACTGGAAGGCATTTTATGATATACTTTCTATCTAAAAGGTACTTCATTTGTTTCTTTTTATTAGATACTGTGAATAAAGTTACAATTAAAAATAGATGTGTGGCAATATATTTAGCAAAAGGATTCCAAATTTTTTACATATATACCCAGAGTTATTATTAGCAGATTGTATGGCATTTTTTTTTTACCAAGAATTATTATTTATATTTTTTTATTTATTTAAATAATGGAGATTAACCCCAGGGAATTTTACCAGTGTGCTACAAACCCAATCTCCAACACTTTTATTTATTGATTGATTTTTGAGAGAGGGTTTCACTGGGTTTCTTAGGACGTTGCCAAGTTCTTGAGGCTGGTCTTTAACTTGAGAATAAACCCCTAGTTTTCTACCTCTTATTCTCCTAAGCCACTGGGAGTACAGGCATGTATGACCTTGCACTTCTACCCCAAGTTATTACTAGTGGATTATGTGCATTTTTGTTTAGGGCTTTTAAAGAATCTTAACCCTTTTAGAAATGATATTTATTAAATTTATTTAAAATATATTTATTAAATGTATTTAAAAATGTCACCAACATTTTTACATATTTGTGTACTGTGGAATCCCTCTTAATTATGAGATATTTGCTTGGTTTTGTATGGTTTGGTGCTGAATATTGAACCCAAAGTTGCATATCACTGAGATACATCCACATTCTGTTTTATGTTATATTTTGAGACAGGCTCTCATTAAGTTGATTGTAGCCTTGTTATGTTAATGAGGCTGTCTTTGAACTAACAATTCACCTGTTTCATTTTCCATAGCTTCTAGAATTTCAGGCATATGCCACCATGCATGACAATTTTAGTTTTTTATAATAGCCATTACAACAGAACTGCATAGGCTGCAGAAAATTTTTTGATTACTGCATTAAATCCCTGAGGCAGTTTATGTGAAGTAGCCAGTGTAGGAGTGTTGAGTAAAGATTAGCAAGGATTGTGGAATGTGATAGACATTATTATCTAAAGTACATGTATGGGGCTGGGGATGTGGCTCAAGTGGTAGTGCGCTCACCTGGCATGCGTGCGGCCGGGGTTTGATCCTCAGCACCACATACAAACAAAGGTGTTGTGTCCGCCGAGCACTAAAAAATAAAAATATTAAAATTCTCTGTCTCTCTCTCTCTCTCTCTCTCTCTCTCTCTCTCTCTCTCTCTCTCTCTCTTTAAAAAAATAAAGTACAAATATGAAGACAGGAATTGATGTGAACATACTTTATATACAAACAGAGGTATGAAAAATTGTTCTATATGTGTAATAAGAATTACGATGCATTCTGCTGTCATGTATTTAAAAATAAAACAAATAATATTTATATGTATTGCTGAGAATCAAACTCAGTGCTTTTGCACATGCTAGCAAAGTAGTCTACCACTGAGACACAACTCCAGCCCATGTAACCACCTTTTTATACTCTCTTTGTAGTAATCAGAAACAACTTTAAAAATTGAAATTGCATTTATATCACTTTTCCTAGTACAGTAATGCATTACTAACTAAACTTATTCTTAGTATTTTTTAAAAATAATCTAATGGATGACTGTTATTTCTTTCCAGAGACTATTTTATCACTTCTTTAGGCCTTGGTGAAGGGCCTTTTTTTTTCAGAATATAGATTTCTTCTATTATCAAATGGGTCCATGCTAAGTGTGTTGAAAATAGTGATTCTAAAACTTCACACAATCTACACATTTCCAAGACTATAGAAGAAAGGGAAAGACAATATTCATAACCAAGAAACCATTTCCATTGGAAGCATAGTATAAGTGTCCAACCTGGAGTATAATCCAGGTCTTTCAGTGGTAAGGTTGTTTAAGAACCACAAACATAGGTTTTTGGGATCCTCTAAAGTACACTGAATGGCTTTAAATCACTACTCTTCTTCAAAATAAAATTTCTGCTACCTACTTAAAAATAAAGCACTATGAATGAGAAAGGTGAATGAGACATAAGTTCTGTGGAGGTACTGAGGTTGACCTTTAATTATAGTTCATAAATAGTCAAATAAGAAGGGCCTTAGGGTGGTCTCATCTTTTCCAACACATGATATGGAATACTTAGATGAACTGACATGAAATAATAAAAATGCATTTCAGGAAAGTGATGTCACAGAAATTTTCAGGGTAGAATCTTAGAAATGTGGAAAAAATATATTCATATTCATATGCATTTCTATAGAAAAAAATAAGTGATAAGTACATGAGTAGGGTAAATTCAGTATGCCTCATGCATTGTAGGTTGAAGGTAATGATAAAGTAATAACTGAGGAGATCCAGAACTCTATAATTGTGGGAGACATTAATAGCAATTTAGAAAAAGAAAATATAGTTAAATCCCTTTAGATTTGCCTCGGTCATCTGTTCCTCTAATGAATTTGATTCTGTCAAATGAGATTATGTGAGTATGTTTCTCTCTCTGAATTTATGTTTTCTCTTGTTTTTAGGATTTTGTCAGCTATGTCATGTAAAGCCCTGTCTAAACTTCCTTTGGGGGATCTTTTACCTCCTGTTCTGGACTGCAGAGCAGAGATCCACCTCACTCATTCTGTGCAATGAATTGACTTTTGTAAGTCTTTGCCAACAATGGTTGGAAGAACAAGCATATTGGAGGGTCTTTCATATCCTATAATATGGTTGTCAAACCTTGTGGGTTAAAAGGTAGTTACTTGCTATGTTAGCAACATCTTCCCTATGAGAAGGGCTTACCTAGATTGTTTGGTTTGGAAGCCCCGTGAACACAGAAGAGAAGCATTTATGCTCACAAACAAAAGAATGTCAAAAGCCATTAGATGTGAGAAAATACAAAAAATAAAATCTTCTCTTAGAGCTTTTAGAGGTAAAAAGTTTATTTCTGTTTTCTATAAGAAAACTAAAATTTCTCTTTGGCCTGACAATATTTTGATGTTTTAAACTTGCTTGCAATTTCTACCTGTGTTTTGAATTCACCTATGCCTGGCTATCCCTTACCAGATAGCAACCCTCTCTAAAACTTTACTGGTGCCTCATAAATTCTGGCTCCCACTGACCCAATAACAATTCTCTCTAAATCTCAGTGGCAGCTCATAAATTCTAAGTCTGGAGCTGAATTTATTCCCTCCCTTGAAATGTTAGCCATGTAGATCCTTAACCTGCTATCTGCCTTTATATTATGATTTTCAAAATCTTGTTAGCTGTAAGTACCTTAGCACCCACCTCCTTTGTAACTTTTTGTGCTGTAAAAATATTTTCCTGAAAATCAGGGGGATGATCTCTAGCATGGGGTCTTGTAAGAGACAGTCCTGGCCAGCTATTGTCTACACAATACAATCTTGATTTAATTTGATTTAAAATTGGAGTTGGTGGTATTTACTTTGTGTTTTGGTTTAAGATTAACCTTTTTTTTTAACTTTACTGTAAATAAAACAAAAGAACACAACAAAACTTCTGTAAATGAGCCAGGTGCATAAGAATAGTCATTCCTTACTGAAAGCACAGTATTCATTATAGAAATGATATAAAAGATCTCTCAAATATCAAGAGAGTTTAGGAGGTAGAAATTTTATTTCTTTCAGGATATAGGTTGTAAAATAGTACAAAAGAGAAAATGTGAAGCATGAATATATTAAGTAATATGCAAAAAAAGTCACCAAAATATTTATTACAAAAAATCATATCTACAGAAATGGTTCAAAGAAGCTGTCTTTTTGTCAGGAATAAACATTTGGATAAGAATGGAAGTTTTGGTTCTCTTTTTAAGTAGTTTTACTCACAGTGAATTATCTTTACACTATTTCTGCATTTTACTCGTTGGAACTAATTATAATTCATATATCTTCAAAAAAGGTACTGAATGCAGAAAAATATTATTGCTCATGTTTGAATCACCTACATTATTTGATCTTTCCCTTTTTAAACCAAAAATCTGCATAAAACCATCTCTTAATAAATATCTCTATCTCTGTATATTAGCAGCAACTGAGTTATAAAATTTGCTATGATAACTTGTCTCTTCATGTACTTAAAGACTATGAATTTGCTGCTTAGCACTTAGGTATAATTCTCTATGGTGTTCTCTAGTTATTTTTGTCTCTATGTTTTATACCAAGCTCTTAGTATGTGCCTTAATTACTCTTGTAGCAATGTAGGATTTATGTCTTATTTATGACACTTTGTTTCCAGAACTGTGTCTAAAGGAAAATATTTACAAAATGATTATCGAGGAAAAAAAATCTATTTAATATTATATTTTATTTTATATTTATTTATATGTTTATATGTGCATATTTTATTATTTAGAAACACACTTTGATCTGAAACAATAGTGCTACTAGTGTACGTTAGCTTGAATTGGTTGTGAGAAACAAACTAAAAAGACATTTCTCTGTGTTGGTTGGTGATTTCTGGAACCTCAGGAACCTAGTGAATAATGGCAGAAATAAGTAACTCTCTAGTTTGAGACAGAACCACCAAACTAGATGATGTTTTGCTCCTGCTTTCTATCTTGATCATTGGAATCATAACTTTAAATATACATGGAGGACTTTTGGAATTCTGTACTGTTACTTCTTTTAAAAAAATCAATGAAAGTGAAAAATAATGCAGGAAAGATAGATAATTAATTTCAAACTATTCATTTGTTAAAATAAATAATTTTTTTTAAATCACCAGAAATTCTGAAAAGTTAGAAAAGTTGAAAGCTTTAGAAATAGCCTAAGGCAATTTCTCTTTTCTCAGGATAGTAGACTATGTTTCTCTTTTCTCAGGACAGTATACTATGTCTCCAACTCATTCCTCTATAGAATTGGACTGTGTGCAAATATGAAAAATAAGTGCTAAGATGCCCCACATGGCTTAGAAGTTTAAAATCCTGACAGAAGCTCAAATCTGCCATTTTTCTACTTTACAGAATACAAAATCTTAAATTTATAAACTTCACAAACATTTGAAGAAGTGTAATTCAAAATGACCTAAAAAATGAAAAAATCATTGAAAGATGACCCATTGAACATGAGGACTTATAATATTGAAGCCCTTATATTAAATGTCTTCTTATCATTGTCAAAATTTTCCATGTTCATATTATCAATATATTCATCAAAATTTTGATGCATTTAATAACAAATATCTAATTTCCTATTTTATTCTGTCTTTTAAAGTGGAAACTGGATAAGCATAGAAATACCAGGAAGGATGAGAGAAAGAAGGTACACTGACACAATGTTGGTGGGTTTGTAAATTATTATGACAACTCTAGAAAGCAATGTGCAGATTCCTGACAAGCCCAAGAGTGGAACTCATAGGACTCAGCTATTACATTCCTCCCTGCTTATTCTATAAAACTATAAGTCAGCATACTATAGTGATACAATCACTTCAATGTTTCTAGCATTCACCATAAATACATTGTATGATCAACCCAGATGTCCACCAGCAGTTGAAATAATCAAGTGCACAGAATTAAAAGGTAACTGGATCTTTACTTCTAGAGCTATAGCACTGCTGAATGACTCAAAGCACGTAAATTTGTACATGTTAAATAAAAGAAGAATTGGAAATCTGAATCAACTAGAATCCTTATTGCAGAATGGACACAATGACAGGATTTCCACAGTACCTTCGTTGGAATTCTCATTTGGAACAGCACTGTTTGGTGGCCAGAGGTCACCTCTGGACCAAGGCCAGAGGCAACAGCCTGGGAAATGTGATAAAACAGAGTTAGCTGTTGACAATGTGCTGGCAAGAAAACATAGGGTCATCAATAGTAATTCAAATAACAGTTCAACCAGTTTTAATTGATAACTGATCATTGTAAATATCTGGGGGTATAACTTGAGCTTTGAATTCAAGTATGTATTTATACACTAATAGCATGCCCAGAAACTTAAATATTTCTTGTATGGTTTTTTTTTTCTGTCATTTTCAACAACAAGAGGTGATAATTATCTTATCAGAAATAGGTCTGGGACACAAAGATAAATGCTGCATAAAATCACTCTTTCGTGGAAACTGAAAAATTGATCATAGAAGGTGAGAGTAGAGAATTAGTTAGCAGAGCAGGGGAGACAATGCTACAATTGAATATTAGAAAAAAAGTTCTGATGTATTTTTGCAGTCTGTTAACAGAGTTAAAAACAGTAAAATCTGGGTCTTAAGATGTGGCTCATTTGGAGAATGCTAGCCTTGCATGTCTGAGGCATGGGGTTTGATTCCCAGCACCACATTTATATAAATAAATAAATAAAGGTCCATGAATAACTAGTAAAAATTTTTAAAAATAACAAAATCGATGTTTAATAAATTTTGAAGGAGGGATGTGAATGTTATTAGATTTCACACTACTGAGTTTATTTTTCACCATTGGGGCAGCAAAGCACCTGAGTCAGATTGATCTTTAGGATAACAATGCAATGTGTGAGGTCTACAACCCAACACAATATTGTGTGGTCAAAAAGAATTACTGAGGCGGAATCATAGAAATCAGAGAAAACAGTGACCATAAGCAGAGGCTGTGGTTATGTGGCTTTCGTTCAAATCCTACCTCAAAAATTAAATACCTGTTCAGTTAAATAAACCCCTTCTCAATTGTTGCAAAAAGTGTGGCATCTGATCCACGTAATGGTATAAGGCTGACAATGATCACATCCATGCATTCTTAAGCGGACTGGTGCTTCATATGGGTGCTAATGTGTCCTGACATTAAATAGTACACTTCATTAAATGTGTGGAAAAATAAGTTCAATCGTTGACAGTGTTTGAACAGAGAGGTGTCAAACAGAGGTCATCCTCCAGAGCAATGGGTAAAGAAACTCTATTCCTCATTCTTTACAGATGGATATTTGTAAAGCTCATGGAGAATATCTGTGACCTCCTATGACTCCATATCAGCCTAAAGGGATGGGTGAAGCAGAGTCTGTCCACCACAATTTAGAGTTTAGGTATTTGTAATTTGGAGATTTTATGTGTTTTGCCCAGATTCACAAGAATGTTGAGCGGTGGAAATGGGACAGGAATGTAGCTATTTACCTGGGACCAGAAATCCCTGAGCACTGAGTCCTCTAGTGGATATCTTAGAACCAGGAAACCAGAACTCTTCTCAGTGCTTTTTGAATACTCCTTCTTTCAGGCCTCTTTGGCATGAGGTTTCAGTAGCAGACACCATGAGAAATGTTCAAGTTATAACCCCGGGCTCCTGTCTCTTCATTGCAATTACTGACTTAAAAATGATCATTTCATGTAAATGAAGCCTATCTGAAGGTCAAGGTGAAAAGGTTAAGAATGTAAGAATTGAGTTCTGTTTTCCTGGAACCTGAAACTCATGTAGAAGTTGAAAACAACTCCCGGAAATGCCCACTAAATGTATGTTGAAATCTCCCGTGATCATCTGGTTGCTCTACAAAAACAACCCCCCTCCCAGAATCCATGCAATGATTGCCTATGCTGTATGTGAAGTCAATGCCCTCTCCAAGGAATGTATATAAGCTCTGCTTAAGCTGTTTCCGGGGCTCTCTGCTCTATTCAAGTGAGCTCTGAGCCCCAGCATTATGGACCCCCCAATAAACCCTTTGCTGTTGCATGAGACAGTCTCTTGGTGGTCTCTTCCTCCGACGCTCGCCCGACCTTCACAAAGGGTAGAGTCCACACTTGGAGCCATCCTCCCCCAGGGTCTTCTCACTTCCAGCTGTCTCCAAGTGATCCTTCCTGACGAGCAGTTGACCATCTAAATCATCAGAGTTCTCTGGGGCTCAACAACTGTTTCAGAACTTGGGACATTCTAAACCAACTGCCACTTGATGGCTGTGCCAAGAATGAAGTTTCCTTGAGCTTCTCCCTCCTGGATGGCCTGTTAGTGGGGATTAATCAGGGAAACAGATACTCTGGGCTGATGGTTTGATGTTTCATTGTCAGAAGCTGGCCTGCCCCATGTCTGCAGTCTAATATTCTGAGCCATTATCTGAGCAGTCAGACAAGGCCTGGTTGAAATATCATTTCTCCATATGCACCAGCTCTGATCAGGCATATTCCTGCTCCTGGATTTCCAAGCCTCTCCCTAGACCCTGCATGGCCAGGGGCCAGAGACTTACCTGCCTAGATGGAACCACCACTAACTATAACCTGTGAACCTCAACGAATAAATCCTCCCTAAATCCACTGAGGCCCTCATTTCCTCCATTATCAGACATCCACTCCACTGACCTCAAGGCACTGTCCTTTTTGCCTTCTTCCCAGTAGCCCCCAAACACCTGGGATCCGGTAGTTATCAACCAATTGGAAACGTTTTCTGAAATTTCAGTCCTCTTTTCTTTTACAAAAGTCTTGATTTAGACTTCTCTAACATTATTTTTAAATATTCATATACATTGAGATGGGTTTGGTTTCTAATTGCCCTTTCATGGTATATATATCGCCTTACTTAGCATCCATATACTATGTCTCACTTTATTTTTTCATCTCATGAAAGCAAGGTGGGTGTCCTGCTCCTGTAATTCACTTTAAAGGCACACACGTTATTGGCATTAGGAATGGTTCATTTATCTAAATTTAGAAAAACATTTTCAGTAACCAGGTCAATAGAACAAGCAAATATATGAATTGAGTGATAAAACAATATCACCAAATATTTAAGTCTCAGGAGAGAAGATTCAGTGTTGAAGATGAAAAAATCAAGAGGAAAATATATTCAGCAAACATTAACTGCCCTTTGAAGAAACACACTTAAAAATATCACTGACAACATACCTTTCCCACAGCAGTTAAGATTTCCCATGGCCAACCAGGAACTCAAAACCTCTCTACTCTTCTCCAACTTTAACTTACACCAACTCACTCACCACACCAACTGAGTGGAAATGGAAGGTAAGATGTGCATTCCACATTACCATGGTGACTGGTCAACATGGAACTTTCATTGTGAGCACATGCCACATTCTGAGCTGCTACTCTTAGAAAGTGTATTTTCATGTCCAAGTGTGTTGTTGAATAGTTTGTGTATTGCTTCAAAAACTGAAACCTAGAACTATATATTAATATTTGTTGTTAATAAAAATAAGTTAAATTAGAAAAAAAGGATTTACTCCCAAAATTATTTCATTGATCAAAAAATCATGGGATGAAAGGGATGCATAGCTATAGTTTTGAGAATCAAAGAAGATTCCATTTCTGGTTTGTAATTCTAAACCAACACATGTCTCAATCTTTCTGAACCTCCAAACATTTGTAGATAGAGAAAATTAAAATGTCTTTTTGATTCAGAATGAAAATGTATACAAAGTATTATCTTTTAAGAGTTGAGGAAATTTTCAGGAAGGAGAAATTTTAAGATCATATCCCCCTTATTTTAAATTTGAAAACAAAACTATTTTCTATTTAGTAGGATTTAATCCAATCATTTGAATTAATCTTCCTCTTCCATGACTGCTGCTGTGGAATCCATTCTTTTGCTTCTCATCCTAACCTGTCATCTCATACCACAAACACTCATGGTTCAACATGCACATGGTGAGGTCTATACAAACAATGTATGCAAAGTCTTCACATTGTGAAAGCTACCTATGCTAAACCCAAGGCCAACATTATTACTAAATGAGAAAAGGAGAAAGCATTCCCTCTAAGGACAGAAACAAGACAGGGATTCCCTCTTTGAAACTCTAGTCAGAGTAATCAGACAGATGAATGAAATTAAAGTGATTTGCATAGAATAAGAACTCAAATTATCACCCCTTGCTGAAGACATAGTTCTATATTTAGAAGATCCAAAATATTCCTCCAGAAAGCTTCTAGAACCAATAAATACATTCAGCAAATTAGGATATAAAATCAATACCCATGAATCAAATGCATTTCTATATATAAGCGATGAATCCACAGCAAAGAGAAAGTAGGAAAACCTCCCCATTGACTCTAGCCTCAAATAAATAGAACACTTGGGAATTAATCTAAAAAAAGAGGTGCAAGACCTCTACAATGAAAACTATAGAACATTAAGAAAGAAAATTGAAAAAGATCTTAGAAGATGGAAAGATTTCTCATGCTCTTGGATAGGCAGAATTAATATAGCCAAAAATGTCCATCCTACCAAAACGTTTACAAAGATTTAATGCAATTCCTATTAAAATCCCAATGACATTCTTGTTTTTTAATTAAAAACACCAGGCAAAGGCTAATGCTCTGCCACATGGGGTATTTCCCTTTGGGTCTCTCCTGACCCTCTTTTTGGCTTTGGCTTATGCTTTCCCTCAGGGAAGTCATTCCATGTGGACCTTCAGGACCTTCTTTTTGCTTGGGGCTTTTTCTATCTCCCAGCTTGCACCTGCATGGAAGGTTCTCAGGATATTCATCCTGGCCCCAGCAACTCAGGCAACTCAGGACAAGGCAACTTTGGGAACTCTGGACACACAGGTAACTCTGGACACATTGAAGAGCCATTTCCTCCTGGCACCCCACTGGAGCCCACAAGCCAGGTGGATAGCTGACAAGAGGAGGCACCTGGGGTGCAATTGCTGTCACTGCTGTGGCTGTTGTTCCTGCTGATTCTGATTTCTTTACTACAGGGGCTTGTAGAGATGTTTAGTATGGGAATCCAACTGGCATTGGCACTGAATGGGGCACAGACATTTTCACATGGGGTTGCAGTGCCTGGAGCTAAGGACCTGGGTGTCCTGGCACATAAAGCAAAGGAGCTGGGGCTGGCATCTGGGCCTCCAAATGTGGTATGCCCTGTGTTCCAGGTGCTACCACCTCTGCCTGATCCTCTCCTTCCAGGGATCATGCCACAGCACCATGCTGTTGGGCTCCCATAACAGGTACAACCTTTGGGGGCAATGGATCTGCGAAGGCTGACCTCTCAGCCTGAGGTAGCCTCTCACGTAGCACTTCACACTCATCCATTGCCTGTTGAAAGACAATCTAAGTGAAGTGCAGCTGAGTAGTAGCATCATCACTGTCCTCACACAGCCACTGCAGCTCAGAGGCCAAAGCCCAGCAAGCCGCCTCACCCTCCTCCAGTTGGTCCTGCAGCAGACAGGCACGATGCCCCTGCTGCTCCCGCTGCCTTGCCACCACTCGCATGCCCAGGGCAAGGGCACTTCAAGTGCATTTCCTCTTGAGGTCTCGAGGCACCTGAAAGTCCACCACCACAGTGCGAATCCACTCCTCTACCTTGTTCCAGGGACAAGAGCGAAAGTCCATGTAGAACTCGGGGCCACCACTGTTCAGGAGAGCTTCATTATTAATGAATCGGACCACCTCCTTGTGGAGAAAGCCACTGGCATGCTCGCCAAATTCCACTCTTATGGCTCTTGCGGCCTTTATTTCATAATTTCATGAAAACAAGGTGGATGTCCTCCCCTTGTTTACTTATTCACTTTTCTATTAAAATATTTATTTATTTTAATTTGTTATATGTGATGGCAGAATGCAATTCATTTCATATTAGATGTAGAGAGCACTATTTTTCAAGTCTCTGGTTGTACAAAAAGTATTTTTACACCATTCGTGTCTTCATATATGTACTTAGGGTAATGATGTCTAACTCATTCCACCATCATTTGTACCCCCATGCCCTCTCCATTCCCCTCCTTTCCCTTTGCCCTATCTAAAGTTCTTCCATTTCTCCCATGCCCTGCTATCATCATTATGAATTAGCATCCTCATGTCAAATAAAGCATTTGGCCTTTGATATTTTTCGATTGGCTTACTTCACTTAGAATTATATTCTCCTACTCCAACCATTTACTTGTAAATGCTATTATTTTATTCTCTTTTAGTTCTGAGTAATATTCCATTGTGCATATATATAAAAGTTTCACTGTGTATTCATCTACTGAAGGGCATCTGGTTTTGTTCCACAATTTAGCTATTATAAATTGTGCTGCAATAAACATTGATGTGTCTGTGTTCCTGTAGTAAGCTGTTTTTCAGTCCTTTACATCTAAGCCAAGGAGTGGGATATCATGGTCAAATGGTGGTTATGTTGTAAGTTTCCATGAACTCTCCATACTGACTTCTAGATTGGCTACACCAAATTACAGTCCCACAAGCAATGTGTGAGTGTGCCTTTTCCCCTACATCCTGGACAACTCTTAGTGTTGTTTGTAATCTTGATGGCTGCCATTCTGATGGGAGTGAGAATCTTAGAGTACTTTTGATTAGCATTATATCTCTACCAATGAATGATAGTCTTCATATAACTAGAAAAACAAACCACAAATTTCATTTGTAAAAATAAGAGGCCTAGAATAGACAAAATAATCCTCAGCAAGAAGAATGAAGCAGAAGGCAACACAATACCAGAATTTAAACTATACTATGGATCAATCGTAACAAAAACAGCATTGTGTTGGTACCAAAGGACACATGTGGAACAATAACAAAAAAATACAAGACACAAAAATGAACCCAAATCTAGATGATCATATGGTCCTCATCTTTAAGTTTATTGAGGTGAAAGATTTATACAATGAAAACTACAAAACCCTAAAGAGAGAAATAGAAGAAGATCTTAGAAGGTGGAAAAATATACCCTCTTCATGGATAGGCAGAACTAACATCATCAAAATGGATATTACCCAAAAGTTCTCTATATGTTCAATGCAATGCCAATCAAAATCCCAACGGCATTTTTTCTAGAAATAGATAAAGCAATCATGAAATTCATATGGAAAAATAAAAGACCCAGAATAGCAAAAGAAACTCTAAGCAGGAAGTGTGAATCAGGTGGTATAGCGATACCACCTTTCAAACTATACTACAGAGCAATAGTAACAAAAACAGCATCGTACTTGTACCAAAACAGGCGGGTGGACCAATGGTACAGAATAGAGGACACAGAGACTAATCCACAAAGTTACAACTGGGGAGGTTTTTCTGTAGAAGACCAAGCCACCTAAAAATTGCTAGCCTCGGTACCTGTACTTTTCCATATTGCCCTTAGTTAACTGGCTCTCTCTTGACTCCACCTGCAAACCAATACTACACCTTCTATGGTATAAATGCCAGTGCATATTCCTACACTAATCACACCTCCCTTTATGAATCTTCCATCATTCTTTAATTACAGTCTGCCCTGAGATAGTAGGGGTGCCATCCATCAAGACCAGTTCACTGCAAACACCATAGTTTCTACCTATCCCCCACTCACTATCAATAACTTCTTAACAAACAGAAAGTACCTGTAAAGGCTCAGTGCTATCACTATACAACACTTGAATGTTCAAAGTCAGTCATATTATCAATGCAAAACAAAAGGTCAACCACCAAAATCTACTTCTGTCAAATGTTATTATCTTTGAAGGTAGTGTTTTAATTTTTTTTTAAATGAATTATTAAATTTTTCAGTATACCTTTATGTATTAATAAGATGTTGGGGATTGCTTAATTTATGACACCACTTAATGACCTAATATCTATGTTATTATTTTTTTATGTATTCATTTTTTAAATTATTTTTTAAATATGATAACATAATGCATTACAATTCATGTTACATGTATTTATGCTTGCCTTATGCTCTATATAACCTCTTTTTCCCCTTTTTTTCAAACTAGCAAAACACATATTCTCAGAATGATACTGTGCCAGCCTCTCAGCATGCATACATTCTTATTGCAATAAGCTGAACTCTTAAGCAAAACAAACCCATTACCTCATCTGTCACCCAGTCAACATGGACTAAGCACCTATCATTATCCACTTCATGTTCTGCATCTTCTAAATTTTAGCAAAAGTAGAATATCAACTCAACTTCCTTCATTTATTACATGTATTGAACACAATTTTTCATATCTCTGGTTGTACACAAAGTAGATTTATATCTTGTGTCGCTTCATACATGTTCTTAGGGTAATGATAACAATTACATTCCACTGTCCTTTTTACCTCCATGCCCCCTTCCTTCCCTTCTCTCCCCTTTTATCCTTTTCCTTATCTGAAGTTAATGTAATCTTTCCATTCTGTTCCCTAACACATAATGCTATGAATTAGCATCCTTACTGAGAAATCATTTGGTGTTTGTTTTAGGGTGATTTGTAAATTTTACTTAGCATTATATTCTTCAGCTCCATCAATTTTTTCTGCAAAAGTCATAATTTTTTTTCCCTTTAATGGCGAGTAATATTCCATTGTGTACATATACTACATCTTTTTCCATTTATCTACTGAAGGGCATCTATTATGGCTACACAGTTTAGCTATTGTGAAATGTGCTGCTATAAATATTGATGTGACAGTGTCCCTGTAGTATGCTGTTTTTAAGTCTTTTGTGTAAGAACAAGGAGTGGGATTGCTCTGTCAAATGGTTCCATTCCAGTTTTTTCAAGGAATCTCCACACTGCTTTCCAGATTGGCTGCACCAATTTGAAGTCCCACCAGCATTGTATGAGTGTGCCTTTTACCACACCCTCACCAACAATTATTGTTGTTTTTTTTCTTAAATGACTGGAGTAAGATGAAATCAGAGTAGTTTTGATTTGCATTTATCAAATTGCTAGACATGTTGAGCAATTTTTTATATGTGTGTCAATTGATTGCATATCATCTTTTGAGAATTGTCTGTTCAGTTATTTGGCTCATATGTTGATTGGGTTATTGTTGTTTTGGTTTGCAGATTTTTGAGTTCTTTATATATTCTATAACTTAGTTCTATATCTGATGTGCATGTGGTAAGAATTTGTTCCCCATTAGTAGGCTCCCTATTTACTTAACCAATTGTTTCTTTTGATGAAAAGAACCTTTTTAATTTAGATCCATAGTATTTATTGTTGCTTAATATAAATCATAGTGCTCTGAAGTCTTATTAAGAAAGTCAGGCACTAACCAGATAGATTTGGGCCTATTTTTCTGTTAATATACACAATGTCTCTGGTTCAATATTTAGGTCCTTGATTCAATTTGGGTTGAGTATTTTGCATGGTGAGAGATAGGGGTTTAATTTTATTTTATTGTATATAAATTTCCAATTTTCCCATCATTATTTTTTGAAGAGGATATCGTTTTCTCCAATGTACATTTTTTTTTATGCTTTTTGTCAAATATAAGAGAGCACTAATTATGGGCATTGGTCTCTGTGTTATCTATTCTATACCATTAGTCTACAAGTCTATCTTGTTGCCAATACCATACTGTTTTTTGTTATTATTGATCTGTAGCATAGTTTAAGGTCTAGTATAGAGATGCCACCTAATTCACTCTTCTTGCTAAAAATTGATTTAGCTATCCTGGGTCTCTTATTTTGTCAGATAAATTTCATGACTGCTTTTTCTATTTCTCTGAGGAATGTCATTGGGATTTTGATTGAAATTACATTAAATCTGTATAGTGCTTTTGGTAGTGTGGTCATTTTGACAATATTAACTCTGCCTATTCAAGAAAAAATAGATCTTTCCATATTCTCATGTCATCTTTGATCTTTTTTCCATAGGGTTCTGTAGATTTCATTGTAGAGTTCTTTCAGCTATTGTTATGTTGATTCCCAAGGATTTTATAATTTTTATACTATTCAAAGTTAGTAGTTTTTCTCATTTTCTTTGCAGAAGATTTTTTATTGATATTCAAAAATGCCTTTGATTTATGGGTGTTGATTTTGTATCCTGGTACTTTACTGACTTCATTTACTAGTTCTAGCACTTTTCTGGTGGAATGTGTCGAGTCTATTAGGTATAGAATTATATTGTCATCAAATAGTGCTAATTTGAGTTCTTCCTTACTTATCCATATGACTTTAATTAATTTTATTTGTCTAATTGGTCTGGCCAGTGTTTCAAGAATTATGTTAAATAGAAGTTGTGGAAATGGGCATCCCTGTCTTATTCCAGTTTTTAGAGAAAATGCTTCCACTTTCTGCCTTGGTGTCCTAGAATGGTGCTCCCCAATCTTGTGGCCATTGTCCATGTAATCCATCAAATTGACAAACTCAGCTTTTTTGTCACAGGATCTATATGCCAAAATATCATGTGCTTGAAGCTACTGAATTAGGCACGATCGACACAGAACATTTCCATAATCGTGAAAATTATTGAATGATGATGTTCTATAAATCACCAGGAGCAAATATTATGGATAATATGACCTATTGAGAGTTCAAATCTAGTACCTTTCAACAAATACCTTGCTAACTGTGTTCCAATATAAATTTTTTGTTAAAAAAGAATAAATAAAGAAATAAATAAAATAGAGTGGTGTGGATACAGCTATCAGGTGCTACATTAATGAATTCTGTTTTAGAGCATCCACCAGGTTTTACCTGGCCTCTTCCAATCACAGGATTTCAAGCACCTCCCTGGAAGGCCCCCTCCCATTCTGGTAAAGGCCTTTGACTCTTATGGTGTCATTTTTCAGAATCCCTCTTACCTTCTAGGCTAACGAGGAAACTAGCCAATCAAGAAACCACTACCCCGGCCACTCCAGATAATTCTTGTGCATGGGAATTCATAGCCATCCTATGAGTATGAAGCTGCTGGCATTGGTACCACAGTTAGAAAAACACTGCTCCAGCAGACTCCAACATCTGGGACATAGGGGTGTTTTCATAACAGGTCCTAGTAGAACATGACTCAAGCCCACTTAGTTATAAGCTGGGGATGCTGCTGAAATAAGACACAAACCACCACCACCAACAACAATAACAATAACATAAAGCCCTCTACATTTATGTGGGGATTTTTCTCTAAAAAAGACCTTGAATTTTTAAAAATTATCACATCTCCATATGGCTTCTGCCAATAAACCCCTCAATGATAAACAGTTTTTTAAAAGAATATTTTCAGAAATATTTTTTGAGGAAGTAAAGAACAACCCACTTGGGAACAGTACAGAATGTGAGCACTTTTTTGCTCGATTATAACATAAAATTCTACTGAAGCTGTGGCAAAGACCCTTCACAGACCTCAAGAACAGACAGGAGATTTCCTCCTGCTGACATGCTCTCAAGTCAGAGCTGCACATAACTTGGATTCTCTTGAGGCAAAGAAGGCCCAAAAGGTCATTGAACTAGCTGTTCTGTCACAATGGGGGAATATATACCATAAATTACCAAATAATACATCTAATAAAACTAATAATTACAAAATGCTATCTTTAACATAGTTTGATTAAATTTAATTTTGAATGAAAGTGTTTAATCTTTAGTACACCATATTTATCTTATTGCTGATAGATGAGATTTTACTGCCAGAAAGTGATAACTTAATGATCTCTGTTAAACAATGCAAGTCCAAGGAGACTTCAAGCATCAATTATTTATAAGCAGACTTGGTGCTGTGTCCCCATGTAAAGGTAGCAAAACTCCTGTAATGAGGTGGATGCACCCCTATATCACCTGACCACAATGATCTCATCTGAAAGAGACCAGAAGTATGGCAAAACTTTGAACCTCAAAAAATCTTAGAGAGGCGAGGCCACAATGATGTCTTAGAGTCAAGTTCATGGAATACTGCCTTCATGGCATACATTAAGAGTGCCTGGGTGGCAACACACTATCCCATGCTAGGTCTTGTGAAGAGCAAAATACTTACCCCTTTGGCACAGCCCTGCGCATGAGGCTATGTGTTGAATTCCCTGCTCTTGCTCCATTGCTCACTCCTTGATTGGTCACTGCAGAAATTGCATTGGTGGCTGCCTGTAATCTGCTAAGCTACTGCCTGAGTATATATACATGGTAACTTCACAATAAAATGGGACCTGTTTCCTGCTTGATGTCCAGAGGTCTTTATTAGTGACTTCACAGACACAGTCTCTTCTACAATTTTCCGTGAAACCCCTTGCTGGACGAGAAAGAGCCCACATAAACATCAGTACACAGCATTTGTCTTTTTTTGAAGAATCAAAAAAAATCCTTGTAATGTAACTCTCCTGACCTCTAATGAATGTCAGTATGTTTGCATTTCCATCACCACATCATCGATATTTGGATATTTACTCACTTAGTCTTTGTTCCAGAGAAGGTTATTCTTCCATTAGAAATGACTGGGTGATCTTTTCTTTTTTTTAAGCATTTATTAGGGTGGAGATAATGAAAAGAACTTTCTGTATCCTGCCATTTTCTACGAATGACAGTTCCTTCATACTATTTTAAGCAGGATTCAGCTTGTCCATGAGTCCCTTTTTTTTCTTTTAATCTATGCAGAAGGTTTTACTTTTCTTCATGCTGCTTTTCACATCATACCTACAAGTCAACTGATGGAGCTATGCTGAGTGATAAAAAAATACCAATAAATTGATATTAGGTAGGCCTGCCTACATCTTCCATGGAGGTTGTAACAACTGAGTTGTTGCCTCAGATTATTGGGAGAAAATAAATTCAGTTTAAACTCACTAAGCTTGTAATATTTTAGCCTAAATTCACTCTCCACAGAGAATTTTAGGTCCTCCAAGGCATCTATTCACCACAGAATTTTGCAAAGTAACCATGGATGCACTAGCTACAACATAAACCAGGGGATCATCCCATAATTTATTTGAGACCAAACCAAACCAGTAACTGTTGCTCTTCTGCAGGATTCAACACCCTCACCATGAGAGTCATATTCACTAATGAAAAAAAAATCTAGTACAATTTTCAACTGCATTGACCATATGCAACTTTGGTTTGATTTTGATCAAAGTATTTATTTAATCACTAATGAAACATTTTAACTGAAAAAAATAATGATATACACTTTTAAAAGTATTTATTTTCTAAATGTTTATTTTCTAGATGTAGGTGGACACAATATCTTTATTTAATTTATATGTGACACTGAGGTTTTAACCCAGTGCCTCACATGTGCTAGTTGCTCACTCTACCTCTGAGGCAAAATCCCAGTCTCTCGTGATATACACTTTGATGTCTACGTTTTTGTTTAAAAGAGTGTTTTGATTCTTCCAAGTTTTTCTGTGGATAAGCAGTTTACTTATTTTATTTATTCTACTTATTTATTTTCTTTGCACCTGTAATGAAACCCAGGGACACTTAATCACTGAGCCACATCAATAGCCCTTTTATCTATTTTATTTTGAGACAGAATCTTCCTAATTTTCTTAGGACATTTCTGAGTGGCTGAGGCTGGATTTGAATTATGATCCTCCTGCCTCAGCCTCCCAAGCTGATGGGATTACAGGCATCATTTTCATTATGTTTAAATAATTTGACATTTTATGAATATTTAAAAAAACGTGCCGAACATTTGGAATCTTTAGATGTAGGCAAATTTTGAAATGGGCACAAACACTGGTAGGATTAACTAGTTCTTGTGTTCTATTCTATATATACAACAATATATGATATGATTCAAAATTACTAGAAGAAAATAAATGTGATAAACAAAATGAGAAATGATAAGTATTTGAGGAGGCAAAATGATAATTACACCATTATTATCAATATATGTGTCAAATTACTATATTGTATGATAAAGATATACTTGTGTCAGACTGGAGTGGTGACTCAGTGATAAGCACTTTCCTTGCATGTGTAAGGCACTGTGTGCAATCCTCAGCACCACATAAAATAAATAAAGGTATAACAATTATCTACAACTAAACAAAGAAATTAAAAAAGATATATGTGAAAATTAAATTATAAAGTTATGAATAGTTGCACATATATATCAAAGTATTTTCCCTAAGATATGTATTAATTCAAAAGAAAAATATAGTAACTTTATAGTGGATAGACCCTTTAGACATCAACTTAACTAAGTGATCAAGGTCATCACCACCAGTAATCAAACATGTTGGAGACATGAGCCTCTTGATATGGTGAGCTGAGAAGGAACCACCACCATTTCTGTGGTATTGCCAAAACTGCAGAGCCTCCCTCTGATCTTGAGAAAACACAAGGAAACCCACAGTTCTACAAAACACTTATTCCTCAGTGCTGTCAAGATCATGAAAGATGAGTATAGACTGAGGGAATGTCACCAATGTTAAGGTCTGTAAACAAGTCAGGATGGCGCCTGGCATTTTGCCAGAGGGAGTGGTTTGTGAGATGGTACCAGCAAGCCATTAACTGTGATTCGTTGACTGCTGTATCTAGTATATGTTAATTAAGATAATCTGTGTGGAATGTATATATACCCCTCCTGTCCTACAATAAATGGCTCCCACTCCTGCTGTATCAATCTACACAAGTTGTTCGTCACCCCCTGGTTATTTTGCTGCAGCAGTACTGCGGCAACCAATTGATCAGGGACACAAAAGAAAAATAACAACTAAATGCAGTGTGGTGTCCAGAATGGGGTGATGGAAGCAGGAAAAGATCTTAGTAGAAAAACGGGAAATTCCAATAAGAGTTGTTTTGTTTTGTTTTAGGTACTGGGGATCTAACTCAGGACTGCTTTACCATTGAGCTACATCCACAGCCCTTTTTTATTTTCATTTTTTTTAAAATTTTGAGACTGGGTCTCATTAAATTGCTTAGGGCCTTGTTAATTTGCTGAGGCAGGCCTCGAATTCCCTATCCTCCTGTCTCAGCCTCCTGAGCTGCTGGGAATACAGACATGCACCACTGTACCCAGCATCCAATAAGATGTGAAGTTCAGGTGATTGTACTGAACTAAGGATAAGTTCTCAGGCTTGATCATTTACTAGGGTTATGTAAGATGTGAATATTAGGGAAGGCTAGGTGAGGGGTGTACTGAAGCTATCTGTTCTATTTTTGGCAACTTTTCTGTAAATCTAAAATTAGGTCAAAATAAAAGGTTTAAAAAAATGCCACTTCGAAAATTTAGGGCAGATGCCTGGAAGGCCTCATGGGAAATTTCACTGCTCTGCCTGTCTTTGGATTTGAGATTGGGAGACCTCCTGTCCTCAGAGCATTAAAGCACCCACGGAGATTTATTCAGTCATTCTGGCCTATGGTTGGCCAAATGGCTTATACCTTTAGGACAGACTGACCCCCCTTTCTCCTCTGCAGTATGGAGCCCTGAGCCCCCCACCCCACGTTGGGATTCTCATCCTGGCTGGCAGAGGCTGCGAGGTGAGGCTGCAGCAGTCTGGGGAAGGCTTGGCAGGTGAGTGAGAGGGTGCTCCAGAGGGAGGGAGGCTCAGACAGTGTTTAGCTGTAGAGTGGGGCTTAGCAGAGGCGAGGGGAAAAGGGAGGGAGGCTCTCCTTCTCAAGGGGCCCTTTCATGTTGAAATCAGCCATCATGAATGCTGGGGGCCCAGGAGCCCAGGCGTGGGAAATGTTAGAGCCCCCTTATGTCCCCTCATGTGACATGTCGTCTGTGGCTCCCAGCCGGCCAGCCAGGATGCATTAGGAGAAGTGTCGGTGTGCACCTGGGGCGGGGGAGGGTCCCATCAAGACATTGACCCACTCAGGGAAGGGAGATTTGAAGAAGCAAGTTCTAGACTCTCCTGGTGCTGGAGGGGAGGGTGGACTGGGCACCCTGTTGGCTTCAGGATCAGGGGTGGGGCAATTGACAAGAATCCAAGAGAAGGTCAGTGGGGACCCACGCGGCCTCAACATGCGTATGGAGAAGTGTTATTTCTGTTCAGGGCCCATCTACCCCGGCCACGGCATGATGTTCGTCCGCAATGATTGCAAGGTATTCAGATTCTGTAAATCCAAATGTCATAAGAACTTTAAAAAGAAGCGTAATCCTCGCAAGGTCAGGTGGACTAAAGCATTCTGGAAAGCAGCTGGCAAAGAGCTTACAGTGGATAACTCATTTGAATTTGAAAAACGTAGAAATGAACCTGTCCAATACCAGCAAGAACTATGGAATAAAACTATTGATGCAATGAAGAGAGTTGAAGAGATCAAACAGAAACGCCAAGCTAAATTTATAGTGAACAGATTGAAGAAAAATAAAGAGCTACAGAAAGTTCAGGACATTAAAGAAGTCAAGCAAAACATCCATCTTATCAGAGCCCCTCTTGCAGGCAAAGGAAAGCAGCTGGAAGAAAAAATGGTACAGCAGTTACAACAGGATGTGGACATGGAGGATGTTTCTTAAAAATCTTACTCTATAATCATTTCTATGTGTACATTTGAAAATCTCCTTTGGAGACTTAGAATTTAATTCTAAATAATTAATTTTTATATAAGGTCACTGAAGTGAAAGGTGATTACAAATACTGTTCTACATTGCTATCTGCAAAGCATCAGATTATGGATGTTAGATTGCACCTCATTGTAATGTCTTCATTGATAGACATGCTTATGTAAATCATGAAAATTCTCTTTGTAAATGCACAAGTGGATTGTGGACAGAATGGTCATGCCTTTTGTATAATGGCAATAGGCAGCATTTATTTAATAAGTAATTACAAAAATTTATGGCCAGTGATAGGTAAAATCAAATTTTCTTTGCAGTAAAATGTTCCCTTTATTATGTTATAGAAGGGAGGATACAACAATCTCAAAATGTATGGCAATCTCAAAATCATTTATTTTAGTATTTTCTGTTTTGATTTATTAGCCTAAAGGAGCATAATGGCCAAATACCATGAAGCCTAGTTATGCTAAGCTGTTTTGACCTGGTTTACCTGTTGTTGGCAGGTAGTTGTGAGTGTTTGTGAGGAGAGCTGACTAATCTTTATTTGAAATGGCACTATATTATTTCTGCTTTAGAGAATACTCAGTTCTAATTTGTGATTCCTGGTAGAGCAAGCTCCCTCCCCCCTCCCCTGATGTAGAAGCAAAGAAATCCTAGTGTCTTAAAATTTGTTGCGGAGTTTTCTTTCTTTTTAAAAACAGGTTCTTAATTGTTATGGAATATAGAATTTATGAGTATAACATCTGCCCATTTGTACATAAAATAAAAACATTTTTAGTGTGTGCCTATATATTATTTAAATATACTAAAAAATATGAGGTATTTTTACTTGGAAGAAAATAACTTTCTTTACACATACTACTTTATTAGGAAATATAGTTAATTAAAGAGAAATTTATGCTTAGCAAAAAAAAAAAAAAAAAAAGAATCCAAGAGAAGGCTCTAGTCCCAACCCTCTCCAATGCCCTGAGTAGCCTGCTTCTCGCCAGCTCTGAAGGTGCAGACCCTGCTGACAAACCTCCAGGGACAAGAAGCTCACTCTATCCTGGGAGAGCATAGGGTCCTGGCATTGGTTCCACCTCTGGATTCAGTTTTCATTCCCAGCCAGGAAATCTGGGACATTGGACAGGGGAGGCTGTGGCCCCATCTTCCCTGGTACACTCTCAGCCCAGGAGTGACCCCTGCTGTCCGGACAACCCTGGAGGTGGAGGACTATGCTGGCTAGCTGTGCATGGATTGTGCTGGGTGGCCCTGCCAGCCCCCTCCCCACCCCGCATTCTGTGTTGCTCTCCGCTGGCCTACAAGGTTCTCCTCAAATGTACTGCCACAGGAGGGAGGTGGGTGAGGCCAACATCTGGACCAAGGGGACATCATTGGCACCCACAGCTGGAGCTATCAGCAGCCAATGTTTACCCAGACATTATTTGCCTTTGTAAGTTCCTGGCCCCCAACATGCCCCCCCTGAGGAGAGGGTCCTGAGCCTCCTCCCCACTACTGGGCAGGGACGGACCCGAGAGCGCCGTGGCTGGCTGGAGTTCAGATCCTCCCAGCAGCTTCGGCTGCCTGAGAGAAGAAAGGGCTAGCCAGCTGGGCTGTCCCTTCAGAGGTGTGGGCACGAGTAGGACAAGGCCATGGAGAAAGTGTGAGTGGACCCTGGACACAGCGTGGAGCAGAGAGGAGGGCCAGACCTCTGGAATATTTCAGAACCTTGCTGGCTGACCTTGGGTCAGTCTGTTCCTCTGTATCCTGTGCCACCAAATGGGAAGATTTCCTTGCCACCTGATTGAAAATAGTCTCTGTTTTAGTCAGCTTTTTTGCTGCACTATGGAAGGACCCAACCAGAAGAATTATAGAGAGGAAAAAGTTGCATTGGGGGCTCAGGGTTTTAGAGGTCTCAATGCACAGACAGCAGGCTCCATTCCTCAAGGTTTGAGGTGAGCTGAACCTCATGGCGGAAGAGTGTGGTAGAGGGAAGGGGCTCACATGATGATCAGGAAGCAGAGGGAGGCTCCACTTGCCAAATACAAATATATATCCCAAATAATTGGCCCAGGACCCTCCTCCCCAGCCACACCCCACCACTTCAGTCACCACTCAGTCAATCACTATCAGGGGATTAATTCACTGAGGGGTTAAGACTCTTACAACCCCATCACTTGTCCTTCGAACCCTCTTGCATTGTCTCACAGCTAAGTTTTTTGGGGACCCCTCACATCCAAACCAGAACAGCCTCCTGCCACACCTATCCCCTCCCGTGCCTGTTTGCTCTTTCTAGCGTATGTTCCAACATGCACCCCTCTGCCAGAGCACGACCACCAGGAGGGCAGGCAGGACCTCACTTTACTGTCACTGCTCCCTGGCATCCAACCAAGCTTCCACAGCTCGTCCCTAGCTTGCCCCTCTCATTCCATCTGCTTCAAGTGACATTGTGGATTGGGGTCAGAGAAGGACAGACCATGTTCTGTGGTGGCAGGCTCTGGCCAGAGAAGTTTTCTCCTGGAGCACAGCGAGTCCCAGGTGGGCAATAGCGTGGGAAAGAGTATTATGCCTTCATGATAATAGAGTACGCATTCACATGAGGAATTCATGAGGATTCAGAGATGTTCTGTAACTTCTGTAACTTACCTAAGGTCACACAGCCCCAAAGTTACAGAACCAAGATTTGAGCCCCTGTTCAAGGTTTCCTCTTTACTCTGCTGCCTTCTGTAAATGATGTTCGAAGTTCTCATTTGATTTCCCAGGACACTTGTGTCCCACACTCCATTGTATCTATACATTCTTTCTATATCATTGCACCCTCAACCCCAACCTGGTTGATGAGCACAGAAGACAACATGAGCCCGATTTCACAGACCAGAGAGAAGCCTGTAGCCACGCAGCCAGTAAATGGCAACATCTGAACTAAGCTCAGGTCAGCCTCATGTTGGCACATTGCCCTTAGCCTTCTTCCAGGCTGGGACTAAGCTTTCAGGTCTCATTGGCTGGCATGGGGCTCCTGACCTCCCAGCCTGCATTAACACACCCATGCTAAAAGCTTCCCAGGGACCTCACCCTGGACAGAACCTGCTCCCTTTACCCCATCCACAGGGTCATTTCAAAAACCCCTGGTGACCCTCCAGTGAAGAGGCAAAGGGTGTCCAGGCTGCCAGGGCCCAGGAAACATGGTAAACCTTAGGCTACCACGGAGCACCTACAAAATACTCAGACTAAAGGCAGCTGCAACTTGACTCTTGCTGAAAGCCAAGCATCAATCTAAAGAATATTTACTGCATCTCTGCAATATGCCTGACATTTCATGAAATCATTTTTTTTTATTTTGTGGAATTGGGGATCAAACCCACAGGTGTCTTTATCACTGAGCCTTATAACCCTGGCCCTTTTTACTTTTTTATTTTTATTTTTTATTTTGAGGATCTCACTAAGTTGCCCAAGCTCACCTGAAGCTTTTGTTCCTGCTACCTCAGCCTCCTGATTCACTGGGATTACCAGGAATGTGTGTTTTTGAATCTGAAATACTTTTATGAAAAGGCATGCATTAGTCCAGTGCTTGCTATGTGGGATATAGTCACCACATAAAATCCATGTGAATCTTTACAGAGTCTTGAAAGAGGGGCTACAGATATTACCCCCATTTTGCAGATAGGTAGAGTGAGACTCAGAAGAGCCAAGCCACATGTCCAGGATCTCCAAGGTAGCAAGTGGCAGGGCAGGGAATAGAACCCAGGTTTTCCCAACAAAAAGGCTATGTCCTTCAGGCCTATAATCCCAGCAGCTTTGGAGGCTAAGGCAGTACGATTGCACGTTCAAAGCCAGCCTCAGCAACTTAGCAAGATGCTAAGCAACTTAGCCAGACCCTATCTCTAAATAAAATATAAGAAGAGCTAGGAATGTGGCTCAATGATTGAGTGCCCCTGAGTCTAATCCCCAGTTCTTAAGCCATGTGCTGTCTGTCCCTTCCTATGAGCAGAGGGCCCTGCACTTTAGCCTCACCTCCTCAGACATGCTTTTAGGAGCACATCCTACTTCCCCATGTCTGGACATGCTCACTTGACAAGTGGGAGGAACACTGGGGAGGCTCCTAAGCAGGCCTCCGGCTATGGGGGTGGACCCAGGATGCCCACCCTTGTCACACCAAGTTCAACCAACAGGTCCCACTCACTGTCCCCCAAATCAAAGGCAGTCTGTGTAGTAAGGAGTCCCCTTCATGATGGTCCCTCAGAGCTCCTGGGGGCTGCCTGGTGGCAGCTAGGAGGGGACTGGGGGGATGTCCCTCCCTCTGGGTATTTGGGAGCCGGTGCCCAGGGAGCCTCCAGAGGCTGTTGATGTGGAACTGGAGCCACTGGCCCTTCCCTGTACATGATGAGCAGGGAGTGTGTTGATGGATATGCTGATTTCACTATCCCACACACCATTACCATCTAGAAGTTGGCAGACTTCTGGGTGGGGAGTGATAGGGGAGGGAATTTACTAACTTCCTCATGTGTGTGGTGGCATCCTTTACTCTTGAATAAAGGCCAGGGACCTGATTCACTCCTGGAGGCCCGAGAATAGAGGCACCGCACTCCCTGGGTTTCTCCCTCCCGTCCACCCTCCTACTGCAGAGGTCTTGCCCTTGGCCAGGGCTCCCCCCCCCACTTCTGGGGGTGCCAGGATGATGGGAACCCAGCTGTCCACCTTCCCCACAACTCCACGCTTCCCCATCCCATGGTCATGTACAGGGAGCAAGAAATGGACATCTTGGTGTGGGAGGGGTGAGGTGCAGGCGCCTCGAGGCCAAGAGGGAAGGGAACCCAGAGGGCTTCCTGGAAAGGGAGGTTAGGGGTCCTTGCTAAGGGGCGAGTTGGGGGCGGGGAACAGCCTGGACAATGGCTGAGTGGTGGGGCCACCAGCGGATGTGAGGGGCTGGGCGGGTGGAGAGGAAGGGGAGGGATGGGTAGATGCTTCTAGAACAGGCCTCCCCGAGTGGCAGCCCCTGTCCTCTCTACCCGTGCCCACTGATAAGGCGTGGGCAAGGACAATGGGGTCAGGAGGGATGACCGAGGCTCATTCATTGCCCAGGGCCCTGGCGGGGAAGCCAGCTAGGAGGGCAGCACAGCAGGGTCCCCCTGAGCGCTGTCCTGGTTGACAAAGGCGGGCTGGGGGCAGGAGGGGCTGGAGAGGGTGACATTCTCCCTTGAGGCCATCCGTGGCCTGCTCCCCCAGCACTCAGGAGACACAGGACAGCTGTTCAAACACTGATCAGGGAGTGGGGCACCACGAGGTTGGGTGCTGGGAGGTGGGGAGGCCACCGTGACTGGGTGCGCTACGCCCCGTGTGTTTGGCCTGTGCTGGACGGGCACCTGCTGGGAGTGTGGGACGCAGGACAGAACGAGGGTCTGTCCCCCTGTGTGCACGTAAGTGGGCTCATGAGTAAGACAGAACGGGCGTGGGGGGATCGGTGCATGCATCATGGGGTGGGTGCGCATGGTCTGCGCATGTGCAGGTGGACCTACCCTGCCAGTCCCTTCTGCTTGGGCAGTGATGCTGGTGCAAGAGTGTGACATCCACGCTAGTTAGCGTGCACTGGCCCACACGCATGCATGTGTGTATATGTGCTGCACTAGGAGCGCAGTGTGACAGGCCGACACAGTGGAGGCCCGAGGCTGGCTTTAGTCCTGGAGCCCACGAATCCCCAGGGCATTGTCCCTGTCGGTGCCCAGCGAGTCCCCAGGCCGATCACCTTCGCCCCTCACCTTGGAAAGGGCGTAGAGGTGGCCCCATGACCTCCCTAGAACGGTCTCAGTGGACATCCGTCCCATGCCTCTGCACCCCACCCCGGGCTGCGCTCACTCCAGAGGTGCAGGTGTTGGTGGGGGCAGGTGGCAGTGGTGCCGCCACGAGGCAGGTCCGTGTGTGTCCCTGAGCCGCAGCCTGGATGGAAAGCTGAGGGGACCTGATCCCTGGTCTCCATTGGCCAGATTCCCTGCCTTCCCTTCCAGGACAGTCCGCCAGAGCCACCAGAGCTTCTCCAGGGGGGACCCTGACCTAGGAGTTGGGGCAAAGCAGGCTCAAGGCCCTGGCCCGCACCCACCCCTTCCCACCTCGACCTCCTTCTTGGTGAAGAAAACACCGAGCTTCAGCAATTGGGCGACAGAGGTGAGCGGAGATGGAAGGGACTGGTGTGGCTCCTCTCTCCTCCTGTCTCTGGGTGTCTCCAGCCAGTCATGCCCCCACTGCTCACACACTTTTTAAAATGTCAATAGACTGTCACTCACTTTTCTTGTTATACTTCTTAAAATGAGGGTTTCCTCTAGTCGATGGCAGGAGGTGACACTGGAGTCACGGGCTTGGCATTATTCCTGTTGAGAGGAGATGGACTGTGGAGAGCTCATCAGCTTTCATAGTAACTATTTTATTTATAAGGATTTTCCTAATGTCATGAATGTGCCATGCCTGGCTTCTTTGTGCCCACTCTGGAGAGAAGGGGGGAACTGAGCATGGCCCAGGTGGGGTAGCTTTCTTTACCCCGAAGCCCAGAATCCTAGAGGAAGTGACCTTCAGCAGTGTAATGCAACATAGACGGGAACAGATCCAATTTTTAAAAGAATTAAGATCCCTTGACTCTGAGCTCCGCTCATTAGCCTTAGGCAGAGAGTCAACCCAAGCTGGCCCAAGGCGGTCTAATACAAAGGTTAAGCCACACCATCGGCCTGTTCTGGCCTTCCCAGTCAACCACAGGCAGATAGATAAACCCACCAAGGCTGAGGACAAAGAGGAGGATCAAGTGGAGGAAACAGATCCAGGGTTCATAGTTTGTCCCTGGTGAGCAGAGTTCTCTCTCTGCTTCTTCATTGCCATATGCTGAGCTGCTTTCCCACTCCCTACACTTCCCCCACTATGTTCTGCCTCACCTTGGCCCCAGAGCTATGCAGTTGGTGGTCAGTGGAGTGAGACCTGAAACTATGAGCTACATAAACTTGTCCTGCTCTAATTGTTGTTGTTAGATTTTTTTGGTCACAGTGATGTAAAAGGCAACTAAAACAAGACTAATTTATCCAGCAGGGAATATTAAAGGCAGTACAGCATTTGAGATATGGCCTGGGTATATTTATCTGCTTTCAGCCTGATATACCATGGGGATCAGGAGCAAAAGCCAGGGTAGAAAGATTTAAAATACTTGCAGGTTTTCCAGAAATGAAAACTTTGTAATGTTGGGGCCAAGGATGGTGTGGTTGGTAAAGTGATTAGTTCCATTACACAGAAGCCACCTTCCGGCATCTCAGGAATGGGAAGGACACCACCCTTAGCAGGCTCAATGACTTGTGGAGATATTATCAGGGTGCCCTGCGTGCAAAAGGCAGCCTCAGAATCCTATGTCCAGATTCATTTTGCTGTGTAACTAACATCATATGGGCTCACAGAGGCCATGGTCTAGGTGGGTCTGGCTACTGTCTTCATTCTCAGCTGACCTTGTTATTGTCCATGTGATGCTGGTTATCAGGCTTACAGAGTGAAGAGTTGAGGGGTTGTGAAGGTTTGCATTCATGCTTCAGAGGAAACGCTGGTGACCAGGATGTGCATATCACATTCAGAGTGCAACCCAGTAACCCCAGAAACAGTGATTTATCAAACTATAAGAGTGGAGCCAGTGTTGTGGTGGAGTTTAGCAGTGGCAGGCCTATGAACACCTGCTCAGGTAAGTGAAAGTCAGTGAGCACAGAAGCTCTAGGGAGTGGTCCCACATCAGACCAAGCTGAAGGGGTAAGGATGCTCAAGTTCTAGGGCACCCATATTACACCATCAGGTGCCCTAGTTTCACACCTGGAGCACTAGACTTAATGGAGCACTATACTTAACGTGTGCCCTGCTGTGCTTTTTCAGTCTTCTCCTTACTGCTGTCTTCTTCTTCCCTTTGGGGTTAGTTGTGTTTCCCCTGCGTAGATGTATCTTTGAAATATGTTAACTTTTTTTGATTATTAATGAGGATTGCAGCCAATGCAGCTACAAAAGGTTTGATTCTGCATCTTTGCTTCCACTCATGAAAGTCAGTACCTGAAGAGGCAGAGAGGTGGGAGAGGAAAAGGCTTTATTGGCAACAATTCAGCATTTCAGAGATGAATGGCTAGCTCCTGGTTTCATCTTGCTTAGTACTGCTGAGTGAAAGTGTATACAGTGTGTAATGTGGAATTGTTCTCGCAGTCTTGGGCAGGTGGACACGAGCACAGGTTACTAGTGTTGATAGACTGTCTTTCAGAGGGGTCTGGAGTCATTGCTCAGTGGTAGAGAGCTTGCCTGGCATGTGTGAGGCACAGGGGTCAATTCTTAGAACCATATATAAATCAATAAATATTGATAGACAACAAAAAATAGATGTCACTAAGGAGCTGGTGATGTGGCTCAAGTGGTAGCACACTCGCCTGGCATGTGTGCAGTGCTAGGTTTGATCGTCAGCACCACATAAAAATAAAGATGTTGTGTCTGCCCAACACTAATAAATAAATATTAGAAAATTCTCTCTCTCTCTCTCTCTCTCTCTCTCTCTCTCTCTCTCTCTCTCTTAAAAAACTGTTATTTAGAGAAGTTGGGATTCTGTGGGTTATATCAGGGTCCAGTGGACCCTGACACATCCCAGACCTGTGAATCTAAGATAATGTGATTTTTTATATGCTTGCAATTCTGAAGGTGTGTGTGTCTGGTTTCCCTCCTAGTCAATGTCTTCTGTTCACTTCTGCCAATACCTTTTAATTTGGACATTTCCTGTGACATAGTAAGGTGAAGTGCCCAGTGCAAGGGCCCTTTTAACTGAGTTTCGTGCTTTTAACTGACTCTATGGTTAGTCATTAAGATAGGGTTGAGGGTGTGGGGAGAAAAGAAAGCTATACTCATGAATTAAAAAGAAGAGAATGGCAGAAAAAAAAAAAAAAACACGTTCAATTCAGGGTTCAGTGTCACTGTGTTCCCTCGAGTCTCAGAAGAGACTTTGGGCAAAAACTATTGAGAATGCACTGTTGATATTTGTGGACTCTTGGAGTCCAAATGCTTGTTTATTTATTTATTTTTAATTATTTATTGCTGTGAGACAGACATGAACTTTTGGGGACAAGGGATAGATATTCTGGCATTAACATTTGGTGTTTCTCAAAAGCTCACCTCTTAAACATATGGTTCCAAGCTGAAGTCATTATTGGGAGGTATTGGAAGCTTGTGGAAATTGGGGCCCATTTGATGAAAATTACCTCATTGAGGATGTGCCACTGATGGGGTACTGGGACCCTAATGCACTTCTGTCTCTGTCTCTCTCTGCCTCGTAGCAGCCATGAGGTGGTCAGTTTTCCTATTCCATACACTCTAGGCCAGATGTTCTGCTTTGCTATAGGTCCAGAGGTAAGAGGGCCAAGTGACCATGGACTCTAATCTCTGAAACCATAAGCCAAAATAAATCTCTGCTCCTTTGAATGTGGTGATCTCAGGTATATTATCACAGGTTTGGAAAGTGATTAGGACAGCTGCTGTCCAAAATATAAGAGGCCCCATACCTTCCTCTAACCAGATTCACCTCTTCTGTCTGAATGTAACACAGAAAGGCTGACAATTTACTCACTAATTTTTTGACAAACAAACATGCCAGTAATATCTTCAGGTTATAATTTGGGCATGTAATGATGCCATAGGTCTCTTGTGTGAGAACACTGCAGACCCCATTCAGAAATTGGAGCTGATGTGGCTTTGGGGTAGCCCAGGTGAACAAGCCCAGCCCTGTCATTGGAAAACATATTTCACAGTGGTCTGGCTTTCCAGCTAGAAGACATTCATCTGGGCTGATGGTGGATACTCAAAAGAATCTATTTGGGGTGATTCTCTCTTTTAGAAACCCCTTAAATGTCTCAGAGTACCTTCATCTCCAGAAGCATTATCTGAGAGTACTCTCTTATTATTTGAAGAGTTTTCTCTATATTGAGGAGTTATTGAGTGGCTGGCAAGTACCTTTCTGCTTTATAGGAGGGAATGTGCTCTCTCCTTTGCACTTTTATATTTTCTTACATTTTCAACAGCAAGGTATGTGCCTGAATCTGCATCTTCACCCCTCTACCTCTGTGTGCAGGGCCCACAAGATAAATCCTTGAACTGGGTGTTTCAGTGTTCAGATTATTTATGTAATGTTCTGTATGTGTGTGTGTGTGTTTGTTTGTGTGTGTGTGTGTGTGTGTGTGTGTGTGTGTGTGTGTGTGTGTGACAGAGAGAGAGAGAGAGAGAGAGAGAGAGAGAGAGAGAGACAGAGAGAGAGAGACAGAGAGAGAGACAGAGAGAGAGAAAGAACACAAGAACTTGTCCCTCTAGCACCAGGACTTTGTGCTTTCATGTGTTTCATGTGTATAGGTATGGAAAGCATATGAAGCAAGACACAATAATTTCTCCTGTGTGGGACTGTTTGGTTGTCGTGTGTAAATATTTTCTGAGTGATTTCTTTGGTCATTGTTGGCTGAGTACCTTTCCGGCAGGACATGTGTTTAGGGTTTCAGTGGTGCATCTGTAGGTGTTGTTTGCATTGTGGACTATTGTGAATGCATTTGAGAGGAGTTAGGATGTTGTCTTACTATTATGTGTTGGATCTGTGCATTTTCAGATTTTAGAATGTATGTGTATGTTCATGATGTCTAGGTCAGAATTTTGGGACATAATCTTTGGTGTTCAGAGATTTGGAGAGAATGGAATCATGGGGTATGTTGGGGTGTTTGGAATTATGTATATGTGGCACATAGATGTGTATAGATTCTGTTGATAATGTCCCAAGTGGACTGCTGCGTATTTTCTTGTTTAGGGCTTTGAGATGATCATGTTATTCTTGGGAATGGAGGGGTGTCTTTTATGAGTATGTAGGAGGAGTTAGCAGTGTCTGTAATCTGAGATTTGTTGTTGAACTTCATATTCTGAGGCATTCTGTGTATGTGCATGTCTGCAACATAGAGGTGATTGTAAATGTTTTCTTTTGAGAATACAAATTGTTGTCCTGTTAATAAGTAATTTGTTTGCTCCGTTCAGTTACTGAGGGAGTGTTTGTGTGATTGCTTTTTGGGTGATACTGATTGATGTGTGGTCTGAAGATATGTGTATCTGAAGCACACCAGATACTCTCAACCAAAAGACCCTTGCCATAATTAAGCTTCTTCTCTTGTCAGATCAGCAGCAAGTATGCAAAGATTACTGTGGTTGGTAGCTTCCTCTTTCTTGTAAATGCCAGATTTTTGTTTTGTTTTGTTTTGTTTTTGGTAAATACGTGTGAAACCTCTGTCTGGCCTAGAGAATGGAATGAAAAACACTTGTCAAGTGAATCTTCAAGCCCTTTTCCCCCATGGGACATAAATTCAAAATATTTTGAAATTATCTGTCCCTAGAATGTTTCAGGCATGAGCCACACTCTGGACTGGTTGGCACCAGCCAATAAACCTGCTTTCTGAAAATTCCTGTGGTATCCAGCCTCTTCAGTCCTACTTCATGTCTATTTTAAGTGTTTCTTGGAGGCGACTGGAATATCTGTGAGAGTTTGTAAGTAAGGTTTTTGATTGGAATTGTTTGGGTTTTGCTGTGCATTTGTTTTAATTTGGGCATGAGGAACTCTGGGTTTACAGTCAGGCATCTGAAAGATAGGATGTTTATGCTATTGAGGATTTTCAGAGCTCCACAGTGTTGTGTGCTCTTAACTGAGTATATCAGAAAGAATGAGCAGTTTTGTACATTAATAGTGAGTTCTGTGCCCTTTAATAGTGAGAGACTGGCTGCATGTACTTTGGGTCTTTGTGAGTACTGTGGATTTGTAGATTCAGATGGACACGTGTGTTCCCAGACTTGTATAATCTAGGACTATGAATGTATTTAGGAAGTATGATGGCTGAGTATTCATTCTCAAACAGTAGATGGGTAGTGTGTGTTTCCACTGAGATAATATAGAAGTTATATTTATATGGGAATACAAGTTAGGAGTATTGGGTACTGACAGTGTATATGGGTTATTATGACATGGTGGGACTTGTGAATAATTATTAAGAAGAGTGTTTGAATGGAGTATTTTGGTGAATACTTTTTGATATTCACAAAATATTGATTTTTTAATTTTATTTTATTTTTTGTTTAGGGAAGGGTGTGACATTAGAGTGCAGGGTAAAATATGTGTATTAAGGCAACACATGTGTTATGTATGTATTTGGGAAATGACAATGAGTAGATTGAAGGCGACATCATTGTTGTGTACATTTGGAGAGGGTTGGGAAACTTTGTGTTTTTCAGAGTTGGTGTTTGCGTATCAAGTGATTCTGGGAATATGGACTCATGTTTATGTGTGTATGTGGGTGGTTGTACATGTGTCATTTAGGGTTAAGAATGTTACATTTTTGTAATCAGGGTATTTCTGGTTCCACTCAATCTTGGGGAAGTTCAAAGAGATTTTTGTGTATATTGTATTTCTGATGAGAGGATCATGTCTGTGAGAATTTCCAGAGTACTTAGGGTTTTGTTTATGTGACTTCTGGTAACAAATAGGGTTTAGTGTGTGTGTGTGTGTGTGTGTGTGTGTGTGTGTGTGTGTGTGTGTGTAGGGGGGTTGTATGTTGTATTTCTGTGTGCATGTGTTTGGTTATATCATGTGCATGCTTTCAGGAAGTGTAGAGTATATAGGAATGTATAAGCCTGCATTTGGAAAAGTATGCATTATAATTACATGTCTGTCAGTACCTGGGTGATAACAGGCATGTTTATTTGTGAGTATGAGTATATTTTTTTAGAAAGGAAGTGGTGGTGTGTGTATTCGGGGAAAGCAGGGATAAAGGTGATTTATGCATCTGTGTTTTTGTTGGGATGGCTGTGAGTTGTGGGTCATGCACCTGTTTCTAAATGTGAGGTGTTTTAATCATATCTGTGGTGGAAGGGGTTTTAATGAGTGTGCATTTTTACATGTATGCGCCTCAGCAAGAGGTGTTCACAGATCTCTGTGGCTGGGTGGCATGGGTGCATTTGTGGCCGTAAGGGATGGCAGAAACACATTGGTTATGGCAAGCCTTTCCCAAGAGCACTGATGCTTGTTCCTGTTGATCTGGAGCTCCAACAGTGATTTCTGCATTCTCATTCTTATCTGACATCTGTCTACATTAGTTGTGGTGGTGGGTGGATGTGTCTCTTGGATCCTGGGCTGGTGGATGGGAAATGATCAGGGATGGTCCCTCAGGAGTGGTGGGGGGACCTTTTCCTCCAAGATGTAAGGTATTGCCATTGTGATTCAAAGGGACTGACTCTGGAAGAAAACTTCCATGAGTTTCACAGATCCAAGGACAATTGTTGAGAGAGTTGTTTGTTTGTCCACATGTTGCATCCTCCCTTGCATTTTTCCCTCTGCCAAGACAAAGACAGAGACCCTAAGCAAAAGTCTCCACTGGCCCTCCCAGCTTGGTGGTGTCCTAGGCCCATATGTGCACATGAATGGCCTCATGGTGTGCATCTCTGGCAACATTACAAGCTCTATAATTATTACACCACTGCACCTCAGTCAGATTAGGAGAGGAGTTAAGAACTGATTGTACAATGATACTTATTTTAAATTTTCCTGTGGAGCTACCCTCATTGTACTCTTTTTTTCTTTGCATGACCAAGTGAGTGATTCATCCTTTCAACCTGAATGATCCTTTCACATTTCTACTCATAGAGAACTTCCTTTTAATAAGTTTCTACTAGTGGAGAATTTACTTGGTTTTTTTTTGTGTGTGGAAATAAGCCAAATGAGTTTAATTTTATATACATTTTCAAATATTCACAGCAAAGTTTTGCCATGTCAGCTATTTGGGAAGGCACATCAGTGGTGTTCATTACACTTATTTTTTCCATTTTTGGAAACCAGCATGCAGCCACAAAACTTTTCTCATCTTGCAAAATTGAAGCTCATTTGTTAGACAGTAATCATCAATTTCCCTCATGCTCTAAGAAGTCACCATTCTCCTTTCTGTATTATTTTAATTATTCTGTGTACTGTACTTCATATAAGTAGGATCATACAGTATGTATTCTCAAGGTCCATCCCTACTCTACTATCGGTCAGGATTTTCTTTGTTTTTTAGACCAAATAATACTTCATCATGTGCTACATGTAAAAAAAAAAATTCTTCCTTGGGATAGGAAAAAGGCAAAATTGTAGAATGAAATTGACCATACTATCCTATATACATATATGAAGAGACCACAGTGAGTTTTATCTTTATGTATATCTGTAAAGCACGAGTTAAGAAAATTATAAATACATGGATGGAAGACCAGTATAGAAGAAGAAAGGAAACTGGGTCAGGGAGGAAGGGAGGGAAAGGGCAAGTTCTCGAGACTGACTTGGAACAAACTATATTCCATGCTTTTGTATAACTATAATGCACAGCTAAAAATAAAAAAGATTCTTCCTCAATGTACCCTTGAGTATAATAAATAACCCTGTAGTAATTACAAGCATATAAATATCTCTTCAAAAGAAGTAGAATTGAAGGGTCATTTGAATGATCCTTTTGATAATATGGGGAACCACCAATCAGTTTCCCATAGAGCCTGCACTACTTTGCATTCTAACCCACTAAGGTTCTGACTCCATCACATTCTCAGCAGCACTGGTGTTTTCTGTTTTAGTTGTGGTGGTGGGTGGATGTGCCTCTTTGTTCCTGAACTGGAGAATGGGAGCCTATCAGGGATTTTTCTGTTTTCTGTTTCTTTCTGTTTCATCATGTGTTTGAAGCTGGATCTCATTTTGATTTTGATTTTGATTTTGATTTCTCCACTTAGTATTGATATTGAACATCTTCCCATGTGCTTCTAAGCCATTTGCATATCTTCTTTGGAGAAATATCTGTGCAAGTCCTTTTCCCATTTTAATATTGATTTGCTGTTTTCTTCTTATTGAGGTATAAGGGCTCTTTATATCAGAGATCTTAAATTCTAATCACAAATATAATTTTCAAATGCTTTCTTGCATTTAGTGAGTCATCTTTTCACTAATGAATGTGTCCATGGATGAATCAAAGTTTTCGGGTTGATGTAGTTCAGTTTGTTTCTTCTTCTTGGTGCCTGTGCTTTTGATGTGCTGTTCAAAAAGTCTCTGTCAAAATCCCTTGTCATGGGCTTTTTCTATTGTGTGTTATGAGTTTTATATTTCAGATCTTACATTTAGGTCCCCTATTTATGTTGAGTTAATTTAAGTCTATGGTGTCAGATCAGGGCCCAACTTCCTTGTTTCATGTGTTGCTATCATTTCAGTCTTCTCAACAGTATTTGTGGAAAATACTGTCAATTTCCATGGAATGCTATTGACAGAAATCACTTGAGAACTTATTTTCTTTCATTTCTGAATTTCTTACCCTGTTTTATTAATCAACATTTCTATATTATGTATTTGTATGACTGGTAAATTTATAGCATGGAGTTTTGAAATTATGACAGGTTAGACTACCAATTTTGTTCTTGTTCAAAATGTTCCTGAAGTTGGTTGTTTTCACATTCCCTATCATTTTAGGATGGAATTTTAAATTTTTGCAATGAATAATTTCTGCATCACGTACAAAAAGCCTGGGATCCTAATTAGAATAAGATCCATTTCATGTTTTTATGACTACATCAAAATATTCTCTACTCTCATGTAAAACGAATGAGTAAATAAAAACATGAAATAAAAATGGTATTCATGAAAAAAAGAAGTTAGGAATTTTTTTAGGGATGGAACAGAAACTGTAGATTTCTTTGGATAGTGTTGATATGTTAACAAGTTTAAGTGTTCCTGCCCATGATCATTTAATATCTTTCAATTTTTGTTGTTATTCTAAGTTTCATTGCTTGTTTTAATGTCTTCACGTTTGATCTACTTGATTGGGTAGTAATACATTGGGTGTAGTATTACATTTTATTTTACTTGTCAGATGAAATTGTTTTCTTGATTTTCTTTCCATATATATAAATACTTATTATTAGTGTATATAAACACAGTTTGTGTGTGTGAGGTTTTTGTATTGGCACCTTTGCTGAATTTATTCATTGTGGTGATTATTTTCTTGGAATCTTGAGATTCTCCAGATATAACTTTATCTCACTGATAAACAGAGGTTTTTATACTTCTACCTTTCCATTTGGCATGCCCTCTGCCTGTACTTCTTGCAGATTGATCTGACCAGGATTTCTAATATGTTAAAAAGAACAAGTGAAAGCATGTAAAATTGTTTTCTTTCCATTTCCATCAGGTAGTATTTTACTGAGTCTCTGGAAACGAAGAATTGAGAAACAGAATGCATTAGTGGAAAGAAAATATTTTGTGGGAAGAAAATATTTTGTTTTTTTGATTAGTTAATGTATTAGAAGATAATTTCTCATGTGTGATCTTTATTTTGTTGTTGTTTGCATTTTTTTAGTTTTTCCAGTATCAAGAATTGCTTTCATGGTCTCACATATGCTAGACATGCATACTCCCAACAACAGAATTAAATCCTGACCCTTTTAAAAATGTTGAGACAGAATCTGGTCAAGGGGTTCAGGGTGGTTTAGAACTTATGTGTTTTCTGACTTGGACTTTGAATAGCTGGGATCACAGGTATACACTATATCATCCAGCTGTTTTTCTTTCTTCTATTTCTAGTTGTTTTCAACTTCTAATCATGAAAGATTTTCTTGCAAGATGAATGCAATGACAAGGTTTGTAGTTCAAGGTTCTTTTTGTGAACAGGTAATTGAAGGAGACACTCAGTAGACAGAGCATGAGGAGTTACTGAAGTGAGAGTACACTGCCTTAGACAAGGGGCAGTGGGCTCACCCATGGGAATGGGACGCCTTGAGGCAGAGAAGGAACTGGGGAGCTAGCTTTGACAAATAAAGAGACCAGATCTGGGATGCTAAAGTTAGTGATAGGATATGACTATCACTCCATAGGATATGACTACAACTGACTTTGGCAAATAAAAATTTCTATAATAGAGAATGTTGATAGAAATTTTGTTTCTGTAGCTTCATTGGGAACTTGACTAATTTTAGATGAGATTAAGTAGAAGAATTTGTTTAATACTGCCCTACTTCTCAAATTAGAAGCCTACTGACTGCTGGGGGTTGATTCTTTATGTGTAATGATATGGTGTATACCTGTTATCCCAGCTATTCAAAGTCCAAGGCAGAAAACACAACCACTTATATGCTAGCTACTTCAGGGCTTGGAACACCTCATTTGACCAATAAATCCCTTTTCGAACTAAATGGAGGTCAGGAGCCTTACCAGAAATAGGTGAAAGACTTAATCCAAAATTACTGTTCTTTTCTGTAATTTTAGTTTTGGATGGACATATGGGATCTTTATTTAGTTTCATGGGGTGCTAAGAATCTAAGCCACAGCCTCACCCAGTGCCAAGAGGTTGATTCAGACACATCCCTTCACAAAGCACTTTACCAAAAAGCCACAGGTGAGGTCCCTTAATTTCCATTTTGAAACTGTTTTCTTGAGGCTTCACAAAGGTGTGGCCTGAGGCAAAGACCTTCCTGACATGCAGGGGAATTGAACAATAGGTAAGAACACAGCCGGGGGACAGACTTCTGCACAAGATGTACACTATGGCACTGACAGCTCCTGATGATGCTACTTGAGTTGCTATCTAGCCAAGCAGGGTTTCTCCACTGAGACCCTTACCGGTCACACTGATTTCTGAGTTTTCTAAGATGCTTGACCTTCCTTTCAACAATCCAGGAAATGGCCATTTCACAGAGCTTGGAGCTGGTACATATCTTGGACACAAAATCACAAGCCCCTTCTGGAGAGTGGCGAAAAATTCACGAAAAATACAGGAACTTAGGAACATAGTAGGTCTTGCCCATCTGCAAAGCAAGCAGCAGTCTATTCATATATTCACCAGGATGAGTGCTGGAAAGCTTTCCACTAATGCATTCTGTTTCTCAATTCTTTGTTTCCAGAGACTCAGTAAAATACTACCTGAGATCAGGTTTTGGAAGGGCGCAACAAAGAGTAGGAGAGATTAAAGGCTCAGTCACTGTAATCTCCTCTGCCACCTACAAGGTTGTGAACTGCTGAGCATTTTCCATTCCAGTATGTATTCACAGATATTCTTCTTCTTCTCCCTCTAATTGTGTATAACTTGGGGTGATGGTAATGTCAAGGCATTGTTCTGGATGACAGTGGGAGGTGATCTTGTGTAGCACATGTTCATATACACATTGGATTGATTTTAATTTTTTCCCTTTGAAGTATTGAATCTCTGACCCTAACCCATACCCTACTAGACTCTGAGTAATAATCCTAACATATGCATAAAAGCAAACCTAAAATAGAGAAATGCAGAAAGTTCATAGGAGAAATTGTGTATTTTGATTTTCCTTTTGCTTTATCAAGGGTATGTGTTATATCACTAGTCACATTTTTATTCTTATACTTCTCCATGGATCGTCAAATTTAACAAATATATAACTTATGGATTCCCTTTCTCTGCAGGTTGGGTCAGAACATGTATTGTTATATACATATAGATTGCCCTTCCTGCTATCACAGGTACATCCATGTGAGTATTCTGACTTTGGCAAATACAAATTCCATGAACAGATCACTCCCACCAAACCCCAGGGGAACTGAAAGTTCAACCAATGGTGAGCTCCATATTTGAACAAGTTTATACATAACCCTATGTAAAGTCAAATAAATATTTTTGTGATCTTTGAATGATATATGTTCCATTAAGAATTTGAATTTGCATATCTATTGCTCCTTTTACATGTATTTAATATATATATATTTCTCTCTCTCTCTCTCTCTCTCTCTCTCTCTCTCTCTCTCTCTTTCTCTCATATATATTATTCTTTGAATGGAGTTTTCTCACACCTAATGGTTCCTGAAAGAATTGACACCCACAGTGCCACCTACTTCATCCTTGAATGATGTCTAGACCAATACAGTGAAATATTTGAAATTCTCATGACCAGGAATTTCTGAACTGGAGATCCATCCGATCTCCTGTTGCTCATCATGACTGAACCAGATAGTTTCTTTATTGACTGGAATTCATGAAAATGGTGTAGAACAGAGATGCAATTGAGTTGGAGCCTGCTGGGAACTGGCCTTGGAGCAGTGGAGTGCAGGTGTCTGATAAAACATCTGTGGTGGAGCCATGTGGATCTGTCATTGGCTTCCAAATAACATGTGACTGACAATGGACAGTCAGTAGACCTTATATGTAAAGGCCTCTTGTTGTGGGGAGAGGTTTGGGGGTGATATTCAGAGTCAGATTGCTACTCTAAGTGGGAAAGATGTACGGGATAGCAGCCCAGTTGGTGTTTTCTCTTGCAAAACCTGATTCATCACATGTGACAGTACTCCCTCCAGTGCTGTGTCCCAGTTTGTTGTAGGGACAAATGAAGAAAGGCACTGAAGATAGAAAGAAACAGTTTCATTTGGCTGCATCCAAGTTCAGAAAGCACAGCTTTTGTTGTTATCAATCAATCCCTCCAAGTTCAGGGAGTTTCAGAGTTTTATACCCAGCATGTAAGTAGAGGGGCTCAGAAGTTTACAGCCTGCATAAGTTCACATAAAAGCAGCTTTTTCTTACACTGTTCTGGGCAAGTTAACCCTTCAATGACAATACTTGAGAAGAGGAGAACTTCTTCTTCCCTTTCTTCCTCCCTCTGCCAGCTGTTACCATGGAGCCAATTTGTAACTTATCTTAAAAATGTAGACATCTCTGTGAAGCCTAGCTCAAGGCCAGAGGCCTTGTTTGCAATTTCTTCAAAGTACTATATTGGATATATTTGTGAAAATAGTAAGGATCTGTCCAGCACCTTGGCCAGTGGCCAAGTAAACAGGGCAACACAAAAATAGAAAGTTTATCTACATTGAACTCTTTTGCAGAGACTCTTTGGCTAACAGTCCCCAAATCAGCCATGGTGAAGTGGACTTTTCTGTGGAGAAAGGAGTACCACTTCATTGGGTCCCCTCTTCCTTCAGGGAGAAGTCTTTTCTGTTGTCCTTTAATAAGGCTTCAACTTTCCACTCTAAACTTGCCTTGATGTGCTTCTCTGGCGTTATACTTCAGCATTGGGAAAGCAAGGCCTCATTACCAGTAAATAGCCGTAACAATAACAGTCAAAGGACAGAGATAATGCCAAAAGTAAAGTCAACATTTAGAATTGAAGATAATAATAATCTTTAGTGATAAGAATTCCATAATTTAATACTTTAAAAATAATAACAACATTTTGCCAGGGAGCAAATTTGTGACATTGCAGTCAAGGGGAGAAATAAAGAATGTCCATGCATTTCTGCCCCTTTCAATTCTTTATTCACTCAAATTCTTAATACAACTTTACTCTATAGGTTCCTAATGAAGAAAACAACAATCCTTAATGATAGGCCCTGCAGTGGAGATAATCAAATAACACCAAGCAATTCTAGATTAATTAATTCCCAGAAAACAATATTAGATTAATTCTGAACATTGCAAAACAGATTTAATCATGACAGGCTAGTGACAGACATTTCCTCTGAATGCTAAGTTCAAAACTCTCAAGCCTTAGGCTTTATGTCCTGCAGATTCACACTCACTCAGACAGCAGTGATCAAGTCCTAAACCAAAACAGGCTTTTTCTGGTGGGGAGTGGACGACCAGTTGAGGAGAGGGTCACAGGGAGAAGTTGCAGCTCTCACAAAGGTCCAGACAAGGCGGTAGAGTTTGAGAGCAGTGAGGATCACACAGAGAATAGGAAAATGATGGCAAGAGATGGGATGTCAGTGTAGGTCCTCATCAGGCTCTTTGGCTGGAGTACATACTCGTTTAGGCTGGCTAAATCCCTGTTTTTAGCTCTATTTTTTTATACTAAATTTTGTTTTTATTTTTTATTTTTTACCACACCTTGTAATTATCAGGTGCCACCAGATTTCTCATTTACCCTGAGGTCAGAAATATCTGGTCTGGTGGTCTCCATCCTGATATTATCACCTTTCACCCTTATGAGGAGAGGAAAGCCTGCCAGAGGCTTTATTAAGCTTATCAGGGTGAGGGCAAGTAATTTTTCTGAGGCCATATTAGAGGGCTCTGTGGGTGTACCTGGTAAAAAGTGACCTCTATTAATGACCTCAGGTTTCAAAATGGAGTTATTTAAATGGAGTGAGAAACTGATGTGACTCCCTTTTTGAGAAACCAGCCACCTCAGAGCAAAGCCTGTCCAAAGGGGGGAATTACCCTTGTCCATGGAAAAACTCAGAGTGCTCCTAGGCATATACCAACCCTGCTGAGTTGTTTGTCTGTAAATAACTGGAGAGATCCTCCATGCCAAGTGATCCTGACTCAGTTACACTAGGTTAGGACCCACAGCAACCCCCTAGCTACCACAAAAATTATGAGACACAGAAAATACCTGAAACACCAGGTGACCTTCCCAGTAGTTTTGTTGATTGGTAACATGATTATGCAAGTTTATCATATACACTCTTGCAACCTCTCATGGCCTAAACCAATCGGTTCAAATGTATCCACAACTTGAACTAACCAATCACCCTTACACAACTTGTTTCTGCCAATGAATGTGCTAATCAATGTTAAGAGTTGTTGTTTGACTTTTCTGTGATGTGAAATGATTGACTGTGTGATGTTGTGATGCATACAATATCCCACAAAATCTATTAATCCTCAATGAATTAAGGGTCAAGACTCACTCTTTGGGACCACTGTATCTGAAATGGTTGTGAGTCCAGGCTTGAGCTTACAATAAACACTCTTGTGTGACTGCATCAGATTCAGCTCCTGGAGGTCTATTGGGGTCCCATGAATCTGGCATTAGAGGAGTTGCTTAGGCTCAGGCCTAAGGCCATTCTCACACAACCCCTTTCACCTTGACAGCTCTTCTGCAGATAAACAGAAGCCATAACACATAACTCCTATCTTCATAAACTTGATCTCTTGAGTCCAGTGTCATTTCAAGTTCTGGGTTTAAAAAGACATATTCATTTTCCTTGATGTTTTCAATAAGTCACACAGAATTCTTAGAAATGGCTTGGAAGGATAACAATGTTATATTACAAAACTTCATGAACTTTCAAATTGCTTGCTGTGTGTGACTGACCAGTATGTGAAAGGCCTTGGGAATATGTGAATATATTATGAATATAATAGAACTCTTGAGACTTTTTTTCTTACTGTACACACATCCTGAGGCCAAATGAGGCTGTTTACTAGAGGTCATTTCTCAAAGAAGAGATAGTGATCATAAAGGAATAGATTAACCTATATATTATAAATAAATCTAATATATATTTGATTAAAATTGATGACATATATGGCCATGCCAAATAGTTTTCTGAATCATTTCAATTGCAGTTATTTAGTTATTTTAATGTTTTGCTTACTGTCTACATTAGAGACATCGTTGACCTGAAATTCAGGAAAACTGTTAATTCTAGCACTGAATTTATCAGGTTTTGACACTTTGATATATTACTTATTGCCATAGGATCTCTTGTTTCTCAATGTGTATATTTATAAATTTACACATTCTAGAAGGTTTTAGAAAGATAAAAGAAAATATGTATTAAAAGAGTAGTTTAAAAAGCTCTTTAATATACCATTGCTATGGTTATTAAATAGCATTTCCTTTTTAAAAATGTATTAACCTGGGGCTGGGGATGTGGCTCAAGCAGTAGCGCATTTGCCTGGCATGCATGCAGCCCAGGTTCGATCCTCAGCACAACATACAAACAAAGATGTTGTGTCCGCCGAAAACTAAAAAATAAATATTAAAATGTTCTCTCTCTCTCTTTAAAAAAACAGAATGTATTAACCAGCAATATGTATACAACAATAACATAATAAATAAATATGGTACAAACAAATAAACATAAATTAATAAATGTTATATGATTTATTTTATAATAATATTGGTAAAATATACCCAGAGGTGAAAATAAACATTTAAATAATGATACATATATATGTCCATTTTTATTAAGGTATAGTGAAATACATCTATTTTTGTAATATACTTTTGTTCATGAAAGCATCAAAAATATTATTATCAAATATGATTGTAGCTGCACAAAATTAAAAATCCAAATTGTACATATATCAGTAAATAAATGGCTTTAAGTGACTGAAATTTCTGAGTCTGTTATTGTGAAACACAAATATTCAGTAAAATATGCTCTGAAGAAAACCTCAATTTGAAAATGTAAAACATAGAAAGGAGTATTTAGAGTTGTTTTACCATTAGATTAATTTAAAATACCTTTGATACCCAAACAAATACTCTGAAGTTTTTGCTTTTAAGAAATACATATGAAAGAATACAGCAATTCTGTCTCTGAGTAATGCAAGCATAAGAGAAAGATGATAAGAATATTAAGTAAGCCTAAAAAATCTGAGGATCATGAAATAAATAAATTCTTGGCAAGAAAATATCAATCAATTTTGATGTAAAGTCAAAACTAATAAGCATTCTAATTTACCAAATCTTAATGATATATTAGAGATAAATATATTAGAGATGAGAAGTCAGAATTTTAAGCAAATACATGAGAAATGGGTGTGCACAACAAAGTTTAACCTCAGAAAATTTTATACATCCCCTGTGTCTGTCTATGTGTCTCTCTTATGTCTTTCCAGTGTGACATCAAAAAAAATGAAGAACAAGTTTTTGAGTAATTATATTTAGGTCTTAAAAAAGTTAAAGAAAATAATTAGCTCTCTTTATCTATTTTTTAGAAGTAATTTGCCTTCGTATTTCTTCAATAATTAATGATTACCCTGTGCTTGTTGCTGATAATACAGAATGTGTAGAACCACCCAGAATGAGAGCACTGTTTAAATAATGTCAGAACAAAAAGTGCTACAGAACAGTAGGAACTGAAAAACAAGGCCAAAGACAGTGCAGGACCACACAGCATTTAGGGGTATATCAAAGAGGAAAGGAGTTGGTCTTAAGAGGTCTGACTTCCCTTAGCCAAGACAAATAACTAGTACAAACTGTCTTAAAATATTTTTCTTCGAATCTTATAATTTAATGGATACATGGTAAGAATCCAGAAGTTAAATGTAAACTAGCAAATTTACATTCATTTCTGGGACACTTTTACTTCTAGTTCTATAGATTAATTAATTTTAATGCCTTTCTAGATATGGTAGATAACTTTTTCTTATTCAACATTTATCAGGTAATTTACAAAGGACTCCATTACAGAATTCAGTCATTTTTAAAAATTCATAAAGCAACAGATGAAATTGTTTAAAACACAGACACAGTAATATCACAGGATATAAAGTCTGTGTTGACACCATGGTCTTTATGTTTAGCTCATAGTTTAAAGAAAGGTTGACTGGCTTGTATGTTTAGTTTTAAACCTTATCTCAAAAAACATGAAACAACTTCTCCTGTGTCTTTAGACAGGGAGACTGGTGGTAACACAGGGACAACTGTGGGTTTGGCACCTTTATTCATGATCACTTTTTACTTTGTGGAAAGACTTAAAACTCTTTGAAGATTCACATTCTCACTCAGCAGTAGGGAATTTTATTTTTTCATGTTCTGTCTCCAATTTTCCATATCTCATTTCTCTAATTTTAGAAATATGTTAGGAAAAAATAATCTCCTTGTCTAATCTTCTGTTTTCATTCTGAAGGATCTTTTCAACATTATCTTTCAGATTTTATAATAGCCATCTATTTTTTAAAAAAAAAATTAATCTTGTTCTTAATATACAAATTCTCTGCCTTCATTTTTGAGTTTTGCACCTGGTGAGATGTGATTCATTGAGTTCAGGTTTGAAAAAATAATCTTTAAGTTATTAAGTTTCAATCATATATTTTAAGACAAAGAAACATTTTAAAGGTATTGCTATAATATTTTAAGTATAATAATGTTAAATTACAAATATTTAAAATACATTAAATTTCTTTCTCATTTGGCAATCCTAATGAAGGCAAAATGGCTCATTCTATTTTTACTTATAATTTTATCCTATTAAATATGCCTTTACATTTATTATTCATGTAAAATTATTAATAGAAATTCATCACAGGTTAAGAGACATGAATCAGCCAAGAGGCAAGTTAAAATTCAAGTTTATATCCATACGCAAAATAACTCTCTAAGCATACTTTTTGCTTGAAAAAATACTTCAAGATGGCAAGTAGCACAAACAAGTGTGCTGAAGGCTGAAACTGATTCTGAAAGCTAATGCCTCTCCCACAGCACACCATCACAAAGTGAAGATTTCTAAAGTCTGGGAGACTAAGGTGGATATTTTTTATGGAAACACGTACTCTTGTGATACTAACAAATTGTAGAGGAAAAATGATTCATAAAACCCATGAAATGCAGGAACCCCAGAGTTCTGAAAACTATCTCAGATGTAAGCCACACAGTATACCTGCCTGACCATTAGATTTTGTTCACTTTAGACCTTTTACAGTGGGAAATAAACATTGATTAAATAAATGACTGAGATGTGGGGAACTAAACAACATTTATTTTTTCAACTATACAGTCTAAAACATTACTCATAATGGATTAAAGCACAAGTATCTGGGACATATTTTTCAAGGCTTTTTAATTTTATTAGAATATACATTTAATGTGCCACATTCTTTTACAAATTTCTTATGGAACAATATCAAAGATTTGACATTATGCTTGATGATACTTAGGGAGTCACTTAAAGAACTGTAGAGTCATTCCACTCATGCTAAGACAATATCATATTTACATAAAGAGTGAGTTTTTAGGTTATTTGTGGTATAAGGTACAGATTGTATTCAAAACATTAGCAAAAGAAAATACAATCATTGTCAGATGAAGTCCTGATATATAAAAATAAAATAAGTTTAAAAAATTCCAAGTTGGGCATGGTGGTGAATGCCTGTAATCTTGGTTGGCTCTAGAGACTAAGACATGAGAATTGCAAGCTCAAAGCCAGTCTCAGAAATTCTGCAAGATTAAGTCAAAAAAAAAAGAAAGAAAGAAAAAAGAAAAGAAAGAGCTGGGGTTTGGCTCAGTAGTTTAGCACCTGTGGGTTCAATTCCTGATTTAAATAATAATACTAATAATAGTTCTAAATGACATCATGATAAACACAATAAAAATTTGTAACTGAACTTCTTTTTGGTACTGGGGATTAAACCCAGGGCCCTGTGAATGTGAGGCCAGCACTCTACCAACTGAGTTATATCCCCAACCCTTAAACTGAACATCTTACTAGACTCTAGCTTCCTTCTGTGACTTTTGTGCTTTTGCTATTCCTTCTCTTATTCTATACTTTCTGCCAAAATTTTCTTCAGAAACGAAAAACTCACTCCTTCCACAAATGACCTTCATAAAGGAAAATTTCTGGACATCATCACCCCTTTGGTAAGGATTGTCAAGTCTTCTGTTATGAGTTAAAAACTCTATCCTGTTCTTTAATTTGATTCTTCTGCCTGTTTTTCTGTCCTTTTGTTTAAAATTGTGATTTATAAGTGTGTAGTTACAATTATGGTTTACATTGCTTCCTTGCCTTAGAAAAAATAAGCTTTTTGCACACTTATCTATAAACCCCAATACTCATGCTTTGATATTTCTTTGTGTTCAGCTACATCACCAAGGTGGCTACAGGTCTTAATGCAAGCAGTTTCTGTTTGATCTGATCCTGGCTTCCTCCCTCCCATGTATGGTGTCCAAATTTTTTTGTACTTGTGAGACTTTTAGTGAGGTTACATTTCATATACCAGTTTTGATGTAATGAGATGTTTTTTGCAAATGTGCTGGATGTGATAAGTTGATGTGATATTGGGACTTCATGGGGATAAGTGACTGCAGTGTGTACCTGTACTGCTATGAGGTCTTCTTCATGGTATAGAAACATTGTCTTATCCCTTGTTTACAAAACTTGAAATGATGGAGTATACAAAACCAAGCTTCATGTAGTTCTGATCTCAAAAGTTATGACCACTGCATGTCTACATTGTAAAGAGCGCTTGCTTTTTTTCAGGGCTACTTTACTTTAAAGAACTCTGAAAATTTCTTTCATAACATATAAGTAAAAAAAAAAACAGGGCTGGGGATGTGGCTCAAGAGGTAGTGCACTTGCCTGGAGTGTGTGTGGCCTGGGTTTGATTCTCAGCACCACATACAAAGAAAGATGTTGTGTCCACCAAAAACTAAAAAAAAAAAAAAAATAAAAAAAATAAAAAAATTAAAATTAAAATTCTCTCTCTCTCTTTAAAAAATAAATAAATAAATAAATATTTTTAAAAAAGAAAAAAAGAAAACAATGTTGGGCATGTTCAAATTTCCCAGAAAATCTGAGAGCAATTATTAATGATTGACAGATAAGCAAACTGAGAATCCCCGAGTTAAGTGATATATCATAGTTTATAAAGTTACTAAGTGCGAAAAGCTAAGATTCAAATAAAATCTAGTTAAGGTTTTACACCTAAAAAATACTATAATATTTACAAATTCTTAAACCTAATACATTATGAGGCAAGGCTATTACTTTATTGGCTTCTCCATTCAATATTTTCATTTTAGAAACATTCTATTAGTAGAAATAATAGTATTTTTGATGATAAATATATAAGAAAATATTCAACACCTTCAACATCCACAATGTTCAATAGAAACCATGTAGAGTTTTTATACCTTCATATCAGATTTTTAGAAAAAGCATTTATAATCTGATAGTTAAAATCATTTTTTAAATTGTGGTAGTATAAACATTGTTGTAGCTGCATTCTTTTAGTATGCTGTGATGCCCTTCAGAATATGAATTCATGAAGAAAATGTCCTTTTTATACAAAATGGGATAATGCTCATCATTTAAGAGAATGAAATCATGGCATATGCAAGTAAATGAATGGAGCTGAAGAATATTATGCTAAGTGAAGTAAGCTAATCCCCCCAAACCAAATGCTGAATGTTTTATGTGACATAAAATTTCTGATACGTAATGGAAAGGATGGAGAAGCATTGGAGGAACAGAAAAAACTATAGATAAGGCAGCGTGGAGGAAGGGGAAGAAAGGGAGCATGGGGATAGGAAAGTGATGGAATGAGATGGATGTCATTATCCTAAGTACATGTATGAAGACATGAATGGTGTGACTCTGTTGTGTACAAGAGATATGAAAAATTGTCCTCTATTTGAATAATATGAATTACAATGCATTCTACTGTCTTTTATAATAAATTAGATTAAAATCTAAAAATTATGTCATAAAAGATTGTGAGCAAATTCAGAGGAAATCAAATATTTAAATACAAAAATAAAAAAGCATGTTTATATATGTTGAAATGTTGTATATATTCCATTGTGGAGTTTGTAATACTCAAGAATAACTGTAACATATTATGAAAAAAAAGCAAATACTTTTTAAGCAACTAAAATATATTCATTTATTAAAAAATAATATATTGTCTCATTTAAATCTATTCTTTGAGATACAGAAAGACAGAATACAAAGAGTGATTATGAAAGTAAAACAAAATAGGTAGAAGTGGAAAACTAAATATACAAATGAAGAAAGAAGTCTTAATGCACTAGAGAATCCATGCTAAAAATAAGAAAACTAGTGAATGCATGATAAGACAGTGAGGAATGACAGATTATGTATCCTCTGATAAATCTCTGAAAACTTACTTTCTTGAGATAAAGATAACATATGAAACTATTTCTCACAAGTTTAGACACGATTTTGTAATTACTTATTCATGAAAGTTTATTAAACAATATCAATACTAGATACTTCCTGAAATTTTTCTCCAAGTCGATGAAATCTAATATATATTTTAGAATATGTATGTTTATGTGCACTATAGAACACTATGTATAAATTTATATATGTTTTATCTAAGGTTAACTTTTATATGTATGTGAAATAATTTGATTCTTTTATATTTTTCTAAATTTAATGGTAAATAAAATATTTTTGTAGAAAATATAATGTGAGTGATATATTTATTTTAAAGTGTCTGAATTTTTTTTTACATAACTGGCTTTGTAAAGCCAGTCATTTTTATATTTTAAATAAAAGGTGTGTTTGAGGGGGCTGGGGATATGTCTCAAGCAGTAGTGTGCTCACCTGGCATGTGCACGGCCCTGAGTTCGATCCTCAGCACCATGTACAAATAAAGATGTATCCACCAAAAACTAAAAAAAAATATTAAAAATCTCTCTCTGTCTCTCTCTCTCTCTGTCTCTCTCTCTAAAAAAAAGATGTGTTTGAATAAAAGCATTTTAAGAAAGCCTCCACTCAATGATGAATAAAATTCCCTATTAAAGAGTATTGACCATTTTTATTTTTTTTAGTAAAAAATGTTTCCCATAAAAAGAAGAAATGGATGTTAGCCCACCACAGTACGCTAAATCACCTTTCATAAAAACCTATGGCAGGGATGCTAAGAAGATTATATTTCAAAGCACAGTGGATCTCAAACATCAAATGAAACTCTAGGCTTCATGAAACCAAAAGAAAAGATTTTACCAGCATTTTCTATTTACCACAGAGCCTTCTCTCAAAGAAGTAGGCAGTCCTATGCTAAGTATTTAATAGCATACCCTTGGTGTCAACATTTCCTATTCTTCTATAACAATCACTGGAGGTCCAGATTTCCTCTCACAGTCAGAATTCTATTTTCTTCTATAGGGTATGCTCACAAAGCAAAACAAATAGGATTTCATGGGAAAGGACTTTTAAACTTATATTTTCATTACTCTTTTTTCTGGAAACAAAGAGAAGGCATCTGTCTTCAAAATTGCTTTCACCATAGTTTACTACAATTTTCTAATCCCAATATTGGACTGCAGGAATCTCTTTTGTGGGAGCCAGTGTTGAGGGTCTTCTGCTGCCAAACAGAGGTCTCACAAGCCATGCGGAATGTGGATGATCCATGTCATGTCTTGTGAACTGCATGGCTTACACATGTGCTTTCCAAAAGAGTTAACCTGATGTGATCTAAAAGGTCCTGTATTATATAAAATATGATTTTCTTTGAAATTGGCTATCTTTATTCAGCTCAGCTAGTTTGCTGCTCCTAATGGTCTCTGCATTAATATTAGTGAAACACAAAATAGCAGTGGGCCTCAACCAATATTTCTCACCTGTTTCAATACAAATATTCTTCAGGACTACTTCAGGATTTTTTGTATAAAAAGCCCAACCATCTTAAATAGGTTAATATACCAGTGGATTACAATGCCCTATTCTTATAGCTATATGACTCTAATTAGCTTGAATGGTTATGTGTGTATGTGGGTGGTTGTACCTGTGTCATTTAGGGTTAAGAATGTTACATTTTTGTAATCAGGGTATTTCTGGTTCCACTCAATCTTGGGGAAGTTCAAAGAGATTTTTATGCACATATGCCACCCAGCCACAGAGACGTGAACACCTCTTGCTGAGGCACATACATGGAAAGATGCACACTCATTAAAACCCCTTTCACCACAGATATCATTAAAACACCTCACATTTAGAAACAGGTGCATGACCCACAACTCACTGCCATTCCAACAAAAACACAGATGCATAAATCACCTTAATACCTGCTTTCCCCGAATACACACACCACCACTTCCTTTCTAAAAAAATATATACATACCCACAAATACACCTGCCTGTTATCACCCAGGTACTGACGGACATGCAATTATAATGTATACTTTTCAAATGCAGGCTTATACATTCCTATATACTCTACACTTCCTGAACTCATGCACATGATATAACCAAACACTGAGTACGCATGCACACATAAATACAACATACAACCCCCCTACACACACACACACGTGCACACACACACACACACATACACACACACACACACACACACACAAAATAAACCCTATTTGTTACCAGAAGTCACATAAACAAAACCGTAAGTACTCTGGAAAATCTCACAGACTTGAACCTCTCATCAGAAATACAATATACACAATACCTTGCTTCTGTCTCTTCTTGCTTTACACAAAATTTAAAGTACACTGCAGAGCAGATAGGCTTAACTGAACTTTCCAACAAAAACCAAAAGAAGACAAATTCTTCACAACAGTACCAACAACATTCTCCAGAATAGACAACAGATTAAGTCATAAAACAAACCTTAACAAATTTTAAAAGCTAAAAATCATTTGAAATAACTTTTTTTCTGAACACAATGTAATAAAACTGGAAACCTACAACAGGCGGAACTTCAGAAACATCCTGCATGTCTGTAATTATAACAAAAACTCTCAAATAGCAGAGTCAATGACAAATAGAATGGAAATTTTTAAAGATTCTTGAGAAAAATGATGATAGAAACGCAAAACAAAAAACCCTATATCATAGAGCAGAGGCAATTTTAAGATGATTGGATCAGTACATACCTACATCAAAAAAGAAAACAACCAAGACTTCCTCTTCAAGGAGGTAGAAAATCAAGAACATGCCTGACCCAAAGCTAGTAGAAGAAAAAATACTAAACATCAGAGAAGAGGTGAATAAAATAAAGATTAAATATTATTTTAAAAATATCAACAACAGAAAGAATATATTTACTTATGTACTTACTTACTTACATACTTACTTACTTATCCCAAGGATTGAGCTCAGAAGCAACCGCTCACTGAGAGATGTCTCCAGACCTAGTTTGTTTTTTATTGAGAGACAGGGTCCCATAGAGTGGCTCACTGCCTTACTTTTGCTGAGGCTGTCTTTGAACTTGCATTCCTCTTGCCCTTCCTTGAGCATCTAAACTGTTCATGTCAATGGTTAAGAGTACAGCTTTGCCATTGAACTCACTTAAGCAGTGGGAAGATCATGATGCTGTATAATATGAGCATTCCCAGACGTGATACCTACGGACATCTTCGCATTGGCTTTGTGCACAGAAAGCATGAGACTCACCTTGCAGGACTCTGCTTGGTGCATGGTTTGGCTTCTTTGCTTTTTTGGTGGAAGTTGTCTGTTGGAGACTAAACCCAGAACATCATGCATGCTCGGCAAGTGCTTCCCCATGGAGCTGTGCCCCCAGCCCACCTTGGCCATTCTTGGTGATCAGAGAAAGTGTCTGTTGGACTCTATTTTTAATGACTTACTGGGAAACTTTATGTCCTCTGATTCTACCTCTTCTGCAGATCCAGTTGAAGGCAAAGGTGCTGTGGCGAGCCATCCCCCTTTTCATCTTCTTAGTCTGCTGTCAGGTCAATCCGGTCTCCTGTGCTGTTGTTGGGGCAAGGGGGAGAGGGGGGAACCATGTGCCACTCCTTTGGTTTCTACTTGTTTCCAGATCCTTTGTTTGGTATTATGGCCTCAGATTCTGTGGACCCTTTCTACTGGATGTGAGGGATTCTGGCCTCCAACAGAGGGAGGCTTAGACTCACTGTGCCTCTTTTCTGCTGGACCAGCACCATTTAGTTGAACTACAGCCTTCCTGTGGAGCTCAGAGAATGGGCAGCTCTGTGGCCTGGAAAGTCTGCATGTGCCACGTCAAATAGCCTGATCAACGGTGCATTCAGCCTGGGAAACACCATCTTCTTTAGAGTTGGGTTTGAATGCAATACAAAACCTGGAAGAGCAAGATAAGTCTCTGCTTGAGAATTTCTGAAAACTTAAAAAAACTAGAGTGTTTGAAATCCCTGAAATGAGATGGTGAGTCCACATAGAACACTCTCTAGAACTCTCTATTGGTTTCTCAGCTGCATCTTTTTCATATCTACAGGTGAAATATATGGATCAAAACCACGAGTGACAGTGGAGGGTCAAATCTAACCAGTCACCTGTGGGTCTAGAAATGATTTTCTTGTGTATGTTGATGGTGCATTTGATGAACACAGTTTAAAAATGGGGTTCCAAAGAGGTTCCAGTCACTCAGAATCAGAGCTCATATGAACATGATGGAAAGGGAAGGTTGATTCCCAACTAGATCCAAATGTGCCAGCCCCATCTGCAGACTCAGGAAATGATTGGAATGTTCTCCAGTTTTATGAACTGATGAAGGACGGGCCTCTCTGTCCAGCCAGAATGGATCTGTCCATGGGGATGGGAATGCAGCAGGCTCTTGAGGGGTACGTGACTTTCCAAACAGAATGACATGGGGTCTGGTGGGCTCGACAGAGGGACTGAGTTGTGTTCTTATCTTTGGTTTTGGGGGGTAATGCTATAATTGCTGCCAGCAACATGAAGCCCATCCAATGTGGAAAAGGGGTCACATTCAATTCTGTAGGTTCATTTTATTAAATAATGTCTTGTTTTCTTGAGCTTACAGGGGCTTTGTGGCTGCCCATTACCTTAAGCACACTCATGGAGCTCGGTATCTCTGCAATGGTCACATTGGGCCTCATCATGCAGCTCTTGGCTTGCACCAAGATGATTGAAGTGGGTGACACCCCAAAATACCAAGCCCTCTTCAACGGGAGCCCAGAAGTTTAAGAAAGATCATGGGTACATTTCTGGTGTCTAATTGAGAATTTGAATTGGCTCTAAAATTGGGGGCATTAAAACAGCCCAGTTTGGCCTGTGTGCTTTGCCTGCCGACCCTGTAGGTGCTCCATGGCCTGTTAGTGAGAGAGCACTTCTGGGAGGTGCTGGGTATGGGGGAAGGCCAGGCAGGGCAGGGGAGGGCAGGAATGCCCCAGAGGATGGACATGAAGGATCAGTGCATGGAGGTCACCCCTTCACCAGCCATGATTTCCATACCTCACGAAGGAGGTGACATCTACTTCATAGCTGTCATAAGAATTCAATCAAAGCCAGATGGTGTGGAGTATGCCTCTAATTACAGCAGCTTTGGAGGCTGAGGCAGAAGGATCACTATTTGGAGGTCAACCTCAGCAACTTAGTGAGGCCCTAAGCACCTCAGTGAGACCCTGTTTCTAAATAAAATAAAAAATGGCTGGGGATGAGACTCAGAGGTGAAGCACGTCTGCTCAGTCCTCATTATAAAAAAAAAAAAGAGGATTAAATTAAATAATCACTCTCACAGTGCCTAACACATGGTAGTTATTTAGCAAGTGCTATTTTTCTTCTGTATTTAAAAGGATTTAATGAGCAAAAAGGTGATCCTCTCAGTCCAGCTCTGCTGTTGATTAGATTTTTTGATGTGGAAGAAATTTAGATAATAGTTCTGGAGTCTCAGTTTCTACATGCTGTTAAACTAGGTTAAGAGTATTGGCTGTATCAAATGATAGGCAGCCCCAATAATGGGGTCCAGCCTCAGAGTCAGCCAAGCCTAGCCTCTGTTAACTGGAATGTGCTATTTAGAAAACAATATTTACAATTTTCTACTCTGCCATCTTCCATACAGCATGTCTTAGAGATCTTAAGTTAGTAGGTTAAATAATTAAGTGAGAAATCCATCCAACTTAAATTGTGAGTTTCAGACACAAATCAAGATTGTAGAATATATTTATGTATTAATGCATTAATCATTAATGAATTAAGTAATGCATTATTAAATATTATGTAATGCATTTATTATTCAATGCCTTAAATTAATGCATTATCCTTCTAAAGCACTAATAAGTGGTTTTCTTTTTTTAATTTTTATTTTTGACATTTTATAATATACTTGGCATAGTGCAGTGGTGCGCACCTCTAATTCCAGCAGTTTGGGAGGTTGATCCTGGAGGATTGTGAGTCAAAGCCAACCTCAGCAACAGCGAGGCCCTAAGCAGCTCAGTGAGATGCTGTCTCTAAATAAAACCAAAATAAGGCTGGGGATGAGGTTCTGTGGTTGAGTGACCCTGAGTACAATCCCCAGTACAAAAATCAAAACAAACAAACAAAAAATTTGCATTATTTTTCTAAAGCCCAAATTGGGTGTTTTTTTCTCTTTCTCTCTTTGTTTTTAATATTTTTTTTGCAGACCTGAAAATGGAACTCAGTGCCTCTACCACTGAGCTACAGCCCCAGAAGTTTTCTCCTTACCCTTGACAATTTTTTAAAACTGTTTTTCCATATTAAGAATTCAAGATCATTTTTTTAAAAAAAAAAGATTTAGGATGACTGGTCTGAAGTTTAGTAAAGCACATGCCTACCGTCCGAAAGGCCCTAGGTTCAATCCCAAAAGCGACAAAAAAGATGAAAGGTGCTTTCACTAGAAAGCCTCTGAGTTCTCATGCGCTTTGACGTGTGACAGTTGGACACTCCTCACCAAGGTTTCCGTGGGCAGTGTCAGTATTTGTCATCTGAATTTCTGCCACACTCTGCTCAAGATTTTCTTAGGACCCTAGTGTTTGGCATGATTGTCGCCATCGGCCAGTCCATTATGGATGTGATGACAGGCATGGACAGGGACCCCCTCAAAGATGGGTTCTGGGATCTGCCTTCTGATGACCACTCAGGTGAACCCCCACTCTCACCACGCTTCCTGAGTGACCCTGTTGTCCCTCTTCCTCCTCAGCAGTACTCAGCCAGACCTGGGGCCAGGCCAGGCTCAGGGCTGGGCTCAAGGCTAAACACTGGCCTGAGCAGGGTAAGGCCCCGGGTTGGAGGCTGGTCACTGCCCAAAAAGAAATCAATCAAATAAAGACACTGCGCCCATCTACAACGAGAAATATTGAAATCAATAAAGGTCTGCTGTCCACCTGCAAACCCAAAAACAATTAAGAAACAAAAAAAAAATATTGGGGCTGGGACTCAGTGGCAGAGGTTCACCTGGCATGTACAAGGCCTTGGGCTCGATCCTCAGCACCCCATAAAAATAAAAAAAAGATGTTGTGTCCACCTCCAACTAAAAAATAGATTAAAAAAAAATAGAAAATTGAAAGACCCTGGCTTTGGCTTCTGAATTCCCATGAGGCAGATTGAGAAGGGTCTCTTATTTGGCCCTCATAGCAGAGAGCCCTGTCATTGAAGATGGAAGGAAACAGGGCATTGGGGCCAGTAACACAGAGTTCACTTTTATTAATTAATTTATTTTAATTCTGCAGTTCTTTGTGGCATGCTTGATCGTCTTCCTTTTGGATGAGCTTCATTATAAAGGGCACGGCATGTGCTCTGGCTTTTCCCTCTCCATCTCAAGCAACATTTGTGAAACCATCCTGGGGAAGGCCTTCAACCCCACCACCATCAACACCGACCAAGGTAAGGGCCCTGCCTCCGGTTGGGCACATCTGCTGGAAGTTTTCATGTATGCAGAGTATTCCTCTGGGGGAAAATAACTGTTTCAGAATCATTTCTTCTGAATTTTCAGTGTGCAAATGTTTAAAATTATAGCTGAGTGCAGAAGCTCAAGCCTGTCATCCCAGCAGCTCAGGAGGCCGAGGCAGGAGGATCACAAGCTGGAGGCCAGCCTCAGCAACTTAGTGAGGCCCTGTCTCTAAATAAAATATAAAAGTAGCTGGGGACAGGGCTCAGGGGTTAAGTGGTCCTGGGTTAAATCTATAGTTCCAAATAATAATAATAATAATAATTATTATTATTATTATTATTATTATTATTATTATTATTATAACAATAACAACAACAACACTTAAAATCAAAATGATATCTAAACTCTCATGTCTTATAAGAATATTTCAAGGACAGTTAGCATGCCACAGAGTAATCCTGCCTCAAATTTCTTAGCAGGAATCTGCACTGAAAAGATAAAGAAGTGTTGATTTTAGTCTATTGTCTTCTGGTGGACATTTCAGTTCTTTCTCAGTCACAGTTAGCATCGAAGTAAATATCCTTGGGCAATCATCTGCACATATTTTAGCAGTTGTTCTTAGCGAATAAGATTCTAAACATAAAATTTCTACACCAAACCACTTGTTCAGGCAAGGAGCAGTTAGTTTGATGATTACAAGTTCAAGGACAGCCTTAGCAAATAAGTGTGACCCTGTCTCAAAACAGTCATGGGTAGAATACTGTTCCTGGGTTCAACCCACAGTATTGCCAGTTTGGGGAGGAAGGCGCTGGGGATTGAACTCAGGGACAGTTAACCCCTGAGCCCCGTCCCCAACCCTCTTTTCTATTTTATTCAGAGACAGGGTCTCTCTGAGTTGCTTAGAGCCCCAATTTGGCTGACGTTAGCCTCCAATTTGCAATCCTCCTGACTTAGCCTCCAGAGCCACTGGGATTATAGGCATGCACCATGACACCTGGCTTACAAATCTTAATAAAATAAAAATTGAAGAACATGTGAGACTTCTTAGAAGAGGGAATCTGACTTTTTTTTTCTTTTCTTTTTATTTTGGCCTCTGATCCCTGAATCTGTTTTTTGCTGGGAAGTCTCATGGAAAATATTTGTGTGCATTTTTTGTGTTTTCTTGGAATTGACTGTGGAGCTGGTCCTTGGCTTTCAGTGCCATGACATCAAATTGAGAAAACTGCAGATGAGTCCCTGCAGGGTGCCTGAGAGATCCCATGGGAAAGACTGGACCTCAGGTAGGAGTATCGGCGACACTTACAGAAGAGTAGGCAAAGGTGACACCAGACTCTTCCTAGAATTTCAGAAAATCAAAGGTGAATTGAGGATCTGCAGGCAAAGCAGCTGGGCCCCAGCTGTGGATGTGGTGGTGAAATCTGGGTAGGAGTTAAGGAGTCTGCCAAGACCTCCTGGTTTTGGTGGGGGGCTGCCTTCAAAAAGAGTAGGAGCAGTGGTGACCACAGGGGACTAGTCAGCGAAGGCTTGGGTCGTGGCAGCCAGCCAGAGGATCACTTTGCTCTGGAGCAGGATGGTGAGTGAGGGGACAGTTTTTGAAGGAATGATTTGCTGTCCCTGGGAGACAGGCTGAGAAAATGGCTGGCACGGTGGCACAGCCATCCAGCCTGAGCCAGACAGTGTGACATCAGAGTGAGGGCCTTAGGACTTAGGGAGAGATGAAGGCCACAGACAACTGAGACATGGAGGTGGCTGCCTTGGCCACTTCTGGGACCTGGTTGGGGCAGAGATCTTACCTGGGGGGCTTTGAGTGGTGCTGTAGGAGCCAAAATGGTGGAGCCACGGGGACACCCCATAACGGGCAAGAGGAGGGTGGAGCAGGCACAGGTAGCTTTCAGCTGGAAGGCTTTCCTGTTACCAGGAGTGCCACCACGGCTCAGCTTGTGACCTGTAAAGTGGGGTGTGGAAGGGCCCCTATAGTGGAGAGTGCAGTTGGTCCTTCTTCCCTGAGGTAGGGGACAGTCCAGGCTGGGAGGGAGGTGGACAGTACAGATGTCACATGGCTCTTGCCCCCTGTGACACTAGTGCATGAAACAACCCATTTTCTAGAGATCAGAGGGTAGTGATTTGCAAGAAATGACCATGTTAAACATTCAGAAAGCTTCTAAGGCCCACACCCTGCCATTGATGTCACCCACCTTTCATTCCAGACATTTGTCAGTAAGGTGCTGTTAAGCACTAGGCACTTCTGTGGGTGCTAATAATACAAAGGGATAGAACGTAAGGTATGTGAGCGTCAGTGTCATCCCAGGGCCCCGGGGTCAGAATAGAGCAGAGAAGGAAGATGGGGTGACAGGGGAAGAGTGTTATAGGTCCATTTAGAGAAGCTGGCGGGTGCAAAGGCCCTGGGGCAGAGATGAGTTGGTGTGTTTGAGGGTCAACTTGTGGCTCAGCTGAGCAAATGCGGGGAGTTCAGAGAGGTCATTGGTGGCAAGAGGAGCCAGGACAAGTCCCTACTCTCTCCTCCTGGGATTGCTGAAATTCCTCCTTTACAAAATGCTCAAGGTTTCATGTCTCCAGATTCTTTACCAAAGGGACATCAGCATTGTCCTACACAGCCAGAGGCGGCAGGGAGAGGGGCTGTCAGAAGACCACCACGGGTATGCCAGGGGGCCAGGAAAAGCTAGGACAGCGTTTCTGTCACAGATATCCTGTCCATGTGGTCTACAGGACAAATGGCCCATCTGAGTGGCCATCCAGAAGGTGACACGAGTCCTGTGGTTCCAACTCTGGGGTGACTGAAAAATGCAGTCCCAGGGAGAGACTGGGACATCTGAGTCCCCAGCTATTAGCCACTCTGCCCACAGATGCCACGTTTAGTGAAGAACCGACCTGGGCCGCAGGGGCCATGGTGACAGCGTTTCCCACTGTGATCTTGTTCTAAAGTCAGTCTCATGCCATTTCTGAAGTGCTCAGACCTTGGTGCCCTGTGCTGCAGTGTCCCTGGCTGGTCTGGTGCCTTTTCCTCAGGCCAGGCCCCTTTCCGCCTGTTGCTGATGCTGAGGTAGGAGGATATCAACTTGGAGGTCAGCCTCAGCAACAGCAAGACCTCAGCAACTCAGTGAGATGCTGTCAGTGACTGAAATACAAATAGGCTGGGAGTGGGGCTCAGTGGCTGAGGGCCCCTGGGTTCCATCCTTGGTGCCAAAAAATCCAGATCGTGACCCTGTGACTGTTGGTGCCATGAGTCTCCTGGCTGAGTCTCCTGGCTGATTCTGTTCTCCTGCCTCTGCTTTGGCCAGGAGGAGGCCCAAGACCCAGCGGAGTCCAGCCCTTTTTTCTTCCCTTCACGTTTGTGTCCTCCTCTGCCAACAGGCATGGAATTGGAGGTTGCCATCTTGCACTGTTCCATCTCTGGGTCACGAACACAGACAAAGTCCCAGCCCTTAGAGAGGTTTTCTCCCACCAGAATCACCTCTACCTCAGGAATCTCATTGCCTCCATCTTTGTCTTTGCTGTAATCATCCATTTCCAGGTATGTCCAGCATGAGCACAAGAAGTCAGCATTTTTTTTTTATTTTTTGGTACCAGGAATGGAACCCAGGGACATTGAACTCCTGAGCCCCATCCCCAGCCTTTTTTATATTATATTTAGAGACAGACTCTCACTGAGTTTCTGAGGCTGGCCTCCAATTTGCAGTCCTCCTGCCTCAGCCTCCAGAGCTGTTGGTGATGACAGGCCTATGCCACTGTCTCTGGCTTCAGTATAATTGTTTGTTTGTTTTTTGTTCTGTTTAGATATGAATGGCTGTAGAGTGGATTCTGTTATATTTTGAAACCAGTTTTTCTGGTTTCTTTCTGTGTGTGCCTCAAGCAGAGTGGGAGTGAGGGAAAAGGCAGATGCTCTCCAGCAATGTCAGAAAGTTAGTATTCAATATTTTAAATAAAAGAAAAGGCAGGAATATTTAAAATAGTTTTGATTATTAGATGCATGTAAAAATTAATAGGTAGTGTCCTGGCCTGATGTGGTGGTACATACCTGTAATCTGAAAAATCATAGAGGCTGAGGCCTTGAAGGATCACAACTTCAAGACCACCCTTGGTTACTAAGACAGACCAGTTCTCAAAATAAAATATTGAAGAATTGTGAATATATATGAATGATAAAGCACCCCTGGTTTCAATCCCCAGTACCATATAAAACAATAGTTTCTAACATTTAGACCCAAATCAGCATCCTCCACTCTATCTGCAACTATGTAAAGTTCTAAAAGGCAATAAATTTAGCCATACATACTACTAGTTGATTGATATTGACCATAATCTTGAAATATATACATAGAAGACCCTTCACAATGTATTAGGTGTTCCCATTATTTTTTCCAATAGCAATGAGAGAGGAAGAAAAACCAATTTAGCTTATGGGGCCACTTCTCTCTTTTCAGGACTAATGAATCAAATATTAAAAGGCTTTAGTGTTTAATTGATTATCATTTATGAAATCAGAATGATATGCATTCTGTGATTTCTTGCTTAATCTACATTGGAAACTTTATTATTTCTGAGTATCAGCATCTGTACACACCACCACACCCCACTCTATTTTTCAATAGTTACAAGTACCTGTGTTCATGCTTCATCAGTTAGTTATTCCCTTTTAAAAATAATTATGTGTTGCATTCTTTCTTTACAGAAAATTTTTGAAGGTTAAAAACCAGTAATCATTTTCACAAATTTGACTTTAAAATAGATTTCATCACAAAACACACACAAGAAGTAAGAAAGCTTTCTTTCTCTAATTTATTAGCCTTTCTAACATCCAATATCAGGACATGAATGCTGCTCATGGAGGGATGTTCTTACCATCAAGAACAATCAATACTACTTTCTTCTATCCCATCAAATGTTACAAAAAGTGCACATTTTACTCTGTTTCATATGCAGAACTTGACTTTCCATTATTTGTTTAGTGGGTTTTTGCTTTCTTTTTTATCACTTTGTTTTTCCTGTATTTTTCAATACTCATTTTTGTGTGTGTGTGGTATGAAAAATATATCACTAGAATTTTCTAACTTTTGCTGTATTCAATCACTTGATTACTCACTTGCTAGTATTTCTATTAAAGCATCATTTTAAAGGTAGGACTGAAGTAAGCTAACAAAACTATTTTCAAGGTCTACTGAAAATCAGCATAACTTTCTTGAGCTCTGTAGTTAGAACCACTATTTCTGTCCACAAACTGTGCTCCTTTTGTTTTATTTTTCTTCTATATTGAGTAACTCTCTTTGAAATGAGGCACAGAAATTTGCTTTTTTAGAATTTTATCATTAATGAAATTCTATTATTATTTATCATTAATTGACAGTCTGCTTCAGTTTAGAATACCATGTTGAATACAATTTGTCCTTTAAATCTTGTGGTTATTCTGTATGTATCATCTATAATCCATCATTAATGATAAATACTTGGGTTCTATTCTTGCTTTATTGAAGCTGACCATAGTTTTTCTTTAAAGGATATTCTATTTGGTTTAAGCATAGCTACTTGAGAAATTCTGTAGATATATTTAGCATGTTTAAATATTATTTTCTTGAATATAGCATTCAATCAAAATGGAATATTTTCAGACCAGATTTTCTTTCCTGTATATACATGTAAGAAACTGGATAAAATATTGAAAATAATATCTATGTTTTTCAGACACTAAAAACAGGCATAGCAGGTGAGTGAAACCATAAGCAATAAGTGTAGACTGGTGAGGTGAACTATAACTTTATTTTTAAAATTGTTCTTAATAAGTGTAGTTTGATAAACTGCTGTTAAAAATAATTGGTAAAGGGGAAGTGTGAATAATTAAAGTATACCAGTGTAAGAAAAACTTGAGGTCTGGTAGCTGACAGTAGACTGTGGGGGAAAATTCATGTTATAATAGAAATGAACTCCCCACTTTCTCTTCACCCTGTCACCTACTTAATCTCACCAGAAACCACCAAGACACTCAGAATGAAAGGTTTCAAGTTCAGTAGTCACACTCTCTTCAAATACAAAAAGCAGTTACAATTCAACTGAACACAGAGGTTGTGTACAAGTTACGAGGATCTGAGACATTTTATAAAACGTTAGGTTAAAGATGATTCTGTTTTTTTTTCTTTTTTTTTGTATGTGTGTGTTTTATTTTGTTTTGAGGGTGTGGCTATTCCTTGGTTACGTGAACTCAACAAAGAAACTGTTATATTTTGATGAAATATCAGTGGCTGACCCACATTAAAAAAAGAAAAATATTTTCAAATTTTAAAAAAGGATAATTACAAAAAAATATGTGCTGCTTTCTCCCTCCACATTTTGCATTTTAACTATTTTTTAAGTTTTTATTTTATTTTTTATTTTTAGTTCTGAAAATTAGACAGTAAAACAACTTCTGGGAGAATTTACAACCAATTGCATGAGGATCTGGGAAGCTGAGAGGCTGGAGCCTGGCTGGGAGGAGAAGACAGGAAGGAGTCTTCCTCTTAGTCACTGGAGGCCAACTATAACTAAAAAGAGACAAAAATCAATAATTGTTTGTAAACCAGGAAATGACACAGATTATCAAGTTAGTATGAGTTATGAAAATTTCATATAATCAAGAAAATGGAAAAATCATGAACAGAATTAGGAAAAATAGGTGTAAATTTTATTTTTAGAAGTTTATTTGTGAAACATAAAAAATAAAGATGAATTTTATCTTTTGACTTTAAATGGAAGGTAGAGTTATGCAAGTCATAAAGTACTTCACAAAACTTTCTTCAGTTACAAAAGCATAATAAATGTATAGCTTCTACTTATTTTACTCTTTATCATCCTTTGCATTTCACCTAGGGTCACACTTGTAGAGTGTGACCAATAACTAAGCAAATAACTAATCAAGAAGATAGTCACGAAGTTACACTTTTCTCAGAAAACCCCAATAAATTTCAGAGCAAAGAATTGATACAACACCTATTCATTCCCTTCTTTGGGAAAAGGTCCCTTTATGAATCATATAGAAGGAGAAATTGGCCATCTTTTAACAAAATGTTACTAGAAATAAATATGAGTTAGCTTCATTTAGACGTAAATGGAAATAAAATAGCATCATTGTACAGAATCTTTCAGGGTTAGCCTTGAAAAATGAAAAGTGAAAAAAGCTCTTTCTAAAGAGAGGAATACTTGGCAGCACACTTCATCCTTAATTACACTGTCAAAAAAGTTACCTCAGCTAAGAAGGTACATAAACTTATAGGAAGAAATTAAGACTTTTCAAGAGTCTAGAAGAAACTTTTGAAGACTATAAAATTCTGGGGGTACAGTAATCAGGATGGATTTCTGAAAGAGATAATGCAGTGTAAATATCATGAGATTTCATGCTATCAAGTACCAAAGCAAATATATCATGGACATTGCACAAGACAACCAAGTTGACAGCTTGACTTGGCTAGTTGTTTTTATCCAGCCTCTGATGATGCACAGGATGAATGAGGACTGAGTACCATAGTGTTTTTCAGTCACTGAATTTTATCTATCAAATACTTCTTACAAATATCCAGCCAGGTAGGAAGAGAGGTCTATTTCTAGGTTCTTGTGACAACATCATTCTTTTCATCATTCTCTCATCATAAATTAACAAGTAGACTTCTTTTAATGAAGAAATAATTTTGTAGGGGAGGGGGGAGGGGGGATAGTAGAGGATAGGAAAGGCAGCAGAATACAACAGACACCAGAATGGCAATATGTAAATCAATGGTTCTGCAACTGATGTGATTCTGCAATGTGTATATGGGGTAAAAATGGGAGCTCAAATCCCACTTGAATCAAAGTGTGAAATATGTTATATCAAGAACTATGTAATGTTTTGAACAACCTACAATAAAAATTAAAAAAAAAATAAAATAAAAAAAAATAATTGTAACCAGAAAAACCCAAACTTTTTTTTTTTTTTTTTTTTTTTTTACATTTTGCTTTTAGGGACAATAAATCCTAAGCACGCACCATTAATAAAGTGCCAAGGGACCATGCATAAAAGTGAATGAGACCACAGTTAACAAAAACAAAGGTATTATAAGGGTCTATGACCATGTTATTCACTGTATTTTCACCTACAAAAAAACAAATAAAAAGGTACTGGACTGGTAGAATTCTGGAACAGGTGATGATGGTGCTTATACTTCTTATATTACATAACATTATATCAGTTTGTGCTATAAAAGAGGTATACTACATAGATCCAGGAGGTAGACTGTCAAAGTTGAAGAGTCTTCACTCTCTATCACTCCCATTAACCCACTTGGCAATTACATTTTCTTACATCATGCCTCTGCATCCTCCAGTTTTAGAAATCCTAATTATTTAAGAGGACACTTTTCCAACAGGATGTCTAACAAGATTCGAACTAAAATTTAAACTCCACCTGAGGACTCAAAATTCTATGTACTAAAAAAAAAAAAAAAAAAAAAAAAAAAAAAAAAAAAAAACCAGAAAACAAGAGGGGAAAGTACAATCCTAGCTAGGTCAATTCACTCTCCTTATCAGAAGGACATTGATTCCATGTTGCAATGGAGATAAAAACTCAGATGATTCAATTTGAAAACAGATGATCCAATTCTCTTGTTTTTAGTACTCACTTTCCATACAGAAATTGTAAAAAGACCAGTGAAGTAGTTGTGTCTTGAGAAAATCATGTTCAAGAAGCTCAAATGATTTGGGCATATGTATGAGTTTCACTCAATCAGCTAAGTTGTAGAGACCAAAAGAAGTCTATTTAGGGGATTTAAAAAAAAGAGCAAAAAAACACAAGAATTGACATTAATTTGACATTCAGTCTACACAGCTGTCAAAACTGTAATTAATTGTCCTGTTTTCCTTTTTATAAGTTTTTTTTTTTTTCAGGAACAGACTCTCACCAGTACCATAAACTAAGTACAGAACTTTGACTGAAAAGCGAATTTTTGTGGTGTCACTATAGGAAACTGTGCTTTATGGCACCATAAGGACAGAAGGATTCATTTCCCAGACAATTGCTGAAAGTGGTCTTTTCAAAATATTTTCATCAGTAGAAGAGAGTTTTTCTGGCTATGACCATTCAAGGCTTCCTACACTCAAGACTGTTTGAGACTCAAGTAAATCACACTCTATGTCTCAAGTAGGACCCAATATGAGAGTGCAAGACAACTCCAAAATTTCACTTGGAGTAAGCAGAAGCCTCCTTTGAGATAAGACTGCAAACCCAGATTCTGTGCACCCAAACAAGCTTCCTTCCCTTTATTTCCATTGTGCTGATCTGAAGCACCCTACCTTAGAGACTTCCAAGATGCCTAGTCATGGTCTTAATCTCCCTCCTTTGGAGCCCTAATTAGAACTCAAATGCATCCTTCATCTGATTCAATACTTTCTGTTTTCCAGAAGTTCTTTGAAGTTTTTTGTCACTGGAGATCACCTCTTCTTTTCATTGTGAATGTTTATCTCATTTTATGCTTCTATTTTACTGTTACTTTAATTCATTGTGGGTAAAATAGAATTGTATATTTGAAGATCCAGGTCTCTAAGTAAAATAGTTAGCTTAGATTATGGGTTTATAATACACAGTCAAAACTGTTCAATACATTTTAATATGAATTTAGATCCATGATTAAAATTGGAGGAAATAAAATAGGCTTTATAAGGATATAATTCTGCACTACAAAATTATCATTTTGTTTCACAAAGGATAAGAATTTTGGAAGATAACATGACACCAAAAAAAAGAATCACTATTTTTTATATATAGTTGTGCTTGAAAGAGAATAAAAACGTCACCATAAATTGATAATATAATATAAAAAAAGCTTTATAACCATGTTCTGTTTTTTTTTACAAAACATATTTGAAGCAAAAATACCAAATCCATTAATCTCCTCCAAATACAATACAGTGAATAGCATTTCTACAAGAAACATATAATTTTAATGATATTATGTAAATTTTCTAGACATAGATATAGAAGCTAAAAACACTAATATTCTTTCTCAAGGAACATTTAATTTGAAGCATAGTTCCATAAATCTGCAAATATAATTAAATTTTATTTATTATACACAGATCAGTACATCAAAATGACCAAATACCTGGAAATAATTCCTTTGATATTTCTATTTCATAGACAATAAAGTCAGCTTTAATATAGTATATGTTCTACCTTTTCAGTGACACATAAATTTTAAATTTTAAGTAAACTTCTCCTTTAGGCTCAAAAATCACATATAACTATGGTACTAATACTATTAGTGATGGATATTAGAAAAAAAATTCTCGGTAGTTCTAAGAGAGTTGTTTGAAATGAAACACTAGATCAACACTTGATCCTTCAAACAAATTGTGATAATGCATGCACAGCAATAAATTTGAAATAAAGAAGGTATAGACATTTATTAGCTACAGGACTTTGAAACCTCATGCTTTGGAGCCAAAAGACAATTATTTTGCTTTGTCATTACAGCACTTTTCATAACTGTGTGGGGAGTTTTAGGCCCATGTTTTTGTTTTGTGATCTCACATGCTTCATTTATTCAGATGTATTAATGTAATATATGCTTATATGAGTAGTTTGAAATTATATGCCTCTTTCTAATTATAGAATTGTCTAGAAATTCTTGTTATTCACAGTTTCTAAATTAGAGAGCAATTACCATGAAAGCTAGAAAATTCACAGTGGCTTAAAGAACTCTTCATCCAAGAGTTTAGCCTTAAATTTTTCACATAGTTGATGGTCAATAATTTATATGGTTCATAAAGTTAACATCTGTTTAATCTTAAAGTAAAGAAATAAAAAGCCAGAGAGTGCTTCTTCACAGATGCCAAGCTTTCATTACTGGGAAACCCATGGATTCCTAAAGGGCAGTCTGTCTCTCTGATTGATGTAGTTATGTAAAATTCAAGTCTTGCTTTTCTTCCCCACAACTTTGGCTTTTCTGTGTCATCTTGTTCTTTGTGTTTCAGTGACCAGAGAAGGAGACAGGTTCACAATTACTTGTTCATGTAAAGAACCAAGCAAACAAGTAAAAAAAAACTAAAAAATAACCTGAGTTTGTGAAAACATCAGAAATTGAAATACAGTGACAGGATAGGATGAGATTCCACTGACCTAAATGTTCCTTTAAAAAACGTTAGAGTCAGACAGTTCCATTATAATAGAAATTGGAAAAGACATATGTGTGTATATAGGCACATATATATACACACATAAAACTAATACATAAAGAACTAATCAACACCAATATTCCTCCTCTAAACTTGGAAATTATGTTCCTGTGTATTTTTAATCCAGGATTAGAAAATTACTAGTATGTTCATTTGATTTTCAAAAATTTTCAGTGTGCTTCCAAACCCTTTTATTATGATCCTCTCATTTGTCATTTCCTGAGAGAGTACAGGGTCAGGAAATTTTTAATTCTTTGAGTTAAATTGGATCCAAAGACTTTATAAGAAATATATGTAGTTTCTGACATTGTGATATTGCCCTCTATGAAATGAAGTCTTGAACATAGAATCTCATTTCCTTCTAAAAGTTTAAAAACTTATAATTACTCAAATTATAGAATTCACATCAATAGTAGTGCTATTTTATTTATTAATATTACAGAAGCCAGTTTATAAATAAAAATGCTAAATTACAAATGGCGATATGGCTCAGTGGTGTGAGCCTAGCATGTGTGAGGTCCTGGGTTCAATCCTCAGATCCACATGTAGAAAAAATAAATGTTTATAAAATATCAAGTTACAACTCATGTCTTCTTTTATAATATGTATACAAATAAGTAATGTTTAAAATCTCTAGATGACATTCTATATGTAAGTTGTATCAGTAGAACTCATTAAACTTAGAACAAATGAGAAACTAAAATTAATCATCACTCCCTATTTAAAAAATGACTCATTTTAGGAGGATATGAATTAAAGAAGCAAACATTGTTAGAAGAAAATATCCTCAATGTATCATACGGAACAAAGTTTTCTGGGCTGTGTTGAACTGTTGGAGCTGAAGTCTCTCTTCTGCATCTACAAGAAACCTCAGCAATATGATAAAATTCCCTTCTTCCACAGCCTTTCCATGACCCAACTGCACACTACTTCTGAATCTAAGAATGCAGAGGCACTTACCCAGATGGATGATGCCAGGAAGAATGTGGTGCAGGTAATAGCCTCAAGAGTTGCATGTTTTAAGGAAAGACATCTTTAAGTTCTTTCTCTGCAGGCCTATAATTTTAATGTCTATAGAAAGATGACAAACATCCCCCTGGAAAACACAGAACTGTGGCTTTCCCAGTGTAACATGTCAGCTGTCTCTTAATTTTACTTTCTTCCTTGGTGGATAACACCACTCCTGGGATAGCTAATCTCCAAACATTTTTCTGGACATATTTGGAAAGGCATCTCAATTGGAATCATGTACCAATCACAGTTGCTATTGTTCTGATTGTATGATACCATTAGTTCAGACCCATTAAACAATTTACAATGCCTCAACTTTGAGGTGAGGGATTTCTGTATCCTCCAATGGTTCCACTATGGCTCTGAGGGTCCTCTCTCTATCATGTGTGATAGGGTCCTCTTCCCTAGCTTGTTCCCACATGAAGCACAGATTTCTGGGTAGTGTTGTTTATGTATGCCACCATTTTCAAACTGGCATTTTTGTGATTCAAGGTCTGTGTAAAATATTAAAATTAATCTAAAATTTTAAAAGAAGAAGATAAGCTGAAGGCCACATGCTGAGAAGATCACAGGATGATTGAACATTGAGCTGAGTAAGAGCCCATGCTGGAAGGCCAAACTAAGGAAGCTGTGATGAGCCCTCATACTCACTAATGGATGTACCTGCCCTTTCTCTGGAAAAAACATGTAATATTAGCTTGGGCTTGTCTGTACTATATATAAAGTTATATATACTGTAAAAAAATAAAATGGAGGCTTATGATGGAGAATCAAAAGAAAGTGCAATCAGTTTAAGCAGGTCACTGATATTCCAAGTGTTGAAATCAGAGAATACTGCTTTATCACAACCATTGTCAATATGTAAAGGGATAATAAAATTATCATAAAAACTAAAAAATTGTATTTCAGAGAGATTTGGAAACTTGAGCTATATGGTAATAAAATAAAACTGTAACCTGTACAGGTAATATTCCTCATGGTTGATTTTGTGGTAGTTTGAAAGATGCATTAAAAAATATAAGAAATGCCAAAGCATAAGACTTCCAAAGCCATGTGCAAGAGAAATATAAAATAGGAGAAGGGCATAAATAGTTGAACAAGCATATGTGTGATAAGGCAAGGCTCATTTGGGGAGGAGGAAGCCCTGGACTTCATGTGCCCTGGAAAAGTTTATCCTCTAGACTAGTCCCCATCCTGGCCCAGCCACACCTCTGCCTTTGCTAAAGTTGGTTGAGCCCTATTTCTTTGCATGTCGCCCATTGATCACCAAGGTACCATCTGGAATTGTCTCCTATATGCACACTTATTGTCTAGGAGAATTGGAGTATTGTGGGGTGAGTTGTGGCAGAGGGTTTGGCTTGTGTTCCGCCTCCAGCTTTGTGGAGTCTTTTTTTGTTTGGAGCCACAGAGAGCTCTTTGGAGAGCTACAGAAGTATATACACATACCCTGGTTTTCCTGTCGACTTGACACACAATATTGAGCAGGTGAATCCAATCTCTTTGTCTGTTTTTCCCTGATTTTTAATAGAAAAGTGATTCCATTCCTAATTGTGAGCATTAGAGTCAATTATCCTGATTCCTGGACTTTAGCACCAATCAGTGAAACAAAAATCTCTGGGGAGTACTCTCAAGCATTGGATTTATTAAGCTTTCAGGGAGGTTCCTAGATGTTATGATTAGTATAAAATAAATGTTCATGGACCAAGGACTTGAGTACATATCATATATTTGTATTCTGGCTTTTATATATTTTTAAGACTTGAATAGATTTCTTTTCCTTTGGTACTTGGGATTAAACTCAGGGACTCATAACCACTGAGTCACATCCCCAGTCCTATTTTGTATTTTATTTACAGACAGTGTCTCACTGAGTTCCTTAGCACCTCAGTTTTGCTGGGGTTGGCTTTGAACTCATAATCTTTCTGCCTCAGCATCCTAATCTGCTGCTATTGCAGACATGTGCCACCTCACTCAGCTTGAATAGATCTTTAATTTCTCCCAACTTTTATTTATTTATGTTAAAGATGGGGATGATGCCACTTGCTTCTCAAGACTGTGATGAGAATTAAATGAAGTCATAAATAGTTGGCACTTGTTGCCTAGTGAGTGCTCCATAAGCCAGGGGGATAACAGACCTTTGTATTTTTACAAAGACAAAAAGTGGGCACCCAGCTTTTTGTCTGTTGGCAAAGACTTGAACAACTTAGCAGAAACCTATTTCAAAAAAAATACATAAAAGGAGTGGTGAAGGAAATGTTGCTCATTGGTGAAGCATGTTGAATTTCAGTCACAGGTGCCAAAAATGTCATTTATATTAGGACATTATATTAATTTATTAGTATATTCATTTGTGACATATACATGTATGGGCATAACATCATTGATCAGTCTCATTTCTCAGTGCCTGAATCATCTCTCTTATCCTCTCTTCCATTAATCTAAACTCAACTATTCTCTCTCCAATTTTTTCGAGATCCACTTCTTTTTTCACTCCATTTTTCTTTTTACCTTTCACATATCAGAGAATGCACTTGAAAATTGACTTTCTGCATCTGATTTATTTAATTTAATTTGATGTGCTCCAGGTTCCTCCATCTCCCACAAATGATATAATTCCTCTCTTGTTTATGGCTGAGTAGAATGAGGAAACTTGTGAAAAGATGTATAGATGCTATTTTTTGGGTATGTCACCTGCCAGCACACAGAACCTTGAGTTTCCAAGCTCAGCCTGCCATTGTGTGAGCCAGGGAATGAAGATGCACGAATAATGAGGTCTCACGTGAACCATTTGAGGTCTTCCGATCTGTGGCTCTTACTGCTTGTACATGCACCAAACAGCCTGGTAACTTTCAGGGTGTCCTTTATTGTCTGCATTGATGACTAACCTGTTTCAGGGGTCTGTTTTCAGTACAATTTTGTTCTCAAGAGAAGAAAATCAATGTGAAGGTAAAATCTCCTGATTCTCCAGGTGTCAGATATAGGATATGGTTCCTTCCCACAATTCTTTCCCTTTTGTCCATTCATGAAACTGCCGTCACCAGGTTTACATTAGTCCTCTATTCATGTGGCACCTTTGGATTCATCCTATCCTGGCCCTGAGCTCTGGTTGGGACAGAGAATCTAGAGTCAGAGCACAACTGGTCCCACTGGCCAGGTGAACTTAATTATAATTATTATTTTTTTTACTTTTCAGGGATTCATGTTCCCAAGTTTTGAAATGAGATTGACAGCTAGTAGTGGTAACATTTAATGACATCAGGAGCCCTTGATGACCATGTACTGGACTATTGTTTTTGAGACTTTTATCCCTGCCCTTTTCACTGGCAATAAGAACTCCATGAGCAGAAGCCATGTTTACACTCATGTTGCAGAACAAAGATGCTCAGCTGTGTCGAGTTAATTTGATTTAGGTCACACAGCTAGCAAATGGCAGCTTCATTGTAGCTGTGGGAACAGAGGGCAAGAAATGCACAAATGATCATGGTAAAGCATTGGCACATAATGATCAGGTTATAGAGCAGTAAAAGGAGGTACAGGTGCAATAGAAGGCCTGGCTCTAACCAGGGTAGAGGCAAGGACTGAGGAGGAGAGAGCAGAGTCCAGAGTACAGGGTAGAAGCAGGCTTCACTCCAACCATAAAGAGGTAGCTCAGAGAGTAACACCACAGGAGGACTGGGCCTGCCTTGCAGGGATGGGGCCAAGTGGGTGGTTTTCAAATTTGACATGTAGAAATGCAGAATATGAGGATTGGGCTTTGCAGAAAGCCCCAAACTCCTTTCTGTTGCATGTGCATGTACATAGGCACATACAGAGAGAGAGATGCCCAGAGAGTTGATAACCTGTGTAAAAATCAGAGAACTGTTCATAATGGAGGAACAATTGAAAAGACAATATCATCATTTGAAATATACTTTAGTCGTATTGGACTGCTCTAAGGGAGTTTTAGAAACTACATACATTACAAGCAAAAACAAAATTTTTTTTGTGGACTTCTGAAAGCTCAGATTTCTAAGATCAACTTTCCAACAGATTTATTGACTATTGAGATCCTGCTTTTTCATAGAAAGCTGTAATATGAAGGTTTGTGTCCCTTTGAGTATCTTGGTTGAACTTCTCTCCAATAAGGTGATGGTATTAGAAGGTGAGTCTTTGGAGAGGTGTTGAGTTTCTGAGGCTGAAGACTTCATCAGTGGAATTAATGCTCTAATGAACACGTGATACAGGCTAGCTGGCTTCTTCCACCACATTATGACACATCCAGGAGCTTCTACCCATTATAAATTTTCTCAACAAGCATTGAATAGCCTTGTGCCTTGATCTTATACAATGTGAAAAATGAGTGTCTGTGGCTTATAAACCACCCAGTCTACCATAAATTATTATAGCAGCTTGATGAGAGTAAGGAAGTGCACCATGTGTGTCCTCACAGGATAAACTGAGAAGTTTCTTTGCAGCTCTCTTTTAATAAAGGACATTAATCCCATTCCATAGCTCTACCCACATGACTGAATAACCTTCAAGACCCAACATTTTTCTGCCTAGGCTTATGATAAACTACCACAATATTACAATACATATTCACACAAGGTGTAGGACTGGTCATTTTGCCCCAAGTGTGTATAGCCAAGCTTCGGAAATCTGGACCCGGAAGTAACTGTCAAGTCCTCTATGTGTTCCTGGCAATAAACTTTCAAAGATTTCTTCAGTGCATATTAATAGTAGTATCTGTGTATTCACCAGGCTGCTCACTCAAGATAAGAAGTGGCCCCTTCCATTGTAAACTGCAGTCTAATGGAGAAAGCATAAAACCCATGTTGTCCCTTGCTGCACTGACACTAAACATTGCATATGAATCCTGGGATCCTTTATGGCTAATTACTGATCAGTAAATATTACATTGCAACAAGCATGTGGTAAAAAATTTAGGTAAACTATTGTTCACATTGGAGAAAAAGATCCTGGAAATCAGGCAAGCTTAGGAAACTAATTAGGGGCTGGGGATCTGGCTCAAGTGGTATCATGCTCATCTGGCAAGTGCTGGGCACTGGGTTCTATCCTCAGAACCACATAAAAATAAAATAAAGATGTTGTGTCCCCTGAAAACAATATATATATATATATATATATATATATATATATATATATATATATATATATATATATATATTGTTTCAAAGTTCTCTCTCTCTCTCTCTCTCTCTCTCTCTCTCTCTCTCTCTCTCTCTCAAAAAAAAAGAAAAACAAAAAGATATTAGTCACCGAATAGTGTGGTTCATGATTGGGTTGTCAGACTCTTACCTTTTGGGCTTGATATTTGTTATTGATTTAATTCTATGTTTTCAACATGGTTGTTGCTTATGTGGTTCAAATATAAACCCATGTTAAAGACTCAACTCTATTCCATCCCCACTAACCTTTTCCCATTGCCCTTCATGAACATCTGTTTTAATTGTTTTTAGTATATATTCTTACTGTTTCTTGTTCTGGTAGGAGTCAATAACAATAATAAGTTATTAGGTAAATTTCTTTCTTACCCAAAAGGGAGTGCTCCTGTATATCCTGTCTGCCCCTTATTTATTACTCAATGAAACAACCTGGAAAACAACCCACATATGCAAAAATCTTACCTTTCCATGATGTAGATAGACCAAAGTTGGAACTAAACAAATGATGGACATTTGGGCTATTCCTGAGCTTTATGAATTAACAATATTTTTGTATTGAATAGCTCTGGGAATCTATTTTATATTCTTCCAAATGTACATTTAATGTTCAGTCCTGCAAGAAATATTGCTTTATCAATAGCTACTTTTTATAATTTCAAGTAATAAAGCCCAATTCTTTGGAAGGTTAGAACATTTTTTTTTCTGTCAGAAAGTATACAAGTTCATGCTTTCTGTAGATGCCATAGTAGACAGAGGCCACATTTTGGATATTCTTTGCACTATTACAGAATGCTGGTAATGCCTTCTTTTTATGTGGGAACCATTTTCTCTTTCTGTAATTTTTTTTCTTTTTACATATGATTGATACCATGTCATGGTTACAGAAGAAAACATCAGTGTCCTACCCTTAATAAATCCATGGCTTGGTGAGAGTCCAATGCTGAAACCAATAGTTTCTTCCCAGTACAATGATCACCAAGGACACAATGCATTTTGGTAGTTTGTGTCTCCCGAAAAATTGATCTTTGTAATCTAAGTCCTTATACCTATGGGCTGAGAGATTTAAATATTGTTTATTTACATTAATGTTCACATTTTAATAGTGGTAACATCATTTATTTTTTAGTTAGAGGTTTTTTTTATTTATTGAATTTTAGAAAGACCTGAGGACATGAACCTTATAAAAAGAATTCCTGGAACATCCCAAATATTTAAAATAAATGCCTTAGAAAGTAATGCATCTGTATGATTATTCAGCATACAGTAATAAATATAAGGTCACATCAGATCACATACATGCAGAATACCCACAAGAAACAAGGAACCACAGGCTCTGATGTGACAATATATGGTTGAACGTTGCCAAGCAAGAGCTTCTGGGGCTGAGGTGTATGTCATAGAGAACACTCAGCAGGCAGATGGTAAAAATGGAGAAGCCCCCTCTCCAAACCTGTGAAAGTAGATTATTAATTTATATTTGATGTCATCTCCAAAATTCTGAGACAAAAACATCTGTAAGTATAAACCCCATAATTATCAGCATCCCTAGATATGTTACGGCCAAGATACCAATGGTAAAGTTCTTGGGTTAGATCTTGTGCTAGAAAAGGCACGTGAAGTTGCAGAAGAAAATTATGGTGTTAGCTGAGATCTCAAGATGAACTTCAGAGGAAATGTTTCTTATACTAATAAAATAATATATTTTGTTGATCTTTATTTTCAAATTCCATATTAATAGTATATATCTTAAGAGAAAATGAAGCAGAAGCCCTTATTTCAAATAGTGTCATCTTTATCATTCTCAGCCTATCCTATTACTAGGGATATATGTGGATTCACCCAACACACATTTTTCCCACTTCAATTATAAAATCTCTCTAATATTCTCCAGGTGCCATTCGAATATTATTACCAAATCATGTCTGGATTGTGTAATAGTAGCTGTGCTCCCACTGTACATAGCCTTTCTTATAGATTCAGAATTACCATATATTCTCAAAATATTTCTTGATATTATCTTCTTTTGAGATTTTCTGAGGTAGAGTGTTAAGTTGATTTCATCTTTCTCTTCTTGATTAAGCAGTAGGAATATATTGAAAACTCTACAATTTTCATTGAATTGAAATGAAATGATTGTACAAAAGTAAAGAATTGCTACCTTCTCAAAAAATGAATCTCAATGTAGTAGGTGTGCACATAGATGTATTTTTAGATCTATCTTTTGACCATTTATTATCAGACTTAATGTCTTTAGTATATCATCGAAGTTGACACTGAGAAGCATATGCTCTAAGATGATTTTTTAATTTGTATTTGTAGTCTTTTATTGAGTTCAAGTGTTATGTTGGTGCTAAATCTGATCATCTTATATTACATATATGGAGTCTTATTACATATATTCTAGAGCTATTGTGTATGAAAGAAGAACAAGGATCAAATATGGATGTGTTTCTGAAATAAAAAGTACTCAGTAGAAATGCTGGCCATTACCTTTTAATTATGTACTTTATCATCTATGTGATTTAATAGATTTAAAACTTTTCTTTTCATAATGGCTACATAAGTTGTGGATTCAAATTATTTTCATGATATTAAAATTTCTAGCAATATGTGTAGAAAGCTCTTTGACAGTATTTAAGGCCTGTCTTTGAATCCCCAATGTAGCTATCCACCTTGCATATATTCTATTATCATGACCCGAAAAACTATCTTAAGTGACCAAAGTCCAGCTATTGAATATCAGTAGAAATATATTATTATTGTTTTCTCCTTAGTCATCTGGAATAAAGGTGTAATTAAAGTCACAGTTCAGATAGACTCAAAGTCATTCCATTGTAAGGTTTTTAAATTAAAGGACAAGAATTTGACCCAAGCCTACAAGACAAACTTTCATAAGAGTCCCAATATTCATCTGCTTGAAGTAAGCGATGCGTTTCTCCAGTAAAGAAACCATGCATAAAATTGATACAAAAAAAAATTGATGTTAATCTGATGCAATATTTTTTTTATACAAGGCATGTTGGATTTTAAGTCAAGTACCTGAAATAGTAGGTATGTATTTTAGCTTTTTTCCAGCCACATATTAAAAAATACCAGTCATCAGGGCTAAGATTGTGGTTCAGTGGTAGAATGCTTGCCTAGCACATGTGATGAACTGTGTTCAATCCTCAACACCACATAAAAATAAAATAATAAAATAAAGTGTAAACAAGTTTTGAAAATAAATAACAGTCATGAGAAATCCATGTAAATAAGTCTAAATCATTCCATGACTCTTTAGACCTTGCAGATCTAAAAGACATGACAGTAAGGGAAACCAAAACAGTGAAACATTCATGAACATAGGATACCATTTAAAAATCTGAGGTAATGTAGATATTTGGCTAAAACATCAAAGAATTTACTTCTATTTATTTTTATTTTTACCTGGAATCTACTCTTTGTACTTGGATATGAGACCCATTATTATAACTCGGCATGTGTACATAGTGTGTAATTATCAGATCAGGGTAAATTTCATCTCATTAAAATTATTATTCTGTGTTTGAAACTTTCTAAGTTCTGGCTATTTAGATTTATTTAAGTAGTTATTATACAATGTAATCACCTTATTGTGCTCTAAAACCTAAGAGTTACTTTCTGGAATTAATTGTTTTTTGCACTCCCTACACACAATCAGTCAGTTTCTCATTCTTATCATAAATCCGGGAAGTGTTTCTGTTCTCAGTTTCTGTGTGATTAACTTTTCAGCTTCAACACATAAATGCCACATGCAGTATTTGTGGGAAAATAAATGCCACATCTAGGAAAAATAAAATATTATTCTCAATTAGTAATTAGGGAAATTGGCATAAAACTCTGCATTCACTCATTCAGTGTTTAGAACTTGTCTACAATAATAAATATGGAAAAAAGAATAAAATATATAAATCAAATGTCCATATGTGTTTAACATTTTATGGGTCATATTTGGTCACTGGGAACAAGTGTTGTGACATCTATTTTTATAAAAATGACATATTCTAATTCTTATAACTTTATTTATAATAAGTGAATATATTATAAGTATGTTTTTATATTGTAAGTTTCAATAGATCAATATTACAATGGAATAAATAACTTTAAAAATTGTATAAGAGTTGGCTCAGTGGTGCAGGCCTGACATCCCAGTGGAAAAAATATTTTAAGAAAAAAATATTTTAAAATATGGGGATGTATCACAGTGTTTAACCACCAAATGCACTCACCCTCTACCCCTTCTCCATCTGAGATGCCCATCACAACCCATGAAAGAACAGTATCTCAGTCTGCCACCTATCCAGCAGTTCTCCTTTCACAGGCCATCCAAACCCATTCCTCACTTGATGCCCATCTTTTTATGCCACCCTGTGAGTATGCATTGGGCCTGCACTAAGCCCCACCAGCACAACTGGTTGCTAAGGTCCAGGTGGCAGGTATCCCTCATTCATTCCACTGGGACCTTATTTTTTTTTAAATGGGTTGCTAATAATTCAAAATGACAAGTTTATGGCTGAAATTACAGCTCAGTAGTAAACAAATTTCACATGTGCCTTGCTCTGTGTTCCAACTCCAGCACCTAAAAAAACACAGGCAGGCCTAATGGCACATGCCTATAATTCCAGTGACTATAGAGGCTGAGGCAGGAGGCTCACAGGTCTAAGGACAGTTTCAGCAATCTAGTAAAGCCCTAAAAATCTGTCTCTAAAATTTAAAAAGGGTTGGGGATGGTTATAGAGTGATTAAGCAATCAGAGATTCAGTCCCCACAACCAAATACAAAAACAAACCCAAAGTAAAAGTGAAAAACAACTGTATTCCCCAATATTCTTTGCAGGTAGGGGTCTCTGTGATTTTGTGCTGGCCAATGAGATAACATTGGAAGCAGCTGGGACTCTAGCTCTTTGGTTTTTTTCCTTTTTCTTTTTCCCCTGATTGCTGTATTAAATGGATGGCACAATGAAAAACAGGAAGGGCCCTGGGGCATGATGGAATAGCTGGATAGCCATAGCAGCCCAGACTACCAATCACTGGGCTTTTTGATTTTCAAATAAAAGGAAATATTTTTCAGTATTAGATGGGTTTACTTTTCTAGTATTGGAAAGACAGATGCCTTGATTTTCCACCTTGTTCTGCTTACTGTTCATTGTCTTCAGGTTCAGGAACAATGTAGGTAAAGAAAACCAGCCATCTTTGTCACCAATTGTTTTTCAGGTCTCTGGGGATGGAAGAAAAGTACAACACAGAACCTCTATAGTACCTAATCTGAGCCATTGGGACAGAGTTAGGCCTGAGTCATCTCCAGGGTCCCTCATCTGCTGCAGAATGTTCACAGAGCATATCTTTCCTCTTGACGCCAACACTGAAGTCAAAAATCTCAGGGCTCCCATGGTTCTCCTGAGAACTATTCCACAACAGGCTGACACTGGTCCCAATCTCCATTCCTGCACTGATGGGCCATTGGGAAAGTGAGTTTAAGCAAGCTTTACTGTCCCCAATTTTCAAGTGTGTCTTCTCCAAAGAAAAAACTTGAAACTAAATGAGCACTGAAGGAAAAAGTCAGGTTCCAAGGATTGAAGAAGAGCCCTGCCAACAGAGAAACCAAGGATTTGAAAAAACTTTCCAATTTAAGTGAGGTGGCAGGTAAATTATAGACCTTGACATAAAGCAATAGCCTTACAGCAAAATGTCAGGTGTGGGCATGGAAGTATGTATGAAAGACTGACTTTTCACAGCCTCCACAACAGGTAAACATGAATGCTAAATTTGTAACACATAACATAAGAAAAAGGAACCACATTTTTTTCTTACTTGCCTATTTTTCTTTCTTTATTCTTTTTTTTCTTTTTCTTTTTCCTTTTTCTTTCTTTTTTTCTTTTACTTTCTTTCTTTCTTTCTTTTTTTGTACAAGGGTTTCAAACTAGGGGAACATAACCACTGAGCCTCATCCTCAGATTTTTTTAATGTTATTTTTTAACTTTTGAGAAACATTGTTAATCAAAATATTGAGGTATTCTTATATCAAACAAGCAATACTACAAAGGTTCCAGAGCTAGTGAGAAAATCCTGCAATCCCAGAGTGTTCAATATGTCTGTGGAAGATGAGCCACATGGACACAATGTATAAGATCAAATGGGTGGAGTGGGCATGGTTCTGCAGAACAGTGCAGGTAAGAGGCCAGATGCTGGGTGTAGCCTATGAAAAAAAGTGGAGAGGACATAGTGGGGTTTAGTTGTTTGGCAGAGCTGGTGAGGCAGAGTCAGGCTGAGTGAGTGGATCCCAACCCATAAGAACAGTGGATGGTGAGAAGACAGGGGAAGCACGGGGGAAGCAGCATCCCACCCGGGACCCCTTAGGTGAGCACAGCCTATGAACCAGGAGATGCAGTGATGAAGGAGCAGAGGGCATGGTGTGTGCATCCACAGGAAGCAAAGGGAGTCAGGAGAGGCATCCAGTAATTCTGTCAGAAGTCACTGTTGACCCAGTGGGGAAGAAGGGTCTTAGGGCTCTGAGATAGATATGTGACCTGAGGGTCTGCTCCACAAGGGGCCTCAGTTTACCCTTTTACACACTGAAGCAATGGAGGGAGGCTGAAGATGCCACAGCACAGCCTTTTTTGTTCCTCCCTCTCATGGGATGCAGTGCACTTTCCATTAATTTTTTCTGTTCTTCCAGGTCCAGGACAGTACCAAAATCTGTTCTCTAGACAACGATATTTGTAATAAACTCTTAAAAACCTTTTGGCAAGAATATCCGGGGAGAGCACTTTTTGGCTCACAGGAGCAAATAGGTAACGGCAGAATATGAGCCACCAGGACCAGACACTGATTGATAGAGAAAGATACTTTCCAAGAACCTCTCATGTTATCCTGACTCGGTGCCAAAAAATTATCCCCAGGTCCTACCCTGAAATCCTGAACTGAGGTCCCAAACTGGTAACCAGAGAAGCGCACCTAGCTCCAGGTTTTTGTTGGTTGGTTGTTCAGGTTTAAAATTTGCTTGGGGTCTGAGGCTGTGGCTCCGGGGTAGAGCGATCGCCAACACGTACAAGGCGTTGGGATTGATCTTCAGCACCACATAAAAATAAATAAATAAATAAATAAATAAATAAATAAATAAATAAATAAATAAATAAAATAAATGTATTGTGTCCAACTACCACTAAAAAATAAATATTTAAAAAATTTGCTTGGAATTATAACGCAATTCTTTTTTTATATTTATTTTTTAGTTTTAGGTGGACACAATATCTTTATTTTATATTTATGTGGTGCTGAGGATCGAACCCAGTGCCTCACACATACTAGGTGAGCCCTCTACCACTCAGCCACGACGCCAGCCCTACAACGTAATTCTTAAGATTCAGGAAAGTTTGCACAAAAACTCAGGTTTCTAACTCTCCTTCAAAGTCACCAGGAGATCTGGCAGCCCCAGACTGAGTTCTTACACAGCAAGGATCGCTGGCACTGTCCTGCCAGTTTCCACAACTCTGGAGTGCAGCCGAGTCCTCTTTGCCCCTTTGGTGTCTGGCCCTGGAGGCCTTGAGTGTTGCTAACACACTAAGGGTTAGATGGGCTGGGGCAGCAGGCAGGAGTCAGCATGGAACTTCTGGTCCAGCCCTGCTTCCTGCTTGCTGTGTGACTTCGCTCCAGTCACACCACCTCTCTGTGCTTCAGTTTCCCTATCTGTCTGGAGGCCAATAGACTAGATCAGTGGTTTCCCACTTTAAGCCAAGGCAAGGCTGAGAGGTGGGCTGCCTTGTCTCCCTTCTCTCCTTTCTGAATTAGGCCTGGGCATCAGATTTTGCTTAGGTGACTCCCTGTTTATCCAGGGTTCAAAATTCCTGGGTAACTACTTGTGTTAACCCCATAGCCAGGGCCTTGAGGTGTATTACAACAGAAAAGAGACAATACGTTTTTTATTTTTATTTCTTTTGTGGTAGTGGGGATTGAACCCAGGGTGCTTCTCTGCTGAATTTTTTTCACAGCCTCCACCTCCTTTATGTTTGAGACAAGGTCTTCTAAGTTGCTGAGGCAGGCCTCAAACTGGTGATCTTCCTGCCTCAGTTTCCTGAGGTGCTGGGATTACAGGCATCCGCCAAGGCTTCTGGAACCATAATGTGTTTATAGATAGGAATGATGGAATTTGATGAGCAGCATTATTCTCCTACAAAGAGAGGCTCTCCTCCCCTGTTTTACAGATGAAGAAAGTGAAGTTTTGAGAGGCTGAGTAACTAGCCAGAGGTCACACAGCTACAAGTGGCCAAGAGCCCATGTTTGTGTCATTGCAGACAGTGAGGCCCTAACTACTTTTTCTGTCCCTTAGGTGGCTTGGGAGGAGGTGGGTGTAGAGAGGTGCCCTGCAGCAAAGGGGAGGCCAGTGTCCTGGGAGACCCTGCCTCCTCTTGCACTAGCCCTCCTTGCAGGCCATCGGCACACACAGGGAAATCCCCCTCTTTCTGTGTGCTCAGGACCAGGCTTCCCTCCCCCAGGGCTGACCCGGGCTGGGCTCCTGGGCTCCAGGTTATCAGGAGGTCTGGCAGCCCTGGACTGCGTTCTTGCACAGCAAGGGTCAGTGGTCCTGTGCGCTGGCTTAGGATGGGATAGGGAGATGCACGTGACGCCCATCGAGTCAAAAAACCCTTGTGGTTCTTTGAAGGTGTAATAATTGCTCACCGAGCTCCACAAGCCACATTTTGCAGCCCAGACAACTGCTGTGGTTGTTACGAGGAACCTGAAAAATGGGGGTTCTCGTAGTTCTCAGGACCCAGCGTGTCCTGTCTGAGTCTTGGTTCTCCCATCTGAGAAAGGACAATGCCTGTCCATTCCCACTCCTAGTCTGTGTCCCTTTGATGGAAAGGGCAAGTGTAACCTCCTCTGCCAGGCTCCCCCTGCAGCTCATCCCTTCTGCAGCTCCTCTCAGGAAAGGGGCTGAATCCTCCCATTTACAGGAGATATCTGTAAAGGTTAATGTAATAGGCTCTGGCCAATGTCCTCAGGTGCTGAGGGCTGGGCTTGTGACTGTTTCCAAGGCCTCGTCCATCCCAGGCCTGGGTTCCCAATGGCTGGGGAAGCCTGGAACCAGCCAGGAACTCCTGGCAGCCTCTAGCCAGTCCTTGGGCGCAGGCTGCCCTTCCTGCACTGGCTGCTTCCTGAGTGCTCTGGGCTCCAGGGAAAAAAAGTGTGTTCTTAGTGAGCCCCACAGCCCTCCAGGAAGGAAGAGATTGCTTTCTTCCTCCAGGTGGGGCCTGGGCCTGACTCTCCAGGGCAGAGTGGAGGGCGGTAGGCTCTCGGGCCTGCTGAGATCACCCTTCCCAAGTGGCTCCTTGGTGGGATGTGTGTGGAGATGTGCTTGGTCTTAGCGGCTGTCTTAGTAACAGGGCGCTCTCCTGTCCATCAGGATTCAGGGTGCACATGACAGAGGTGACAACATAGGCCCAAGAGGGATTTCCTGCCCGGGGAGAGCTGCTGGGATGAATGAGAGGAGGACTAGGGCTTGGGTGGCTCCAGACCCTAGGGGACCAAGGAATGGACCACCATCCAGGAAACCCCATTGTGGGGAGAGGCCCTTGTCCTGGTGTCGCTGTGTCCCTGGGCTGCAGAACAAGGGCTTGGGGAAGCATATGCACTATCCTGGGTTAAAAGGGAGAGTCCCTCAAGGTCCGCACAGGGAACAGTTGGGTCTTAGGGCACAGTCAGGGTGCTGGTAGCAGAGGCGGGGCAGAGGCTGCCTGGAGGCGGGGAAACCTGCCCAAGCACTGCTGCTGTTTGGATGTGCTGTCCCAACATCTTGGGAGGCTTCAGCGGCCTAGGTCGGGGTCGTGGGGTGGGTTGGGTGGAGAGGTTTTTTGCACATCAGACCAGCTTTGGGCCCTGGATTGGGTTTACCAAGTCACAGCAAATGGGATATTGGGATGGGAGCGGTCTTGGGGGAAACCTGGTCCAGTCTCACCTTGTACCACAGGGAAATGGGAGTCCAGAAAGGCCAAGAATTTCTCCAGGGCCCCACCACCCAGCAGGGACAGGTTGGAGAGAGGGGGTCGAGATGGAGCACCACAATACCCTGTCCTCAAGGGAATATGGGCACCCTGGGGATGGGGCAGAGGGTTGTAATGAGGACACACACACACTTTTAAAAACACTGACTGCTCATGAATGCTTATGGGACAAAATTAAAAACAACCCTCAGCCACCCTCCTGCCTTTCCCAGAGGCCACTGCCATTCTAGTTTCTGATGCCTGGTAATAGGCAATTGCGTGTTCGACCACATGTGTGACAGACACAGACATCTTCCTCCTGTCACTGCACCGCGCTATGGTCTGTGTTGGTAACAATTCCAAACCCGTTCATTCAGCACCACTTCAGGACTTTCTTTTTCCCTCCCTTCCTCTCTGCCTCCTTCCTTCTTTTCTCTCTCTCTCTTCCCTCTTTCTTTTTTGGTACTGGATGTGAACCCAGGGCCACACCTGCTTGAGAAGCACTTGACCACATAGCCACACCCTCAGCCCCTTCTGTTATTTTGGGAGGGGATTGAACTCAGGGGCACTCCACCACTGAGCCACCTCCCCAGCAATATTTTGTATTTTATTTAGAGACAGAGACTCACTGACTGCTTAGCACCTCCCCGAGGCTGAGGCTGGTTTTGAACTTGGAATCCTCCCATCTCAGCCTCCCTACTGTGGCCCCTACTGTTTTTGAGACAGGGCCTCACTGAGTTGTCCAGGCAAGCCTGGAACTTGCGATCCCCCAGTTTCAGCCTTCCAAGTCACTGGGATTGCGGGTGTGCGACACCACATCTGGGACTTTAGTACTTTGTAAGTCAACTTGTTTTTGTTGACACTCGAAACACAGACAAGTCCACTGGCCACCAGCGTGTTCCAATGAGAAACAACAGGTCAAGCTTTCCAGGGGCCGACTCTGCTCCACCCTCTGCCCGAGGACAGTGGCTGCCCTCACTTGGAGGTTTTAATTGCTATGTGTTTGTTTTAGTTGCTTTGTGTTTGAAAAACCAAACCAAACCCCAAACCAAAACAAAACAAAACAAAAAACCCATCCGGCACACCCCACAAGAAATTTCCCAGGGAGGATTGCTTGGGATGGCAAGTGGGGTGCTAGGCCTGGGGCACTGATTCTGTGACACAGGATGGCTTAGGCTTCTCAAACCCAGTAATGACAGTGGGAAAACTGGGGGCCACAGGGACCTTATTTTCTCCTGCTCACCCTCATTCCAGTCCCACCCCCTTGACTGTCCACACACAGTCTACCATGCCTGCAAGACATGGCTCATCTGTCATGCTGCAAGACACAGATTCCCCAGGACAAGTGGGGAAACTTATGAAAGTGGCTTAGCCTCTGCCAATGTATGTGTCCCAGCCTTTACCAATAACATGGCTCGGCTCTCTATACCCCCTGCACCGTCAGAGCCTTGAGCAGGATAGGTAGGGGTCATGTGTGGAGCACCCACAGCATCTGCTACAGCAAGTTACCAAGCCCCAGCCTCCATGGCTTCATCTGTTAAATTGGGAAATCAGAACAATCTTGCTTGTTTGTCTATTTTAAATCATGTTGTTGTATTTTTTTAATGTTTATTTTACTTATTTTTATGTGCTGCTGAGGATCGAATCCAGTGCCTCATGAAAGCTAAGCAAGCAGCTCTACCACTGAGCCCCAGACCCAGCTCCGGAACAGCTTTGTTTAAAAAATAAGAAGCCAGTCATGGTGGCATGACCTTGTAGTCCCCGCTGTCCCCGCTGTACAGGATGCTGTGACAATGAGAATCACTGGAGCCCAGGAGTTGGAAGCCAACCTGGTCAACATAAGCAAGACCTCACCTCAAACATAAGATAAAGCCAGGCACGGTGATGCCAACCTGAAATCCCAGATGCTTGGGAGGCTGAGGCAGAAGTATTGTGAGTTCAAAATTGGCCTCTGCAAAAGCGAGGAGCTAAGGGTTGGGGTTGTGGCTAAAGTAATAGAGCACTCACCTAGCACATGTGAGGAACAGGATTCCATCCTCATCACCATAAAAAAATAAAGATATTATGTCCACCTAAAACTAAAGAATATATTTTTAAAAAAGAAAAAAGTGCTAAGCAACTCAGTGAGACCTTGTCTTTAAATAAAATAAAAAAAATAGGGCTGCAGATGTGGCTCAGTGTTCAAGAAATTAGGCTTTTTCCCAATTGTCTTACTATTGAGCACATGCCATTTAGAAAGTGGTTTTTCCACTCTACCCTTCTTTCATAAATGTGCTTTTTATCACTCCTTCCCTAAACAGGCTGTGAATTCTCCATATTTTTCTTTTAAATTATACATTTCAGCTTTAGATTATCCCATTGGTTCCAAGTTCTATAGAATACAATTGAAAGTAACCAGGTAGGAGCCTGAATGCTGTTTTGACTACATATGTGCCTCATATGTGCTAGGCAAGCATACTACCACTGGCCACAACCCCAGCCCCTGCAATTCTTTTTTTTACTGTGTACATGAACATGTGTACACACTTGGACATGCACATTTGTATCCACATCTAAAGTAATATCTGCTCTAAGATTATTTGTATGTTACCCATTTTTTAGGTTTTTAAAATGAGTTGTTTATTTAAATGATCTAATTCAGAAGCTCTCAAGATTTATTATCTATTATCTCTATTTCAAATAAAATGTAAAAGCATTACTTTGAGTAAAAAGACTCAGTGAAAAACAATAAACTCTAAACCTGTTGATCTCCTAAAAGTTGAGAGTAGAACAGTGGTTAGGCAAGATTTAGAAGGGGTAGGAAAGTTGTCAATGGGAATAGTTTTAAATTTAGAAGGAATAATTTCTGGAGTTTTATTGTAAAGTAGAGTGACTTAGCAATAATTTATAAAGAATTGAAGGGAGAATTCTGAAGGTTCTACCTTTAAGAAATGATAAATATTTAAGAAGGATTTGTTGTTTACCGTGAATCTATGATTATACAATGTATACAAGTGTTTAAACATCATATTATATAAATCAGAAATAAAATAAAACCTAAAAAATCTCAATTGTTATATTCTCCAATCTTGCACAACTCTTATAAATTAATTCTCAAATAATTGACATTTATGCAATAATTAGTTTTCCCATGTAGAAATAAGACTCTGAGGAATTATATAATCATCTAAGGAACTTAATAATTGCAAGAGCATTGCATCTATGGGACACAGAGAAAATAAATATTACTTTTGTCCTGAATTAAAATGAAAATGATGGTATGATTTATACTGCATCTATGACATTCATCTTAAATTATTAGACAGTTTTCCTTCTCTGTGGACTAGGGCTATCTCAGTGGCAAAGTGAGCTTGCAAATCTTCAGGACAGATCTGAGTATTGATAAAACCATTTTTTAAAAAAAAATCAAATAAAATATAGAGAGAACACATTCGTTCTATTTGTCTTCATTCTGTTATGCACACTATACTCTCCCTCCCATTTTCTAATATTGATGACTTTAGTTAAAGAAGAAAACATTTTATATCATGGAAGTTATTGAATCATTTTGCTGAGGTAAATTTTAGTTTATTCAAGTTTTGAATGTTTGCTTTAGAACTGAAGGAAAAGGCATGGAATAGAAGGTTTCAAGAACTTAGCTAGGAACACTGGATGGTCAGTGATGTCAAGCAGAGCTCATTTTTCCTAACTGGGTGCTTCTGGGGAGTCCACCAGGAGGTCAGTGCCTTCTTTGGTTTTCATGCTAACTGTATGAGTTCAAGACTGCTACAATTTCAGTTCTCAGGGTTCTTGTGGCTTTCTAAAACTTATATTGGCAGTAATTTTAGATTTATTGAAGAAAAAAAAAAGTCAGTGAGTGTAGGAACCAGGGAATAGGATGGATTTTTTTTCTGAAAGAAAACTTCATGTGAGAAGTGAAAGTTTAACTGTGAAACACTATATTTATATAGGCAAGGAGGTTGATAAGGGCATGCTAACTCAGGTTGTTGAACAAAATAAAGTTGAAAAGTAGTGTTATAATGTAATCATCAGTTATTTTTTAAAAATATTTTTAGATATAGATGTGCACAATACCTTTCTTTTATTTATTTCCTTTAATGTGGTGATGAGAATTAAAACCCTATCACTGAATACCACAGCCCCACCAGTTATTTCTTGCAACTGTTATTTTTGAGCTCATTAAATTAATGAGGTACATTCTAACTGCCAGGTATTTAGCAGTTAACAGGCAAGTGTTTTCATACGTGTGAGGGGGTAAGTGGTTCTTACAGTTGCCTGATTTATAGAAGATGTTAAAATAAATGTCATTATAAAAAAAATTAAAAAAAATGTAAGATCAAAGAAATTTTATCACAGAATATATGTGTGTGTATTGACATTTGTATTTGACTTTTTGCAAATAATAATAACAGTTAATGTAAAGTGCTTGCCAATTTTTTCTGATCCTCAGGCAATAAGTAACCACCATTTTTATACGAGCAACATGTCATAAAATATCTATAGGTTAGAATAAGTTTTTTCCCATTTTCCTCACAACCTCTTATGTGTAATTTTGTTAACAATGAGGGTCTCCTTGCATTTGCATGCAATTTCCCTTTTCTCTCCCTTTCCCTCCCACCTCATGTGTCTGTTTAATGTTAATCTTTTCCTCCTTCTCTTCCTCCCTGCTCTGTTCTTATTTGTTCTCATTATATCAAAGAAGACATTTGGCATTTGTTTTTTTGGGATTGGCTAGCTTCACTTAGCATAATCTGCTCTAATGCCATCCATTTCCCTGCAAATTTCATGATTTTGTCATTTTTTAGTGCTGCATAATACTCCATTGTGTATAAATGCCACATTTTTTTTATCCATTCATCTATTGAAGGGCATCTGGGTTGGTTCCACAGTCTAGCTATTGTGAATTGTGCTGCTATGAACATCGATGTGGCAGTATCCCTGTAGTACGCTCTTTTAAGGTCTTCAGGGAATAGTCCTAGAAGGGCAATAGCTGGGTCAAATGGTGATTCCATTCCCAGCTTTCCCAGGAATCTCCATACTGCTTTCCAAATTGTCCGCACCAATTTGCAGTCCCACCAGCAATGTACAAGAGTACCCTTTTCCCCACATGCTCGCCAGCACCTGTTGTTGTTTGACTTCCTAATGGCTGCCAATCTTAGGGTGGTTTTGCTTTGCATTTCTCTGTCTGCTAGAGATGGTGAGCAACATGTCAGAAAATATCTATAGGTTAGAAGAAGCTTATGCTTGTTAGTATTTTTCCTAGTCTAATGATTCTGGTAGCACCAGATTCAAACTATAAAGAGCACTGCTTTTAAATAATAGACAATTAAGAACAAATTTCCATTAGACTTTTAAGTTGGTTAATAATCATCTCCTATTTAAAAACATCTAGCTCAGATTTGTGTTTCTGAGGTTAACTACAAAGGTCTGCACACAAATCATTAAAAATTCCTGGGCCATTTTATATTTTTTGTTAACATAGTATTTTTTTTAATTAGTGTATCATAATCTTACCTGGAATTTAAATTTTAAATTTCAGCTTTGCTTATACACTTAAATTATCCAGCTAAAATAATTTACAGAACATTTTCAAGAATATATTCTGATATAAATCATATGTGTTGTTAATTATTCATTAGTAAGCAAATATTACCACAATAATATTATGTAATATTATTTAGAGTGTGAAAGCATATAGAAATATTTTGAATTATATATATATATATATATATATATATATATATATATATATATATATATATATACACTCACACACACATACACACATCACACATACACACAAAGCTTGAAAAAATAATTTGGTTATCTATTGGCTAGACAAATGAAAATTTAAATGAATTTAGCCTCAAACTTGCCATGTAAATTAGAAATAGTTATACATAGTACTGATTTACTTGTCATTTTCTATGTAACTGTATTGTTACTACATGTCATATTAAATTATAACACTATGAAATTTGTAATCAGTATGAGCATATCATTAACAAAAATCAATATTACATTATTGCATTTCTGTGAGTTTACAAATCTCCAGTCCTTCTTAGAAAGACTTACTATAGGCTTTGAAGGATTTATAAATTTAACGTATTACTGCAATGTGTTGTTGGGGTCCATTACTAAGAAAATAGATATTTTCTAGATGGCATTGAGATACATCTCTAAAACTTTGATGAAAGTATAGAATGCAAGCTGGGCAAAAGAATAAAAACTACCTCAGGCATCAAGAACCACAGGAACTCAAGCACCACAGCAGCAAATTGTTGAATGAGCACTGCACAGTGCATCTTAGCCATACTCATGATAACCTGGGAGTTCACAGCTATCAGACTGAGGGAAGATTGAATAATAGAGAGTTTACAATTCATGCAAAGAGTGAATTGGACCAAATTAATGGTCTGCCCTCAGAAAATTAATGTGTTTTTAAGGTACACGTACAATAATATCCACATATACCCAAAATGAAAATTGTAATTTGTTAAAACACAAAGACTATATAAGTCCTGTTACATTTTCATTTTTACATTTAATCATTTCATTTAGTTTACATGGCAATCTCTAGTCACATACTAGCTTACATATTTTTATGTGTTGTCAAATTCTTTTCATCAATTTCAATACTTAAAGATGAAACTAAAAAATTCCATTATTATATTTTAAGTAATTACCACCATGAAGAAAATAGACAGGAAATTCATCTTGTCCTTAGTTTACTTTGCTTTCTTTGTGAATTCTCATGCAGTGCTTCTTATTAATGATCTTGAGAAAGCCATGGGAAGGTGAATTCACCTTGTTGCAAAAAAACAGAGAAATGTATCATAGAATGTTTAGTTGTTTCCTGGTGGTATCTTTTTCAAAAGGTATATGGAAATGACATTATAGACAATATCAAGTTACAGTTAAATATTTTTCTGTCAAGGAGAGAAGAGATTTCAGAAATATGAATCTGCTCCTCTTTGAGCCTATCTTGAATTCTGGCTCTTACACCCAGCAAACTGTCAGGCACAGATCTATGTAAACACGAGTTCCTCATGGGTGGGCCTGAGATCTTTCAATTCCAGTCTTTAAAGCTAAAGTTTCTTGACAGATGATATTTTAGGAAGACATCTCCTGAGAATTCCTCACAGTTCAATCAGGCATGTCTCCATTTGTATAGGAAAATCTCTGCATTTGCTCTATTGTTTCTTATAAGAGAGAGAGTGTGCTCCCAATGAATAGACACATTAAGATTTGCCTTTATAGAAGGTTTATCCATGATTGTTTTAACATGATATTTATGCATTCTTATTTTTGTGGGATAATAAATTCAACATAAAGTATTCATTCCCATTTTAAAATTACAACCTTGGTTTCAGACTTGATAAGGGTATGTAAAATTTTCTAAAGAAAATATTTTATATAGAAGAAATAATGTAATACCTTGAATTTCAAAGAAGTTTCACATTTGACTGAACAATCATATGGAATAGAAAATATCTGAAAAGTCCAAAGTACAAAAACTACATGATAAAGGGTTCAGAATATGTAGGGATCTAAAACTATTTTTTTGTATGAAATACACTTAATGGTCTCTCCAATTTTACAAATTTATGGCTAGCTTATAAACCAAGAACTATTGAGTTACATTTACCATTGCAGATGCAGAAAACACACAACAAAAGTCAGACAGAGATTAAAATATTTCAGCCTTCTCATTAGATGATATTATTTCCATAAACTTTATATAGCAAAATTAAATTCTTCTCTAATTATAGCTAAGTATATTCACAAATCTTTAAAGATAAATAATGATTTAAGAAATTTTTAAGAACTTAAGAATACACTTAAGAAAAGGTCCTGAGTTATTGTAAAAAAATATTTTAATGCTGTTTTGTTTTAGGCTTTACATAATAAATTTGCAAGAGAAAAATAAATGCTTTTTCATATTGATATAATATGTACATAAGGGTATGCAGCTTAATTTGTGCTTCTTTGTAGTGACATATTTCTAATAGTAAAAAAAAAATAAGAATTTAAATATTTAAGTGATTCTGTTTTTGTATGTTTTAGGAAAGAAATAAATGTGATGAGCTTATAAAGGATATTATCTCTGAAGATCAAGTTCATATCCATGAAGAAATTACAACTAAAAAAATATGAACTACTTTGTAAAATGTCCAAGTTACATATTCAAGTTTCATTTAAAACTTTTTTTTTCCTTTCTCTTTTCTGGGAGAGCAAGTGATCCAGTATTTGCCTCTTAGGAAAATTGAATTACTAACCAGTAATTACAGCTCTCTGAATGTAATATTCTCAGTGGATTTGTATCAATTGTCGTGGGGCATTTTGGCATATGAGTTCCAGTAATGTAACATTGTGAAATAAAGAAAATTAAGTTCTAATAGATTATATCTTAAATTTGTCTAGTATATTTCTATAAAGCCACTTTGAAATTTTTTTTCCAACAGTCTTGTGAAATAGATTCAGTTAACCCAAGATGTAGTTCTTTAGCACACAGAAAGGTGAAATCCAAATCCAAGATCATAATGTCATTTATGAAGCTAGAAAAATCTGTGCATGATGAGGTAGCACAGATTCACTCTGCTATATTGAGTCTGCAATTCCATTTTTTAAATTATGTAGCAAAGCAATATAAATGGGGGATACTAATCTTTAGAACATTTAAAATACCCTCGCAATCATTGTCTTGTAATTTTTAAGCATTTAATTCATTATAACATGCTACATATTAAAGTATGAATTACTAATTAATATGTGTATTTGAAAACTGAGATAAATGTAGAAATTCAAATACTAGGAGAGTTTTAGAAAATACAAGATATTATAATCTAGAATCTAAAGTGAAAATGTTTAAGCATAATTATTATATTTCCAGTTATATGAACATTAAGAAATATCTTACGATTTTAGAACCCTTAAAGATAAAAATATATATTTGATTGAATCAGGATTTTGTTTTAGGATATAATGTAACTAAGGATGAACTAGTATTTTTTTGGAAAACAGAAAGATAAAAATTTTACCTTATGCAATATTGATTTTGGGAAATTTTGAAGAAATACTTTTGAAAGCTTAATTTCCTTTAAATTTCAAATGTTTTCTTACTATTGCCAAATTAAAAGATCCTACTTTTCCTTGACTTATATTCAATCAGTAAGGTTAAGTATTATTTTAAAACACATGAGCTTACTTGAAAACTAAGAGGTATGAAAATGAAGAAAGCCATTATTTTAGATATTTGGATGGTAAAAATTGCTATTATGCAAAGGGATTTTATCTTAATTATTCTGGAAGATGATTCAATTTATTTACATTGCATATTGTAAAATTAGCATACATGATTTATTTATTCATATGATTATCTGGAAATAAATATTGAACTAAGAAAAGATTAAGTTTTAAAATAAAAAATTTGGCTCTTGCCCTCTGAGTCAGTCTGAGTCAGGGGATAGGGGACTTTTCCAAAGAGCTTTGCAACTCTAGGCCACATAACCTCCCGATCAAGGAGATTAATGAGACCAGTGGAGGACAGAAAGCCAATCAGTGCATTTGCTGTGAAGAAGAGGGTCATCAGAAAATTGAGACATCCCTGATGCTTCCAAGGGAAGCCACATGGTCAAGCAAGGCCTGGACCCATCCTAGCACAAATGGCACTAGCAGATCTGAGAAGCTGCTGCAAGTTCCCGAGGACTCCCAAGGAAACTCAGCTGACTGTTAACAATAGATAGAAACAAAAGTCAGTTTGACTTGCTTCATCTTAAACACTTAGCAAAGACAGTCAAAGCCAGAACACAGCGATTCCTGGGCATTTTAAATAAAATAATAGTTAAATGTAACTTCCATAAATAAGTAAACAGGAGGCTTCAAAAGAGATTCTCAGACAGGAATGCCTGATAACTATCAAAAGAAACTGACAGAGTAGTTTTTAGTTCAAGGCCTTTATTTTTAACCTACGCAGGTAGGCTTAATGTTTGCTTGTATGGTTATCCAGCCCTAAGTAACAGAATTAAATATTTCTCTATTAGACACAGAGGTCATACTAGTAAAAGGATTTTGCAAGCTCACATGACATTAAGTTATTAAACTGTATCTTAAGGAAAAAAACATCTGTAACCCTAAAAGTTAAATGTTGTGTTTACACCCCTGACAATTCTGGCAATGTGACGAATATCCTTAAAGATTTACATGCTCAGATGGAAGCCATGTCCTCAGCAACTTTGTCATGGAAACAATATCTTAGCTCCTGGTTCTTGGTACTTCCTGGTGGAAAACATTGTTAGTCTTTGTCTTTGCCATCATACTCATTGGCATATTCCTGTGCTATGGGATTTATTGCAGCATCAATCTGGTTCCAGTAGTAATGAATTCTTGTTTCTTTTATAGACCACCCATCACTCAAATGGCCTTCCAGTCTATTACTTCTCAATCAGAATTCTATCATCGACCCACTCCATAGACCCGATTTTTAAAGGGAGATTCCAAACTGCTTGCCCCACACCGTCCCTTTTCAGCCTGAAGAAGCCAGAAAGATTTTCTTCGCCCCCCTTGCTTACAGCAGTAAGGAGTTTCCAAATTAGAGGGGGGAATGAAGCCAGATTTAAAGTTAGGTAGTCAGTGTAGTTAGGTAAATCGGGTCTAATATCGAGTGAAATCTAAAATGAAGGCCATGCTGGGAATGACTCAGGGAAAACGCAGGACAATTCATGGAATGTTAATGAAGTCCTGAAAAGGCCCTAGACCAAAGTCCACCTCAAAGAAATGTTAATGGATCTCAGGAATCAGCCTCCAACAGATTTGGAGACAGCCCATCCTAGAGAAATGATAAGCCCATCCCAAAAGGTGATAATTGGGCCCACATGTGTCCTAACCCCTTCAACCTATATTCCATCACCAAAACTATAAAAAGGGAAAAGAACAGCCCTTCCACAGATTCCCACCTTTTGGGTCCCCTTCTTCCTCCGGGAGAAGTCTTTTCTGCCGTCCTTTAATAAATTTCTAATTTCTACACTGAAAAAAAAATTCATCTTGTAATAAGCATATTTTGTTACTAATGACGTACATAACATATTTTTTAAAGAGATTGTATGCAATACATATATTTGGGACTGGGAGTATATCTCAGTTGTAGAGCACTTGCCTAGCAATTGTAAGACCTTGGGTTTAATCCTCACCTTCACAGAAAAGGAAAAACAACCACAACCAATTATTCCCTAACACTTTTGTCCATATGTTTGTGAGTATCATATAACTTGTATTTCAAATGGAGGGTTGTGTTTCTTATTTAAAGGAATGAGTAGTTTCAAGTTTCCAGTATCAAAGATGACTTCCAGGAAGACATGTTTGTCGTTGACATGAGAACTGGTTGCCTTTTTCACTACCCTAGAATAATATGTTAAGTGGAAAATACAATATAAATTGAGTGAGTATTTGCCCAGGTCCAAGTATGAATTAAAGGTTTAGAAATATTTTATTGTCAAAAAGAGTACAAAGTGTGAAATGTCTAATAGTTTGTAGGTTGTTCATTTTATTAAAATTAGATTTTATGGTAATAATAAAAGCAACTATCCTTTGAAACTCACTATGAGTGTCAAGTACCTTGCAAGCACTATTGTATTTGAGGTTTACAACACCATTGTCTAGAGAGCTGTGTTCCTTGTTAAGTAGGAGAGGCAGAGATAGAATTCAGACTCAGAAAAGCATAACTCTAAAATGCAAACTTTCAACGCATGTACTATATTCCCTTCTGAGCCCCGAAGTTTTTTTTTTTTTTGATTACTAAAAACTAAATCCATTCCAAGTCTTAACTTACATTTAATTGTATTAAAATTTTTTTGAAAGGGAATATTCTTATTACAAAAGTAGAACATCCTGTGAAGTCTATAAAAAAGGTAAATAAAAGAAAAAATTAATTACCCATAGTCATAGTACTCCCAAATTAATTCATTCAATAACTGTAAATTCTGTAGATTTTTTAACATTAGGTATCTGTAGGCCCACATAGCCAAAGACTAGTGATGGTCTTCTTCTATCTAAAACTTAGATCCTAAAATGTGAAGGCATTAAGATTAAATGATGCCTCCCTGTTATTATATAGCAAGTGATAATGTTAACTGTAATCTTTAAAAAATATTTTTTTTCTGATAACATTATAGTTTATTAAATGTTCAGGTTGTCAATGTTTACAACATAATTGATAACAGTTCATGGTATTCCAGTAAATATCTAAGTATTTTAACACTTAGTTTCTTTAATTTTTTTTTTTTACCAACCATTGGAGTTTAGTAAAATTTTACCATGTTTATTTTTGTTTAAACTTGAATCCATGTACTTATGCATTATGCATGCCTACATGATTGCAGGAATGCATTCCTTATTTATTTATTTATTTATTTATTTTTTGGTTAAAAGGATTGGACCCAGTGATGCTTAACCACTGATCCACATACTCAGCCCTTTTTTGTATTTTATTTAGAAACAGGATCTCACTGAGTTGAGTTGCTGAGGGACTCGATAAATATCTGAGGCTGGCTTTGAAATCACAATCATCCTGTCTCAGCATCCCAAGAGTCTGGCATGTACCACTGAAACCAGCTACATGATTTCATGTACAAGAGACAACATTGCAGTTAAATTCTCCAGGTATATTAAACATATTATCCTTAAAGAATTTTTATGTAGGCAATGTGTGGGTATGTATATATATGTATGTATGTATATATATATATATATATATATATATATATATATATATATATATATATATAATTACTTTAAAGAATTTTATATATAATTGTATACAAACATATATAGGTATATAAAACTTGAAAAACAAGCAACTTCTTTTCACCCTTTATTAGGATTATAAGATGATGGAAGAGGATGTCCCTGTAGGAAGTAAAAGGTCTCAGTATTCATATTTTTCAGGAATACCACCAAAGGAATTTTGAAGTAAGTCTGCTAACAATGTGTAATGGTTTTCAGTCTATTGAGAAAACAGTGGATTGAGCAAGACTATATAATAGTACTATTTTAGAGTAGAAATTTTTTTTGAAACAATTATTCACTCACAGAAACTTGAGAAAATAATACATTTTTTTGCCTTAGAGAATTCAAAAGAAGTGTTTTCTACTGTGCTGATAGTATGATACTATTTTCACAAATTAAGAGCCCTCAATAGAGAAATGGCCCGACTCTATAATTACTGTCAATGGTAATAGCTCAAGATCAACTACTTTAAAATTAAAATGACAATTTATTTTTTCAGCTCTTCTCTCCTGTTTAATTGGCATCTATTCAAAAATTCCATATATGGGTCAAATTATTTATTTACCTAGAAATACATTCTGCAATGAATTTACACTGGAGCCTTATAAAGTGAGTTGTGGTGCAGAAAATTAGATGTCTCCTGGGTAAAACATTGTGATTTTCAATAAATCCAATGGTAGATTGGTACCATCAGTTTTTAACATTTTTGAAGGAAAATTATTCATGCTGTTTCTCTGCAGTGCTGAACTTTGAGGATTCCTAAAATCCTTTGACCTTATGTTACATGAAGCTGACCCAGATTTGCATGCAGAGAAAAAACATTTTGGCTCAGACAGCAATCACTAAACTCACTTAACTGAATAAATTGGTTGTTCAGTAAAAAGTCTTGGTTAAATTCCTGTATATTGAGAGATTGGGGTTTTGATGCTATGTTCAGCTTGTTAGAAAAGAAAGATATATAAACTTAGTGTTACTACATAAACAAAAGCACTATTTTACTCAGGTATTAATTGCCTGAAACTTTTGTTCAATTGATTGGTTTCTATAGATAGTAACATTAGAAACCTAACCAAGCCAGTAACTATAGATAATACCTGAATTTACAAGTGTTATCTTTCTGACAAAATTATGGCTTTCTTCTTATACTGTATTCAATGAGTATCTTGCTTTAGGCTAAACAGTCATAGTAGATAATTTATACTTCAGAATTTTTGATTGAAAAAATCTGGGTCAAATCACCATTTCACCCAGGTATTGCCCTTCTTGGACTATTCCCTGAAGACCTTAAAAGAGTGTACTACAGGGATACTGCCACATCAATGTTCATAGCAGCACAATTCACAATACCTGGACTGTGGAACCAACCCAGATGCCCTTCAATAGATGAATGGATAAAAAAAATGTGGCATTTATACACAGTGGCGTATTACGCAGCTCTAAAAAATGACAAAATCATGAAATTTGCAGAGAAATGGATGTGATTAGAGCAGATTATGCTAAGTGAAGCTAGCCAATCCCTAAAAATCCAATGCAAATGTCTTCTTTGATATAATGAGAACAACTAAGAACAGAGCAGGGAGGAAGAGCAGGCGGAAAAGATTAATATTAAACAGAGACATGAGGTGGGAGGGAAAGGGAGAGAAAAGGAAAATTGCATGAAAATGGAAGGAGACCCTCATTGTTTTACAAAATTACATATAAGAGGTTGTGAGGGGAATGGGAAAAAAAAAACAAGGAGAGAAATTAATTACAGTAGATGGGGTAGAGAGAGAAGAGGGGAGGGGGGTAGTAGAGGATAGGAAAGGTAGCAGAATACAATAGTTACTAATGGCATTAGGTAAAAATGTGGATGTGTAACCAATGTGATTCTGCAATCTGTATTTGGGCTAAAAATGGGAGTTCATAACCCACTTGAGACTAATGCATGAAATATGATATGTCAAGAGCTTTTTATTCTTTTGAACAACCAATAAAAAAAGAGAAAAGAAAGAAAGAAAAAAAAAGAAACACCATAATGTGGTAAAATAAACCAACAAATATTGTTGCAATAGTAATACTGAATGGAGAAAGAATTTTATTTATGACTAGCTTCATAATAACTATAAGTTCAAACTATGGTTATGTTTTTTCATTAAAAGAAAAGAATGACTGTTCTTTATAGTTATAGCATCTCTGAGGTTCTTATTAACTACTATATAATAAAATTACAAATTATTGTTAGTTATGCAATCATTTTATACATGTCCAAAATCATTATACATATCCAAAATAGATTTTTCACATTTAAAAAACTTTACACAAAATAATGATTTTTAATCACTTCCCACTGAAGAAAATGATCACAATCCCTTTTTTTTAGTGATTAGACACAGAGAAGTTTACCTTCTTGCTTATTGACAAATGAATATAGAGTTGGAGGTCAGAGTATTCATCTAGATTTGGTTCTCATTCATTCTTGTCAAATGTCATTAGTAGTTTGTTTGTTGGCTTTTTTTTTAATATTTACTTTTAGTTTTTGGCGGACACAACATGGGGTGCTGAGAATCAAAACTGGGCCACCCACATGCCAGGGAGTGCTGTACCACTTGAACCACATCCCCTCTTGGGTGGCTTTTTAATGCAGTGCTTTGTGTTCAACCCAGTACCTCACGCATGCTAGAGAAATGCTTTACCTCTGATCCATAACCCTAGTCCCCAAAGTCCTTTACTTATTTTTTTGGGGGGGTGGGAGAGTGTGTTTGTGTAGTGCAAGGGATTGAATCCATGGCCTTTTATCAGCAAAACAAGAACTCTACTGACTAAGCTATAATCTCAGCCCTGATCTATAGTCTTTTAACAGTGACAATGGAGCAGCCTGTCATTCAGCTTTTGATTCTGTGCCCACTTGGCTCAGGTTGGAGGCAGGGCATGAAGCCTTGATCAATCAGTCTCTTAGGTGAGAACTGTCCAACCCTCATGCAGCCGGTGATGAGGGGGAGGGCTTCCACAATCTTCTGTTCCCTTGGTGTCTGGAGCCCACCATTTTTTCAATCTTTTTGCAGGCTTCTGTCCTGGATCCAAGCCCAGGTGTCTGTGCTATGCAGAAACTGAAAACAAATCACAGGGAGAACACTGAGAACCCTGAGAGCCAGGAAATGGTAAGTGTGCCTTGTTATCTTGATACTGGGTAGGAAGGTTGCTTAAAGCTGACAGGAGTGGCAATGGTGGAAACTGGGAGTTGTGGCTAGTGACTCCTCATGGTCCTCTCCAGAGTCTTGTGACCACAAGGTCACTCTGTGGAAGCTTAGCCTTCACCTCCCTCTGACTAGTCTAGTGAGGCTTAGATCAGCAGTTGAAAACCTGGGCATTTTGTCCCATAATCCTAAGATATTTCCAGCTTTTTTCTAAAGCCCTTTGTGGGCTTCCATGTCCCATGATTCCAGCATGTCTCCAGATTGCATAATAAAGACTGAGATAATTACCAGGAGAAAATCACAACTCCATTTTTTGTATTCAAGCATGAGAGAAGCTGCTGATTTTAGGGCTTGTTACTCATGAGGGTTTGTTTGTTTGTTTGTTTGTTTATTATTTTTTTGTGTGTGTGTGCGTGTTTGTTTGTTGTTTTCTTTTTGGTACCAGAAATTCAACCCAGAGGTGTTCATCCACTGATTAACATTCCCACCATTTTTTAATATTTTTATTTAGAAACAGGGTGACTTTGAAGTTCTTAGGGCCTCAGACATTTGATGACGCTTGCTTTTAACTTATTCTCTTCATGAGTCCTGAGATTTTTAAATGTAGCAGAAGCAGTATCTCAAATCCAGAAAAAAACCCTGAAATCCAGAACTTCAGATTATCTCTCCATAGGTCTCAGAATAAACCCCTAGTTTTCTAGCTCTCTGTTCACATATCCAAAACTAGGGTTCTCTGTTCACAGAGAATAAGTTTAATAATGACCATGTAATGCAGATAATGGGCCTCACTCAAAGACACCTGGTGGCTAACTGAAAGATGTTAATGAGCACCATTTAGGCCTATTTCAAAAGTAAAAGACCTTGAATCCCACTTGTGGGAACACCTTCTACAAAGTCCTTTGTCCCAGGAGTGATTCCTTATTGAATTTGAAGGAAAAAGGATGGGTCACAGAAAGAATAAAAGTGAACCCATATGGTAGTCAGAATGCCTTTTCCAAAGCCTATTCTAAATGCATTATGCTCCATGTTCTGCCCAAAACCATCAGTAAACTTCTAAGATGGCACACAAAAATGATTTTTTTTCTGATATCAATCCTTATACAACATGGTGGGCATTCTATTTCTTCTTGCTTAAATAATTTTTTTTCTTCAAAATTTATGAAACAAGCACCCAGATTCATGGAAAACTGAGAAATTTTGGTTTATCTAAAAACTCCACTTTCAGCATTATTAATCATTATTTCCCTATGTTTTATTTCAAATGTATGCATCATTTATAGTGTTTTTCTTCAAGAACTGGAGGGCATTTTTAAAAGATTTTAATTTATCATTCTGAGATTTTCACATGAGAAAAAAGCAGAATAATATCAGGTGACATTAAAAAGAGTGAATCTCTCCTAAATGCGGTTTATGTGTCCCATTTAAAATTTTTTTAAAAACTGTAATGGGTCATCAATTGAGGGTGTATTTATTTATTAATTAATTTGTTTATTTACTTATTTATGGTCAGACCATTTCATTAAAATAACCCGCAGAAAATGCTGGGGTTGTGGCTCAGTGATAGAGCACTCACCTATCACATGCAAGGTCCTGGGTTCGATCCTCAGCACCAAATAAAAATAAGTAAATAATAAATTAATTAATAAATTAATAAATAACCCACAGAAACATTCCAAACATTTAAAGAAACGTTTTTATTCTGGTGTGGCAGGAAAAAATAGAAGTGGGACTAACTTGAATTTAAATTACATGCAAGTTCAATCTCTTTAACCCTCTCTCCCTCTCTCTCTCTCTCTCTCTCTCTCTCTCTCTCTGTCACTCACTCTCTGTACTGAGGATTGACCCCAGGCCTCATACTTAGAAGGCAAGCACTCTACAAGCTGAACTATTTACTCAGTCCCATTTTTTTGGGGGGAGAGACCAGGGATTGAAGTCAGGAGCACTCTACCGCTGAGCCACATTCCTACCCCTATTTTGAATTTTACTTAGAGACAGGGTTGCACTGAGTTGCTTAGTGCCTCACCATTGATGAGACTGGTTTTGAATTCATTAATTTTATTTCTCAGTCTTGTGAACAGCTGATATTACAGGCATGCACCATTATGCCTTGCCAACTTCAATCTTAAGGGCTAAAGTACAGGCAAATTAGATCACAGTCCATGTAAATATCTTGGTACTATATATATAAAGGTGTTGATAGACCTTATGTTTTATTTACTTATATGTGGAGCTGAGAATTAATTCCAGTGTCTCAGATGTGTCAGACAAGAGCTCCACTGAGCTCCAGCCCTAGCCCCCTGGAACATTTTTTATTGGGGATATTGGAGATTGAACTCACGAACACTTCACTACTAAGAGAAATCCCCAGGATTTTGGTTTTGTTTTGTTTTTTACTTTATCTTGTGAGAGGATCTCACTGAGTTTTTTAGCACCTCGATTCTGCTAACGCTGGTTTTGAACTTTTGATAACTCTTCCTCAGCCTCTTCAGCAACTGGGATTACAGGCTTGCACCCACACACCAAGCCCCTGCTACATTTTTAATACCTGTTATAGGTAGATTTTAACCAGTAGCCTTAACTTTTTTCTAATATATATTTGATTTGAATACATAATAGTGAAACAGATTCTATTTTTTATCTCCAACACTGCTTTTGGTTATGACAATGTCTGAGTTAAGATTCCCCATTAAAGAATTTACTGTGTGTTGTGTTCTCATTCTGACTTCCCATATGACCTAGTTCTGAGTTTTTGAATATCTGAAACAAGGTTCTCAGAGATTCCAAATTTTTTGGAGTATTTAGAAAACACCACTACCTGAGTCTTTTCTAGGGACCAGTTTGAATTTTAAGTATGTAGCTTCTGAAGGGATGGACTAATTGGATGCTTTGCAGCTGGAAGGCATTTTCTGATATACTTTCTATCTAAGAGGTACTTCATTTGTTTCCTTTTATTAGATACTGTGAATAAAGTTACAATAAAAATAGATGTGTGGCAATATATTTAGCAAAAGTATTCCAAATTTTTTACATATATACCCAGAGTTATTTTTAGCGGATTGTATGGCATTTTTTTTTACCAAGAATTATTATTTATATTTTTTATTTATTTAAATAATGGAGATTAACCCCAGGGAATTTTACCAGTGTGCTACATACCCAGCCTCCAACACTTTTATTTATTGATTGATTTTTGAGAGAGGGTTTCACTGGGTTTCTAAGGACGTTGCCAAGCTCTTGAGGCTGGTCTTTAACTTGAGAATAAACCCCTAGTTTTCTACCTCTTATTCTCCTAAGCCCCTGGGAGTACAGGCATGTACGACCTTGCACTTCTACCCCAAATTATTACTAGTGGATTATGTGCATTTTTGTTTAGGGCTTTTAAAGAATCTTAAACCTTTTATAAAGATATTTATTAAATTTATTTAAAATATATTTATTAAATGTATTTAAAAATGTCACCAACATTTTTACATATTTGTGTACCGTGGAATCCCTATTAATTATGAGATATTTGCTTAGTTTTGAATGGTTTGGTTCTGAATATTGAACCCAGAGTTGCATATCACTGAGATACATCCACATTCTTTTTTATGTTATATTTTGAGACAGGCTCTCATTAAGTTGATTGTAGCCTTGTTATGTTAATGAGGCTGTCTTTGAACTAACAATTCACCTGTGTCATTTTCCAAAGCTTCTAGAATTTCAGGCATATTCCACCATGCATGACAATTTTAGATTTTGATAATAGCCATTCCAATAGAACTGCATAGGCTGCAGAAAATTTTTTGATTACTGCATTAAATCCCTGAGGCAGTTTACGTGAAGTAGCCAGTGTAAGCGTGTTGAGTAAAGATTAGCAAGGATTGTGGAATGTGATAGACATTATTATCTAAAGTACACGTATGGGGCTGGGGATGTGGCTCAAGTGGTAGTGAACTCACCTGGCATGCGTGCGGCAGGGGTTTGATCCTCAGCACCACATACAAACAAAGGTGTTGTGTCCGCCGAGCACTAAAAAATAAAAATATTAAAATTCTCTCTCTCTCTCTCTCTCTCTCTCTCTCTCTCTCTCTCTCTCTCGCTCTCTCTTTAAAAAATAAAATACAAATATGAAGACAGGAATTGATGTGAACATACTTTATATACAAACAGAGGTATGAAAAATTGTTCTATATGTGTAATAAGAATTACGATGCATTCTGCTGTCATGTATTTAAAAAATAAAACCAAAAAATATTTATATGTATTGCTGAGAATCAAACTCATTGCTTTTGCACATGCTAGCAAAGTAGTGTACCACTGAGACACAACTCCAGCCCATGTAACCAGCTTTTTATACTCTCTTTGTAGTAATCAGAAACAACTTTAAAAATTGAAATTGCATTTATATCACTTTTCCTAGTACAGTAATGCATTACTAACTAAACTTATTCTTAGTATTTTTTTAAAAATAATCTAATGGATGACTGTTATTTTTTTCCAGAGACTATTTTATCACTTCTTTAGGCCTTGGTGAAGGGTCTTTTTTTTCAGAATATAGATGTCTTCTATTATCAAATGGGTCCATGCTAAGTGTGTTGAAAATAGTGATTCTAAAACTTCACACAATCTACACATTTCCAAGACTATAGGGGAAAGAAAAAGACAATATTCATAACCAAGAAACCATTTCCATTGGAAGCATAGTATCAGTGTCCAACCTGGAGTTTGATCCAGGTCTTTCAGTGGTAAGGTTGTTTAAGAACCACAACCATAGGTTTTTGGGATCCTCTAAAGTACACTGAATGGCTTTAAATCATTACTCTTCTTCAAAATAAAATTTCTGCTACCTACTTAAAAATAAAGCACTATGAATGAGAAAGGTGAATGAGACCTAAGTTCTGTGGAGGTATTGAGGTTGACCTTTAATTATAGTTTATAAATAGTCAAATAAGAAGGGCCTTAGGGTTTTCCAACACATGATATGGAATACTTAGATGAACTGACAAGAAGTAATGAAAATGCTTTTCAGGAAAGTGATGTCACAGAAATTTTCAGGGTTGAATCTTGGAAATGTGGGAAAAATATATTCATATTCATATGCATTTCTATAAAAAATAAGTGATAAGTACATGAGTAGGGTAAATTCAGTATGCCTCATGCATTGTAGGTTGAAGGTAATTATAAAGTAATAACTGAGGAGATCCAGAACTCTATAATTGTGGGAGACATTAATAGCAATTTAGAAAAAGAAAATATAGTTAAATCCCTTTAGATTTGCCTCGGTCCTCTGTTCCTCTAATAAATTTGATTCTGTCAAATGAGATTATGTGCGTATGGTTCTCTCTGAATTTATGTTTTCTCTTGTTTTTAGGATTTTGTCAGCTATGTCATGTAAAGCCCTGTCTAAACTCCCTTTGGGGGCTCTTATACCTCCTGTTCTGGACTGCAGAGCAGAGACCCACCTCACTCATTCTGTGCAATGAATTGACTTTTGTAAGTCTTTGCCAACAATGGTTGGAAGAGCAAGCATATGGAGGGTCTTTCATATCATATAATATGGTTTTCAAACCCTGTGGGTTAAAAGGTAGTTACTTGCTATGTTAGAAACATCTTCCCTATGAGAAGGGCTTACCTATATTGTTTGGTTTGGAAGCCCCCTGAACACAGAAGAGACGCATTTATGCTCACAAACAAAGGAATACCAAAAGCCATTAGATATGAGAAAATACATAAAATAAAATCTTCTCTTAGAGCTTTCAGAGGTAAAAAGTTTATTTCTGTTTTCTGTAAGAAAACAAAAATTTCTCTTTGTCCTGACAATATTTTGATGTTTTAAACTTGCTTGCAATTTCTACCGGTGTTTTGAATTCACCTATGCCTGGCTATCCCTTACCAGATAGCGACCCTCTCTAAAACCTTACTGGTGCCTCATAAATTCTGGCTCCCACTGACCCAATAACAATTCTCTCTAAATCTCAGTGGCAGCACATAAATTCTAAGTCTGGAGCTGAATTTATTCCCTCCCTTGAAATGTTAGCCATGTAGATCCTTAACCTGCTATCTGCCTTTATATTATGATTTTCAAAATCTTGTTAGCTGTAGGTACCTTAGCACCCACCTCCTTTGTAACTTTTTGTGCTGTAAAAATATTTTCCTGAAGATCAGGGGGATGATCTCTAGCATGGGGTCTTGTAAGAGACAGTCCTGGCCAGCTTTTGTCTACACAATACAATCTTGATTTAATTTGATTTAAAATTGGAGTTGGTGCTCTTTACTTTGTGTTTTGGTTTAACATTAACCTTTTGTATTAACTTTACTGTAAATAAAACCAAAGAACACAACAAAACTCCTGTTAATGAGCCACGTGCATAAGAATAGTCATTCCTTACTGAAAGCACAGTATTCATTATAGAAATGATATAAAAGATCTCTCAAATATCAAGAGGGTTTAGGAGGTAGAAATTTTATTTCTTTCAGAATATAGGTAGTAAAATAGTACAAAAGAGAAAATGTGAAGCATGAATATATTAAGTAATATGCAAAAAAAGTCACCAAAATATTTATTACAAAAAATCATATCTACAGAAATGGTTCAAAGAAGCTGTCTTTTTGTCAGGAATAAACATTTGGATAAAAATGGAAGTTTTGATTCTCTTTTTAAGTAGTTTTACTCATAGTGAATTATCTTTACACTATTTCTACATTTTACTGGTTGGAACTAATTATAATTAATATATCTGCAAAAATGGTACTGAATGCAGAAAAACATTATTGCTCATGTTTGAATCACCTACATTATTTGATCTTTCCCTTTTTAAACCAAAAATCTGCATAAAACCATCTCTTAATAAATATCTCTATCTCTGTATATTAGCAGCAACTGAGTTATAAAATTTGCTATGATAACTTGTCTCTTCATGTACTTAAAGACTATGAATTTGCTGCTTAGCACTTAGGTATAATTCTCTATGGTGTTCTTTAGTTATTTTTGTCTCTATGTTTTATACCAAGCTCTTAGTATGTGCCTTAATTACTCTTGTAGCAATGTAGGATTTATGTCTTATTTATGACACTTTGTTTCCAGAACTGTGTCTAAAGGGAAATATTTACAAAATGATTATCGAGGAAAAAAAATCTATTTAATATTATATTTTATTTTATATTTATTTATATGTTTATATGTGCATATTTTATTATTTAGAAACACACTTTGATCTGAAACTATAGTGCTACTAGTGTACGTTAGCTTGAATTGGTTGTGAGAAACAAACTAAAAAGTCATTTCTCTGTGTTGGTTGGTGATTTCTGGAACCTCAGGAACCTAGTGAATAATGGTAGAAATAAGTAACTCTCTAGTTTGAGACAGAACCACCAAACTAGATGATGTTTTGCTCCTGCTTTCTATCTTGATCATTGGAATCATAACTTTAAATATACATGGAAGACTTTTGGAATTCTGTACTGTTACTTCTTTTAAAAAAAATCAATGAAAGTGAAAAATAATGCAGGAAAGATACATAATTAATTTCAAACTATTCATTTGTTAAAATAAATAATTTTTTTAAATCACCAGAAATTCTGAAAAGTTAGAAAAGTTGAAAGCTTTAGAAATAGCCTAAGGCAATTTCTCTTTTCTCAGGATAGTAGACTATGTTTCTCTTTTCTCAGGACAGTATACTATGTCTCCAACTCATTCCTCTATAGAATTGGACTGTGTGCAAATATGAAAAATAAGTGCTAAGATGCCCCACATGGCTTAGAAGTTTAAAATCCTGACAGAAGCTCAAATCTGCCATTTTTCTACTTTACAGAATACAAAATGTTAAATTTATAAGCTTCACAAACATTTGAAGAAGTGTAATTCAAAATGACCTAAAAAATAAAATTCATTGAAGGATGACCCATTGAACATGAGGACTTATAATATTGAAGCCCTTATATTAAATGTCTTCTTATCATTGACAAAATTTTCCATGTTCATATTATCAATATATTAATCAAAATTTTTATGCATTTAATAACAAATATCTAATTTCCTATTTTATTCTGTCTTTTAAAAAATTAGTAGTAATCAATATTAATAATTTAATGCTCATACTTTTAAAATATGAAACATATACTTTAAAAGCTATGGCTATAGCAAGTGAAAAATCCAGCCTAATTTTCATTTAAGACTGGAAGCCATCTCATCACAAAGGCATGAAAAGTTAATTTCTGCTTCATTATAAATTACCTTGATTTGTAACCTTGCTTGAAATGCCTTCCAGTGCCTTGAACTCATCCATGTCTGGTTTTCCCTGATGAGATAACAACCCTTGCTGAAACTTTAGTGATGACTCTTAAATTCTGGCTTTCCCTGACCAAATAACAACTCACTCTGAAACTTTAGTGGTGCATCATAAATTCTGATGTTGTTATCTAAATTTACTCCCTAAGTGATGAACCATTTAGACCATTAACCTACTACCTGCATTTGTATTATGCTTATGAAAATCCTGTTATTTGTGTAAGTTCTCAAGACAACCCCCTTTTGCAACCTTTTGTGCTATAAAACTACAGTCCTAGAGAACTGGAATGGTGTCTTCTTTTCCCATGGGTTCCAGGAGAGACTGTTATGCTCAAATATGGGACCCCCAAAAGACGACCAGAGACCAAGATCGATGTAAGCACCAAAGAGATGTTTATTGCAATCTAGCTCAGTCCTCCACAGATAGAGCAACTGGTGGCTTAGAGGCCCTGAGCCCAGGGTTAGCAGTTTTATAACTCTTTTGGAAGGCAGGAACCCCACATACATCATAGCATCTCTTAGCAAATCATCACACATCTTGGGAAAATCATAAACAACTGTAAAACATGATTAGCACATTCACTGGTGGGAACAAGTTGGGTAAGCGTGATTAATTAGTACAAGATGGGTATTCATTTGAACAGACTGGCTTAGGCCACAAGGGTAGTGTATGCTGAATTGTATGGTTTCCCAAAATGTTATCAACCACCATAAACTACTCTAAGGGTCCTTTGGAATCCCAGGAATTTTCCCTGCTTCATTCTGATTGGTGGCTGCTAAGGGGTTGCTATGGATCCCCACCTAGCCTGACTGAGTCACAGACACCAGGCCCAGCAGATGTCTCCTGTTATTTGTAGATAAACAACTCAGCAGTTTGGTTATGAGCCTAGGAGTGCTCTGTGTGTCTTTCCAAGGACAAGAGTCAAGCCCCCTTCCTTCAACAGTCTTTGCTCTGAGGTAGAGGCTGGTTTAGCACTGACCCTTGCTGTGCAAGAACTCAGTCCAGGGCTGCCAGATCTCCTGATCACCTTGAGCCCAGGAGCCCAGCCTGGGTAAGCCCTGGGGGAGGGAAGCCTGGTCCTGACCACAGAGCCTGAGGGGGACTCCCCTGTGTGTGCCGATGGCCTGCAAGGAGGGCCAGTGCAAGAGGTGGCAGGGTCTCCCAGGACACTGGCCTCCCCTTTGCTGCAGGACACCTCTCTACACCCACCTCCTCCCAGGCATTAAGGACAGAAAAAGTAGTTAGGGCCTCACTGTCTGCAATGACACAAACATGGGCTCTTGGCCACTTGTAGCTGTGTGACCTCTGGCTAGTTACTCAGCCTCTCAAAACTTCACTTTCTTCATCTGTAAAACAGGGGAGAAGAGCCTCTCTTTGTAGGAGAATAATGCTGCTCATCAAATTCCATCATTCCTATCTATAAACACATTATGGTTCCAGAAGCCTTGGCGCATGCCTGTTTTTCCAGCAGCTCAGAAAACTGAGGCAGGAAGATCACCAGTTTGAGGCCTGCCTCAGCAACTTAGAAGACCTTGTCTCAAACATAAAGGAGGTGGAGGCTGTGAATAAAATTCAGCAGAAAAGCACCCTGGGTTCAATCCCCACTACCAAGAAAGAAATAAAAATAAAAAAGGTATTGTCCCTTTTCTGTTGTAATACACCTCAAGGCCCTGGCTATGGGGTTAACACAAGTACTTACCTGGGAGTTTTCCAACCCTGGATAAACAGGGAGTCACCTAAGCAAAATCTGATGCCCAGGCCTAATTCAGAAAGGAGAGAAGGGAGACAAGGCAGCCCACCTCTCAGCCTTGCCTTGGCTTAAAGTGGGAAACCACTGATCTAGTCTATTGGCCTCCAGACAGATAGGGAAACTGAAGCACAGAGAGGTGGTGTGAATAGAGCCAAATCACACAGCAAGCAGGAAGCAGGGCTGGACCAGAAGTTCCATGCTGACTCCTGCCTGCTGCCCCAGCTCATCTAACCCTTAGTGTGTTAGCAACACTCAAGGCCTCCAGGGCCAGACACAAAAGGGGCAAAGAGGACTCGGCTGCACTCCAGAGTTGTGGAAACTGGCAGGACAGTGCCAGCGATCCTTGCTGTGTAAGAACTCAGTCTGGGGCTGCCAGATCTCCTGGTGACTTTGAAGGACAATTAGAAACCTGAGTTTTTGTGCAAACTTTCCTGAATCTTAAGAATTACGTTCTAGGGCTGGCGTCATGGCTGAGTGGTAGAGGGCTCACCTAGTATGTGTGAGGCACTGGGTTCAATCCTCAGCACCACATAAATATGAAATAAAGATATTGTGTCCACCTAAAACTAAAAAATAAATATAAAAAAAGAATTGCGTTCTAATTCCAAGCAAATTTTTTAAATATTTATTTTTTAGTGGTAGTTGGAAACAATACCTTTATCTTATTTACTTATTTATTTATTTATTTATTTATTTATTTATTTATTTATTTATTCATATGTGGTGCTGAAGATCAATCCCAGGGCCTTGTACGTGCTAGGCGATCGCTCCACTGCGGAGCCACAGCCCCAGACCCCAAGCAAATTTTAAACCTGAACAACCAACCAACAAAAACCTGGAGCTAGGTGTGCTTCTCTTTTTACCAGTTTGAGACCTCAGTTCAGGATTTCAGGGTAGGACCTGGGGATAATTTTTTGGCACCGAGTCAGGATAACATGAGAGGTTCTTGGAAAGTATCTTTCTCTATAAATCAGTTTCTGGTCCTGGTGGCTCATATTCTGCCGTTACCTATTTGCTCCTGTGAGCCAAACAGTGCTCTCCACGGATATTTTTGCCAAAAGTTTTTGAAGAGTTTATTACAAATATATTTGTCTAGAGAACAGATTTAGGTAATGTCCTGGACCTGGAAGAACAGAAAAAATTAATGGAAAGTGCACTGCATCCCATGAGAGGGAGGAACAAAAAAAGGCTGTGCTGTGGCATCTTCAGCCTCCCTCCATTGCTTCAGTGTGTAAGAGGGTTAACTGAGGCCCCTTGTGGAGCAGACCCTGAGGTCACATATCTATCTCAGAGCCCTAAGACCCTTCTTCCCCACTGGGTCAACAGTGACTTCTGACACAATTACTGGATGCCTCTCCTGACTCCCTTTGCTTCCTGTGGATGCACACACCATGCCCTCTGCTCCTTCATCACTGCATCTCCTGGTTCCTAGGCTGTGCTCACCTAAGGGGTCCCCGGTGGGATGCTGATTCCCCCGTGCTTCCCCTGTCTTCTCCCCATCCACTGTTCTTATGGGTTTTGATCCACTCACTCAGCCTGACTCTGACTCACCAGCCCTGCCAAACAACTAAGCCCCACTATGTCCTCTCCACTTTTTTTTTCATAGGCTCCACCCAGCATCTGGCCTCTTACCTGCACTGTTCTGCAGAGCCATGCCCAGTCCACCCATTTGATCTTCTACATTGTGTCCATGTGGCTCATCTTCCACAGACATATTGAACACTCTGGGATTGCAGGATTTTCTCTCTAGCTCTGGAACCTTTGTAGTATGGTTTGTTTGATATAAGAATACCTCAATATTGTGATTAACAATGTTTCTCAAAAGTTAAAAAATAACATTAAAAAATCTGAGGATGAGGCTCAGTCGTTATGGTCCCCTAGTTTGAAACCCTTGTACAAAAAAAAAGTAAGAAAGAAAAAGGAAAAAAGAAAGAAAAAGAAAAAAAAAAAGAAAAAAGAATAAAGAAAGAAAAATAGGCAAGTAAGAAAAAAATGTGGTTCCTTTTTCTTATGTTATGTGTTACAAATTTAGCATTCATGTTTACCTGTTGTGGAGGCTGTGAAAAGTCAGTCTTTCATACATACTTCCATGCCCACACCTGACATTTTGCTGTAAGGCTATTGCTTTATGTCAAGGTCTATAATTTACCTGCCACCTCACTTAAATTGGAAAGTTTTTTCAAATCCTTGGTTTCTCTGTTGGCAGGGTTCTTCTTCAGTCCTTGGAACCTGACTTCTTCCTTCAGTGCTCATTTAGTTTCAAGTTTTATTTTTTTTTTGGAGAAGACACACTTGAAAATTGGGGACAGTAAAGCTTGCTTAAACTCACTTTCCCAATGGCCCATCAGTGCAGGAATGGAGATTGGGACCAGTGTCAGCCTGTTGTGGAATAGTTCTCAGGAGAACCATGGGAGCCCTGAGATTTTGGACTTCAGTGTTGGCATCAAGAGAAAAGATACTCACTCTCTGGGAACATTCTGCAGCAGATGAGGGACCCTGGAGATGACTCAGGCCTAACTCTGTCCTAATGGCTCAGATTAGGTACTATAGAGGTTCTGTGTTGTACTTTCCTTCTATCCTCAGAGACCTGAAAAACAATTGGTGACAAAGATGGCTGGTTTTCTTGACCTACATTGTTCCTGAACCTGAAGACAATGAACAGAAAGCAGAACAAGGAGGAAAATCAATGCATTCGTCTTTCCAATACTAGAAAGGTAAACCCATCAAATACTGAAAAATATTTCCTTTTATTTGAAAATCAAAAAGCCCAGTGATTTGTAGTCTGGGCTGCTATGGCTATCCAGCAATTCCATCATGCCCCAGGGCCGTTCCTGTTTTTCATTGTGCCATCCATTTAATACAGCAATCAGGGGAAAAAGAAAAAGGAAAAAAAAAAAACAAAGAGCTAGAGTCCCAGTTGCTTTCAATATTATCTCATTGGCCAGCACAAAATCACAGAGACCCCTACCTGCAAAGGATATTGGGGAATACAGTTGTTTTTCACTTTTACTTTGGGTTTTTTTTTTTTGTATTTGGTTGTGGGGACTGAATCTATGATTGCTTAATCACTGAATAACCATCCCCAAACCTTTTTAAATTATAGAGACAGATTTTTAGGGCTTTACTAGATTGCTGAAACTGTCCTTAGACTTTTGAGCCTCCTGCCACAGCCTCTATAGTCACTGGGATTATAGGCATGTGCCATTAGGCCTACCTGTGTTTTTTTAGGTGCTGGAGTTGAACACAGAGACAGGCATATGTGAAATTTGTTTACTACTGAGCTGTAATATCAGCCATAAACTTGTCATTTTGAATTATTAGCAACCCATTTTAAAAAAAATATAAGGTCCCAGTGGAATGAATGAGGGATACCTGCCACCTGGACCTTAGCAACCAGTTGTGCTGGTGTGCCTTAGTGCAGGCCCAATGGATACTCACAGGGTGGCATAAAAAGATGGGCATTAAGTGAGGAATGGGTTCGGATGGGCTGTGAAAGGAGAACTGCTGGATAGGTGGCAGACTGAGATACTGTTCTTTCATGTGTTGTGATGGGCATCTCAGGTGGAGAAGGGGTAGAGGGTGAGTGCATTTTGGTGGTTACACACTGAGATACATCCCCATTTTTTAAAATATTTTTTTCTTAAAATATTTTTTCCACTGGGATGTCAGGCCTGCACCACTGAGCCAACTCTTATACAATTTTTAAAGTTATCTTTTCCATGGTAATATGGATCTATTGAAACTTACAATATAAAAACATACGTATAATATATTCACTTATTATAAATAAAGTTATAAGAATTAGAATATGTCATTTTTATAAAAATAGATGTCACAACACTTGTTCCCAGTGACCAAATATGACCCATAAAATGTTAAACACATATGGACATTTGATTTATATATTTTATTCTTTTTTCCATATTTATTATTGTAGACAAGTTCTAAACACTGAATGAGTGAATGCAGAATTTTATGCCAATTTCCCTAATTACTAATTGAGAATAATATTTTATTTTTCTTAGAAGTGGCATTTATTTTCCCACAAATACTGCATGTGGCATTTATGTGTTGAAGCTGAAAAGTTAATCACGCAGAAACTGAGAACAGAAACACTTCCCGGATTTATGATAAGAATGAGAAACTGACTGATTTTGTGTAGGGAGTGCAAAAACAATTAAGTCCAGAAAGTAACTCTTAGGTTTTAGAGCACAATAAGGTGATTACATTGTATAATAACTACTTAAATAAATCAAAATAGCCAGAACTTAGAAAGTTTCAAACACAGAATACTAATTTTAATGAGATGAAAATTACCCTGATCTGATAATTACACACTATGTACACATGCCGAGTTATAATAATGGGTTTCATATCCAAGTACAAAGAGTAGATTCCAGGTAAAAATAAAAATAAACAGAAGTAGATTCTTTGATGTTTTAGCCAAATATCTACATTACCTCAGATTTTTAAATGGTATCCTATGTTCATGAATGTTTCACTGTTTGGTTTCCCTTACTGTCATGTCTTTCAGATCTGCAAGGTCTAAAGAGTCATGGAATGATTTAGACTTATTTACATGGATTTCTCATGACTGCTATTTATTTTCAAAACTTGTTTACACTTTATTTTATTATTTTATTTTTATGTGGTGTTGAGGATTGAACACAGTTCATCACATGTGCTGGGCAAGCATTCTACCACTGAACCACAATCTTAGCCCTGATGACTGGTAGTTTTTAATATGTGGCAGGAAAAAAAGCTAAAATACATACTTACAATTTCAGGCACTTGACTTAAAATCCAACATGCCTTGTTTAAAAAAAAATATTCCATCAGATTAACATCAAATTTTTATATCAATTTTATGCATGGTTTCTTTACTGGAGAAATGCATCGCTTACTTCAAGCAGATCAATCTTGGGACTCTTATGGAAGTTTGTCTTTTAGGCTTGGGTCAAATTCTTGTCCTTTAATTTAAAAACCTTACAATGGAATGACTTTGAGTCTATCTGAACTGTGACTTTAATTACACCTTTATTCCAGATGACTAAGGAGAAAACAATAATGATATATTTCTACTGATATTCAATAGCTGGACTTTGGTCACTTAAGATAGTTTTTCTGGTCATGCTAATAGCATATATGCAAGGTGAATAGCTACATTGGGGATTCAAAGACAGGCCTTAAATACTGTCAAAGAGCTTTCTACACATATTGCTAGAAAATTTTAATATCATGAAAATAATTTGAATCCACAACTTATGTAGCCATTATGAAAAGAAAAGTTTTAAATCTATTAAATCACATAGATGATGAAGTACATAATTAAAAGGTAATGGCCAGCATTTCTCCTGAGTACTTTTTATTTCAGAAACACATCCATATTTGATCCTTGTTCTTCTTTCATACACAATAGCTCTAGAATATATGTAATAAGACTCCATATATGTAATACAAGATGATCAGATTTAGCACCAACATAACACTTGAACTCAATAAAAGACTACAAATACAAATTAAAAAATCATCTTAGAGGATATGCTCCTCAGTGTCATCTTAGATGATATATTAAAGGCATTAAGTCTGATAATAAATGGTCAAAAGATAGATCTAAAAAATACATCTATGTGCACACCTACTACATCGAGATTCATTTTTTGAGAAGGTAGCAATTCTTTACTTTTGCACAATCATTCCATTTCAATTCATTGAAAATTGTAGAGTTTTCAATATATTCCTACTGCTTAATCAAGAAGAGAAAGATGAAAACAACTTAACACTCTACCTCAGAAAATCTCAAAAGAAGATAATATCAAGAAATATTTTGAGAATATATGGTAATTCTCAATCTATAAGAAAGGCTATGTACAGTGGGAGCACAGCTACTTTTACACAATCCAGACATGATTTGGTAATAATATTCGAATGGCACCTGGAGAATATTAGAGAGAGTTTATAATTGAAGTGGGAAAAATGTGTGTTGGGTGAATCCACATATATCCCTAGTAATAGGATAGGCTGAGATTGATAAAGATGACACTATTTGAAATAAGGGCTTCTGCTTCATTTTCTCTTAAGATATATACTATTAATCTGGAATTTGAAAATAAAGATCAACAAAATATATTATTTTATTAGTATAAGAAACATTTCCTCTGAGTTCATCTTGAGATCTCAGCTAACAACATAATTTTCTTCTGCAACTTCACGTGCCTTTTCTAGCACAAGATCTAACCCAAGAACTTTCCCATTGGTATCTTGGCCGTAACATATCTAGGGATGCTGATAATTATGGGGTTTATACTTACAGATGTTTTTGTCTCAGAATTTTGGAGATGACATCAAATATAAATTAATAATCTACTTTCACAGGTTTGGAGAGGGGGCTTCTCCATTTTTACCATCTGCCTGCTGAGTGTTCTCTATGACATACACCTCAGCCCCAGAAGATCTTGCTTGGCAATGTTCAACCATATATTGTCACATCAGAGCCTTTGGTTCCTTGTTTCTTGTGGGTATTCTGCATGTATGGGACCTGATGTGATCTTATATTTATTACTGTATGCTGAATAATTATACAGATGCTTTACATTCTAAGGCATTTATCTTAAATATTTGGGATGTTCCAGGAATTCTTTTTATAGGGTTCTTGTTCTCAGGTCTTTCTAAAATTCAATAAATAGATAAACCACTAACTAAAAAATAAATGATGTTATCACTATTAAAACTAAACATTAATATAAATAAAAATATTTAAATCTCTCAGCCCATAGGTATAAGGACTTAGATTACAAAGATCAATTTATTGGGGGAGACACAAACTACCAAAATGCATTGTGTCCTTGGTGATCATTGTACTGGGAAGAAACTGTTGGTTTCAGCATTGGACTCTCACCAAGCCATGGATTTATTAAGGGTAGGACACTGATATTTTCTTTTGTAACCATGACATGGTATCAATCATATGTAAAAAGAAAAAAAAATTACAGAAAGAGAAAATGGTTTTTCCCTCAGAAAAAGAAGGCATTACCAGCATTCTGTAATAGTGCAAAGAATATCCAAAATGTGGCCTCTGTCTACTGGGGCATCTACAGAAAGCATCAACTTGTATACTTTCTCGCAGGAAAAAAAAAAAAAAACATCATAAATTGTTTCTTGGGAATGATCTTTGCTGAATGTGTGTCTAAAAGATGATGTTTAATTGTAACAATCTGGTATCTGAATGGGTTTTTGAAGCATTGCACAATCTTGCAGTTAACAGTTGGGATTAGGTAATTGTTTAGTTTATGATTTCAGATAATTTATGCCAGAGAACTTAAATACTTAGAATGGAAAACTAAATAACTCTACTTCCAAGTTGACAAGTTACTTCCAATCATTCAGTTTTTTTCAACAATTTTGAATTGAATAGCCTGGGAAAATGTCACTGTGTACCAGTGCATTAATTTGGAAAAGGATAGTAAATCATAGTATGGAATCTGTTGACAAAACAAGATGTAAAGATATAAAATTTTGTGAATTGTATCTTAAACTTGTATCATTATTTTCAACATCCGAACCTGAAAATTATGACTTATGGTTAAAATGCCTTAGGCCTGAGGTGTCTGCTCAGAATAGCAGTTTTTCCTTCCAGACCTCAGCCAGGACTTATGTTGAAATGCAAATGAAAGAAGCCTGCAAGCTCAGTATGAGACTGATCTGAGGCCTTAACAAAAAAAGGTAAATTGTATGGTATTTACTAAATACTGGCCAGTCATTTTTTCTAGGATTCTTTTTTTTTCTTCTTAGATTCTGTATTTTTTTGAGCTCATGATTTTGATCCTACAGACATAGGTTAATGTTTTTCTGATCAGTTCTATCTTTGACCAACTGTGGAGTTTTTGAAACGTTGCAATGGAGATTTCACCTGTGAAAAGCTACAAGGCCTTTATTATTGTTATGTGTGCACACTTGTGTTATGTGTTGTATGTCTATATTTATACATATGTCTATATATCATATATATGATATACAAATTAACATATATAAGAAGCGCTCATAAAAACAAAGTTTAAAAAGTTGATCCAAAGATTTAAATCATGTGATTTAAATGGTTCAATTTAAATTGAATAAACAGATAAAATAAATGTCTTTAAATTTAAGCTTACATGTTTTTCTAGGTGTTCAAAAAACTCATAAAATATTAATGTCTATAAAATGTCTAATATGCCTTGGTTCTAGGATTTTTCCTTCAACAACAACAAAAAATGGCTAGCACGGTTCAACTCAATTGTCTAATATTTTGGTAAAATAAGTAAAGTAAATTTCATATGGATTTACTCATTCATAAGTACTTTTTTACATATCTGATTAATTTACTATAGTCTGTATGAGTTTGTTTTTACAATCAGTCATGTGTTAAAGAGACAAAAATTTCTTAAAACATAAGTTTACCCATTACATTGTGTTTATTAAGTTTTTTTTATTTTCTAAAGCAAGCAACCATAAAAATGAAACAACTGGTTAAATAAAAATTGTTATTTTAGAGCATCGTACTGTCATTTTTTAAAAGCTAAACTTGGTTAATATAAAAACATCAATGTAATTGTGATGCTATTAATGTGCTCATATCTTCCAGGTATACAACTCTGTAAGGAAGAAACGTTAAAAGAGCATATATCAAGCTAGTGTTCTGAAGTTGTATGGTAAAAAAAATATATTGGGGATTTATTTACTTGTTATCAACAAGATATGTAAAGTTTTATGTTACTTTTTACATTGGGGAACAATTTACATGTATTTTTAAGTTAATGAGAGCCTAAACTATGTAAAGTTTAAAAACTTTTTTAACCTTTCTTTAAGCCTTTCTTTAATTCATGTTTTAAATGTGATATCATATGATGTTAGCTAATGTTCATGTGACCTCAAACAATTTATGTAAACTTTGTAAATTGATATTTAAAAAGCAAATATCAGCTTTAGAACTGGAACACTTACGATTTATAAAGAGCTGGGCCTTACCTGAGTTAAGGTTTCTGTGTTCCATCTTACTATATGTGAGAATGACTACAAAAGCAGTAGGCCAGATTTTAGTCCCTTTAAAGTTATGTTCAAAAGTTTTTTTTTTATCTGTCAAGACTACTAGGATCTCAAACAGGGGATATAATGTATACCTCAGCCAAAATTCAGGGTAGCTATTAAATGAACTAAATATTTTCACTCTTGTTAATTTTATTTTGTAATTTCCTTATAAGTGGTCTAAAGATTCCCTGTTAGTATTTTACAGAAATTTTGCATTAAGAACACAACATGGATTAATTTAAGATAATAAGCCGTCACCTAAAAGACAGATAGGATAATACAGATCCCATTTAATAAAATAGATAAATAATTGTAAAGTTATACACATTAAAGCCCAGTACTCTTAATATAAGGGTGTTAAGATTTATTGGTTGGATGTTTAAAATTAAGTTTTAAAATGTTGAAGCCTTGTGAGGGAATTTCTGTACAGTGACATGCTCCAGTTGCTGCAACATTTATTCAGTACTCATGGTCTTTTTTTCTCTCATAGAAGCACCCATCCCCAGATACTTTACAACCTGTTCTTCCCCAACCAGTCTTCAAACCGAACTGACTTCTAAAAGGAAACTCATGTCCCTCATGGCGTGCCTCCTCACATCACCCTCTCTCAGCTCAGAAGAAGCCAAAACAAGTGATGCCCCGTTCTTACAACAATGGAGCCAAAAATAAATAGACTGTCAATATAAGTAATTAATTAAGTCTGATCAAATCAGGGAGACCAGTATTGGGTGAGTTCAAAAAATGTTGGAGACTGTTACCTGAAGAATTTAAATTCTCTCAGTGCTCTTCCCCTACCCTATCAAATATTTGAAAGGAATACATAAAAAGGGGGGGGGGAGTGATAGACCCAACCTGATTTTTTCTTAAAATTGGGAGCCATCTTGCCACAAAGCCATGAAAAGATAATTTCAGCTTTACAATAAAGTACTGCAAATTCTGAACCTGCTTGGAATGCCTGCCTGTGCCTTGAACTCACCCATGCCTGGCTCTCTGACCAGATTGCAGCCCTCTCTGAAACTTTATTGATGCCTCACAAATCCTGGCCTTCCCTGGCCAGATAATGACCTCCTCTGAGGCTCTAATGACCTTCCTAAATTCTGATGTTGGGGTCAGCAATAATGTAAACTACCATTAGTGTTATGCTCCTCAGAGTTTTGTTATCTGTAACCTCCCTTTTTGTAACTTTCTGGGCTATAATGCTGGGATGCAGGAAAGTTTCGGGTCTGTCTTGTTCCTGCAGTTTTGGGTGGGAGAGGGAGCCTGACTGGTTGAAATAATAAGCTTGATTTAATTTGATTTTAATTGGGGTCAGTGGTCTTTTTTTGTGTCCTGGTCTAACACCACCAGACACTGAAAACAATTATGATGAGTTCCTGGCCACAAATTTTAGTTCCTGACATTGCCAGTCTCAGTGGCTTCAAACAGCCTCCCTACCCAGTCTCAAAATAAGAACACACACTTGCCATTTCCTGGCTTTCAGTATGCTTAGTGTCTCTGCTGTAGTTTTTTTCAGCTCCTGTGTAGCACAGAAGCCTGGAGCTCCATATCTACAACAGAAAACATAGAAATGGATTCAAAGAATGGCAGGCTCCAGAAACACAAGGACAGGAGAATGTGAAAGCCCACCCATCATCACTGGCTCTGTGTTGATTGGACCGTTCTCACCTAAGAGAGAGATTGGAAAGGGCTTCAGGCACTTCCCCCAAACTGAGGCTAGTAGGTTTACTGTTTGAGTGACAGTAAAATGCATTCAGACCAGAAACAAAGTCACAAAGACTGGTTCTTGGTTGCTCTTTTTGTTGATAAAGGACTGGGGATCAACCATGTGCTGTGGTGCATGACTGTAATCCCAGCAGCTTGACAGGCTGGGGAAGGAGGATTGTGAATTCAAAGCCAGCCTAAGCAATAATAAAGCATTAAAAAACTCAGGGAGACACTGTCTCTAAATATAATACAAATAGGGCTGCGGATGTGGCTCAGTGGTCATGTGCCCCTGAGTTTAATTCCCAGTAGGAAAAAAAAACAATGGGGATCAGATCAAGAGGTACTCACTACAGAGCCCCATGACAACAGATGAATGCATTCATGGATGGATAGACACAGAGATAGAGTGTTGGGACAGGGTCTCATATTCTCCTGTGATGGCTTTATTTTTTTTAATTTGCTGTGAATTGCACTAAGTGCTCAGGACCAAATTATTTCATGGCAGAGTTTCCTCCAAATACATGGATCCAGCACTGAGAGAAGTGCATTTGTCATGTACATAAGGATAAATCAATTCATGAATACATATGTGTATATTTTTATAAAAAAGAAATATTACAATTACTTTAAATTTTCTTTAATATTCATGTTCTCTGGTCTTCTGAATAAACAGCTTGAGATTTCAACTCATTATTAATTCCCTGAGGCAGTAATATCCCCACTCCTTTATAAATTAGGAGACACAGTAAAATGCTAAAGTTTCTAGTATTAACATTAATAAAGAAAAAGAGGTGGAATTGGCCAGGTCTCTAGATCTGTCAGTATCCCAGACCCTAGAGTATAAGTAACTAAATAATAATTATGATTGGAGACTAATCATAGGATTTTGTCTTTTTTTTCTTTTGGTATAGGGTACTATGAGAATATTAGCACAAATCACAGGCATTTATGTCTCTGTGTGTATATATATTATTTTCATAACTTAATACATCCCATCAACAGAGTCAACTTTAGATTTAAATGAAGAAAAAGTAAATCACTATTGCCAATGTCAAGCCCCAGTAAATATCAAGGGATCCTGAGGGACGAGTGGTGTCTGGTGCTGAAGGATAAGTAGCGTCCATGAAATAAAAGGAGACAGGATGATGGTTTCAAGTTATGAGCAGCCTTCAGAAGGATCTGCTGCCCGTAGAGGGCCTTTATTATTTTTTTGTCTGTTTGTTTTACAGGTTTTTTTCCTTTTGGTAGTTAATGTATGGCATCAAAACTTCTTTGGTTTACATAACTTTCAAGAGTTACAATCTTGTCAAACATATGTTAATTATCAAAGATATTAAGCACATTATATAAAATTTTTCCTGTAACTTTGCCAATCATGATTAGTCTTTTACATTTTCACCTCAGTCTCTAGGGGCTCGAATACAAAACTTGACTACCTGTCTCTTGACCTATTATTATCTTTTAACTTTAAATCATACCTATAATTACTCCATTGACCTTTAAATTTAAAATATACTTCTAATTATTGGTAAGCTTTCTTAATCTTAAAGTTCCAATAAATAACACTAAAACAGTGAAAGCCTATTTTTTAGAAGCCTACTACTCTGAACTGTCTCAAAAATATATCTATATTAATTTTACATTATTTTGTTTTTAATTTCCAACAAATTTCCTTTGTTCATATGACCTATTTAACCACTTTCTTAAAAGAGTTTCTTTGATCAATGTTCAAAGTATACCAATCCTCATGTCTTTGTGATCTTTAATTAAAAGGCAGGCTCTGCACCTCAAACCATTTGTCATTTTTATTAACTATTTTTTTCCTATTTTCTTTTTTTTCATTTATTTTTTAGTTTTCAGTGGACACAACATCTTTATTTGTATGTGGTGCTGTGAACCGAACCCAGGCCGCACGCATGCCAGGTGAGCGCGCTACCACTTGAACCACATCTCCAGCCCTTGTTTCCTATTTTCATCATGAATTCCTGTGTAAAGTAAGAGAGTATGTTAGTTGGAGGAATATATGTCACAAAAGTGTGACTTTAGGATTGGGGGCTTAGAGTAAATTGTTAATTTTTTCTCAGGAAACTTGATTTGAAATCTTTTCCCCATAAACTTCTTGAGAAATAAAACTATTTTGTGTCCTCAGAGATATTGAAACACATCTCAGGGCATGTCTTAATTGTACCCTTAGTCTCATTCTGGGAGTTTTCCTGCAATCTCAAGTAACACATACTTTTATTATTGATTGATGTATACCCTTTTATTTATATCATGAGTATCATAAACAAAGCACTTAACATTCCTTATGGTTCCAGATTCCATATGGTTCTGCTCTGCCCCAGCAACCCGGAGTGTGACTGTGTCAGTGGGTTCAGGAACACTTCACCACACACACTATCTTAAGTCACCATATGACTTCATATGACTTCTGTGAACCTTGTGATTGAATCTTGGCACCCAGTCTATAGTATTGGAATAGTTATGTATCACTGGATATTAAGTCATTGTATAACTTATCGGCACATTTGAACCCTGAGCCAAATCCCCATCCCTATTTTATATTTTATTTAAAGAAAGAGTCTCACTAAGTTTCTTAGCACCTGATGTTCACTGAAGCTGGAATTGAACTCATGATCCTCCTGCTTCAGCCTGACAAAATACTGGGATTGATTTCAGTGTGCACCACTGCACTCGGTTCTGTTCACATATTTAATGCCAGCATTCCCTCTCTGCATTGTCAACTATTTTATTTTTTCTATTCAACATTCCAAATGAATGCAGTATTTCTAATTTCTTTGAAAAGAACTTCATTGCAGTTTAAAGATTTTGTTTTCTCTTTGTGAGCATTTTACATGAGAGAAAAGAAGACAAGTAACTTGAAAATTTAAAAAATAAAAACAATGTCTGTCTCCTCCCTGTGTCTTCCCAGGCACATTCACTTTATCAAAATGTCTGATTTAAATTTTTTCTTTTATTACGTTCCTGTGTGATGCATCCTCATTCTAACATCCCATATTGTGTTAAATGGGGGTTTCATAACTGCCTGATAAAATTGTGAAGACATATCATACCTAAAGTCTGTTGAAGTTTCTAGTGAATATCGTTCTTATTTTTTCTTCTAGATAGCAGTATAAAGTATGAAGTTAAGGCACTCAAGAAAGTCTCTGAGAGCCCTTCAAATGTCAATGATCTTTTAGTTATACAGGGCTGGGACCCTCTGGGAAACTAGGTACTGTGAAGACCATGCCCCTTAAAATGCAGATTTTTTTTTTTTCAATGAAGACATAAAGTTCTCAAACTTATCGGTCAGAGTAGCAATCAATTAGTTTATTAGAAGTGATGTGAAAGAGGAAAAAGATGACACTCTAAAGAGAGAGAATTTTTTGTCTGAAAAGAGAACATGTCTCTCTTGCAGGCTCTCTTGCATTCCAGTTTTCTTGGAGATCTAAACAGAGATTCCAAAGGGTCCTTCCCAGGTACAGTTCTTGATTTTGTACTGATAGTTCGAATAACATAAAACTCTCAAGTATTCACTGCTATGACAACTTTAGGTTAATTAGATTCATGCTCACCATTTCTAAATTAACTCATAAGCAAAATTGTTGCAGATTTTTTGGTTATTAAGAATTACCCTTGTTTCTCTGATTTTCAGAATCTGGACTTTAGCACAGGCACAAAATTCTCCTGTTTAGAGTAACATAGGATGCTCTTATAAACATTATTTTGAAACTGCATTTCTCCTGCAGATAACAGTTTGTTAAGGAATGCGACATATCCTGTCCAGCTAAGCCAGAAAGGATGCAAGTAAATTGCTTCATAGAAAAAAAAGAATGGGGTCAGTATGTTGGTCCTATTCATTTCTTTCTTTATTTGTTTGTTTGATTATGGTATTGTGTGTTGAATCCAGAGCTAGTGTACCATTGAGCTACATCACCAGCCCTATATTTATATTTTATTTAGAGACAAGGTCTCACTGATTTTGTTAGTGTCTCTTGAAGAAGTTACTAAGACTCGCTCTAAGTTCATAATTTTCCTGCCTCACCCTCCCAAGCTACTAAAAATACAGGCATGTGGCACCATTACCAACCTACCATTTATCTAAAAAAAGTACTTCAGTTTTTTTTACCAGGTTCTGTAAATAATACTATAATGAAAATAGACATGCAGTGGTTCTATGATGTAATAACTCCAGTATTTTTTTAGATTCATACCCAGAATAACATCTAGTGGAACATAAGCCTTTTTTTATTTTAACTTTCTGAAGAACCTTAATACCATTTTCAAAAATAGCTTTATTCAATTGATATTCTCACCAATATTTTTTTCAACTGAGTCTTTTTATATGATGCTTGCATGCTCTGGAGTACCTATTATCTTTCAAATTTTTATATTTTAGTTCTTAATATTTTATTTACGTTTTGTTAGTCATAGATAGACAAATTACTTTTATTTTATTTATTCATTTTTATGTGGTACTGATTCTTAAATATAGTGCCGCTGATGTGCTGTGCAAGCACTCTACAACTAAGCCAGAACTCTATCCTCAGTCTTTGAGATTTTAAGCATAGGCATTCTGACAACACTGCACAAAGTGCAGGATATTTTTTTATTTTACTGATACTTTAAATTACTGATGCAAGTGTGTTATATCCCTGGATTTCAAGTAGCCAGAGGAAGAGTGTCCTGTAAATATTTTCTGTGATGAAATAAAACAAGAATCTGCGATTTGTAAACTTTGTTAACACTACTGCTGAAAATTTTTGTCTTTGGAAGTGTTACAAACAATGCAAATCCAATGGCTTGAAATATATCAAGATTTGCCCATGCTCGTCTCTATTGCTTTTAGCAATTGAAAGTTTAAGATACACTCCCTTGAACAGAAGTTGCTAATGTTAGACATTCAGTGCATGGAGAAACTTATTCTGAAAACCTACTCTTAGGCCTGGAATTATTAGTGGTGTAAACAAGGGTAGGTCAGGTCTCAGAAAGTGCTCAAATCTTACTGAGTCTATCAGTAGATTGATTAATTTTCCCCTTTTGTACCCTTTATTGAATCAAGAGTGAAGTAATTCTTCCAACAAGAGAAGTTAGTAAAACCACTGGTAAATCTCTTTTTGGGACTAACTGACACCTTTGAGATGTAATTTTTCTGCCCTGACTTCAGGTTGTGAAACAAATCAAAAGACAAACTTGGTCATAGAAGAAAACCACTTTGTAATTTTCACACTTACATTTCACTCCTTCTTTAACCAGTGGATAAGTTAAGATAAAAATTACAGAAAATTTTAAAGTCAGTTTATATATTATCTCAATCTCCCCTCACTTAAGGTGCCTTCAAACTTGTAGGGATATTTCTCAAATATGTGGCACTTCAGTAAACAACTCAAATGCCCATGTGTACCCTAGCTTTTTCTACTCATTTGATTGTAGATATTCTTTCACTTGTCCAATGTATGTAAATCTCATAACTCATTTATGACTTTGTGAAAGTAACACACATAACATGAGTAAATGTGTATTAATATATTAGTAAAGAAAGGGTGGGTTAAAAGCCTTCTATTTTGCTATATTTCTGTTATGGTCCAGCTGTGACGTGTTCCCCAAAAGCTCATATGTGAAACAATGCAGGAAGGTTTGGAGAAGAAATGATTGGGTCATAGCTTTAAAGTCCTCAGTGAATTAATCCCTGAATGAATTAACTATGTGGTAACTGAATTGATAGTGTGTGGCTGAAAAAAGTGAGAATTGGGGATAGAGCTTTGGAATCTAAATTTGTATATTCTCCCCAAAATGAATCTGTCTCTTTACTGTTATCACTATGTCAGTTGATTCCCTCTACCACACCCTTTTGCCATAATGTTCTGCCTCACCTTGAGCCCTGAGAAATGGAGCAGTATTCTATAGGCTAAGACTTTTGAAACCCGAAGCCTGTAAATAAACGTTTATTCCTCTACAATTTCTCTGGTCAATTTGTTAGTCACATTGTTGAAAAAGGCAACTAAAACAACTTCTAACTTGATCTCTCCTTAATATCTGCTCTTTGTGATGATTTTGAACCCAGTACCTTACAGATTCTGCAAACAAACGCTCAGGAAAATGTGACCTATCTAACTTTAGATTGTATTGTATTATCCATTTACTTTTAGCCTTATTTTTGATACGGATAGGCTTAGACCATTTTATTTATCTTAAAAATAAAAGAAATTACATGTATATGGATTCATCTTTGTGTTTGGTTCATACTATGACTCCTTGGATTTCAGTATTGTATTATACATTCATTATATACATCAGTTTCTCTTAATGATACTAATAGTTCATTTGATTCTCTGAAGCATAGGTTTTGGAGGTATTTCATAAATACTTTTCATTCCATGTAATTTTTTTTCAGTCTCTTTCTTTTAATAGAGAAGCATGCTGAAATTTCTTTGTTAATGTTTTTTTTTTCTTAGTTGTAATCATAATAACTTTATTTTATCTATTTACTTTTAGGTGATGCTGATGATTGAACCCAGTGCCTCACATGTGCTAGGTAAGCACTCTACCATAACCCCAGTCCTACATGCTAAAATATTGATGAAAATGTTACAGATTTCATTCAAGGAAAATTGTTTTCTTTGTAGTGATGTGTAGTATCTTAACACATGTGTGTAATTGGTTTTTTTAATGTCCCAATTCAAGTTTTATTTACCAGTAAACTCTGCATATTTCCCTTTAAAATGTATATGCAATGTATGAAGTAGTATCAAAATGTTACCTTTATATAATACTGATGTGGTGTTTTTTACTGTTTGTTAGGCTGAATGTAGTGTGGCAAAAAATGTGTCTTGACAGTAGAAACCACTTTACTCACACTTTTTTATTTTTACGTTTCTTATGTGCACATTATATTTTCTTTCACCTTACAGATTTCAACTGTATGGACCATGCAGCTCTTATTTTATATATTATTATGGTTTTTAAGAGCAGTCATATTTATAAGTTAATGTTACTGGTGGGGAAGTGTCATGTCCTTCAATAGGCACACATTTTTTTACAAAAAGATAGCCACTTATAATTAATCTGTAGTTCATGAGAACTTTTCCCTCCACATCTTCATGAATACTGTTTAATTTTATGTATTTGGTTATATTTTATTTTTTATGAGTACTGAACCCTTAGATATCACCTGTATAAAGAGAATATTCAAGTTATTTGACTGTTCTTCTCATGATGTCCTTGTCTTTTTCTTCCTGAATGTATTTATTCATGCATCAGGCAATTTATCTTACCTGTTACTTTGTACCATTTAATGGTATAACTTCATTTATTGATTATTTTAATGCCCAATTTATTAATTTGTTTAACATTTTGTTTTGTGCAACTTTGAACAGAAATAAGTTTCCCATTGCTGTGTGCTTCTTATGACTGAAATCAAGGGTGCCTTTCCATTTAAAACTAGACTCTAGTCTTAATATTATATGAGACAGAGTCTCAATAAGTTGTTAATCATCTCTGTGAAATTTCTTTTATTATTATTATTATTGTTGTTATTATTTATATGAGGCAGTGGAATGCATTATAATTTTTATTACACATGTAGGGCACATGCTTTATGTTTCTTGCTGTATACAAAATATATTCACATCAATTTGTGTCTTCATAAATGTACTTTAGAGAATGGTTTTCATCAGATTCCACCATAATTGCAAACCCTCTGCCACCTCTCTTCTCCCCTACCCTGCTACCCTATCTAAAGTTTGTCTATCCCTCTCATGTCCCTCCCTACACCACTATGAATCAGTCTCTTTGTATTAAAGAAAACATTCAGCATTTGTTTTTGGGGGATTGGTTTTGTCATAACTTCTTAAGCAGTTGATACTATGAGCAATACCAACACATTCACAATAAAACTTACTTTTTCTTATAGTAACTATTGAATGTTTTATAATTACATATTGACTATCTTTGAAAGACTTAAAATCACTTTGTGTGTGTGTGTGTGTGTGTGTGTGTGTGTGTGTGTGTGTGTGACACAGATACCCCATAGATATGAAACTTTATTTAGAAAGGATGGCAATTTTCTACTCCTCAGCAGTGGAAACTTTTATTTTTCATTTTCTAATTGTAAAGATTTTTTTAAAAGATTCTGTTTTAGGGATAGGATTATGGCTCAATAGTAGGGTGCTCAGTTAGTACATGAGAGGCATTGGGTTTGATACTCAGCACCACATTAAAATAAAATAATAATAATAAAAAAATGATATTGTGTCCACTAACAACTAAAAAACATTTAAAATTCTCTTTTTGGTACACTGATCTCTCTAAGTTTATAACATACAATAATGTGTTGCATAGTGATCTTTTAGTCAGTGATGGAATTTATATACAACAACAGCTACAATATATAGCCTAAGATTGTAGTAGTATACAATCTAAATGTCAGTATACAGTATGATATTTGCAACAATGGCAAAGCCATTTTGAGTGCATTTCTTAGAGTGTATGCCTGTCTTTTAATGAGGCATTTTTATACACATACTATACATTACAAGATCTGATATAATTTTTGTATGACTGTTATATCTCAGATTTACCAAAGCATGCATGAAATTTTATTTGTCTATCAAAGATCAAGAATTTGACACCACTGACACAATAATGGCCATTACTGGATATTAGTTTATTTTGAATATTATATTATTGTTGTTGTTGTTATTATTATTATTATATGGTATTGAACTCAAGGGCACTGAACTCCTGAGCAACATTGCCACCTTCATTTGCATTTTATTTAGATATAGGCTTTCAGTGAGTTGCTTAGCGCCTCCCTTTTGCTGAGGCTGAGTTTCAAATTATGATCCTTCTGCCTCTCCTACCTTGTTAGTTTCACAAGATTCTTACCTGCTTTTTTCTTTGACATCACATGCCTGCTATCCTCTCATGCTGTTCATTGCTGGACTCAGCAGTTTTAGATATTCTCCTTTTCACATTTTGACACCATTGTTGGCAGATCCAAGATCTTTAATTAGATAGTCCTTAATACACAGTTTCTCATTTTGACTCCTTGGTGTTCGTGCTCATGAAGAACTTGAAAAGTGTTCAACAGATATCTATAAATGGTATAAAATGTGAAGAAAAAAAAATCTATAAAAAAAGTTAAAACATACTGACATTTATCTTTGGATAAATAATAAATTGTGAATTAAGGTAGCACCAGCACTATCTTATGGAGAAAAATAAGCATATTTCAAGAAAGATAAGAAAAAAATAATGAGAGAAACAATAGAATAAAAATACATTTTTACTTTGAGAAATTGATTTTTGAGAACTTTCCAGATAAATCTGGCACATAATTTTATAGGGGTAAGAGACACCCATGAAATTGATGCCTCACAAGTATCTAAACAACCTCATGGTAAGGAAACCTTTGACAGTAATACCTATAAAGCATGAGAATGAATCAAAGAAGGGTGATGAATACTCTTCTGTAAAAGTACTTATAAAACATAATTTTTCATTGAATCCTAATGTAAAAGATTATTTGTGTGCATAGAGACTAGATAGTACTTTTTTCAGATGTACAAAAAGGTAAGATGCTGATTAAAGTCACATCTTCTAGCTAGAATCATATGGAAGAGAACATAATTAATTAATAGAAAGAATGCTGTTTTATTTTTGGTCCTATTATTTATTTGTATTTGAACTTAATCTTTCACTAATGTGATATGCAACTCAAAATAATACAGTTATTTCTCTGAGTCCCTCATTTCTTGACTACAGAATGACAAAATTTAGATTATGCCATTTCTTATATCCTTTATACCAGAAATCAGAGGGCTAAAGGTTACTTTAACTGTACTTGGATTTGGGGTTTTGGCTCAGAGAAAGAGCACTCAACTAGCATGTATGAGGAATGCAGTTTAATGTTGAGCTCCATACAAAAATAAATAAATAAATAAATAAATAAATGTATTTTGTCCACCTACAACTAAATAATAAATGTTAAAAATTACTGACTGATCTTTACTCAGACAATAATATTTTAACTTTACGTCTTTTATAAACAATTCCATGAAGGGGCTGGGGTTGTGGGTTAGAGGAATATCACTCACGTAGCATATGTGAGGAAATGGGTTTGACTTTTTGCACTACATATAAATAAATAAAATTCTCTATAAAAAAACTCCATGACACAAATCAAAAGAAAATGAGACTATTTATTTATTAACAAATATTTAATAACACTGACTTCTCAGGAGAGTTTTGGTTTACACTTAGACCAGCACAAAAAAATTCCAGAGTTCTGTCAGAATTATGATTCTTTGTCTTACAAAAGTAGAGGATATATTTCAATCAGTGTATATACTTTTTGTTAGCTTAAAAAATAACTTTTTACTATGTAATTATATACTATTCTTAAGAGTCATGAATTTTTGGTGGTTGTGCCAAGATTAAAATATAAATAATAAATTCTACATTGGAAAAAACATTTTAAGGTAGTATTTGTTTTAAAAAATTGGTAAACTGGGTAGTCATGGTGGTGCATGACTGCAATCTCAGTGGCTTTGGAGCTAAAACAGGAGGATCACAAGTTCAAAGCAAGTATCAGCAATGGCAAGACACTGTGCAACTCATTGAAACTGTCATAAATGGAATACAAAATAGTGCTCAGAATGTGACTCTGAGTCTAATCTCTATGACCCACCCCCCCAAAAAAAAATTGCTAAAATCCCAGGAGCATGCCTGTCATACCACCGGCTTGAGAGGCAAAGGGAAGAGGAGAATTAAAAAAAAAAAAAACCAGGCTTAGAAACGTAGCAAAACCCCACGCAACTTTGTGATAACCCTTTCTGAAAATTAAAATAAATAAATAAATAAAATTTTGGGGATGTGACCCGGTGGTAAAGTGTCCCTGTGTTCAATCCATAAATTCTTCAAATGGTAAACTAACTATCATGCAAATGAAAACAACAAAATATATTTATATTTTTAAAAATCATTTAGTTAATACATACATTTCATTTTCAGATGCCACACACAAGCAACCAGATATCTAAAAACAGGTTTTATATTAAAGTTATGAAACTTGCAAATGTCTCTCAAAACTAGATCAAGACTTCTCAGCAGACTAGACACTTTCTATTGAGCTGCTTGTGCTATCACTTAGATGTTTCTTAACTAAACTTTTCCTAGATAAAAAAAAAAACTGCAAAAAAAAATTTGAAACTAACAGGGATATCCTCCATGCAAGCCTCATAGATATGCACACATATATGTCTTGATATTATATACCTCTTTTTGCCACTTCATAAATTATAACATTTTCGTGACAAATTGAATGGAAGAAACACTTTATGATCATATGTCATGGGTGAGCTGTATTTGGTCCTGTAAGGAACAGATTTATCTGTGAAATAATTAGGGTTACTACTCTCTGAACAGAAGGATAAGAACTGTCATGAAATTCAGACATTTCAATGATTCACTGAAGACAATTTATTTATTTATTTATTTATTTTAGGTACCAAGTTTTTTCATTTCTAACCAATAATCTGGACATGTCTCAACTTTTTTAAATCTCTTTTTGTTAGACTTTTAATCATGTAATGACATGAGACAGCGATTATGTCACAAAGAATGATAAATATATCATGGCAATCCCCATTTCAAAACGGTACAATGATATCACCATTTAGATATCCGTGACTTGTGAATTTTTACTGTAGAAATTATAATTGTTTTACTGTAGGGGACTGAGCATCCAAAACTAATAGTCACATTTTAAACAAATCCATAAAATTAAAAATTATTATTAAATTTTATTAGGAATTTTGATTTGATATGCTCTAATATTATTATTAGAGCAGAGTGAATAATTTTATTGATAGTTGAATAATAATAATTAATTTTATTGTTTTAAAATTTTAATACATTTACCAAGTTCAAATACATTATTTCATTCACATTTTAACATATTAAGTATGAGCAACTATGGTTGCAAGAGTTTTTTGTTTGTTTGTTTGTTAGTTTTTGTGTTGTTGTTGTTGTTGTTTTTCAGAAAAGCCTTTAAATGAAAAAAAAATAACTGAATTGGCAATTTCAGGTGGATTTCCCAATTTTTCACAGCAGAATTAATTAAAGCACTGGGTGATGGTCACTGCACCCAGACATCATTTTCAATATAGACCTAGAACATTATCAGGAGAGCATGTCAAGATTTACAACATCAAACAAGGGTTAGATATAAACATAGATATTAGGCCAGGGTAAAGAGCTCATGAATTACATCTTGGAGCATTTCAAGTAAAACATCTGAACATATACTTTAAAATTTAAATGAATACATAAATTAAGACTGAAATATTTCACAAAAATTTTATAACTGAAATATTAGATCATTATTTCATACAGAGCAACTTGTAAATTACAGAGCAGACATCAATTGTAAATGATCCAAATGCTAATGAAAGTTAAATGATAAACCTTGTTCTAAAAGATAAGCATTGCAAATCTAAAAATAAAAAATTCTCAGAAATTTGAATTATTATGAGAGGTATGAGAGGTGACATGATGCTGCATGTGGAAAATTCTACAACAGACCTATGTGACGTGGTCACAGTCAAAACACAGGTGCATTAAATTATTTTATGAAATTACCTTCACACCATGTATAAAAACTATCGGAAAATTATAAATTTTTGAAAATTACAATGCCATCCACAAGATATTTCTGTCTCTCTGACTCTTAAAATAAAGTTATTATATATAAATCTCTTTGAATATTCTCATTTGAAGCATTTGGATAAAAAATATTGAATTCAAACAAGTGAGGACTTAATGACACTAATGAAACACTCAGAAATGGGTAAGTATCAAAATAATTACACTAAATGAAATAAGTTAGACATCAAAAACGGTATTGAGTAGTTTGATTTATCTAAGTTCTTGATGATATAAATTTAAGGTACAAAAACAGCAGAAGAAGAAATATTTCTGAGAATGTGGAAATTGATCCATAGGGTATACTTATATCAAAACATACTCATACGTAGGATAAATGTGTGTGCATAAATCTAAGTGTACCTAAATGAAGCTATTAGAAAATTTTAGCTATTAAAGCAAACTTTCACTTCGTTGACAACTACTCATTACAAATGTAAGAGTTACCCTTTAACATTTTCTTATGTTGCAAAGCAATCCACATTAGATTTAACAAAAAAAAAAGACAAAAACTCTGTTAAAATAAATTGGACACTCCAAACCTTGTGTTTTTGAGAAACCAATGGCCACACTGAGCTTCTCAGTTATGGACCTGTGCTCTCTGCAGAGCTACAAACACCATCTTCACCATTACTTCAAAATCTTAGAATGTTTTCTCTTGAAAGCAGTTGTGGTGAGCAGTAAACTGGTAGCATGTCATACTGGTTTTTCTAATTTATTTATTCATTTCCTCATTATTTTTGACAGAAAGCCTATTTAGCGTCCTCTATGTCTTGAGATTTTTAGGCCTTGGTTTTATTTGGAGGGGATGAGGGTATAGAGATAATATAATGCTCTTTGGATTTGACAGGAGAAAGAATGAAAAGAGTCTCTACACCCTGTGTTTTCAGGGATGTGCTATAGGAGAACCATCAAATTTCTGTTTGCCATTGTGAAGTTGAGTTGATTTCCCACTTTGTTATAATTTAGAAGATGCAGAAAATAAAGGGGATAATGAGAGGTGCTTGGGTCCATGTTGACTAGGTGGCAGATGAGGTAATGGGTAGAGTTTGCTATAGAGTTCAGCTTATTGAAATAAGTATATGTGGGTGCTGAGAGACTGGCTTAGTATCACTCTGAGAATATGTGCTTTGCTAGTTTGCAGAAATGGAAAAAAAAGAGGCTATATATAGCACAAGGCAAGTATATGTGTTAGGTTTCTCAGAGCAGGAAACAAACCAGACCTCTGTGTAGGGAACTAGGCAAAGGGAATTGGCCTATGTTCCTGTGTGGAGGGGAGGTTTTTCTGTAGAAGACCAAGCCACCTAAAAATTGCTAGCCTCGGTACCTGTACTTTTCCATATTGCCCTTAGTTAACTGGCTCTCTCTTGACTCCACCTGCAAACCAATAGTACACCTTCTATGGTATAAATGCCAGTGCATATTTCTACACTAATCACACCTCCCTTTATGAATCTTCCATCATTCTTTAATTACAGTCTGCCTTGAGATAGTAGGGGTGCCATCCATCAAGACCAGTTCACTGCAAACACCATAGTTTCTACCTATCCCCCACTCACTATCATTAACTTCTTAATAAACAGAAAGTACCTGTAAAGGCTCAGTGCTATCACTATACAACACTTGAATGTTCAAAGTCAGTCATATTATCAATGCAAAACAAAAGGTCAACCACCAAAATCTACTTCTGTCAAATGTTATTATCTTTGAAGGTAGTGTTTTAATTTTCTTTTAAAATGAATTATTAAATTTTTCAGTATACCTTTATGTATTAATAAGATGTTGGGGATTGCTTAATTTATGACACCACTTAATGACCTAATATCTATGTTATTATTTTTTTATGTATTCATTTTTTAAATTATTTTTTAAATATGATAACATAATGCATTACAATTCATGTTACATGTATTTATGCTTGCCTTATGCTCTATATAACCTCTTTTTCCCCTTTTTTTCAAACTAGCAAAACACATATTCTCAGAATGATACTGTGCCAGCCTCTCAGCATGCATACATTCTTATTGCAATAAGCTGAACTCTTAAGCAAAACAAACCCATTACCTCATCTGTCACCCAGTCAACATGGACTAAGCACCTATCATTATCCACTTCATGTTCTGCATCTTCTAAATTTTAGCAAAAGTAGAATATCAACTCAACTTCCTTCATTTATTACATGTATTGAACACAATTTTTCATATCTCTGGTTGTACACAAAGTAGATTTATATCTTGTGTGGCTTCATACATGTTCTTAGGGTAATGATAAAAATTACATTCCACTGTCCTTTTTACCTCCATGCCCCCTTCCTTCCCTTCTCTCCCCTTTTATCCTTTTCCTTATCTGAAGTTAATGTAATCTTTCCATTCTGTTCCCTAACACATAATGCTATGAATTAGCATCCTTACTGAGAAATCATTTGGTGTTTGTTTTAGGGTGATTTGTAAATTTTACTTAGCATTATATTCTTCAGCTCCATCAATTTTTTCTGCAAAAGTCATAATTTTTTTTCCCTTTAATGGCGAGTAATATTCCATTGTGTACATATACTACATCTTTTTCCATTTATCTACTGAAGGGCATCTATTATGGCTACACAGTTTAGCTATTGTGAAATGTGCTGCTATAAATATTGATGTGACAGTGTCCCTGTAGTATGCTGTTTTTAAGTCTTTTGTGTAAGAACAAGGAGTGGGATTGCTCTGTCAAATGGTTCCATTCCAGTTTTTTCAAGGAATCTCCACACTGCTTTCCAGATTGGCTGCACCAATTTGAAGTCCCACCAGCATTGTATGAGTGTGCCTTTTACCACACCCTCACCAACAATTATTGTTGTTTTTTTTCTTAAATGACTGGAGTAAGATGAAATCAGAGTAGTTTTGATTTGCATTTATCAAATTGCTAGACATGTTGAGCAATTTTTTATATGTGTGTCAATTGATTGCATATCATCTTTTGAGAATTGTCTGTTCAGTTATTTGGCTCATATGTTGATTGGGTTATTGTTGTTTTGGTTTGCAGATTTTTGAGTTCTTTATATATTCTATAACTTAGTTCTATATCTGATGTGCATGTGGTAAGAATTTGTTCCCCATTAGTAGGCTCCCTATTTACTTAACCAATTGTTTCTTTTGATGAAAAGAACCTTTTTAATTTAGATCCATAGTATTTATTGTTGCTTAATATAAATCATAGTGCTCTGAAGTCTTATTAAGAAAGTCAGGCACTAACCAGATAGATTTGGGCCTATTTTTCTGTTAATATACACAATGTCTCTGGTTCAATATTTAGGTCCTTGATTCAATTTGGGTTGAGTATTTTGCATGGTGAGAGATAGGGGTTTAATTTTATTTTATTGTATATAAATTTCCAATTTTCCCATCATTATTTTTTGAAGAGGATATCGTTTTCTCCAATGTACATTTTTTTATGCTTTTTGTCAAATATAAGAGAGCTCTAATTATGGGCATTGGTCTCTGTGTTATCTATTCTATACCATTAGTCTACAAGTCCATCTTGTTGCCAATACCATACTGTTTTTTGTTATTATTGATCTGTAGCATAGTTTAAGGTCTAGTATAGAGATGCCACCTAATTCACTCTTCTTGCTAAAAATTGCTTTAGCTATCCTGGGTCTCTTATTTTGTCAGATAAATTTCATGACTGCTTTTTCTATTTCTCTGAGGAATGTCATTGGGATTTTGATTGAAATTACATTAAATCTGTATAGTGCTTTTGGTAGTGTGGTCATTTTGACAATATTAACTCTGCCTATTCAAGAAAAAATAGATCTTTCCATATTCTCATGTCATCTTTGATCTTTTTTCCATAGGGTTCTGTAGATTTCATTGTAGAGATCTTTCAGCTATTGTTATGTTGATTCCCAAGGATTTTATAATTTTTATACTATTCAAAGTTAGTAGTTTTTCTCATTTTCTTTGCAGAAGATTTTTTATTGATATTCAAAAATGCCTTTGATTTATGGGTGTTGATTTTGTATCCTGCTACTTTACTGACTTCATTTAGTAGTTCTAGCAGTTTTCTGATGGAATGTGTCGAGTCTTTTAGGTATAGAATTATATTGTCAGCAAATAGTGCTAATTTGAGTTCTTCCTTACTTATCCATATGACTTTAATTAATTTTATTTGTCTAATTGGTCTGGCCAGTGTTTCAAGAATTATGTTAAATAGAAGTTGTGGAAACGGGCATCCCTGTCTTTTTCCAGTTTTTAGAGGAAATGCTTCCATTTTCTGCCTTGGTGTCCTAGAACGGTGCTCCCCAATCTTGTGGCCATTGTCCATGTAATCCATCAAATTGACAAACTCAGCTTTTTTGTCACAGGATCTATATGCCAAAATATCATGTGCTTGAAGCTACTGAATTAGGCACGATAGACATGGAACATTTCCATAATCGTGAAAATTATTGAATGATGATGTTCTATAAATCACCAGGAGCAAATATTATGGATAATATGACCTATTGAGAGTTCAAATCTAGTACCTTTCAACAAATACCTTGCTAACTGTGTTCCAATATAAATTTTTTGTTAAAAAAGAATAAATAAAGAAATAAATAAAATAGAGTGGTGTGGATACAGCTATCAGGTGCTACATTAATGAATTCTGTTTTAGAGCATCCACCAGGTTTTACCTGGCCTCTTCCAATCACAGGATTTCAAGCACCTCCCTGGAAGGCCCCCTCCCATTCTGGTAAAGGCCTTTGACTCTTATGGTGTCATTTTTCAGAATCCCTCTTACCTTCTAGGCTAACGAGGAAACTAGCCAATCAAGAAACCACTACCCCGGCCACTCCAGATAATTCTTGTGCATGGGAATTCATAGCCATCCTATGAGTATGAAGCTGCTGGCATTGGTACCACAGTTAGAAAAACACTGCTCCAGCAGACTCCAACATCTGGGACATAGGGGTGTTTTCATAACAGGTCCTAGTAGAACATGACTCAAGCCCACTTAGTTATAAGCTGGGGATGCTGCTGAAATAAGACACAAACCACCACCACCAACAACAATAACAATAACATAAAGCCCTCTACATTTATGTGGGGATTTTTCTCTAAAAAAGACCTTGAATTTTTAAAAATTATCACATCTCCATATGGCTTCTGCCAATAAACCCCTCAATGATAAACAGTTTTTAAAAGAATATTTTCAGAAATATTTTTTGAGGAAGTAAAGAACAACCCACTTGGGAACAGTACAGAATGTGAGCACTTTTTTGCTCGATTATAACATAAAATTCTACTGAAGCTGTGGCAAAGACCCTTCACAGACCTCAAGAACAGACAGGAGATTTCCTCCTGCTGACATGCTCTCAAGTCAGAGCTGCACATAACTTGGATTCTCTTGAGGCAAAGAAGGCCCAAAAGGTCATTGAACTAGCTGTTCTGTCACAAGGGGGGAATATATACCATAAATTACCAAATAATACATCTAATAAAACTAATAATTACAAAATGCTATCTTTAACATAGTTTGATTAAATTTAATTTTGAATGAAAGTGTTTAATCTTTAGTACACCATATTTATCTTATTGCTGATAGATGAGATTTTACTGCCAGAAAGTGATAACTTAATGATCTCTGTTAAAGAATGCAAGTCCAAGGAGACTTCAAGCATCAAATATTTATAAGCAGACTTGGTGCTGTGTCCCCATGTAAAGGTAGCAAAACTCCTGTAATGAGGTGGATGCACCCCTATATCACCTGACCACAATGATCTCATCTGAAAGAGACCAGAAGTATGGCAAAACTTTGAACCTCAAAAAATCTTAGAGAGGCGAGGCCACAATGATGTCTTAGAGTCAAGTTCATGGAACACTGCCTTCATGGCATACATTAAGAGTGCCTGGGTGGCAACACACTATCCCATGCTAGGTCTTGTGAAGAGCAAAATACTTACCCCTTTGGCACAGCCCTGCGCATGAGGCTATGTGTTGAATTCCCTGCTCTTGCTCCATTGCTCACTCCTTGATTGGTCACTGCAGAAATTGCATTGGTGGCTGCCTGTAATCTGCTAAGCTACTGCCTGAGTATATATACATGGTAACTTCACAATAAAATGGGACCTGTTTCCTGCTTGATGTCCAGAGGTCTTTATTAGTGACTTCACAGACACAGTCTCTTCTACAATTTTCCGTGAAACCCCTTGCTGGACGAGAAAGAGCCCACATAAACATCATTACACAGCATTTGTCTTTTTTTGAAGGATCAAAAAATTCCTTGTAATGTAACTCTCCTGACCTCTAATGAATGTCAGTATGTTTGCATTTCCATCACCACATCATCGATATTTGGATATTTACTCACTTAGTCTTTGTTCCAGAGAAGGTTATTCTTCCATTAGAAATGACTGGGTGATCTTTTCTTTTTTTTAAGCATTTATTAGGGTGGAGATAATGAAAAGAACTTTCTGTATCCTGCCATTTTCTACGAATGACAGTTCCTTCATACTATTTTAAGCAGGATTCAGCTTGTCCATGAGTCCCTTTTTTTTCTTTTAATCTATGCAGAAGGTTTTACTTTTCTTCATGCTGCTTTTCACATCATACCTACAAGTCAACTGATGGAGCTATGCTGAGTGAGAAAAAAATACCAATAAATTGATATTAGGTAGGCCTGCCTACATCTTCCATGGAGGTTGTAACAACTGAGTTGTTGCCTCAGATTATTGGGAGAAAATAAATTCAGTTTAAACTCACTAAGCTTGTAATATATTAGCCTAAATTCACTCTCCACAGAGAATTTTAGGTCCTCCAAGGCATCTATTCACCACAGGATTTTGCAAAGTAACCATGGATGCACTAGCTACAACATAAACCAGGGGATCATCCCATAATTTATTTGAGACCGAACCAAACCAGTAACTGTTCCTCTTCTGCAGGATTCAACACCCTCACCATGAGAGTCATATTCACTAATGAAAAAAAAAATCTAGTACAATTTTCAACTGCATTGACCATATGCAACTTTGGTTTGATTTTGATCAAAGTATTTATTTAATCACTAATGAAACATTTTAACTGAAAAAAATAATGACATACACTTTTAAAAGTATTTATTTTCTAAATGTTTATTTTCTAGATGTAGGTGGACACAATATCTTTATTTAATTTATATGTGACACTGAGGTTTTAACCCAGTGCCTCACATGTGCTAGTTGCTCACTCTACCTCTGAGGCAAAATCCCAGTCTCTCGTGATATACACTTTGATGTCTACGTTTTTGTTTAAAAGAGTGTTTTGATTCTTCCAAGATTTTCTGTGGATAAGCAGTTTACTTATTTTATTTATTCTACTTATTTATTTTCTTTGCACCTGTAATGAAAACCAGGGACACTTAATCACTGAGCCACATCAATAGCCCTTTTATCTTTTTTATTTTGAGACAGAATCTTCCTAATTTTCTTAGGACATTTCTGAGTGGCTGAGGCTGGATTTGAATTATGATCCTCCTGCCTCAGCCTCCCAAGCTTATGGTATTACAGGCATCATTTTCATTATCTTTAAATAATTTGACATTTTATGAATATTTAAAAAAACGTGCCGAACTTTTGGAATCTTTAGTTGTAGGCAAATTTTGAAATGGGCACAAACACTGGTAGGATTAACTAGTTCTTGTGTTCTATTCTATATATACAACAATATATGATATGATTCAAAATTAATAGAAGAAAATAAATGTGATAAACAAAATGAGAAATGATAAGTATTTGAGGAGGCAAAATGATAATTACACCATTATTATCAATATATGTGTCAAATTACTATATTGTATGATAAAGATATACTTGTGTCAGACTGGAGTGGTGACTCAGTGATAAGCACTTTCCTTGCATGTGTAAGGCACTGTGTGCAATCCTCAGCACCACATAAAATAAATAAAGGTATAACAATTATCTACAACTAAACAAAGAAATTAAAAAAGATATATGTGAAAATTAAATTATAAAGTTATGAATAGTTGCACATATATATCAAAGTATTTTCCCCAAGATATGTATTAATTCAAAAGAAAAATATAGTAACTTTATAGTGGATAGACCCTTTAGACACCAGCTTAACTAAGTGATCAAGGTCATCACCACCAGTAATCAAACATGTTGGAGACATGAGCCTCTTGATATGGTGAGCTGAGAAGGAGCCAGCACCATTTCTGTGGTATTGCCAAAACTGCAGAGCCTCCCTCTGATCTTGAGAAAACACAAGGTAACCCACAGTTCTACAAAACACTTACTCCTCAGTGCTGTCAAGATCATGAAAGATGAGTATAGACTGAGGGAATGTCACCAATGTTAAGATCTGTAAACAAGTCAGGATGGCGCCTGGCATTTTGCCAGAGGGAGTGGTTTGTGAGGTGGTGCCAGCAAGCCATTAACTGTGATTCGTTGACTGCTGTATCTAGTTTATGTTAATTAAGATAATCTGTGTGGAATGTATATATACCCCTCCTTTCCTACAATAAATGGCTCCCACTCCTGCTGTATCAATCTACACAAGTTGTTCGTCACGCCCTGGTTATTTTGCTGCAGCCTTACTGCGGCAACCAATTGATCAGGGACACAAAAGAAAAATAACAACTAAATGTAGTGTGGTGTCCAGAATGGGGTGATGGAAGCAGGAAAAGATCTTAGTAGAAAAACGGGAAATTCCAATAAGAGTTGTTTTGTTTTGTTTTAGGTACTGGGGATCTAACTCAGGACTGCTTTACCATTGAGCTACATCCACAGCCCTTTTTAATTTTCATTTTTTTTAAATTTTGAGACTGGGTCTCATTAAATTGCTTAGGGCCTTGTTAATTTGCTGAGGCAGGCCTCGAATTCCCTATCCTCCTGTCTCAGCCTCCTGAGCTGCTGGGATTACAGACATGCACCACTGTACCCAGCATCCAATAAGATGTGAAGTTCAGGTGATTGTACTGAACTAAGGATAAGTTCTCAGGCTTGATCATTTACTAGGGTTATGTAAGATGTGAATATTAGGGAAGGCTAGGTGAGGGGTGTACTGAAGCTATCTGTTCTATTTTTGGCAACTTTTCTGTAAATCTAAAATTAGGTCAAAATAAAAGGTTTAAAAAAATGCCACTTCGAAAATTTAGGGCAGATGCCTGGAAGGCCTCATGGGAAATTTCACTGCTCTGCCTGTCTTTGGATTTGAGATTGGGAGACATCCTGTCCTCAGAGCATTAAAGCACCCACGGAGATTTATTCAGTCATTCTGGCCTATGGTTGGCCAAATGGCTTATACCTTTAGGACAGACTGACCCCCCTTTCTCCTCTGCAGTATGGAGCCCTGAGCCCCCCACCCCACGTTGGGATTCTCATCCTGGCTGGCAGAGGCTGCGAGGTGAGGCTGCAGCAGTCTGGGAAAGGCTTGGCAGGTGAGTGAGAGGGTGCTCCAGAGGGAGGGAGGCTCAGACAGTGTTTAGCTGTAGAGTGGCCCTTAGCAGAGGCGAGGGGAAAAGGGAGGGGGGCTCTCCTTCTCAAGGGGCCCTTTCATGTTGAAATCAGCCGTCATGAATGCTGGGGGCCCAGGAGCCCAGGCGTGGGAAATGTGAGAGCCCCCTTATGTCCCCTCATGTGACATGTCGTCTGTGGCTCCCAGCCGGCCAGCCAGGATGCATTAGGAGAAGTGTCGGTGTGCACCTGGGGTGGGGGAGGGTCCCATCAAGACATTGACCCACTCAGGGAAGGGAGATTTGAAGAAGCAAGTTCTAGACTCTCCTGGTGCTGGAGGGGAGGGTGGACTGGGCACCCTGTTGGCTTCAGGATCAGGGGTGGGGCAATTGGCAAGAAACCAAGAGAAGGTCGGTGGGGACCCACGCGGCCTCAACATGCATATCGAGAAGTGTTATTTCTGTTCAGGGCCCATCTACCCCGGCTACGGCATGATGTTCGTCCGCAATGATTGCAAGGTATTCAGATTCTGTAAATCCAAATGTCATAAGAACTTTAAAAAGAAGCGTAATCCTCGCAAGGTCAGGTGGACTAAAGCATTCCGGAAAGCAGCTGGCAAAGAGCTTACAGTGGATAACTCATTTGAATTTGAAAAACGTAGAAATGAACCTGTCCAATACCAGCAAGAACTATGGAATAAAACTATTGATGCAATGAAGAGAGTTGAAGAGATCAAACAGAAACGCCAAGCTAAATTTATAATGAACAGATTGAAGAAAAATAAAGAGCTACAGAAAGTTCAGGACATTAAAGAAGTCAAGCAAAACATCCATCTTATCAGAGCCCCTCTTGCAGGCAAAGGAAAGCAGCTGGAAGAAAAAATGGTACAGCAGTTACAACAGGATGTGGACATGGAGGATGTTTCTTAAAAATCTTACTCTATAATCATTTCTATGTGTACATTTGAAAATCTCCTTTGGAGACTTAGAATTTAATTCTAAATAATTAATTTTTATATAAGGTCACTGAAGTGAAAGGTGATTACAAATACTGTTCTACATTGCTATCTGCAAAGCATCAGATTATGGATGTTAGATTGCACCTCATTGTAATGTCTTCATTGATAGACATGCTTATGTAAATCATGAAAATTTTCTTTATAAATGCACAAGTGGATTGTGGACACAATGGTCATGCCTTTTGGATAATGGCACTAGGCAGCATTTATGTAATAAGTAATTACAAATATTTATGGCCAGTGATAGGTAAAATCAAATTTTCTTTGCAGTAAAATGTTCCCTTTATTATGTTATAGAAGGGAGGATACAACAATCTCAAAATGTATGGCAATCTCAAAATCATTTATTTTAGTATTTTCTGTTTTGATTTATTAGCCTAAATGAGCATAATGGCCAAATACCATGAAGCCTAGTTATGCTAAGCTGTTTTGACCTGGTTTACCTGTTGTTGGCAGGTAGTTGTGAGTGTTTGTGAGGAGAGCTGACTAATCTTTATTTGAAATGGCACTATATTATTTCTGTTTTAGAGAATACTCAGTTCTAATTTGTGATTCCTGGTAGAGCAAGCTCCCTCCCCCCTCCCCTGATGTAGAAGCAAAGAAATCCTAGTGTCTTATAATTTGTTGCGGAGTTTTCTTTCTTTTTAAAAACAGGTTTTAATTGTTATGGAATATAGAATTTATGAGTATAACATCTGCCCATTTGTACATAAAATAAAAACATTTTTAGTGTGTGCCTATATATTATTTAAATATACTAAAAAATATGAGGTATTTTTACTTGGAAGAAAATAACTTTCTTTACACATACTACTTTATTAGGAAATATAGTTAATTAAAGAGAAATATATGCTTAGCAAAAAAAAAAAAAAAAAAAGAATCCAAGAGAAGGCTCTAGTCCCAACCCTCTCCAATGCCCTGAGTAGCCTGCTTCTCGCCAGCTCTGAAGGTGCAGACCCTGCTGACAAACCTCCAGGGACAAGAAGCTCACTCTATCCTGGGAGAGCATAGGGTCCTGGCATTGGTTCCACCTCTGGATTCAGTTTTCATTCCCAGCCAGGAAATCTGGGACATTGGACAGGGGAGGCTGTGGCCCCATCTTCCCTGGTACACTCTCAGCCCAGGAGTGACCCCTGCTGTCCGGACAACCCTGGAGGTGGAGGACTATGCTGGCTAGCTGTGCATGGATTGTGCTGGGTGGCCCTGCCAGCCCCCTCCCCACCCCGCATTCTGTGTTGCTCTCCGCTGGCCTACAAGGTTCTCCTCAAATGTACTGCCACAGGAGGGAGGTGGATGAGACCAACATCTGGACCAAGGGGACATTATTGGCACCCACAGCTGGAGCTATCAGCAGCCAATGTTTACCCAGACATTATTTGCCTTTGTAAGTTCCTGGCCCCCAACATGCCCCCCCCTGAGGACAGGGTCCTGAGCCTCCTCCCCACGACTGGGCAGGGACAGAACCGAGAGCGCCGTGGCTGGCTGGAGTTCAGATCCTCCCAGTAGCTTCGGCTGCCTGAGAGAAGAAAGGGCTAGCCAGCTGGGCTGTCCCTTCAGAGGTGTGGGCACGAGTAGGACAAGGCCATGGAGAAAGTGTGAGTGGACCCTGGACACAGCGTGGAGCAGAGAGGAGGGCCAGACCTCTGGAATATTTCAGAACCTTGCTGGCTGACCTTGGGTCAGTCTGTTCCTCTGTATCCTGTGCCACCAAATGGGAAGATTTCCTTGCCACCTGATTGAAAATAGTCTCTGTTTTAGTCAGCTTTTTTGCTGCACTATGGAAGGACCCAACCAGAACAATTATAGAGAGGGAAAAGTTGCCTTGGGGGCTCAGGGTTTTAGAGGTCTCAATGCACAGACAGCAGGCTCCATTCCTCAAGGTTTGAGGTGAGCTGAACCTCATGGCGGAAGAGTGTGGTAGAGGGAAGGGGCTCACATGATGATCAGGAAGCAGAGGGAGGCTCCACTTGCCAAATACAAATATATATCCCAAATAATTGGCCCATGACCCTCCTCCCCAGCCACACCCCACCACTTCAGTCACCACTCAGTCAATCACTATCAGGGGATTAATTCACTGAGGGGTTAAGACTCTTACAACCCCATCACTTGTCCTTCAAAACCTCTTGCATTGTCTCACAGCTAAGTTTTTTGGGGACCCCTCACATCCAAACCAGAACAGCCTCCTGCCACACCTATCCCCTCCCGTGCCTGTTTGCTCTTTCTAGCGTATGTTCCAACATGCACCCCTCTGCTGGAGCACGACCACCAGGAGGGCAGGCAGGACCTCACTTTACTGTCACTGCTCCCTGGCATCCAACCAAGCTTCCACAGCTCTTCCCTAGCTTGCCCCTCTCATTCAATCTGCTTCAAGTGACATTGTGGATTGGGGTCAGAGAAGGACAGACCATGTTCTGTGGTGGCAGGCTCTGGCCAGAGAAGTTTTCTCCTGGAGCACAGCGAGTCCCAGGTGGGCAATAGTGTGGGAAAGAGTATTATGCCTTCATGATAATAGAGTACGCATTCACATGAGGAACCAGATTCAGAGATGTTCTGTAACTTACCTAAGGTCACACAGCCCCAATGTTACAGAACCAAGATTTGAGCCCCTGTTCAAGGTTTCCTCTTTACTCTGCTGCCTTCTGTAAAAGATGTTCGAAGTTCTCATTTGATTTCCCAGGACACTTGTGTCCCACACTCCATTGTATCTATACATTCTTTCTATATCATTGCACCCTCAACCCCAACCTGGTTGATGAGCACAGAAGACAACATGAGCCTGATTTCACAGACCAGAGAGAAGCCTGTAGCCACGCAGCAGTAAATGGCAACATCTGAACTAAGCTCAGGTCAGCCTCATGTTGGCACATTGCCCTTAGCCTTCTTCCAGGCTGGGACTAAGCTTTCAGGTCTCATTGGCTGGCATGGGGCTCCTGACCTCCCAGCCTGCATTAACACACTGTGCTAAAAGCTTCCCAGGGACCTCACCCTGGACAGAACCTGCTCCCTTTACCCCATCCACAGGGTCATTTCAAAAACCCCTGTTGGCCCTCCAGTGAAGAGGCAAAGGGTGTCCAGGCTGCCAGGGCCCAGGAAACAAGGTAAACCTTAGGCTACCACGGAGCACCTACAAAATACTCAGACTAAAGGCAGCTGCAACTTGACTCTTGCTGAAAGCCAAGCATCAATCTAAAGAATATTTACTGCATCTCTGCAATATGCCTGGCATTTCATGAAATCATTTTTTTTTATTTTGTGGAATTGGGGATCAAACCCACAGGTGTCTTTATCACTGGGCCTTATAACCCTGGCCCTTTTTACTTTTTTATTTTTATTTTTTATTTTGAGGATCTCACTAAGTTGCCCAAGCTCACCTGAATCTTTTGATCCTCCTACCTCAGCCTCCTGATTCTCTGGGATTACCAGGAATGTGTGTTTTTTAATCTGAAATACTTTTATGAAAAGGCATGCATTAGTCCAGTGCTTGCTATGTGGGATATAGTCACCACATAAAATCCATGTGAATCTTTACACAGTCTTGAAAGAGGGGCTACAGATATCACCCCCATTTTGCAGATAGGTAGAGTGAGACTCAGAAGAGCCAAGCCACATGTCCAGGATCTCCAAGGTAGCAAGTGGCAGGGCAGGGAATAGAACCCAGGTTTTCCCAACAAAAAGGCTATGTCCTTCAGGCCTATAATCCCAGCAGCTTTGGAGGCTAAGGCAGTACGATTGCAAGTTCAAAGCCAGCCTCAGCAACTTAGCAAGATGCTAAGCAACTTAGCCAGACCCTATCTCTAAATAAAATATAAGAAGAGCAGGAATGTGGCTCAATGATTGAGTGCCCCTGAGTCTAATCCCCAGTTCTTAAGCCATGTGCTGTCTGTCCCTTCCTATGAGCAGAGGGCCCTGCACTTTAGCCTCACCTCCTCAGACATGCTTTTAGGAGCACATCCTACTTCCCCATGTCTGGACATGCTCACTTGACAAGTGGGAGGAACACTGGGGAGGCTCCTAAGCAGGCCTCCGGCTATGGGGGTGGACCCAGGATGCCCACCCTTGTCACACCAAGTTCAACCAACAGGTCCCACTCACTGTCCCCCAAATCAAAGGCAGTCTGTGTAGTAAGGAGTCCCCTTCATGATGGTCCCTCAGAGCTCCTGGGGGCTGCCTGGTGGCGGCTAGGAGGGGACTGGGGGGATGTCCCTCCCTCTGGGTATTTGGGAGCTGGTGTCCAGGGAGCCTCCAGAGGATGTTGATGTGGAACTGGAGCCACTGGCCCTTCCCTGTACATGATGAGCAGGGAGTGTGTTGATGTATATGCTGATTTCACTATCCCACAAACCATTACCATCTAGAAGTTGGCAGACTTCTGGGTGGGGAGTGATAGGGGAGGGAATTTACTAACTTCCTCATGTGTGTGGTGGCATCCTTTACTCTTGAATAAAGGCCAGGGACCTGATTCACTCTTGGAGGCCCGAGAATAGAGGCACCGCACTCCCTGGGTTTCTCCCTCCCGTCCACCCTCCTACTGCAGAGGTCTTGCCCTTGGCCAGGGCTCCCTCCCCACTTCTGGGGGTGCCAGGATGATGGGAACCCAGCTGTCCACCTTCCCCACAACTCCACGCTTCCCCATCCCATGGTCATGTACAGGGAGCAAGAAATGGACATCTTGGTGTGGGAGGGGTGAGGTGCAGGTGCCTCGAGGCCAAGAGGGAAGGGAACCCAGAGGGCTTCCTGAAGAGGGAGGTTAGGGGTCCTTGCTAAGGGACGTCTTCGGGGCGGGGAACAGCCTGGGCAATGGCTGAGAGGTGGGGCCACCAGCGGATGTGAGGGGCTGGGCGGGTGGAGAGGAAGGGGAGGGATGGGTGGATGCTTCTAGAACAGGCCTCCCCCAGTGGCAGCCCCTGTCCTCTCTACCCGCGCCCACTGATAAGGCCTGGGCAAGGACAATGGGGTCAGGAGGGATGCCCGAGGCTCATTCATTGCCCAGGGCCCTGGCAGGGAAGCCAGCTAGGAGGGCAGCACAGCAGGGTCCCCCCGAGCGCTGTCCTGGTTGACAAAGGCGGGCTTGGGGCAGGAGGGGCTGGAGAGGGTGACATTCTCCCTTGAGGCCATCCGTGGCCTGCTCCCCCAGCACTCAGGAGACACAGGACAGCTGTTCAAACACTGATCAGGGAGTGGGGCACCACGAGGTTGGGTGATGGGAGGTGGGGAGGCCACCGTGACTGGGTGCGCTACGCCCCGTGTGTTTGGCCTGTGCTGGACGGGCATCTGCTGGGAGTGGGGGACGCAGGGCAGAACGAGGGTCTGTCCCCCTGTGTGCACGTAAGTGGGCTCATGAGTAAGACAGAACGGGCGTGGGGGGGTCGGTGCATGCATCATGGGGTGGGTGCACATGGTCTGCGCATGTGCAGGTGGACCGACCCTGCCGGTCACTTCTGCTCGGGCAGTGATGCTGGTGCAGGGGTGTGACATCCACTCTAGTGTGCATGCGCTGGCCCACACGCATGCATGTGTGTATGCGTGCTGCACTAGAAGCGCAGTGTGACAGGCCGACATGGTGGAGGCCCGAGGCTGGCTTTAGTCCTGGAGCCCACGAATCCCCAGGGCATTGTCCCTGTCGGTGCCCAGCAAGTCCTCAGGCCCAATACCTTCGCCCCTCACCTTGAAGAGGGCATAGAGGTGACCCCAGGTCCTCCCTAGAACAGTCTCCGTGAACATCCGTCCCATGCCTCTGCACCCCACTCCGGACTGCGCTCACTCCAGAGGTGCAGGTGACGGTGAGGGCAGGTGGCAGTGGTGCCGGCACGAGGCAGGTCCGTGTGTGTCCCTGAGCCACAGCCTGGCTGGAAAGCTGAGGGGACCTGATTCCTGGTCTCCATTGGCCAGATTCCCTGCCTGCCCTTCCAGGACAGTCCCCCAGAGCCACCAGAGCCCCGCCAGGGGGGACCCTGACCTAGGAGTTGGGGCACCCCAGGCTCATGGCCCTGGCCCGCTCCCACCCCTTCCCACCTCGGCCTCCTTCTTGGTGAAGAAAACACCGAGCTTCAGCCCTTGGGCGACAGAGGTGCCTGAGCCCTCCAGGTTGAGCGGAGATGGAAGGGACTGGTGTGGCTCCTCTCTCCTCCTGTCTCTGGGTCTCTCCAGCCAGTCATGTCCCCACTGCTCACACACTTTTTAAAATGTCAATAGACTGTCACTCACTTTTCTTGTTATACTTCTTAAAATGAGGGTTTCCTCTAGTCGATGGCGGGAGGTGACACTGGAGTCACGGGCTTGGCATTATTCCTGTTGAGAGGAGATGGACTGTGGAGAGCTCATCAGCTTTCATAGTAACTATTTTATTTATAAGGATTTTCCTAATGTCATGAATGTGCCATGCCTGGCTTCTTTGTGCCCACTCTGGAGAGAAGGGGGGACTGAGCATGGCCCAGGTGGGGTGGCTTTCTTTACCCCGAAGCCCAGAATCCTAGAGGAAGTGACCTTCAGCAGTGTAATGCAACAGTTTCTAATTGCACACTGCTGGTGGTGGGGAGCTAACTCCCGACCAAGATGGCCCACCTCAGGTACAGTCTCCAACCCCTTTCCTACCCTCACGGGCCCTGGTACTGTTCTCTGAAGCGAGGGAGGAAATCTCTCCAGAGTCCCACTTAGGGTCCTCCTAGGGATCCCTTCCCGCTCTGAAATACCCCCATTAGTCTTTTGAATCTCTCTCCATCCCTTCACCATCTTACTGAGTCTCCAAAATATACCCAGAATTCTCTTCCCCAAGATCAGGAAGACCAATTGAGACTACTGTGGGTTACCAAGACCAGTGTCTCCCAAGGTCACTTCTGAAATGTCTTCATTCTAGTCACATTTATAAGGATCTTATGTTCAAATGAACGTTGCAAGTGCTGGGTTAAAGAAATATTAGAAACTTCCTTTGCAGAAGGACTTATCAGGGCTTATATGACTCATGTACCTGAGACTCTCCAAACCAGATACAGGAGGTTGAGTTTGGGTGCGTCTGGACTTGTCAGAAAGTCATGCTAGAAGGGACACATAAACTGCTCTAGAGTCAGATCTGGGTGAGAAATCCAACTCTGCCATGTGTTACCTTTGGGACCTGAAAATGCCTTTACCACTCTGACCTTCAGACTCTTCATCTGTCATGTGAAAGATCTTCATCTCTGTGCCTTGCTTGTTCAACAGGTGGAGCACAAGAGAAAGAAGTCAATCAGTTCCCAAACTGCCTCATCTGGTGCAGCTATCCCCAGGCACATCCTGGCTCAGGCCATCCTCAACTCCCCACACAGCCTCAAATGTACCAAGCCCACTGCTGCCTCAGGTCTTTTACACATGCTAAAAATCCACTTTCCAGGTACATCCATATGATGCATGGTAGGGGCTCAACAAACAATGCATAAACTGCTGTGAGATGGAGGCCCTTGATGTCTTCCCCTGCTGGCCACTATCCTGCTCATGCCCATAATCTGATGAGGCCTGAAATCTTCCCTGTCCTACCCTGAGGCTGGAGCAAGCAGGGCCTCCCACGCATGCACCTGAAAATCACCATGAAGGCAGTTTCCAGGATCTCCCGGGCAGGGAGGATGTCAGCTGGGAGCCACTGGGCCGTTCCCAGGCCGTGACCCAGGCCCCTGGACCCTGCTCTGGCTCATATCTTCAATGGTGTCCCTTCTGCTGGCTGCCTGTGCTGGCCCCTGACTTAATCAATCTCGGACAATTGGCCACAGGCTTGTTTCCTTAAAATGAGGTCACCTTTAAGGATCTCTGACAGGACGTGGCCCCACCTCCTCAGAGCAGTGGAGACATTGCAGCTCAGGTAAGTGAACATTGTCTTAAACCAAAAGGCTGGCAGGGGGCTCTCTTCTCCCCCAGGCTGAGTGGGCCTCTCAGGACCAGGTGAGGCATCCCCCGTGAGGGGACACTGTCTGTGTCACAGAAGGCTCCACTCACCCAAGTCTCCTCCTGCCATAGGTGGATCATATGTCTGATGTTCTCCTCCCACTTACTGCATATTTGGTATGAGGGGTCAGGAGTAAAACCAAATGGCCCGGGTTTAAAACCCCTATGGACCTCTTTTGAGCTGTGTGATCATTGGTAAGTTAATAAATCTCTCTTTGCCTCAGTTTCTTTCTTAAATGGAGACACTGGTGTGTCTCCTGGGGTTTTTTTTTATGCAGAGCAGTCCCTAGCACATAGGAGGTGCTGCATCAATGTGGCTGCAATGACTATTAAGGCCATTTTTGGATGTTGTGGGTGGAGTGGGGTGGGGAATTCAGGAAGGATCAGTGTGAACTCTTCTCTGTTAATTCATTTTCTTTTTTGTGGGAGGTACGGTGTCAGGGGCTAGAAGAAAATTCTCCTTCAAAGAATAGCCTGACATTTACAAGAAACAGCCCCCTGGGAGACATCCTGCCTGGGAGACATCCTGCAGCTACCTATCTCCCTGGAACATCCTGTGGTTATCAGGATCATCAGACATCTTGCAGCTGGCAGTTTTACCACCCACATCCAGCAATTGCTGTTTAGAGAGCTTCCCCATCCCCAGCATATAAATACCCCTGTGTGAAAAATAAAAGTTTGCAGCTTGATCAGAACTCCTGTCTTGCTGTCATCCTTTGTGTCTCTTGTCCCTTCATTCCTCCCCACCTAGGTTCACCGCCCACGTTGATGTGTTCTGCAGGTCAGAACATTTGGCGCCCAAAGATTGGGGCTCGAGCCTTTGACTGAGAAGGAAAGCCGTCCTCGGGGGAGACTTGGCCAAGCGGAGCTCGCGATCGCCTTGCAAACAAGACCCAGAAACAGATCCAGGAGGAGAGTGGGGACGACTCACAGTGAGTGACCCACCATGGGACAAGCAGTTTCGTCACATGATTTGTTTTTGTCAGGCCTCAAGGAGGCCCTCTGCCACAGCCTATAGGACTTACCCATCCACCTCCCTCCTATATCCCTCCTGCCTTTTGTGCTCTGGCCCATCAGGGGCCAACTGCCCCATCAGATATTTTTTCTCCACTTCCCTTGCCTAACCTGGCTCCCTTGCACAAGTCTCTCCAACATAGATGGGAACAGATCCAACTTTTAAAAGAATGAATATCCCTTGACTCTGAGCTCCGCTCATTAGCCTTAGGCACAGAGTCAACCCAAGCTGGCCCAAGGTGGTCTAATACACAGGTGAAGCCGCACCATCGGCCTGTTCTCGCCTTCCCAGTCATCCACAGGCAGATAGATAAGCCCGCCCAGGCTGAGGACAAAGAGGAGGATCAAGTGGAGGAAACAGATCCAGGATTCATAGTTTGTCCCTGGTGAGCAGAGTTCTCTCTCTGCTTCTTCATTGCCATATGGTGAGCTGCTTTCCCACTCCCTACACTTCCCCCACTATGATCTGCCTCACCTTGGCCCCAGAGCTATGCAGTTGGTGGTCAGTGGAGTGAGACCTGAAACTATGAGTTACATAAACTTGTCCTGCTCTAATTGTTGTTGTTAGATTTTTTTGGTCACAGTGATGTAAAAGGCAACTAAATCACAGATTAATTTATCCAGCAGTTAATATTAAAGGCAGTACAGCATTTGAGATATGGCCTGGGTATATTTATCTGCTTTCAGCCTGATATACCATGGGGATCAGGAGCAAAAGCCAGGGTAGAAAGATTTAAAATACTTGCAGGTTTTCCAGAAATGAAAACTTTGTAATGTTGGGGCCAAGAATGGTGTGGTTGGTAAAGAGATTAGTTCCATTACACAGAAGTCACCTTTCGGCATCTCAGGAATGGGAAGGACACCACCCTTAGCAGGCTCAATGACTTGTGGAGAGATTATCAGGGTGCCCTGCGTGCAAAAGGCAGCCTCAGAATCCTATGTCCAGATTCATTTTGCTGTGTAACTAACATCATATGGGCTCACAGAGGCCATGGTCTAGGTGGGTCTGGCTACTGTCTTCATTCTCAGCTGACCTTGTTATTGTCCATGTGATGCTGGTTATCAGGCTTACAGAGTGAAGAGTTGAGGGGTTGTGAAGGTTTGCATTCATACTTCAGAGGAAACGCTGGTTACCAGGATGTCCATATCACATTCAGAGTGCAACCCAGTAACCCCAGAAACAGTGATTTATCAAACTATGAGAGTGGAGCCAGTGTTGTTGTGGAGGTTAGCAGTGGCAGGCCTATGAACACCTGCTCAGGTAAGTGAAAGTCAGTGAGCACAGAAGCTCTAGGGAGTGGTCCCACATCAGACCAAGCTGGAGGGGTAAAGATGCTCAAGTTCTAGGGCACCCATATTACACCATCAGGTGCCCTAGTTTCACACCTGGAGCACTAGACTTAATGGAGCACTAGACTTAACGTGTGCCCTGCTGTGCTTTTTCAGTCTTCTCTTTACTGCTGTCCTCTTCTTCCCTTTGGGCTTAGTTGTGTTTCCCCTGCGTAGATGTATCTTTGAAATATGTTAACTTTTTTTGATTATTAATGAGGATTGCAGCCAATGCAGCTACAAAAGGTTTGATTCTGCATCTTTGCTTCCACTCATGAAAGTCAGTACCTGAAGAGGCAGAGAGGTGGGAGAGGAAAAGGCTTCTTTGGCAACAATTCAGCATTTCAGAGATGAATGGCTAGCTCCTGGTTTTATCTTGCTTAGTACTGCTGAGTGAAAGTGTATACAGTGTGTAATGTGGAATTTTTCTCGCAGTCTTGGGCAGGTGGACACAAGCACAGGTTACTAGTGTTGACAGACTGTCCTTCAGAGGGGTCTGGAGTCATTGCTCAGTGGTAGAGAGCTTGCCTGGCATGTGTGAGGCACAGGGGTCAATTCTTAGAACCATATATAAATCAATAAATATTGATAGACAACTAAAAATAGATGTCACTAAGGAGCTGGGGATGTGGCTCAAGTGGTAGCGCACTCGCCTGGCATGTATACAGTGCTAGGTTTGATCCTCAGCACCACATAAAAATAAAGATGTTGTGTCTGCCCAACACTAATATATAAATATTAGAAAATTCTCTCTCTCTCTCTCTCTCTCTCTCTCTCTCTCTCTCTCTCTCTCTCTCTCTCTTAAAAAACTGTTATTTAAAGAAGTTTGGATTTTATGGGTTATATCTGGGTCCAGTTGACCCTGACACATCCCAGACCTGTGAATCTAAGATAATGTGATTTTTTATATGCTTGGAATTCTGAAGGTGTGTGTGTCTGATTTCCCTCCTAGTCAGTGTCTTCTGTACACTTCTGCCAATACTCCTAACTTGTATTCCCATATAAATATAACTTCTATATTATCTCAGTGGAAACACACACTACCCATCTACTGTTTGAGAATGAATACTCAGCCATCATACTTCCTAAATACATTCACAGTCCTAGATTATACAAGTCTGGGAACACACGTGTCCATCTGAATCTACAAATCCACAGTACTCCCAAAGACCCAAAGTACATGCAGCCAGTCTCTCACTATTAAAGGGCACAGAACTCACTATTAATGTACAAAACTGCTCATTCTTTCTGATATACTCAGTTAACAGCACACAACACTGTGGAGCTCTGAAAATCTTCAATAGCATAAACTTCCTATCTTCCAGATGACTGACTGTAAACCCAGAGTTCCTCATGCCCAAATTAAAACAAATGCACAGCAAAACCCAAACAATTCCAATCAAAAAACTTACTTACAAACTCTCACACATATTCCAGTCGCCTCCAAGAAACACTTAAAATAGACATAAAGTAGGACTGAAGAGGCTGGATACCACAGGAATTTTCAGAAAACATGTTTATTGGCTGTTGCTAACCTGTCCAGAGTGTGGCTCATGCCTGAAACATTCTAGGGACAGATAATTTCAAAATATTTTGAATTTATGTCCCATGGGGGAAAAGGGCTTGAAGATTCACTTGACAAGTGTTTTTCATTCCATTCTCTAGGCCAGACAGAGGTTTCACACGTATTTACCAAAAAAAAAAAAAAAAAATCTGGCATTTACAAGAAAGAAGAAGCTACCAACCACAGTAATCTTTGCATACTTGCTGCTGATCTGACAAGAGAAGAAGCTTAATTATAGCAAGGGTCTTTTGGTTGAGAGTATCTGGTGTGCTTCAGATACACATATCTTCAGACCACACATCAATCAGTATCACCCAAAAAGCAATCACACAAACACTCCCTCAGTAACTGAATGGAGCAAACAAATTACTTATTAACATGACAACAATTTGTATTCTCAAATGAAAACATTTACAATCACCTCTATGTTGCAAACATGCACATACACAGAATGCCTAAGAATATGAAGTTCAACAACAAATCTCAGATGTACAGACACTGCTAACTCCTCCTACATACTCATAAAAGACACCCCTCCATTCCCAAGGATAACATGGTCATCTCAAAGCCCTAAACAAGAAAATACACAGCAGTCCACTTGAGACATTATCAACAGAATCTATACACATCTATGTGCCACATATACATAATTCCAAACACCCCAACATTCCCCATGATTCCATTCTCTCCAAATCTCTGAACACCAAAGATTATGTCCCTAATTTCTGACCTAGACATCATGAACATACACATACATTCTAAAATCTGAAAATGCACAGATCCAACACATAATAGTAAGACAACATCCTAACTCCTCTCAAATGCATTCACAATAGTCCACAATGCAAACAACACCTACAGATGAACCACTAAAACCCTAAACACATGTCCTGCCAGAAAGGTACTCAGCCAACAATGACCAAAGAAATCACTCAGAAAATATTTACACACGACAACCAAACAGTCTCACACAGGAGAAATTATTGTGTCTTGCTTCATATGCTTTCCATACCTATACACATGAAACACATGAAAGCACAAAGTCCTGGTGCTAGAGGGACAAGTTCTTGTGTTCTTTCTCTCTCTCTGTCTCTCTCTCTCTCTGTATCTCTCTGTCTCTCTCTGTCTCTCTCTCTCTCTCTCTCTCTCTCTCTGTCTCTCTCTCTCTCTCTCTCTCTCTCTCTCTCTCTCTCTCTGTCACACACACACACACACACACACACACAAACAAACAATCACACACACACACATACAGAACATTACATACATAATCTGAACACTGAAACACCCAGTTCAAGGATTTATCTTGTGGGCCCTGCACAGAGAGGTAGAGGGGTGAAGATGCAGATTTCAGGCACATACCTTGCTGTTGAAAATGTAAGAAAATATAAAAGTGCAAAGGAGAGAGCACATTCCCTCCTATAAAACTGAAAGGTACATGCGAGCCACTCAATAACTCCTCAATATAGAGAAAACTCTTCAAATAATAAGAGAGTACTCTCAGATAATGCATCTGGAGATGAAGGTACTCTGAGACATTTAAGGGGTTTCTAAAAGAGAGAATCACCCCAAATAGATTCTTTTGAGTATCCACCATCAGCCCAGATGGATGTCTTCTAGCTGGAAAGCCAGACCATTGTGCAATGTGTCAGATTGATCTGACCAGGATTTCTAATATGTTAAAAAGAACAAGTGAAAGCATGTAAAATTGTCTTCTTTCCATTTTGGGAAGAAAATATTTTGGTTTTTTGATTAGTTAATGTATTAGAAGGTATTTTCTCATGTGTGATCTTTATTTTGTTGTTGTTTGCATTTTTCATTTTTTTCAGTATCAAGAATTGCATTCATGGTCTCACATATGCTAGACATGCATACTCCCAACAACAGAACTAAATCCTGACCCTTTTAAAAATGTTGAGACAGAATCTGGTCAAGGGGTTCAGGGTGGTTTAGAACTTATGTGTTTTCTGACTTGGACTTTGAATAGCTGGGATCACAGGTATACACGATATCATCCAGCTGTTTTTCTTTCTTCTATTTCTAGTTGTTTTCAACTGCTAATCATGAAAGATTTTCTTGCAAGATGGATGCAATGACAAGGTTTGTAGTTCAAGGTTCTTTTTGTGAACAGATAATTGAAGGAGACACTCACTAGACAGAGCATGAGGAGTTACTGAAGTGAGAGTACACTGCCTTAGATAAGGGGCAGTGGGCTCACCCATGGGAATGGGATGCCTTGAGGCAGAGAAGAAACTGGGGAGCTGGCTTTGACAAATAAAGAGACCAGATCTGGGATGCTAAAGTTAGTGATAGGACATGACTATCACTCCATAGGATATGACTACAACTGACTTTGGCAAATAAAAATTTCTATCAATAGAGAATGTTGATAGAAATTTTGTTTCTGTAGCTTCATTGGGAACTTGACTAATTTTAGATGAGATTAAGTAGAAGAATTTGTTTAATACTGCCCTACTTCTCAAATTAGAAGCCTACTGACTGCTGGGGGTAGATTTTTTATGTGTAATGATTTGGTGTATACCTGTTATCCCAGCTATTCAAGTCCAAGGCAGAAAACACAACCACTTATATGCTAGTTACTTCAGGGCTTGGAACACCTCATTTGACCAATAAATCCCTTTTCGAACTAAATGGAGGTCAGGAGCCTTACCAGAAATAGGTGAAAGACTTAATCCAAAATTACTGTTCTTTTCAGTAATTTTAGTTTTGGATGGACATATGGGATCTTTATTTAGTTTCAAGGGGTGCTGAGAATCTAAGCCACAGCCTCACCCAGTGCCAAGAGGTTGATTCAGACACATCCCTTCATAAAGCACTTTACCAAAAAGCCACAGGTGCGGCCCCTTAATTTCCATTTTGAAACTGTTTTCTTGAGGCTTCACAAAGGTGTGGCCTGAGGCAAAGACCTTCCTGACATGCAGGGGAATTGAACAATAGGTAAGAACACAGCTGGGGGACAGACTTCTGCACAAGATGTACACTATGGCACTGACAGCTCCTGATGATGCTACTTGAGTTGCTATCTAGCCAAGCAGGGTTTCTCCACTGAGACCCTTACCGGTCACACTGATTTCTGAGTTTTCTAAGATGCTTGACATTCCTTTCAACAATCCAGGAAATGGCCATTTCACAGAGCTTGGAGCTGGTACATATCTTGGACACAAAACCACAAGCCCCTTCTGGAGAGTGGCCAAAATTCAGGAAAAATACAGGAACTTAGGAACATAGTTGGTCTTGCCCATCTGCAAAGCAAGCAGCAGTCTATTCATATATTCACCAGGATGAGTGCTGGAAAGCTTTCCACTAATGCATTCTGTTTCTCAATTCTTTGTTTCCAGAGACTCAGTAAAATACTACTTGAGATCACGTTTTGGAAGGGCACAACCAAGAGTAGGAGAGATTAAAGGCTCAGTCACTGTAATCTCCTCTGCCACCTACAAGGTTGTGAACTGCTGAGCATTTTCCATTCCAGTATGTATTCACAGATATTCTTCTTCTTCTCCTTCTAATTGTGTATAACTTGGGGTGATGGTAATGTCAAGGCATTGTTCTGGATGACAGTGGGAGGTGATCTTGTGTAGCACATGTTCATATACACATTGGATTGATTTTAATATTTTCCCTTTGAAGTATTGAATCTCTGACCCTAACCCATACCCAACTAGACTCTGAGTACTAATCCTAACATATGCATAAAAGCAAACCTAAAATAGAGAAATGCAGAAAGTTCACAGGAGGAATTGTGTATTTTTATTTCCTTTTGCTTTATCAACGATATGTGTTATATCACTAGTCACATTTTCATTCTAATACTTCTCCATGGATCGTCAAATTTAACAAATATATAACTTATGGATTCCCTTTCTCTGTAGGCTGGGTCAGATCATGTATTGTTATATACATATAGATTGCCCTTCCTGCTATCACAGGTACATCCATGTGAGTATTCTGACTTTGGCAAATACAAATTCCATGAACAGATCACTCCCACCAAACCCCAGGGGAACTGAAAGTTCAACCAATGGTGAGCTCCATATTTGAACAAGTTTATACATAACCCTATGTAAAGTCAAATAAATATTTTTGTGATCTTTGAATGATATATGTTCCATTAAGAATTTGAATTTGCATATATATTGCTCCTTTTACATGTATTTAATATATATATTTCTCTCTCTCTCTCTCTCTCTCTCTCTCTCTCTCTCTCTCTCTCTCTCATATCTATTATTCTTTGAATGGAGTTTTCTCACCCCTAATGGTTCCCGAAAGATTTGAGACCCACAGTGCCACCTACTTCATCCTTGAATGATGTTTAGACCAATACAGTGAAATATTTGAAATTCTCATGACCAGGAATTTCTGAACTGGAGATCCATCCGATCTCCTGTTGCTCATCATGACTGAACCAGATAGTTTCTTTATTGACTGGAATTCATGAAAATGGTGTAGAACAGAGATGCAATTGAGTTGGAGCCTGCTGGGAACTGGCCTTGGAGCAGTGGAGTGCAGGTGTCTGATAAAACATCTGTGGTGGAGCCATGTGGATCTGTCTTTGGCTTCCAAATAACATGTGACTGACATGGGACAGTCAGCAGACCCTTATATATAAAGGCCTCTTGTTGTGAGGAGAGGTTTGGGGGTGATAATCAGAGTCAGATTGCTTCTCTAAGTGGGAAAGATGTATGGGATAGCAGCCCAGTTGGTGTTTTCTCTTGCAAAACCTGACTCATCACATGTGACAGGTCTCTCTCCAGTGCTGTGTCCCAGTTTGTTGTAGGGACAAATGAAGCAAGGCACTGAAGATAGAAAGAAGCAGTTTCATTTGGCTGCATCCAGGTTCAGAAAGCACAGCTTTTGCTGTTATCAATCAATCCCTCCAAGTTCAGGGAGTTTCAGAGTTTTATACCCAGCATGTAAGTAGAGGGGCTCAGAAGTTTACAGTCTGCAGAAGTTCACATAAAAGCAGCTTTTTCTTACACTGTTCTGGGCAAGTTAACCCTTCAATGACAACACTTGAGAAGAGGAGAACTTCTTCTTCTTTTTCTTCCTCCCTCTGCCATCTGTTACCATGGAGCCAATTTGTAACTTATCTTAAAAATGTAGACATCTGAGGTCAGAAATATCTGGTCTGGTGGTCTCCATTCTGATATCCTCACCTTTCACTCTTATCAGGAGAGGAAAGCCTGCCAGAGGCTTTATTCAGCTTACCAGGGTGAGGGCAAGTAATTTGTCTGAGGCCATATTAGAGGGCTCTGTGGTTGTGCCTGGTGAAAAATTGACCTCTATTAATGACCTCAGGTTTCAAAATGGAGTTTTTTAAATCGAGTGAGAAACTAATGTGACTCCATTTTTGAGAAACCAGCCACCTCAGAGCAAAGCCTGTCCAAAGGGGGGAGTTACCCTTGTCCTTGGAAAAACTCAGAGTGCTCCTAGGCATATACCAACCCTGCTGAGTTGTTTGTCTGTAAGTAACTGGAGAGATCTTCCATGCCAAGTGATCCTGACTCAGTTACACTAGGTTAGGACCCATAGCAACCCCCTAGCTACCACAGAAATCATGAGACACAGAAAATACCTGAAACACCAGGTGACCTTCCCAGTAGTTTTTTTGATTGGTAACATGATTAGGCAAGTTTATCATATACACTCTTGCAACCTCTCATGGCCTAAACGAATCAGTTCAAATGTATCCACAACTTGAACTAACCAATCACCCTTACACAACTTGTTTCTGCCAATGAATGTGCTAATCAATGTTAAGAGTTGTTGTTTGACTTTTCTGTGATGTGAAATGATTGACTGTGTGATGTTGTGATGCATACAATATCCCACAAAATCTATTAATCCTCAATGAATTAAGGGTCAAGACTCACTCTTTGGGACCACTATATCTGAAATGGTTGTGAGCCCAGGCTTGAGCTTACAACAAACACTCTTGTGTGACTGCATCAGATTCACCTCCTGGAGGTCTATTGGGGTCTCATGAATCTGGCATTACAGGAGTTGCTTAGGCTCAGGCCTAAGGCCATTCTCACACAACCCCTTTCACCTTGACAGCTCTTCTGCAGATAAACAGAAGCCATAACACATAACTCCTGTCTTCATAAACTTGATCTCTTGAGTCCAGTGTCATTTCAAGTTCTGGGTTTAAAAAGACATATTCATTTTCCTTGATGTTTTCAATAAATCACACAGAATTCTTAGAAATGGATTGGAAGGATAACAATGTTATATTGCAAAACTTCATGAACTTTCAAATTGCTTGCTGTCTATGACTGACCAGTATGTGAAAGGCCTTGGGAATATGTGAATATATTATGAATATAATAGAACTCTTGAGACTTTTTTTCTTACTGTACACACATCCTGAGGCCAAATGAGGCTGTTTACTAGAGGTCATTTCTCAAAGAAGACATAGTGATCATAAAGGAATAAATTAACCTGTATATTATAAATAAATCTAATATATATTTGATTAAAATTGAGGCCATATATGGTCATGCCAAATAGTTTGCTGAATCATTTCAATTACAGTTATTTAGTTATTTTAATGTTTTGCTTACTATCTGCATTAGAGACATTGTTGACCTGCAATTCAGGAAAACTGTTAATTCTAGCACTGAATTTATCAGGTTTTGATTCTTTGATATATTACTTATTGCCATAGGATCTCTTGTTCCTTAATGTGTATATTTATAAATTTACACATTCTAGAAGGTTTTAGAAAGATAAAAGAAAATATGTATTAAAAGAGTAGTTTAAAAAGCTCTTTAATATTCCATTACTATGGTTATTAAATAGCATTTTCTTTTTAAGAATGTATTAACCTGGGACTGGGGATGTGGCTCAAGCAGTAGCGCACTTGCCTGGCATGCATGCAGCCCAGGTTCGATCCTCAGCACCACATACACACAAAGATGTGTGTCTGCTGAAAACTAAAAAATAAATATTAAAATTCTCTCTCTCTTTAAAAAAAAAGAATGTGTTAACCAGTAATATGTATACAACAATAACATAATAAATAAATATGGTACAAACAAATAAACATAAATTAATAAATGTCATATGATTTATTTTATAATAATATTGGTAAAATATACCCAGAGATGAAAATAAACTTTTAAATAGTGATACATGTACATGTCCATTTTTATTAAGGTATAGTGAAATACATCTATTTTTGTAATATACTTTTGTTGATGAAAGCATCATAAATATTATTATCAAATATGATTGTAGCTGCACAAAATTAAAAATCCAAATTGTACATATATCAGTAAATAAATGGCGTTTATTGACTGAAATTTCTGAGTCTGTTATTGTGAAACACAAATATTCAGTAAAATATGCTCTGAAGAAAACCTCAATTTGAAAATGTAAAAACATAGAAAGGAGTATTTAGAATTGTTTTACCATGAGATTAATTTAAAATACCTTTGATACCCAAACAAATACTCTGAAGTTTTGCTCTTAAGAAATACATATGAAAGAATACAGCAATTCTGTCTCTGAGTAATGCAAGCATAAGAGAAAGATGATAAGAATATTAAGTAAGCCTCAAAATTCTGAGGATCATGAAATAAATAAATTCTTGGCAAGAAAATATCAATTAATTTTGATGTAAATTCAAAACTAATAAGCATTCTAATTTACCAAATCTTAATGATTTTATATATTAGAGAAAAGAAGTCAGAATTTTAAACAAATACATGAGAAATGGGTGTGCACAACAAGGTTTAACCTCAGAAAATTTTATACATCCCCTGTGTCTGTCCATGTGTCTCTCTCATGTCTTTCCAGTGTGACATCAAAATAAAAATGAAGACCAAGATTTTGAGTAACCATATTTAGGTCTTAAAAAAGTTAAAGAAAATAATTAGCTCTCTGTATCTATTTTTTAGAAGTAATTTGCCTTCGTATTTCTTCAATAATTAATGATTACCCTGTGCTTGTTGCTAATAATACAGAATGTGTAGAACCACCCAGAATGAGAGCACTATTTAAATAATGTCAGAACAAAAAGTGCTACAAAAGAGTAGGAACTGAAAAACAAGGCCAAAGCCAGTGCAGGACCACACAGCACTTAGGGGTATATCAAAGAGGAATGGAGTTGGTCTTAAGAGGTCTGACTTCCCTTACCCAAGACAAATAACTAGTACAAACTGTCTTAAAATATCTTTCTTCAAATCTTATAATTTAATGGATACATGGTAAGAATCCAGAAGTTAAATGTAAACTAGCAAATTTACATTCATTTCTGGGACACTTTTACTTCTAGTTCTATAGATTAATTAATTTTAATGCCTTTCTAGATATGGTAGATAACTGTTTCTTATTCAACATTTATCAGGTAATTTACAAAGGACTCCATTACAGAATTCGGTCATTTTTAAAAATTCATAAAGCAACAGATGAAATTGTTTAAAACACAGACACAGTAATATCACAGGATATAAAGTCTGTGTTGACACCATGGTCTTTATGTTTAGCTCATAGTTTAAAGAAAGGTTGATTGGCTTGTATGTTTAGTTTTAAACCTTATCTCAAAAAACATGAAACAACTTCTCCTGTGTCTTTAGACAGGGAGACTGGTGGTAACACAGGGACAACTGTGGGTTTGGCACCTTTATTCATGATCACTTTTTACTTTGTGGAAACACTTAAAACTCTTTAAAGATTCACATTCCCACTCAGCAGTAGGGAATTTTATTTTTTCATGTTCTATCTCCACTTTTCCATATCTCATTTCTCTCATTTTAGAATCATGTTAGGAAAATTTAATCTCTTTGTCTAATCTTCTGTTTTCATTCTGAAGGATCTTTTCAACATTATCTTTCAGATTTTATAATAGCCATCTATTTTTTTAATTTAATCTTGTTCTTAATATACAAATTCTCTGCCTTCATTTTTGAGTTTTGCACCTGGTGAGATGTGATTCATTGAGTTCAGGTTTGAAAAAATAATCTTTAAGTTATAAAGTTTCAATCATATATTTTAAGATAAAGAAACAGTTTTAAAGGTATTGCTATAATATTTTAAGTACAATAATGTTAAATTAAAAATATTTAAAATACATTAAATTTCTTTCTCATTTGGCAATCCTAATGAAGGCAAAATGGCTCATTCTATTTTTACTTATAATTTTATCCTATCAAATATGCCTTTACATTTATTATACATGTAAAATTATTAATAGAAATTCATCACTGGTTAAGAGACATGAATCAGGCAAGAGGCAAGTTAAATAAAAATTCAAGTTTATCCCCATACACAAAATAACTCTCTAAGCATACTTTTTGCTTGAAAAAATACTTCAAGATGGCAAGTAGCACAAAGAAGTGTGCTGAAGGCTGAAACTGATTCTGAAAGCTAATGCCTCTCCCAAAGCACACCATCACAAAGTGAAGATTTCTAAAGTCTGGGAGACTAAGGTGGATATTTTTTATGGAAACACGTACTCTTGTGATACTAACAAATTGTAGAGGAAAAATGATTCATAAAACCCATGAAATGCAGGAACCCCAGAGTTCTGAAAACTATCTCAGATGTAAGTCACACAGTATACCTGCCTGATCATTAGATTTTGTTCACTTTAGACCTTTTAGTGTGGGAAATAAACATTGATTAAATAAATCACTGAGATGTGAAGTTCTAAACAACATTTATTTTTTCAACTATACAGTCTAAAACATTACTCATAATGGATTAAAGCACAAGTATCTGGGACATATTTTTCAAGGCTTTTTAATTTTATTAGAATATACATTTAATGTGCCACATTCTTTTCCAAATTTCTTATGGAACAATAGCAAAGATTTGACATTATGCTTGATGATACTTAGGGAGTCACTTAAAGAACTGTAGAGTCATTCCACTCACGCTAAGACGATATCATATTTACATAAAGAGTGAGTTTTTAGGTTATTTGTGGTATAAGGTACAGATTCTATTCAAAACATTAGCAAAAGAAAATACAATCATTGTCAGATGAAGTCCTGATATATAAAAATAAAATAACTTTAAAAAATTCCAAGCTGGGCATGGTGGTGAATGCCTGTAATCTTGGTTGGCGCTAGAGACTAAGGCATGAGAATTGGAAGCTCAAAGCCAGTCTCAGAAATTCTGCCACATTAATTCTCAAAAAAAATAAATATAGAAAGAAAGAAAAAAGAATAGAAAGAGCTGGGGTTTGGCTCAGTAGTTTAGCACCTGTGGGTTAAATTCCTGATTTAAATAATAATACTAATAATAGTTCTAAATGACATCATGATAAACACAATAAAAATTTGTAACTGAACTTCTTTTTGGTACTGGGGATTAAACCCAGGGCCTTGTGAATGTGAGGCCAGCACTCTACCAACTGAGTTATATCCCCAAACCTTTAACTGAACATCTTACTAGACTCTAGCTTCCTTCTGTGACTTTTGTGCTTTTGCTATTCCTTCTCTTATTCTATACTTTCTGCCAAAATTTTCTTCAGAAACGAAAAACTCACTCCTTCCACAAATGACCTTCATTAAAGAAAATTTCTGTACATCTTCACCCCTTTGGTAAGGATTGTCAAGTCTTCTGTTATGACTTAAAAACTCTATCCTGTTCTTTAATTTGATACTTCTGCCTGTTTTTCTGTTCTTTTGTTTAAAATTGTGATTTATAAGTGTATAGTTACAATTATGGTTTACATTGCTTCCTTGCCTTAGAAAAAATAAGCTTTTTGCACATTTATCTATAAACCCCAATACTCATGCTTTGATTTTTCTTTGTGTTCAGCTACATCACCAAGGTGGCTACAGGTCTTAATGCAAGCAGTTTCTGTTTGATCTGGTCCTGGCTTCCTCCCTCCCATGTATGGTGTTCAAATTTTTTGTGCTTGGTGAGACTTTTAGTGAGGTTACATCTCATATACCAGTTTTGATGTAATGAGATGTTTTTTGCAAATGTGGTGGACGTGATAAGTGGATGTGATATTAGGACTTCATGGGGATAAGTGACAGCAGTGTGTAACTGTCCTGCTATGAGGTATTCTTCATGGTATAGAAACATTGTCTTATCCCTTGTTTACAAAACTTGAAATGATGGAGTATACAAAACCAAGCTTCATGTAGTTCTGATCTCAAAAGTTATGACCACTGCATGTCTACATTGTATAGAGCGCTTGCTTATTTTCAGGGCTACTTTACTTTAGAGAACTCTGAAAATTTCTTTCATAACATATAAGTAAAAAAAAAACAGGGCTGGGGATGTGGCTCAAGAGGTAGTGCGCTCGCCTGGAGTGTGTGTGGCCTGGGTTTGATTCTCAGCACCACATACAAAGAAAGATGTTGTGTCCACCAAAAACTAAAAAATAATTAAATGAATAAATAAATAAAATAAAATTAAAATTCTCTCTCTCTCTTTAAAAAATAAATAAATAAATAAATATTTTTAAAAAAGAAAAAGAAAACAATGTTGGGCATGTTCAAATTTTCCACAAAAATCTGAGAGCAATTATTAATGATTGACAGATAAGCAAACTGAGAATCCCCGAGTTAAGTGATATATCATAGTTTATAAAGTTACTAAGTGCGAAAAGCTAAGATTCAAATGAAATCTAGTTAAGGTTTTACATCTAAAAAATACTATAATATTTACAAAGTCTTACACCTAATACATTATGGGGCAAGGATATTACTTTATTGGCTTCTCCATTTAATATTTTCATTTTAGGAACATTCTATTAGTAGAAATAATAGTATTTCTGATGATAAATATATAAGAAAATATTCAACACCTTCAACATCCACAATGTTCAATAGAAACCGTGTAGAGTTTTTATACCTTTATATCAGATTTTTAGAAAAAGCATTTATAATCTGATAGTTAAAATCATTTTTTAAATTGTGGTAGTATAAACATTGTTGTAGCTGCATTATTTTAGTATTCTGTGATGCCCTTCAGAATATGAATTCATGAAGAAAATGTTCTTTTTATACAAAATGGGATAATGCTCATCATTTAAGAGAATGAAATCATGGCATATGCAAGTAAATGGATGGAGCTGAAGAATATTATGCTAAGTGAAGTAATCTAATCCCCCCAAACCAAATGCTGAATGTTTTCTGTGACATAAAATTTCTGATACGTAATGGAAATGAGGGAGAAGCATGGGAGGAACAGAAAAAACTATAGATAAGGCAGCGTGGCGGAAGGGGAAGAAAGGGAGCATGGGGATAGGAAAGTGATGGAATGAGATGGATGTCATTATCCTAAGTACATGTATGAAGACATGAATGGTGTGACTCTGTTGTGTACAAGAGATATGAAAAATTGTACTCTATTTGGGTAGTATGAATTACAATGCATTCTACTGTCTTTTATAATAAATTAGAATAAAATCTAAAAATTATGTCATAAAAGATTGTGAGCAAATTCAGAGGAAGTCAAATATTTAAATACAAAAATAAAAAAGCATGTTTATATATGTTGAAATGTTGTATATATTCCATTGTGGAGTTTGTAATACTCAAGAATAACTGTAACATATTATGAAAAAAAGCAAATACTTTTTAAGCAACTAAAATATATTCATTTATTAAAAAATAATATATTGTCTCATTTAAATCTATTCTTTGAGATACAGAAAGACAGAATACAAAGAGTGATTATGAAAGTAAAACAAAATAGGTAGAAGTGGAAAACTAAATATACAAATGAAGAAAGAAGTCTTAATGTACTAGAGAATCCACGCTAAAAATAAGAAAAGGAGTGAATGCATGATAAGACAGTGAGGAATGACAGATTATTTATCCTCTGATAAATCTCTGAAAACTTACTTTTTTGGGATAAAGATAACATATGAAACTATTTCTCACAAGTTTAGACACGATTTTGTAATTACTTATTCATGAAAGTTTATTAAACAATATCAATACTAGATAATTCCTGAAATATTTCTCCAAGTCCATGAAATCTAATATATATTTTAGAATATGTATGTGTATATGCACTATAGAACACTATGTATAAATTTATATATGTTTTATCTAAGGTTAACTTTTATATGTATGTGAAATAATTTGACTCTTTCATATTTTTCTAAATTTAATGGTAAATAAAATATTTTTGTAGAAAATATAATGTGAGTGATCTGTTTATTTTAAAGTGTCTGAATTTTTTTTTACATAACTGGCTTTGTAAAGCCAGTCATTTCTATATTTTAAATAAAAGGTGTGTTTGAGGGGGCTGGGGATATGTCTCAAGCAGTAGGGTGCTCACCTGGCATGTGCACGGCCCTGAGTTTGATCCTCAGCACCATGTACGAATAAAGATATATCCACCAAAAACTAAAAAAATAAATATTAAATCTCTCTCTCTCTCTCTCTAAAAAAAAAGATGTGTTTGAATAAAAGCATTTTAAGAAAGCCTCCACTCAATGATGAATAAAATTCCCTATTAAAGAGTATTGGCCATTTTTATTTTTTTTAGTTAAAAATGTTTCCCATAAAAAGAAGAAATGGATGTTAGCCCATCACAGTACGCTAAATCACCTTTCATAAAAACCTATGGCAGGGATGCTAAGAAGATTATATTTCAAAGCACAGTGGATCTCAAACATCAAATAAAACTCTAGGCTTCATGAAACCAAAAGAAAAGATTTTACCAGCATTTTCTATTTACCACAGAGCCTTCTCTCAAAGAAGTAGGCAGTCCTATGCTAAGTATTTAATAGCATACCCTTGGTGTCAACATTTCCTATTCTTCTATAACAATCACTGGAGGTCCAGATTTCCCCTCACAGTCAGAATTCTATTTTCTTCTATAGGGTATGCTCACAAAGCAAAACAAATAGGATTTCATGGAAAAGGACTTTTTAACTTATATTTTCCTTACTCTTTTTTCTGGAAACAAACAGAAGGCATCAGTCTTCAAAATTGCTTTCACCATAGTTTACTACAATTTTCTAATCCCAATATTGGACTAAAGGAATCTCTTTTTTGGGAACCAGTGTTGAGGGTCTTCTGCTGCCAAACAGAGGCCTCACAAGTCATGCGGAATGTGGATGATCCATGTCATGTCTTGTGAACTGCATGGCTTACACATTTGCTTTCCAAAAGACTTAACCTGATGTGATCTAAAAGGTCCTGTATTATATAAAATGTGATTTTCTTTGAAATTGGCTATCTTTATTCAGCTCAGCTAGTGTGCTGCTCCTAATGATCTCTGCATTAATATTAGTGAAACACAAAATAGCAGTGGGCCTCAACCAATATTTCTCACCTGTTTCAATCCAAATATTCTTCAGGACTACTTCAGGATTTTTTGTATAAAAAGCCCAACCATCTTAAATAGGTTAATATACCAGTGGATTATAACACCCTATTCTTATAACTTTATGACTCTAATTAGCTTGAATAGTTAAAATTCATTTAAGTTATAAACCATGCTGTTTTGTTGCAGTAAATGGTATTCTCTATGTGCATCAAATCACTGTATCAGTTTGAAGTAAATGTATGGATATTTAGATCAAGACAGCAGGGGCATGGGTGAGAAATTTTACACATCAAGAAAGAGCTGAAAGACCTGTGTTTGTGCCTGGATCTGGGATTGTGACTCAATGGTAGAACACTTGCTTAGCATGTTTGAGGCACAGGGTTTCATCTGAGCACTGCATGTAAACAAAATAAACAAAATAAAGACCCATCAACATCCAAAAATGTATATAAATAAATAAAGTGCTTAAGTACTTTCTCAGAATTAGTTTATGCTATTTTAAGAAAATAAGAACAAAATGAAATGTTTTACCTTTTGTAGAAAAGCTATTACCTTCAATAAAGTGCAGGCTATAAATTTATTTCTTCTTTGTTATCCTGTGAGAAAATTACAACATGTTAAAAATTTAGTTGTATATTATCACCCAAAAAAATGATTGAATATCAGAGTTTTTCTTCCTATGCAAAAATCACCACCCTTACTGTTATTGTAGGAGAAACTAATAAACACAGAAAGCTTGGCTATTCTCACAAAGTTTATGTAAACATGTTACTCTAAATTAAATTTATATAATCAATTATGATTTGCTACCAATGCAGATGTCTTTTTACCATTTGGAACACATGAAGAGGTGATGAATTGGTTGCAATTTCAGTTTCAAGAGAAACATTGCTTATAAGGGCGTTTGTATTATGTCAAGAAGATAAAACAAGAACAGTAAGGACTTATTGACTCCTGATCCATGCAAAAATAACTGAGAAAGAAGGGTGATATCACTTAGAAAATGTACACAAGTCTATAAACCACTTTTAAAAAATCATATTAAAAATACATACAAAGAACTACAGATCCAGTTAAAAAAAATCAGCTACTCCAGGCAATAAAACTACAAGAGATATCACAATATTAATACTTGACAGAATAGAAGATGGCAGCGAAGGGAGTGCATTACCCCTGTGTACCGCGTCATTGTCCCTTGAGAATGATGAGTTAGAAAGGCTAAAAGCTATCCTGTTAGGCATTTCCAGCAAAATTGGGGTCTTCCTAAACCTAGAGGAAGGATTTCCATCGCAGGAGAATCAGCTACAGGGGCTCAAAAATGAGAGATTTGTCCGCAGGGAGGGTCACACTGCTTATTCAGCAAATCGCCCCGCAGCTAAAGTCTGTGGCATGCACTGGGATTTGAGATAGCAACGTAAAGATATAGTGCTGCAGTTTCCATGGGCTTCTGCCAGCTGTGTAATCACCGTACTAAGTGCTTAATTCTGGGTTTGAGATGGGGAAGGAAGCAGTCAAATTTGGTTCTCCACACCGTCAGACCACAGAGGAAACCAGCGGACACCATATAGGAGAGCTGACGTCACCATCCCTATTTTCGACTGATCGCATCCTCTTCAGCCATAGAACAGGTAATTTCAGGCTGCCATTTGCCTGCGGCTAGCAGACAATTTACTCAGGCTCAGTGCAAATTAACCCACGGAAACTGCTTCTTGGAGCCTGCTCCTATCAGAATAGGCACTGAGCACAGAACGGCCGAATTCCGGCTCCCGGAACTGCTCTGGCCCAGGGCTAAAGAACCTGTGGAAACTGTTTCTCAGTCCGGGTCCTGCTGAATACTGTGGAGGTAAATACCAACTGAGCCTTCATAGGCAGTGGCAACATGACTGAGACGGGGCTTGTGAGGACCAGTCAGGACTCACCCGTTGCTTTGGTCACCTGTCATGTCACCCAATTTGGAGTAGGGGCAGAGCAGAGCCGCCACCCGTTCCTGCAAGGTAGGCAGACTTGCGACTGACCGGTGGAACAGGCCCAGAGGCCGGCCGGGGTGGTAGGCACGTCACCGCAATTGGAGTAGGAGCAGAGCAGAACCTTCGCCTGTGCCCGGAACAGGCCCAGCAGTCCGCGGGTGTGGTAGATAAGTCACACCAATTGGAGGAGGGGCAGAGAAGAGCAGCCACCCGCGTCTGCAAGGCAGGCAGACCTGCAACTGACCAGCGGATCAGGCCCGGTGGCCTGCCAGCGTGATACACACGTCACCCCACTTGGAGTAGGGGCAGAACAGAGCTTTCACCCATGCCCGAGACAGGCCCAGCGGCCCACTGGAGCGGTAGTCACGTCACCCCAATTGGAGTAGGGGCAGAGCTGAGCTGCCGCCCTCGCCTGCAAGGTAGGCAGACCGCCACCCAACCCTGCAAGGGAGACTTTTCAACCATACAAGAGCAATATAAATATATAGGGGGAAAAATTTTTCAAAAACTCAACAGTTTCACCAAGCAGAAAGAAACGCAAGCAATATGAAAAGACAAGGGAAGAAAGGACCAAAAGCAATGCAGGTCAACTCAACTTTAGAAGAGGTAACAGCTGCAGCAGATGGAATGTCAGATAAAGAAATCAGGATATACATGCTTCAGTTGATCTGGAGTCTCAAGGAAGACATTAGACAGCAAAATCAGACAATGAAAGATCACTTCGACAATGAATTACACAAACAAATCCAGGCAGCAAAAGATCAACTATACAGGGAGATAGAGGTTATAAAAAACAAACAAACAGAAATCCTAGAAATGCAAGAAGCAATAAACCAACTTAAAAACTCAATTGAGAATACTACCAGCAGAGTAGAATACTTAGAAGATAGAACATCAGACAATGAAGACAAAGTATTTCAACTTGAAAAGAACATAGACAGCTCAGCAAGATTGTTAAGAAACCATGAGCAGAACATCCAAGAAAAATGGGATAACATTAAGAGACCAAACTTAAGAGTCATTGGATACAGGAAGGTATAGAGCTCCAAACCAAAGGAATGAGCAATCTATTCAATGAAATAATATGAGAAAACTTCCCAGACTTGAAGAATGAGACAGAATCCCAAATCCTAGAAGCCTACAGGATGCTGAATGTGCATTTTGATCCTAAAGGAGAAGTTTACTTAAAATTTAAAAATTATGTGTCACTGAAAAGGTAGAAGATATATTAGACCTTATTGTTTAAAAGATAGAAATATGCCAAAGGAATTCTTTTCAGGTATTTGGTCATTTTTGATGTACTGATCTGTGTATGATAAATAAAATTTAATTGTATTTGTAGATTTAAGGAAATATGCTTCAAAATAAATGTGCCTTGAGAAAGAATATTAATGTATTTAGCTTCTACATCTACGTCTAGAAAATTTACATAATATCACAAAAATTACATGATTTGTAAAGAAATGCTATTCACTGTATCTTTATAGTATTTTGAGGAGATTCATGGATTTTGAATTTTTGCTTCAAATATATTTTGTCTAAAATAAACAGAACTTGGTCACAAAGGTTTTTGTTTTATATTATATCATCAATTTATGGTGACATTATTATTCTCTTTCAAGCACAACTATATATAAAAAAAATAGTGATTCTTTTTCTTGGTGCCATGTTATCTTCCAAAATTCTTATCCTTTGTGAAAAACAATGATAACTTTGTAGTGCAGAATTACATCCTTATAAAGTATTTTATTTTCTTCAATTTTAATCATGGATCTAATTTCATATTAAAATGTAACAAACATTTTTGACTGTGTATATTATAAGCCTATAAACTCAGCTAACTATTTTACCTAGAGATCTGGATCTTCACATATACAAGTCTATTTTACCCACAATGAATTAAAATAACAGTCAATGAGAAACATAAAATGAGATAAACATCTACATCAAAAGAGGAGATGATTTCCAGTGACAAAAGACTTCAAAGAACTTTTGGAAAACAGAAAGTCTGGAAGCAGATGAAGGATGCATTTGAGTTCTAATTAGGTCTCCCCAGGAGGTAGATTAAGACCATGACTAGGCATCTTGGAAGTCCATAAGTGAGTGTGCTTCAGATCAGCAGAATGGAAATAAAGGGAAGGAAGCATCACAGAATTTGGTTTTGCAGCCTTATCTCAAAGGAGGCTTCTGCTTACTCAAAGTGAAATTTTGGAGCTGTCTTGCACTCTCATATTTATTTCTACATGAGACATGGACTGTGATTTACCTGAGTCTCAAACAGTCTTTAGTGTAGGAAGCCTTGAATGGTCATCGCCAGAAAAACTCTCTTCTACTGATGAAAGTATTTTGAAAAGACCACTTTCAACAATTGTCTGGGAAATGAATCCTTCAGTCCTAAAGGTGCCATAAAATAACAGTTCCCTATAGTGACACCACAAAAATTCACTTTTCAGTCTAAGTTCTGTACTTAGTTTATGGTACTAGTAAGCCTCTATTCCTGAAGAAAACTTATAAAAAGGAAAAACAGTGCAATTAATTGCAGTTTTGACACCTGTGTAAACTGAATGTCAAATTAATGGTCATCTTATGTCTCTTCTGCTGTTCGTTTTAAATCCCTTAAAAATACTTCTTTTGATCTTTATAACTTAGCTGAGTGAGTGAAACTCTTACTCTTCCCCAAATTATTTGAGCCTGCTCACCATAATTTTCTCAAGAAACAACTACAACACTGTTTTTTTTAACCATTCCTGTAGGGCAAGTGAGTACTAAAAAGTAGAAAATAGGATCATCTGTTTTCAGATTGAATCATCTGATTTTTGTCTTTATTGCAACATGGAATAAATGTCCTTCTGGTAAGGAGAGTGAAGTGACCTAGCTAGGATTGTAATTTCTTCTGTTCCTTTGTGTTTTCTTAGTACATAGAATTTAGAGTTCTCAGGTGAAGTTTAAAATTTATTTGGAATCTTGTTTGACATCCTGTTGGAAAAGTGTCCTCTTAAATAAGTAGAATTTCTAAAACTGGAGGATGCAGAGGAATGGTGTAAGAAAATATAATTGCGAATTTATCAAAGTGATCATGAGTGAAGACTCTTCAACTTTGACACCCTGGTTCCTGGATCTATGTAGTCTATCTCTTGGTAGCACAACCTGATATAATGATGTGATATTTAACAATTGTTAGAAACACCATCACCTTTTCCAATATCCTACCATGCCAGTAGCTTTTTGTTTCTTTTGTAGATGACAATACAGTGGATACCATGGTCATAGACCAATAGTAATGTCTTTATTTTTGTTAAATGTGGTCTGATTCAATTTTAGGCATGATCTATTGATACTTTATTAGTGATGCTTGCTTAGCATTTATTATCTGTAAAAGCAAAATGTAAAAAAAAATGTTTGGGTTTTTCTGGTTAAAATTATTTCTGAGGTCCACTTGTTAATTTATTATGAGAGAATGATGAAAAGAATTATGCTCTAACAAAAACCTAGAGATAGACCTTTCCTCCTAGCTGGTGGATATTTGGAAGAGGAATTTGATAGATAAAATGTGGTGATGGAAACCATTATGGTACTCAGTCCTCATTCATCCTGTGCAGCATCCGAGGCTGGATAAAAACAACTAGCCAAGTCCAGTTGTCAACTTGGTTGTCTTGTACAATGTCCATGATGTATGTGCTTTGGTATGTGATAGCATGAAATCCCATGATATTTACAATGCATTGACTCTCTCAGAGATGCATCCTTATTACTGTACCCCCCAAATTTTATAGTCATCAAAAGTTCCTTCTAGACCCTTGACCAAGTCTTGATTTCTTCCTATTAGTTTATGTACCTTCTTTCCTGAGGTAACTTCTTTTTCTACATGAAAGTGTGGATGAAGTGTGCTGCCAAGTATTCTGCTCTTTAGAAAGAGTTGTGTTTTTTTTCATTTTTTTAAAGGCTAACCCTTAAAGATGCTGTACAATGGTGTTATTTTATTTCAGTTTACTTCTAAATGAAGATAACTCATATTCATTTCTAGTAATATTTTGATAGAGTTTGGCCAATTTACTTTTCTATCTGATTTGCCAAAGGGACCTTTTCCCAAAGAAGGAAATGAAAAGTTGTTTTTTCACACCTTTGCTCTGAAATTGATTAGGGTTTTCTGAGAAAGAGTGTAGGTTCAGTGACTAACTTCTTGGTTAGTTTTTTGCTTAGTGATTGGTCACACTCTACAAGTGTGACCTCAGGGGAAATGCCAAGGAAGATAGAGAGTAAAATAAGTAGAAGCTATCAATTGATTATGCTTTTGTAACTTAAGTAGGGTTTTTGAACTACTATATGACTTACATATCTCTCTGCCGTCCATTTAAAGTGAAAATATAAAATTCATCCTTATTTTTTATGTATCATCAATAAATTGTTAAAAATAAAATTTACACCTATTTTTTTTCTAATCCTGTTTATGATTTCTCTATTTTCTTGATTATATGAATTTTTTATAACTGATACTAACTTGATAATCTGTATCAATTCCTGGTTTACACACACTTATTGATATTTGTCTCTTTTTGGTTATAGTTGGCCTCCAGTAACAAAGGGAAAGATCCCTTTCTGTCTGCTCCTCCCAGCCCTGATCCAGCCTGTCAGCTTCCCAGACCCTTATGCAGTTGGTTGTAAATTCTGCCAGAATTTTTCACTATTTTTCAAGATTAAAAAAAAAATCAAAAACTTTAAAAAATACTTTAAAAAGAAAAATATGCAGGGAGAAAGCAGCAATACATTTTTTCATAGTTAGGCGTTTTAAATTTTTTTAATATTTTTCTGTATTTCATGTAGGTCAGCCACTGATACTTCATCAAAAAAACAGTGTCTTTGCTGAGTTCAGGTGACCAAGGAATAGCCACACCCTTAGAACAAAACAGAGCACACACACACACACAAAAAAAAAAAAAAACAACACAGAATCATCTTTAACCTAACATTTTATATAATGTTTCAGATCCCCATAACTTTGCACACAAGATTCTGTGTTCAGTTGAATTTTGAGATATTTTTGTATTCGTATAGAGTGTGACTATTTAATTGAAACATTTTATTCTAAGCATCTTTGTGGTTTCTGGTGAGGTTAAGTGGGTGAGAGGGAGAAGGGAAAGTGGGGGATTCTTTTGTGTCATAACATGAAGATTCCCACACAGTCTGCTCCCAGGTGCCAGACTTCAAGTTTTTCTTACACTGGTATACTTTGATTATTCTTACTTCCCCTTTACCCATAAGTTAAAACTTATGGAAACAGCACTTTATCAAACTGCACTTATTAAGAACAATTTTTAAAATATAGTTATAGGTCACTTCACCAGTCTGCACTTATTGCTTATGGTTTCACTCATCTGCTATGCCTGTTTTTGGTGTCTAAAAAACAGACATTGTATTTTCAATATTTTACCCAGTTTCCTACATGTATATACTGGAAAGAAAATCTGGTCTGGAAATATTCCATTTTGATTGAATGCTATAATCAAGAAAATAAAATTTAAATATGCTAAATATATCCCTAGAATTTTTCAAGTAACTATGCTTAAAACAAAGAAAATATCCTGAAAAGAAAAACCATGGTCAGCTTCAAGAAAGCATGAATAGACCCCAAGTACTTATCACTAATGATGGATTATAGATGATAAATACAGAATAACCTCAGGATTTAAAGAAAAACTAGTATTCAACCTGGTATTCATAACTGAAGCAGACTGTCCATTAATGATAAATAATAATAGATTTTCATTAATGATAAAATTCTAAAAAGCTGTATTCTGTGCCTCATTTCAAAGAGAGTTACTCAATATAGAAGAAAAATCAAACAAAGGAAGCAGAGTTTGTGGATGAAACAGTGGCTCTAACTACAGAGCTGAAGAAAGTTATGCTGATTCTGCAGTAGACCTTGAAAATAGTATTGTTAGCATACCTCAGTCTTACCTTTAAAATGATGCTTTAATAGAAATATTAGCTAGTGAGTAGTCAAGTGATTGAATGTAGCAAAAGTTAGAAGATTCTAGTGGTCTATTTTCCTCACCACACACACACAAAAAAATTGAATATTACAAAATATAGAAAAAAACAAAGTGATGAAAAAGAAAGTTAAAACCCACTAAACACAAATAATGGAAAGTCAAGTTTTTCATATAAAACACAGTAAAATGTGCACTTTTTGTAGCATTTGATGCGATAGAAGAAAGTAGTATTGATTGTTCTTGATGGTAAGAACATCCCTCCATGAGCAGCATTCATGTCCTGATATTGGATGTCAGAAAGGCGAATAAATTAGAGAAAAAAATCATTCTTACTTCTGGTGTGTGTTTTGTGATGAAAACTATTTTAGAATCAAATTTGTGAAAATTATTACTGGTTTTTAACCTTCATAGATTTTCTGTAGACAAAGAATGCAACACATAATTATTTTTAAAATAGAATAACTAACTGATGATGCATAAACACAAGGACTTGTAACTATTAAATAATAGACTGGGGTGTAGTGGTCTGTACAGATGCTCATCCTCAGAAATAATAAAGTGCCCAATGCAGATTAAACAGGATATCACATAACAATGATTACATAAATGATAATCAATTAAACACTAAAGCCTTTTAATATTTGACTCATTGGCCTTAAGAGAAAGAAGTGGCCCCATAAGCCAAATTGGTTTTCTTCCCTCTCTCATTGCCATTCGAAAAAATAATGGGAACCCTAATACTTTGTGAAGGGTCTTCTATGAATTTATTTCAAAATTATGGTCAATATCAGACAACTAATAGTAGGTATGACTAAATTTAGTTTCCTTTTAGAACTTTACATAGTTTCAGATAGAGTGGAGGCTGCTGATTTGGGTGTAAATTTTGGAAACTACAGTTTTATATAGTCCTGGGGTTTGAACCCAGTGGTGCTTTATTACTCATATATATTCACAATTCTTCAATATTTTATTTTGAGACCTGGTCTCAGTTACCAAGCCTGGCCTTGAAGTTGTGATCCTTCGCCCTCAGACTCTATGATTTTTGAGATTATAGGTATGTACCACCACATCAAGCCTGGACACTACCTTTTATTATTTACACGAATCTAATAATCAAAACTGTTTTACATATTTCTGCTTTTTCTTTGATATAAAATATTCAATACTAACTTTCCAAATTGATTTTCACCATGACATTTTTTTATTCAAAAGGCCAATCTTCATGTTGTGTTGTTATACATTTTTTTTTACCATAAAACGATATACTCAATAGATTGTATTCTGAGTTAGCAAGTCAATTTTAAATATGTTTCAGAAAAAAATTGCCATAAATTGTTCTGATTATGCTCTTAATAGAAGTACCTTACTCTTAGTCATTATCAAAAAAAAGAAGGGAATTTAGTAAAGTCAAAAGGTAAGATCCAACAGTTGGCTAGTTGTTTCAACCAGATGTTTATGATTTGATTGTTTCCCTTTTAAATTTCTGATTCTGATTTCTCTGATGGCTTTTCCTATGATAAATAGTCGTCACCTCAATTTAAAAGAACTAGTTTATGTGAAAACTGGATACTAAGAGAAATAAATATCTGGAACAAATTAATAGTACTCAAGATATTTCTGATGATTATATACAGCTTCCTCCTACCATTCTGAGATTGCAATTCATAGAGCTTTAAATGACTTTCATTCCTCACTATATTTCACTAATTAGCACATTCAGAAATATTTTTTCAACAAATTCATATTAAATAAGTAGCAATTTAAAGAAAAACAGATATAATTCACACCTGTGAAATTAAAACATGACATTTTGCCAAAGAATATTTGGCATATTCAAAGAATAAAATGAAGAATTGTTGCTTTCCTTTATGTGGTAGGACACAGTTTATTGTCATGTTGTTTCAAAAAAAAAACACAGACAGTTTCCTTATGAAAAAATAGTTGTTATTGTTTAACATGGATTTTACTTGAATTTTTTTTTTTTTAATTTTTACCCATTTGAACACTGAGAAGCTCTTTGCTGCGGTCAAACACAGTGAGATACTGTTGTAAGATGTATCTCTGAAACATCTGCAGTTCTTTTAATTTTATATAACAGCATCATGCACACCCAGCATGAGAAGAGGTTGCTCATTAATTTTGGTATCAATACTGGCTTAGGTACATTGAAAATATGTTGAGAAATTTACATCTATAATGGTGGAATCTCCCATTTCTTTGTTTTCATTTTTCCTGTGGTGCTTCTGCTCTTGATATTAGTTATGTTAACTTTAATTTGAATTGTCCATACAGTTTCTTAAAACATAAGACACTTAGAATTGAGGAAATCACTTATAGCATATTTATTTCATAAACAGATATAAGATTCAATGAAAGACTTCAGCATTATTAATGCACATTTTATCAAAATTTCATTAAGTCACAATGTGAGATAAAGTATTAAAATCTTACATAGCTAAAGGTTTTTTAACAATGAATTATAGGCACCCTAAGCAAGTATGTAGTTCCAATTATTCATTTACTTTACTTCATTCATTCATAATATCATAGTTGATAAATACCACACATCAGAGCGTCTGTTTTTGAAAAAAAAAATTGCTTGGTAAATTACTAACAATGCAGCATGCAATTTTTATTTATTATTGGTTCATCATACCCATATCTTACCCACATAGTAAGATTGCTATAATATTCAAAAAGTTGTAGCTAAAAACATGAAATATCACATAACCTATTGTATAGATTATATAAATGCTCTTATTATTTCTTCATCCTTTTCACAAATATTTATCATGAATTTACTATATGATAATTAGAACTAAGATCATCCTAATTATTTAAGATATTTGAAAAAAAATGCAAGACCTCATTTAAAAAGGGCAATATAGATTTCAGAAGTAACTACTGTTTCTCTAGTGAATAATGTGTATAGAAATCTGTTAAGGTCTTGGGGTATGCAAATATATTTGAGACGCATCAGAGAGTGCATATGAAAAAACCATAGTATTTATCACGTTACATAAATGAAGTGAAATATCATACCAAAATATTAAAACAATTAACTTTTGGGAAAAAAAGCAACAGTGTTCACTAGTATTTGAAATAAGGTAATAATAATTTTTACCATAATTAGTTGTTTCTGGGTCTCATTTCACTCTTTACTTCAATTATCGATCCATTTTGTTAAGTACCCCTATAGGTGTTATTGGAAAATATTGGCATTTAGTGAATAATGCCACCAATTTTCTGTTCTGCAATATTAAAGAACTATTTCAGATTTATTGCAATGAATAGTTTTGCTTAAATGTAACAGTAGTTTTTCAATGTAGAAATTACTAAGATAACTCTGGGTGTTCTCAAAGTCTATAACAACCATATTTGATGAAATTTGTTTCATATTGTATAAGAAAAGATGCTTCTCTACCACAAACCAGACATCATTGAAATAACCTTGTGTAGTATCAGCATATACAAGTTTGGATGAGGACTTTTGCATCTTTTCTCCTTTTACTTCCCACCTACAACATGGCTTATTTTTCATAAGCAAATTTCTATACTTGTTAAACCTCTCATACATCTCAGAATTTACTAGGAGGTATCCATGACAACCTAGAAACAAACATGTGAGATAGTGTGTAAATTAATATATGAAGATGTTCAAGAAAATATTGGTCTGGTCAAGAGATGGTGCAGCAACTATATAGAAAGCTAAAAATTGAAATTGAAAGAAAGATAATACTCCCAAGATTTACTAAGAATCATGTAGCCTTTGGAAGCAGATATTTTAATAGGAAGCTCTTGAGACTGATGTCCACTGCATCTTTCTTATGAATATTTGCTCTGTTTTTGAGGGCCACCACATCTAGCCAGTACACATTTGGCTTGATATAGCATATTCAGAAAGCCCACCATTTTCTTTATAAACCTAGGCATGGTTTACTATACATCCATTGAGTTTTTGCACAGACTTTTCCCTTCTTTTAATATACCTAGCCCATTAGTCTTGTCATATTCAAATTTATTCATTCTTCAAGAAGTAGTTTAATTGAATTTCCTATTGTCTTTAAAATAAATTCTCCACCTAAAATAATTTCTATATTTTAAAGCATTTTATTGTAGCATCTAGAATCTTTATAAGTACAAAGAAATGACATTCTCTGTCTCATTTTTACCACTGTCTTTCTCATATAACTTTCATTATGAATTGAGTATGTCCCTCAAATACTCATGTGTTGGGAACTTGGTTTCCAAAGCGAGAGAGTTGGAAAAGAGTAGAATGTGTAAAAAGTGAAATCTAGTAGATTGTGGTTAGATCATTGGGGGAGATGCCCTTGAAAGAGTTAATGAAATTTTCATGGGACACAAGATAGTTCCTATTAAAGCAGATTGTTACAAAAAGAGCAAGTCTTCTTACTGGATTTCTCTGACTTCCTGTGTCCTTATGTTCTCTCTACCTCTCAAATGAGCCCTAACCATAATTCCATCTCATGTGTAATGCAGGTGAAGGGGCTGTAACAGGAGCTGTGAAGATTCTGGTACAGAGCACTTAAATCTTCAGAAGTAAGTAGTCAAAAAATATTTATTTATTTATCTATTTATTTGTTGTAGTTGGACAGAATACCTTTATTTTATTTATTTGTTTATTTTTATGTGGTGCTGAGGATTGAACCCAGATTCTTGCATGTGCTAGGTAAGCACTCTACCACTGAGCCAAAACACCAGCCCCTCAGAAAATATTTTTATGCATTTATATCTCTTTTTATACATTGGCCTGGTTCTGGTATTTTTCTATAGCATTATAAAATAGACTATAACAACAAAAAAAATGACTTTGAGTCTAAGGCCTCTTACTATAAGAGTGAGTAGAACATCTAAGATTACATTTTAAAAGCCCTGGTATAGTTTAGATGGTAATGGCTTAGCATTTATGATTCTTATTTTTTTTATATATATTCCAAAGGTGATATCTTGTATTTCTTATTTTCCTCATGGTGCTTAGGTTAATGTATTGCCATTTACTTTGGGACTCAACAGTGTGGAATTGATTCTGTTTTGCTAAACAAAAGCAAGAGTGGCTCCTTAAAATATAGCAAAGACTCTATGAAAATGTTTTGATTTTTAATGGGAAGAATTGCTATTGATCATAGAGGAAATTTGAATACATGGCTCCATCTTGATGATACTCATTAATCAGAAATGGTCTGAACTGACTAGATTAAAATCATTACAATACCATGAATAAAGAGGCAGATTAAAAAAATAGGTTTGTCTAGTACCATTTTGAGTCTCCTATTACAGTACAAATTTTAGTATTTTTTTATCAGTGAAACGACTCAAACTCATGTAGCTGCATTTTAAGCCTCATGTATTCACCCAAGTCATATAGGTAAAAAATGCACTATCAGTTGGGCAGGATGGTCCATACTTGTAATCCAAGAAAATTGGGAAACTGAGTACTTTCAGAAGTTTAAATTCAGCCTCAGCAACTTAGTGTGGTTTCAAGCAACTTAGCAAGACAGTCTCAAAATTTGAAAAAGTGGGGAGAGGGCTTAGGAATGTGGCTCAGTGTTTAAAAATCCCTAAATATAAACTGAAATACAAAAAGAAATACAGTTTAAAATGTTACAATTTAGTGTTAAAACTAATAAAAAAAATTTTCATGTAATTTTTTTCTCCAGTATTCAAAAATGAAAATAGTAATTTTTTATTTAGAAAACAAAAATTATATGCTTTCAAAGATGAGGTTTCTGTATTAGGCATGTATGATATTTATGACTGATATTTCTACCAAATAACTTGGTAATGCTTAAAAAATTTAAGCAAAAGTTAAAGACACCTACTTATTTTCTATATTTAAATGAGTGTTTATTATAAATGATTCATTTTTATATAAGGTATACATTTTGGACAAAATCTGTTCAATGTTCACTACTGGTATGAGTTTTCAGATGTTCAATGAATTTAAAATTTGAATAAGTTTTCAAAATATTATTTAACTTTTTAGGGTTTCTGGGCACAATGAATCCTCCAAAAATCAGTAGTGTTAAAGAAACATGTGGTCATGAAATGTTGTTTTCCATTTGTATTCTCTCTAACTAGTATGTATCCACAGGTGCTGAGTATTGGTGAATAAATTTTGGAAGCATTGTCAATTTTCAATTTTCACATTTCACAACTTTGTCTCTTCTAAGGTTGTTGTGGTGAGGATTAAATGTTGACTCTTTCTTACAGAAATGGTACCATGGTCTCATTTGTAATGCTTCTCTCCAGTGTGTTTTCTCTGATGTCTAATAATATATGATATATAATTTAAAATATTTCTATATTATCTACATTTATGTCTTCTTTCCAGAATAAATAGTTTAGTGGTAAAAATGAATTGATTTCTTATTAAAAAGTTTGCTAATTTGTTGTCATTTGTAGGTGTTCTTTTCTGGATAAATTCTGTTGTTAATGAAGTTTAGTTTTTCTTTAAAAGTATTATCACTTTATTTACATTTCACATTCACCAGGGTGTCTTCTGCTGTGGTGAATAAATTTTTATTTTTTATTAAAAATTTTACCACTCATTCACATTCATAGGGCTATTCTCCAGTGTGAATTCTGTTGTGGCAAATAAGGGTTGATATTTGAGTAAAAACTTTGTTACGTACTTTGCACTTGTTGGGCTTCACTCCAGTGTGAGTTCAGCTGTGGCAAATAAGGTGTGATTTGTGACTGTAAGCTTTTCCACATTCATCACATTTGTAGGGCTTCTCTCCAGTGTGAGTTCTGCTGTGCCTAAAAACGTCTGGTTTTTGACTGAAAGCTTTGCCACATTCTTTACATTTGTAGGGCTTCTCTCCAGTGTGAGTTCTCCTGTGCCTAAAAATGTCTCGTTTTTGACTAAAAGCTTTGCCACATTCTTTACATTTGTAGGGCTTCTCTCCAGTGTGAGTCCTGCTGTGGCCAATAAGGTGTGATTTTTCACTATAAGATTTTCCACATTCTTTACATTTGTAGGGCTTCTCTCCAGTTTGAGTCTGCTATAGCCAATAAGGTTTGTTTTTTGACTGAAAGCTTTACCACAATCTTCACATTTGTAGGGCTTCTCTCCAGTATGTGATCTGCTGTGGCGAATAAGGTGTGATTTTTACTGTAAGCTTTGCCACATTCTTTACATTTGTAGGGCTTCTCTCTATTGTGAGTTCTTCTGTGACAAGTAAGGCCTACTTTTTTACTGAAAGCTTTTCCACACTCTTTACATTTGTAGGACATCTCTCTAATGTGAGTTTTTCTGTGGTAAATAAGACCTATATTTTACTAAAAGTTTTGCCACATTGTTTATATTTGTAGGGCTTCTCTCCAGTATAAATTCTCTGGTAGTGAACAAGGTCTCAATTTTTATATGATTTCTGGTGTTCACTCTCACTAGTCGTTTTCCAAATTTTCTCTTGTTGTAAACAGTCAAGATTACAACTTCTATATTTTCCACTTATCACACTGTGAAACATATGTTTTATGCCCTTTTCTGTTGAATATTCTTGAGTATCTGGAGGAGTCATGGCTGAAATAAACAAAAAATAAAAATAACAATACCTATTAGAGTAGGATAAATATACTTTGCATTCATTACTTGAAATTAAGGTGAAATAAGTACATCAGGAGTGTAACAGATTAATACATTCAAAGTCATCATAAACTCAAAAATATATCAGTTCATTAAAAATGTACAGACACAATTAACTTGAGAATATTACCAAAATTCTTTTAGAGACCACAGTATCCAAGAGGAGTACATCATTAAGAAGAGTATTATAATATAGACAAGAAAAGTATGTTACTCTTATCATCCACAGCCTTTTATTCTTCATAATATAGCATTACATATTTAGGAAATATCTACCAGCTACCTCTACTCTCAGTAGAATAAGAGAAATGTAAAACATATACAAACATTTGTGGCTTTTTAAAAGAGTGTCCAAAAACTGGTTTTTGTCTACCATGACATAGAGATGTGAAAATAACTGGTAGATTTTGTGTGATAATGCCACAAATAGTCAACAAGTGTAAAGAGGCTATGGACTCTTAACAAGAAATATGAACAAAAAATTTACTAAGAAATATACACATATATGTCTCTAAAATTTTCCATAAAACATTTTAAAAGACTATAAAAACCTTGCATAGCCTATGCCATAATACTTGGCTGAAGTCAACAGTTGACAATCGAGTATAATAAATTGATTTTCATATTTTTAAATTCATGTGATATGATGATTTCTTTCACTGACAAATACTACTTTATTTACTAAATATATCATGGTAATTCATACTATATATAAAAGGTAAAATGACTAAACAGAATGGATTAACAAAATCATTATTTAATATAAATATCAGTTTTGTTCTTACAAGGTATTGTATTCCTTCTACTAGTAGTATTAATGAAGAACATAATACACTCAACATTTGGGGAAAAAAAACAAAAACTCTTGACCCTCTTATGCTCAATAAAATAAAAATATGGAGACTTTGACTATAATATCAACCATACAAAAAACACAGTACCTGGTGAGCACAATTTTTCTCACTTAAATTTTGACTTCCACATGCGAATCAAATGTTCCTGCGACTTAATCCCTGCCTGTCACATTTCACTTAATGCAAAGTCCTGCATGCATTTCTTAAAAAATTTTATGAGAAAAAATATTTCCATAACTAAATAATAATAGTATATAAGTGCAATATTTTTACTCATTTGATCATTGGTGGGCACACACATTGAGTCCATAGCTTAAATGCTTAGAACAATGTTTGCACTAATCACAAAAGCAGAAGTATCACTTCAATTTGCTAATTTAATTGTTCATAGATACATATTTAGTACTGGCATTTCTGAATCTTTAGGTCATCCAACTGTTATTTTTCATGCGTGGTGCTTAAGATTAACCCCCAAAATTCTATTTCCCTGAACTACAACACAATTTTTTAAAATTTGTTTGAGTCATGCTGTTTCTAAATTTCTGCGACTTCCCTCAACAATGAAGTTATTTTGGATGGCCTCTCAATTCTCACATATTACAAGGATACAGCACTGTTCTTGTGTATTTTTATTTATTTAAATATTTTTATACTTTTTTCCCCAAAATGGACTATATAGTCTACTGCTGACTCCTTTAATGACAAATAAAAAATAGTACAGCAATATAAAGAAAGAGAAGCATGGCTTAATCCAATTAACAAAAGAAGAAAAAAACTTTAAGAACTGAATATTAGGATACTGACAGTTATTAATTACTGAATGAACTCTAACTATTTAAAGAAAGTTTAGAGAGTAAAATTGAGACAAAAAATATTAATATAATTAGGCACAAATTGTGTATGTGAATAATTCCTTAAGAATAAATGACAGGGGTATTCCTAGTGTGCAAAGCTGAAATTCTACCAATATGGGAGAGGCTTATCAAACAGGACCAAGGTTAAGACAAGTCTAAGCAACATGTGAAATACTGTAAAAATTAAAAACCTGTAGGATATATAAAGGGAAGATATCTATATCTATATCTATATCTATATCTATATCTATATCTATATCTATCTATCTATGTAAAGAGAAGTGTGAAAAGAATCCAAGCATGATCCAGAAATTAAATCATTAATCAAAATAAAAAAATTAAGAAATATAGAAAACAACTTACAAAGTAAAAGTATAATGAGGTGTTCACTTCAAAATATTTATGATTATTAATGCATTATTGCAAGCCACAAAACAAAAGAAAAAAATTGACTAATAGAATTGAATCTAAAAAAAAAAATCTGCCAAGTCAATTCCAACAGAGAGCATGGAGAGAAACCAAGCATGATCTGCTCCTTGAAGCTTTATTTGTTTAAAGATGGGTGCTGGGAGCCATCAGCCAAGTAGGTATGACAATTTCCTTGCCAGCTACTCCCATGCTGTCTAGTGGAAGGACTCCTGAAAGGTGACATTGCTCAAGGACCAGGGCGGATCCATGTTTAGGGTGTCCCCGGTTTAGTATAATAGGAGATTAGGGTGTTCCCCCTTTAGAATAGGGTGGTTTAGCATAATAGGAGATTAGGGTGTTCCCCCTTTCGAATAGGGCGTATCCTGCTGCCTGAGTTCCTCTTGAGTTCTTAGGGTCAGACAGTATATTTTGGGAGACAGAAGCCCATGAGTAGTGGATTTGGGCAGAGAACGTGGATTCCCCCAGAACGTGTTTGTAGACGGCTGGTGTGAGATCGGGAATAAAGAATTGCTGTTTGAATCTACAAAGCTGTGAGTGGCTCGTGCTTTGTGCCCAGCTAGAGACAGCAGCAGATGGGTAATGAAGCTGCCTTTGCATCTCATCCTTTTGTACAATTTTTAATCACTGAGATATAGTTTTAAATAATAAAATTTCTCATAATCTTTTAGGACAAGCTTTTTTGAGTGAGCAAATTGCATCCTAATACTTGCCTTTTAAAACAGAGACAAACAAACAATGATATAGCCTCTTTCAATTTAATATGCATTAAATATTGTTTTGTTTACTGTTACTATGCTCAATATACAACATAAAGTTAATACTCAAAGTTGGTCATCTGCGTTGAATAGACATTGTATTCTCAAAAAGTCACTAACAAAGTAGAGTATGCAATATATAAGATTCCACCTGACCAGCATGACAAGATCCTATGCCTTTGATCACCTGGGGAAAAGCATGGACTGCTACACTTATGTCAACATGTCCTATTTGGACTCTAGCTTGATGTATGAAATATAGCAATTATAAATGTAAATCAAGGACTTCTAATTGATTCATAAGTTTCATTTAACCCTGGAAGAGAAGAGTCCCTTCAAAGAAGAGAATAATCATTCTCCTCAAATGAGGAGAAACATTAAAAGAGGAATCCATGATACTATAATTAATTCCAGGTACTTGGGGAGATATAAAACCATTACCAGCCTCAGCTCAAAAGATGTTGGCTCAAATAGGTTAGAATGTACTCTGGATAACTTAGTTACTGCTTTGGTTGCTAAACTCACACAAAACTCTGTAAATGTTTTGGTCTTAATAACAATGTTGCTCTGTTTTTTTAAACCAGCTATGGGAAATTCAGTACTGACAGATCTTGGACTTCTATAACCCAGTACAATATCTTGTCTCACTTGAATGAAATTGTTATATACCTGAAAAAATATCTCATGGTATTCTTTGTTGTCTTAGCAGAATAACTGTTTCCTTATCATAGTATTTAATAGGTCACCATCCTGTGAAATTTGTTTATAAAAGAGCTATTCCTCTTGATAAAAACTGTGATAATTCAGTGAACCTTCTCTCTAAGGCAAAATTTGATGTTTTGCATTCTCTTTATAGGGTTTCCCTGGACTAGCTCTATGGCCTTAGAAAACTATTATGAAACTCACTTATGCTATCTTAAAAAGTATTAGCCATGCCTCCATGGCCGTTAATATGCTTACTAAAGAACAAAAACAACCTTGTAAAGCCATACTTGACATTCATGCTGCAATTGATTGTCTGGTATTGTTACACCATAATGGATATTCAAAGTTTAATTACATGTGTTCCTTCAATTTAAGTGATAATAGTAATTTTATTTGAAAAGGGTTCAATTACCTTAAAGATATCATTAATAAGGTCCAACAAGATGATTGATGTTTAGACTTGATGGATTGGATAATTTCATGTTTATTCAATTTCATCTGTGTCAAAAAATATTCATAGGTGGATATTTACTGATGTTGGCACTGGCTGTTTTCTATAGCTGCCTTATTTTTTGCACCGACCAGCATTAAGAAGATAAGTAACATTATTTATTCAAAAGGCCTTTAAAAAGGAGGGAAGACTGTAAGTATTCTGACCTTGGAAATAGACAGGAAAGTGCGGGGGTGATGATAACTGGCACCATGATATCCACAATTAGTAATGCCTAGCAGTTTCTCCCTGAAGCTATTGAGACAACTCTATAGGTGAACTATCTAGTTTCTCTGGTAATGTTGTTAGGGAAAAAGGGCTCTATGTTTGTAGTAACTGTACCTTATCTTGGTTAGCTAGCACTTGGGGTTAAAATAACACTAGGTTAGAATGTAGTCATGGTAACAGAAGCTATGTAATTCTGGAGTATACTATGTGCAGCCATGAAGAGGAGTGGCCAGTATTTTTTTTTCCTTTTTTTCTTTTCACTGTGGGTGTGTCTCTCTCTTCTGTTAGCTTCTTTACAGGTTTCCTCACAACATTTGTAACTGATCATGCTGGCCCTCACAACAAGAGGTAAGTTTTGATGGTTAATCTGAATGAACTGAGATATCAGTAAAGAAGAAAACTGAAGAGTACAAAGAATTTGAAAATGTAATAAATGTAGGGCAGTATGTGTTCAATGATTAATATCAAAAGAAATAAAGCTAAGCTTCTGAAAATTTTTTTCTGCTGAATAACTACTCTTTCAACATTTTTTAGTTTGGTTTTCTCCATTTGAACTTCTCAACTCTGTCCCCTGCTATGTGTAGGCTACAATAGTTTACATCACTAAATCATGCTAGGTACTATTTATCTAAAGTGAAGGATGTATAACACACTGAGAAAGAGAAAGATTAAAGTGCAAAATAATATATATTAAAGAGTAAAATATCTATACTAAAAATGCCCTTTTTCTTTGAAACACAAATCTAAAACTCATTCTTATCGAGAACTTCCCAGAAGATACAAGATAAGTAAATTAAATAATAATTATTAATTAAAAATTTTAAAGGAAAATTAAACTTACCAAGAAAGGCAAAGTTTCTATAGTTCTCTAACATCACATCTTTATATAAGTTTTTCTGAGCAGGCTGAAGGCATTCCCACTCCTCTTCAGTAAAATCAATGGCTATGTCCCTGAATGTTAACGGTACCTGAAATAAGAATATGTAAATAAATAACACATTGACCACATGAACTTTTGCACAGTCTGTAAGGTAATCGAAGTTGAAATGAGAGTTAGTAGACTATCATGTAGGTGGTTTTGGAACACAATGATACTATTATCTACTTCTGCAGATAAAGTGATTTAAGTTCAAAAAAAATATAATCTGCATTTATGAAACACAATATGAAACTCAGACATTACTACAAAAATATATATTTTGTAATTTTTTAATATTATGATCTAAAATATAAATATTGTTCAGATGAGAAAATTATGGTAATTAAAAAAGAGAATCCTCAAATTTTAATTGTACAACCACTAATCAGAGATTTACTAAAGTGTAGAATCTTATTTGTAATTTCTCTGATGGAGCTGGCTCTTCTGAATATGTAGTGAGATCTCTAACAATGATATAAGAGAAATTTTGAAATTTTACAAGGTAGACAGACCACTTAATTGAAATATTTAACAGTGAATTTTAGTTCAAACATTATATGGTACTTATGTATGTTATTAATATAAAAAATAGCAAAAGCAATCCTGTTTGGATTTTCCTTTTTATAATTTTAACAATTTATAACATACAAAATAATCTATACATATGCATAAAAACTTTGTTTGATGTATATATTATATGATGTTTATAATAGAACATACATATCAAACAAATATAATTTGTTTTTTATTTTTTTGATTCTTCTAATTCTACCTGATTGTAAAATCAATTTTTATGACATTATGCAAGCATAAGATATATCTTATCCTAATTAAAATCCTGTTCGCGTTGGTTGCTATCATGGTAGGATTTATATATGTATCTTTAATATTTTCATCCCCTTCCCTTTTATTTGTTTATTTATTGTTTACCATTGTGAAATCTACTGATTTTTTTCTTACCCTTTTCCGCTTTATGAGCTTTAGATTTCACATATCAGCAAAAACTTTCAACCTTTACTTTTAAAGAAATGGTTTGTTTTACTTAGCAATAAAATCTCCAGATTCATCCATTTACTGACAAATGTCATAAAGTCATTCTTCTTTATGACTGACTCATAGTTTATTGTGTACATAGCATAAAGCAACAATTTTTTATCCTGTCATCACTGAATGGACCCATTTATCATGGAATGGTTGGCTTTATAGCTTAGCTATTGTGAATTTTGCTGCTATAAATATTAATGTGACAGTGTCAATGTAGTATGCTGATTTTATGTTCTTTGGGTATATACTGTACAGTAAAAAACTGGGCAAAATTGTGGTTCCATTTATTTAACAATATCCATGCAGGTTTTTATGTTTCACTTAGACCTCCATACAGCTAAAAAAATGAAATTCATCTAAACCTGAGGTTGAAATAAAACATACAAAAAATATTCAGCCATAAAATGACTAGAATTTATTATCAAATCATGCATTACAATGAAAAGTAAATTTTATAAACTAAAAGTAAGAAAATCTAAAAAAAATGAGCAAAATTAGAAGCTATTAAAGATAAACATAGCAGAGAGAGAGTCACCAATATCCAGGTTGGTGCTTTTAAAAAGCAAATAAGCCAGGTCTAGTGATAGATAATTTTAGTTCCAGTGACTGAGGAGGAAAAAAAAAGATCAAAAGTTCTAAGACAATATTTTATATATATATATATATATATATATATATATATATATATATATATATATATATTATTGAGCAACTTAGTGAGCACTTAGCAACCCAGCAAGATTCTGTCTCTAAATAAAATATAAAAAAAGGACTGAGGATGTGGCTTCATGGTTAAGCACTCCTGAGTTCAATCTTCAGTACAAATAAATAAAAAGCAGATACAATTTAAAAAGCACTAGCAAATTTGAAAATTCAACAAATAAAAATTATATCAATTATACAGTTTATAATTGCAAATGTATGCCTATATACTAAATTCTCACTTGATGGAAATACACTCTGGAAAATTTCTCCTAAGAATCTTCTGCAATTTTCCAATTCTCTGAATTTAATGACAAGAATCTAGATGGTATAGACTAGTACATGGCTAAGATATTTGCTATATCCACTGTTGTAGATAAAGTCTCCTCCTGACCAAACTACCATGATGCCACATGATTGATGTTATGAAATTAAATCAATCAGAGTAAACCTCATTATAAAATAAATGGTGGAACTACAAAAAACAAGAACAACAAAACTCTTTATAAGTCTCTTGTTATTTAGGCAGTGATACGTAATGAAGATTACAGTGCAGGGAAGAGAAAAAAATGGTATTCATTTCAAAGAACGATGCTAGGATATTGGGAAAAACAGTGTGATAATAAAATGCTATTTTATGCCTTCACTCATAAAATATTACAACATATTTTGACACTTTAAATTCTGAATATAAGTTATTAATAAATAGTACTGAAATATATAAGAAAGTACAAAGCTCAGAAGTTTTCATACAAAAGATAGGGTGCATATGGTGGTGCACACCTGAAATATCTTCTATTCTGGAGTCTAAGAAATGAAGTTGAAAATTTAAGGCCAACTGAAGAAATTGAGCAAACCTCATCTGAAAAGAAAATTTAAAACAGAATTGAGAATATGCTCAGCAATAAGACACTTTGGTTGAATCCCTAATATCACAAAAGAAAAACAATAGTTTTTGTTTTCAAAATTATACAATATAATATGTGTAAATTTATGAATTACAAAATATTAATAAAAAATCTATTCATCAAATTATTACATTAAAGGTACAAAAGTGACAAGGTAAAAAAATCTAATTTCCTCATATAATCAAGAAACAAAATATAAAACAGATTGCAAAAGAAAAGCAGAATAAATTCTTGAAGAGACACTTTTAAAAGGATATATCTAAGTGTTCAATAACCATACAAACTCAAAATCTTTAGAAATTAGGTAACATTGAATAAAATCACATCATATAGATGAATTAAATAGTATTGATGAATTTGTGGAATGAATGCATTCACAAAAGTGGGAAATAATAATTTAAGCTTTTATTATCCATTTGTACAAACTGTTTTGTATATGATGTACCCACACAAGAAACAGAGACTAAAATTACAACAACTGTACATATGAGAATACAGCCATATTCCTCCAGTGTTGAAACCAAGGGGCATGGTTACAGAGAAAGAAATAATTATTAATTAATTTTATAAATAGTAAATTTAAAGAACTAGAATTATTGTTGATGTATTATATTCAGTTTGACAAAACTACAAAATACCATGTATGTTTTATGCCAATGTCACATGAATATTGCATTTCATATGCAAGTATATTTAGAAAATGAATATGCAATATTTGAGAAAATAAAAATATAGAAAAGCATATAAAAGACCCAAATATTCAACATATTTACAAAGGATAAATCTATTATAAAAATGACCATTTTCCCAAGTTAACCTATAATAATAACTGGTCAAAATTTTACCATGCTTTAGTTTTTGTTAAAGAAGAAATCAAAGCAAAAACTTCTAAGATTTTCCTGGAAATTTAAATGTATACAAAATTAGCCAAGAACTCTCTCATATATAAGAGCAAATGTACTAGTGATTATTACCTGACACTAATACATGTTATAATATTGCAACAGTGTAGTAATTTTAAGATAAAGAAATCACAATACGGAAAACTACATAGGGCAATTATATGTAGGCAAATATCTTTTTATTGTTAAGTATTATAAGTAAATAAATCAAAACATATAAATAAAATATTTAATATGAGTGAAAAAATTGTATTCATTTCAACCTCAATCCAACATCAATGTAGATGTTAGAACCATAGGCACAGATCACAAGTAGGGACTTGTGTGCAGAATGTGTGTGACACTGGAATTATACACAAGCATCCACCAAACAGTAGATATAAAGAGAGATAATTTTAAAAATAAAATAAAAATAAAAGCAGAATATAAGCCTCCCTCTGTTTATGAATATACCAAATAAATATTTACTCCTGTTTTGACTCCTTCTTAAAACTGTAAAGGAATTAGAGGCACACAGATTGGAAAACTGAAAAAAAAAAATATATCGACCAAGAGATAAGTAGAATGCACTTGAAGATTTTCCTGATTTGAGCAATATGCAAAATTACTAGAACAAAATGCCCAAATCCAGTGTTAATATAAATAAAGGAAGATTGATTTGGTTTTGAACTATATTATTTAACTCTAAATTGCCTGTAGTTTAAATGCTAATTTATCTGTACACAGAGAGGAAGAAATAAGATATACATGAGTATCAACTCCAGAGGGAAAGATAGTGGTTTTCTATGGTCATGCAAGATCCGTGGGCTTTATTCCATTAGACTAGAGTGGAAAATGTGTTAAATCTTAAGGAAACTTCTTAATCCCTTAGAGGGATTTGCCAACATTCTCTAAAAATGCAAAGAGCTGTTGCTGATAGTTCAACTTTTATCTAGACAGTGCCAAAAAATTAACAGGGAAATACAGACCACCACTGAAAACTGAAGTGTCAGTTCAGCACTTCCTCAGCTCTCTCACCCAGCTCACTTTACTAATAACACCAGAACTAACCAATTCTTTCTGTAAGTAATTTTTCCCCATATTAACTTTTTCCATTCAATAGACTATATCTGAAACCTCAGAGCATTGAAAGCACTGGTAACTGTGCAGGTGCAAATCTCCCTAGATCAAAAAGGAGTGGTTTCACATTGGTGTGCAAACATTCTAATGGGCTAAAATCTCAAATATTATGGAAGAAATATGGTTACAATCACAGATAGCTCTTTATTTCTAAAATAGGTGTATATCTTTTTTTTTCCAGTGAGCATAAGGCACCCTGGAATCTAAAAAGCTTACATCAGAATTTTAGTGCACAGGCCAACTATAAGATCTTCTGCATTAGCACAGCTGTTAGAATGGCAACTCTCAAAAAGTGGAATAGTATGTAGTACTCCAAGTGTATTGATATGGTAGAAAGAAACACTGTGCTAGACAATAAAATTAGTGGACATTAAAAAAAAATGGAAGTTGAGAGTTCTCTCAGTTACTTCCTTGAGAAACTATACTATCTACATTTATACTGCTTTTGAATAAAATAAGCCCCTAATACTGGTCTGGACTTATGAAAGGCATTAGATTTGACAGGTGTGGGATCCTCATATTACATACGTTCTGAAACACAGTTCCAGGAAAATACCAGAGTAGAGAATGAGAATGCTCTCATATACATTTCACAAAAGAAAATCTGAGCATAAAGACACTCTGACAGGTTGGCTGCCCTTGGAGACACAAAGAAAGAATAGAAACACATGATTTTTCAAGATCAAAGGATTCTTCTTTACTTTTCAATCATGTAAAATGCTCATAAACAACAACAACAAAATATTTGCTTTTGATTTTTTTCTATGGTACTGGGGATTTGAAACAGGAGCATGTTAATTCTGGGCAACATACCCAGCCATGTTTTAAAATTTTGAGACAGGTTTTTCTAATTGTCTAATTGGTCTACCTAAGTTCCTGATGCTTACCATGAAATTGCAATCTTTCTTACTTAGCCACTTGACTCTCTGGAATTAATATGCAAGTATCATTGCACCCAGAAGAAAAAAAAAAAGATTATTTTAAAAGTCTCATCCAGTTTTTGGTATAACAATTGAAAATACCATGTTCATTTGAAATTTAATATGGGTAAAGTAACTGATAATACTGCAAAAATGTAACTGATAATACTGGGAAAGGGGGAAGTTGTCATTGAACAGTAAGCTAAAATTTTATATATAAATACAACTCACAATACTGGCACACAAATTTAAAATCACACTCAGCAACTGTCTGGAGATAAAAAAAAAAGTACCAGGTATGTAGCTAAATGGTACAGTACCTCTGGCTCAATCCACAATACCACAATCTTCATAAAGAAGGAGAATGAATTCAGGAGTAAAGAAAAACTGAGATACCTATAGAGTATCTCATCCCTCTCCTGAAGGAAAAATACATGGAGTTGTGATTGTGATGATCTCGTGACTCCAGAATCCAAAACACAATCTGAGAAGATTCGGAAATATTGCCACAAATGTTCTCAAATAGAATTTAAGGTAGGGGATGAAGATATTCTATAGAATACAATAGGACTTGCAGGGTCTACTGTTAATATATGGTCAAGTTGACTGGCCAGTGGAGATTCATGGCTGACCTTTCTCAAAAGAAGACACAGGACTGGAGAAACCAAAGATTACACCAGGGATTCTAGCCAACCATTGCCAGTTCCCACCATAGTCAGTGCAGCCAGTTTCAACCAGACTCACCATCCAGTCTCAGGATTTCACTGCACACTCATCATTTACTGTATTTTTAGGAACCAAGTGTCCTCTCTCTAAATCACACAGTACCTATACAGGAGAAAAAATCAGGTTCACTGAACATAAGTGAGGGAGCCTAGAAATGGATACCCACACTGGCAGGCTTCACACCAGATGGCCAAAACTTGCTTCTCTTTACTGAATATGTGTGGATTGGACAATGCTTATATAAGGGCTTCTGATTGGACATAACTTATGTCATCATATACTCAATCTGAGCCTAGTGAGTTTTTTGAGTGACAGGAGATAACATCAAATCTAAAAATAAATGATGTCAAGATTGTAGGGTCTTGTCTGTACATTTACTTTTTTTTCTTTTGAGACTACAGCTAATTTAAGGCTAGGTATCCTTGGAGAAGTAAAATCCAGCCAACCCAGAAAAGCATTTGCATTTAAACTTGCATATGAAGCCTTTTGAATTTGTAGATTATATATGTAAATATATTATTTATGGAGAAAAATAATACAGTGACAATCCCGTAAAATTTCAGTTAACTTCTCTTGTATGGAAACAGATTGAGCATTAAAATTATATGAGGTGAAAAGTTAATTATTTTTTTAGAATTCATATAAAAAATAGTAAAAGTTGAATTTTATAGTATAACCCATAATTTCCACTATTTGAAAATCCCCATTATGTATTTAAAATATTCCTAATAAAGTAGATGTATTTTTGGAACAGCACCCTTAAATTGTTGACAACTCTAAATTGTTGACACCAATCTGGAAAAGAATAAGGAGATTCCTTAGAAAACGTGGAAAGGAACCAAAATTGATCCAGCTATTCCACTCCTCAGTTTAGACCAACAAGAGCTAAAAACAGCATAATACAGTGGCATGTCCACATCAATGTTCATAGCAAAATAATTCACAATAGGTAAACTATAGAACCAATCTATATGCTCTTCAAGAGATGAATGGATAAAGAAAATATGATCTATATACACAGTGAAATATTACTGAGCATAAAGAGAATAAAATTTTGGAATTGGGAAGTAAATGGATAGAGTTGGAGAATATCATGTTAAAGAAATTAAACCAATCCACTAAACCAAAGACCTAATGTTTACACTGCTAAGTGGATGCTGATCCACAATGAGTGAAGTGGAAGGTAGCATGGAAGAAATGAAGAAACTTTGAATAAGACAAAGGGGAGGGAAGTGTTGGTAAATGGTATAGAGGTAAGTAAGATGGTGGAATGAGATGGAAATATTTTGTACACAGAGTTACATGGGTTTTGTAATTATACTTTCTGTATAAGAGAAATAAAATTTTGTTCTCCACTTGTGTACTATGAAGTGAATTGCATTCTGCTCTAATAGCAAATTATAACAAATTAATAAATTAATTGATTTTTAAAAATTCAGGAAAGAGACTTGCCTCCCCCCAGATCTATACATAAACATATATATATATTCTATGTATAACATGCACATATTTAATATATATTATTTATAAACATTTTTTTCATATTATTTCAATTTTTTAAATAAATGATAACAGAAGCATTACAATTCTTATTCCATATATAGAGCACAATTTTTCATATCCCTGGATGTATATAAAGTATGATAATACCAATTTGTGTCTTCATACATGTACTTTTGATGATGAACTCTATTACATTCCACGATACTTGCTAATCCTTTGCCCCCTTTTTTTTCTTCCCACCTTTCTGTTTTATCTAGAATCCATCTATTTCTCTCATGCTCCCCCTCCCTACCACATTATGAGTCAGCCTCTTTATATCAGACAAAACATTTGGCATTTTTTTTTAAATTGGCTAGCATCACTTAGCATTATCTTCTCCAATGCTATCCATTTACGTGCAAATGCCAGATATGATTATACACCTAAAAAACTCAAAAATCTCCACCAGAAAACATCTAGAACTAGTAAATAAATTTAGCAAACTAGCAGGATATAAAATCAACACCCATAAATTGAAGGCATTTCTGTATATTAGTGAAAAATCTTCTGAGAAAGAAATGAAGATAACTACCCCATTTACAATAACTTCGAAAAAATAAGATACTTGGGAAGCAACTTAATGAAAGAGGTGAAAGATTTAAACAACAAAAACTACAGAACCCTAAAGAAAAAAATTAAAAAAAATACCATAGAAGATGGAAAGATCTACCTTGCTCACAAATAGGCAGAATTAATATAATCAAAATGACCATGCTACCAAAGCACTATACAGATTTACTGCAATTCTGATCAAAAGCCCAATGGCATTACTCATAGAAATAAAAAAAGCAACCATGAAATTTATCTGGAAAAATAAGAGACCAAGAATAGATAAAGTAATCCTTAGCAGGAAGAGTGAAGCAGGTGGCATCACTATACCAGACCTTAAACTAGACTACAGAGCAATGGTAACAAAACATCATGGCATTGGCAAAAAAAAAAAAAAAAAAAAAGACTGGTAGACGAATGGTACAGAATAGAGGACACAGAGACTAACCCACAAAATTACAATTATAATATATTAGACAAAGGTGCCAAAAACATGCACTGGAGAAAAGATAGCCTTTTCAACAAACCATTATCTCTCACCATGCAGAAAACTCAACTCAAAGTGTATCAAGAACCTCAGAATTAAACCAGAGACTCTACATCTAACAGAATAAAATGGAGGCTCTAATCTTCATCATGTGGGATTAGGCCCCAAATTGTTTAATAAGACACCTATAGCATAAGAATTAAAACAAATAATTAATAAATGGGATGGAATCAAACTAAAAAGTTTATTCTCAGCAAAAGCAACAATCTGTGAGGTGAAGAGAGAGCCTACATCCTAGAATAAATTTTTTACCTATCACACATCAGATAGAGCACTAATCTCTAGGGTACACAAAGAACTCAAAAAGCTAAGCAAATAATGATGATGATGATAATAATAATAATAATAATAATAATAATAATAATAATAATAATAACAACAACAACAACAACCCAATCATGAAATGGGCTAAGAATCTAAACAGAGAATTCTTAGAAGAGAATATACAATCAATTAACATTTTTTTATATATCTGATTGGTTATGGTGCCCCCTTCAAAAGGCCAAGCATAGTTCTGGTTCAGTTTCTAAGGAAGGGGAATACAAGAAAGAAGTATTCTCAACTCTCCTTTATAAATTATTAAATACAATTTTCTATGTCATTTTCTAAACATAGCTGAACATGGAAAATATTGGCTTGAAGTAGAGAACATTTTTATTAGAAACACAGTGTAAAAGAAAGACAAAAAATCATAATTATTTGCACCACATTGAACCATAAGAGAAATGGAACCTGGAGTTCAGAAAAGAAAGATTCAAACTTTTATACTTGGGAATGTGGATGACGTGGATGCCTAAAGTGAAAAGATTATTACAAGCTTTTGAAAGAAAATTCATGTGAGTGGCAGATAATTAGAATCTGCACAGTGTCTCCCAGGGCTTTGTCAGCTGTGCACTACAGTACACACAGGTATTCATAGTGTCCATGAAGAGCATTATTCATCTGTACCCTCTAAAATTATTCACATAGTATATGAAAAAACATGTGTATGTGGATACTAAATGGCAATTCAGCAGACAAGAGAAAACTACCCAGAGACAGAATTGTAGAAATTTCTTCAAAGATCATCAATGTATATTTAGCTCCTGACACAGGGATGTCAGTCTGGGGAAATATTATTTTCTCTCCATTTTGAAGAGAGTGCATTGAGAATACATTTCAGGGGCAACACAAATACTTTTTTTCTGTCATTTTAAGAAAATCTTCAAAAACAGAGCTCAGAAGACAGATTTCTTAGATGGGTAAATGCCGGGAGATTACAAAATGAAAAAAAAAAAAAAAAAAAAAAACACATCAGTGGCCCTGAGTGACTCAGTAAGGAAATAAATCTAAAAGGCTTATTAGAAACTGAAAAGGATAAAAGTAAGTATTTCTAAAAATAAATATGTTCATTAGTTGCTATCTCCACAACATGTCATTAAGTAAAGGACAAATTATGTATAAATATTTCTAGGAGTGGCCAAATTTTATTCCATATGATTTTATATTAAACTCCAAAATCCAGATAATAGAGTTAATGATTCACTGCCAAAAATATTACAGAAAAAAATTTTAATGAGTGGATGTTTAGTAAATATGTCATTTAACAATTTTATTACCATATGATTTTAAATAAATTTAATCACTTTCATGGAGCCATAGTGTAGAGAAATTTCTTATTTATTTTTCCTGTAGTAATTAACAAAGATAAGCCCTAGAATCCACTTTAAATAACCTACCTTTACAATCATACAAAAAATCTATAATAAAAGATGAGGAAAGAAAAATGTCAATTTAAAAAAATAATTTAAAACTTTTTCTTTTTCTTGAAATCAATCGCTAGCTGCATTTTTAGATTCTTTTCTCATCTTTTAAGCCAAAAAGATATAAAGGACAGAAGTTTGAACTACAAATTTATACATGAGATATGTTTATTAAGTATAAAATTCAAAAACTTTAGAAACTTAAGAAATACAAAATAAAAACCCATCATGGGAAAAATTAAGTAATATTGATAAACATTTAAAACAAATCAATAATCATTAACTCAAAAGAAGTTTAAATTAGTATCTATTTGTAGAAACTATTTTTCTATTGAATATACATGATACTCCCCATCACAGAGACTTACTGAAATTAGAGCATATGTGATCATGATAACATATAAGTACTCAATGGTACTCACCCAAACACTTGAAGCCCAAGGACACGGCTCGATACAATATACATCATGGAAGAGATAAATAATAATCTGTAGGAAAAATGCTAACTAGAGCCAGTTACATTCCATAATATATCCAGTTTACAAAAGAGCATAAAACACTATGCATAAATTTTACATAGGTGCCTTATGCAAGTGGTATTTCATATTGTACATTTTTAGAAACTAAATATGTAGAAATTATGAGAAAATGAAAGTCACAAAAAGCACATAAAAGACTGAATTATACATCCCATGTACAGAGGATAAAACTCATCATTATAAAGATGATAATTTTCTTTCAAATTAAACAATATATCTCACCAAAATTGCTATGTACAAATATGAACATATCACATGAAGTCTACTTTTATGTGTATTCTATGAAGCAATAATTTTTTAAAAAATGATAAATAAATATAAGATAGAAGAAAGTAGGAGAATAGGGAAAAGGGAACTACTGGATTCCTAAGGGGGGCAAATTATATTCCATGTATGATGGTTATGTCAAAATAAACCTGACTATTAAATACAACAATAATGCAATAAGCATAAATTTTAAAAATTCATCTACAAAGTTATAAGTAACTTTAGTCAAAAACCTTTTCAATTATAAGAGCAAAAAACGAACTTATCATGACCTACTATTCATAGATATTGTGAAATTATAATATTACAATAATCATCAAAGAATCACAATATAAATAAGATCCCCATATGAACACATATATATGTAAAAACAGTATGCTTTATTGCAATAGAAAATTCTAGATAAATCAAACCATAACAAAAATAATCTCAGCAACTTAGCTAGGGCCTTTCTCAAAATAAATTTAAACCTGTTAGGGCTGTTTACGGGTGAAGAGTCCTTGCTTCCCCAATGCTGAAGTATAACACCAGAGAAGTGTGCCAAGGCAGGTTTAGAGTGGAAAGTAGAAGCTTTATTAGAGGACAGTAGAAAAGACTTTTCCCAAGAAGAAAAAAGGGGGCCAAAGAGGTAGAATCCATGAAAGGTATTTTTTTTTAACTAAGGTCTTTTTAGCTCTTTTATAGCTAAGGTCTTCCTTCAGCTATCCCTCATTCCTATCACATTCCTGTCCTTTGTTCTGTTATCTTGCAGTGTTGGAATGTAGGTGGGAAGACCCAAAGTGTGGAGGACAGGTGGGCTGAAGGAGTAATCTGCTCAGGAAGGGCTTTTGGATTAGCATCCTCATGTTTGCCTTGAGCTGCTTCATTAAAATTTTCTTGCAATGGGCTCAGGGCCTTGGGGACATTTTCAATTCCCCTTATTCTTGACTCCACCCTCAATATGGTGTTCATTCTTGATCTTACTGGCTATTAGACCCAATTTACCTAAATACACTAACTACCTATCTGTAAATCTGGCTCCACTTCCAAGGATATGGCTAAGTAGTAAAGTATCCCTGAGTTCACCTAACTTTTACAAAATAATAATAATGAAGAAAGTAAAAATAAAAGAATGTCAAAATGAAAATTAGCTAGCCCAAAAGGAAATTAGGTACCATAATGACAAAATGACAGCCTCTCTCCTGCAGGAAAATTGCCCTTGGAGATTTGATTTTGATAATTATTCCACCTGTAAATCTCCAGAATCTGGTAAGACACTGGGCTGCAGGAACACACCTGCCACATAGTATTTTATGCAGATTCTGAGGATGCCCTCTGTGCTTAAGGAAGGCAGCAAAGAGTCTCTGCCAGTGACATGTTCCCAACCTGGTTGTCCAGTAGGACTTAGGACATAGTGGCCCAGTGGAGGACTTAAGCCTGCAGACTCCAGAGACTGCCCAGGGTCCCAATCTGCTAGCTCCTGTTTTCAACACAGCCAGTCTTGTGGTTCCAATAGCCTTTCTCCCCCAGCCTCCCTTGCTAGGCCAATGCACACTCACCATTTCCTTGTTCTCAGGAGTAGGGCTACTTGGGATCCTCAGTTCCTGCACAGCAGAACAACCTGTGACTCTGAAGTATGAGACTACAGATGGCAAAAATGGAGGACTCAGGAGATTAGAAGTGAAAGCCCACCCTCCTACTCCCTGATGACACACAGGATTGGACAGTTCCCACAAAATGCTCTTGATTGGAAGGGACTTCAGATCATGAACATTGGATCTGAGAGAAGTGAGCCCTTTTTTGAGTGACAGGGAATATTATCCAATCCAGGCAAGAATAAGGGCTAGAATCTCAGGTCATTGAGTGCTGGGTTTTTTTTTGTTGTTGTTGTTTTTTTAATCTGAGAAATGTACCCCAGTGTCTCAGGCTGCTGTTATTTTAAGACAAGGTTGTTTTCCCATAAGTGGGAACTAATTTAAATTTAAACTTACATATAAAGTTATTTCAGTTTATGAATTATATATGTTTGTATATTTTTCAGGAATTAATATAAAATAATGACAATAATTATAAAATTTTATTTATTGATTGATTGATCTCTGTTCTTTTTAGGTGACAGATTGAAGTTTGAACTGGGAAGAAACCCCCTAAAGTAAAAATGCCCAATAAAAACAAGACATAAGGGGCTGGGATTGTGGCTCAGCAGTAGAGTGCTCAACGCCCATGTGCAAGACCCTGGGTTCAATACTCAGTACCACATAAAAATAAATAAGTGAAATATAGGTATTGTGTCCAGCTATAGCTAAAAAAATACATAAAAAATCCATATGGTATAAGGTGAGAAACCAGCCTCTACCTCAGAGCAAAGACTGTTGAAAGAAGGGGGCTTGACTCTTGTCCTTGAAAACACACACAGAGCACTCCTAGGCTCATACCCAACCTGCTGAGTTGTTTATCTACAAATAACAGGAGACATCTGCTGGGCCTGGTGTCTGTGACTCAGTCAGGCTAGGTGGGGATCCATAGCAACCCCTTAGCAGCCAACCAATCAGCATGAAGCAGGGAAAATTCCTGGGATTCCAAATGACCCTTACACTAGTTTATGGTGGTTGATAACATTTTTGGAAACCATACAATTCAGCATACACTCCCCTTGTGGCCTAAGCCAGTCTGTTCAAATGAATACCCATCTTGTACTAATTAATCATGCTTACCCAACTTGTTTCCACCAGTGAATGTGCTAATCATGTTTTACAGTTGTTTATGATTTTTCCAAGGTGTGTGATAATTTGCTAAGAGATGCTATGATGTATGTGGGGTTCCTGCCTTCCACAAAGAGTTATAAAACTGCTAACCCTGGGCTCAGGGCCTCTAAGCCACCAGTTGCTGTGTGTGTGGAGGACTGAGATAGATTGCAATAAACATCTCTTTGGTGCTTACATCGATCTTGGTCTCTGGTGGTCTTTTGGGGGTCCCATATTTGAGCATAACAGTCTCTCCTGAAACCCATGGGAAAAGAAGACACCATTCCAGTTCTCTAGGACTGTAGTTTTATAGCACAAAAGGTTGCAAAAGGGGGGTGTCTTGAGAACTTACACGAATAACAGGATTTTCATAAGCATAATACAAATGCAGGTAGTAGGTTAATGGTCTAAATGGTTCATCACTTAGGGAGTAAATTTAGATAACAACATCAGAATTTATGATGCATCACTAAAGTTTCAGAGTGAGTTGTTATTTGGTCAGGGAAAGCCAGAATTTATGAGTCATCTCTAAATTTTCACAGAGGGTTTTTATCTCATCAGGGAAAACCAGACATGGATGAGTTCAAGGCACTGGAAGGCATTTCAAGCAAGGTTACAAATCAAGGTAATTTATAATGAAGCAGAAATTAACTTTTCATGCCTTTGTGATGAGATGGCTTCCAGTCTTAAATAAAAATTAGGCTGGATTTTTCACTTGCTATAGCCATAGCTTTTAAAGTATATGTTTCATATTTTAAAAGTATGAGCATTAAATTATTAATAAAGATTAATACTAATTTTTAAAAGACAAAATAAAATAGGAAATTAGATATTTGTTATTAAATGCATAAAAATTTTGATTAATATATCGATAATATGAACATGGAAAATTTTGACAATGATAAGAAGACATTTAATATAAGGGCTTCAATATTATAAGTCCTTATGTTCAGTGGGTCATCCTTCAATGATTTTTTCATTTTTTAGGTCATTTTGAATTACACTTCTTCAAATGTTTGTGAAGTTTATAAATTTAAGATTTTGTATTCTGTAAAGTAGAAAAATGGCAGATTTGAGCTTCTGTCAGAATTTTAAACTTCTAAGCCATGTGGGGCATCTTAGCACTTAATTTTCATATTTGCACACAGTCCAATTCTATAGAGGAATGAGTTGGAGACATAGTATACTGTCCTGAGAAAAGAGAAACATAGTCTACTATCCTGAGTAAAGAGAAATTTCCTTAGGCTATTTCTAAAGCTTTCAACTTTTCTAAATTTTCAGAATTTCTGGTGATTTTAAAAATTATTTATTTTAACAAATGAATAGTTTGAAATTAATTATCTATCTTTCCTGCATTATTTTTCACTTTCATTGATTTTTTTTAAAGAAGTAACAGGACATATTTCCAAAAGTCTTCCATGTATATTTAAAGTTATGATTCCAATGATCAAGATAGAAAGCAGGAGCAAAATATCATCTAGTTTGGTGGTTCTGCCTCAAACTAGAGAGTTACTTATTTCTGCCATTATTCACTAGGTTCCTGAGGTTCCAGAAATCACCAACAAAGATGAAAGCCTTTTTAGTTTGTTTCTCACAACCAATTCAAGCTAACATACACTAGTAGCACTATAGTTTCAGATCAAAGTGTGTTTCTAAATAATAAAATATCTATACATAAACATATAAATAAATATAAAATAAAATATAATATTAAACAGATTTTTTTTCCTTAATAATCATTTTGTAAATATTTCCCTTTAGACACAGTTCTGGAAACAAAGTGTCACAAATAAGACATAAATCCTACATTGGTACACAGAGTAATTAAGGCACATACTAAGAGCTTGGTTTAAAACATAGAGACAAAAATAACTAGAGAACACCATAGAGAATTATACCTAAGTGCTAAGCAGCAAATTCATAGTCTTTAAGTACATGAAGAGACAAGTTATCATAGCAAATTTTATAACTCAGTTGCTGCTAATATACAGAGATAGAGATATTTATTAAGAGATGGTTTTATGCAGATTTTTGGTTTAAAAAGGGAAAGATCAAATAATGTAGGTGATTCAAACATGAGCAATAATGTTTTTCTGCATTCAGTACCATTTTTGCAGATATATTAATTATAATTAGTTCCAACCAGTAAAATGTAGAAATAGTGTAAAGATAATTCACTATGAGTAAAACTACTTAAAAAGAGAATCAAAACTTCCATTTTTATCCAAATGTTTATTCCTGACAAAAAGACAGCTTCTTTGAACCATTTCTGTAGATATGATTTTTTGTAATAAATATTTTGGTGACTTTTTTGCATATTACTTAATATATTCATGCTTCACATTTTCTCTTTTGTACTATTTTACTACCTATATTCTGAAAGAAATAAAATTTCTACCTCCTAAACCCTCTTGATATTTGAGAGATCTTTTATATCATTTCTATAATGAATACTGTGCTTTCAGTAAGGAATGACTATTCTTATGCACGTGGCTCATTAACAGGAGTTTTGTTGTGTTCTTTGGTTTTATTTACAGTAAAGTTAATACAAAAGGTTAATGTTAAACCAAAACACAAAGTAAAGAGCACCAACTCCAATTTTAAATCAAATTAAATCAAGATTGTATTGTGTAGACAAAAGCTGGCCAGGACTGTCTCTTACAAGACCCCATGCTAGAGATCATCCCCCTGATCTTCAGGAAAATATTTTTACAGCACAAAAAGTTACAAAGGAGGTGGGTGCTAAGGTACCTACAGCTAACAAGATTTTGAAAATCATAATATAAAGGCAGATAGCAGGTTAAGGATCTACATGGCTAACATTTCAAGGGAGGGAATAAATTCAGCTCCAGACTTAGAATTTATGTGCTGCCACTGAGATTTAGAGAGAATTGTTATTGGGTCAGTGGGAGCCAGAATTTATGAGGCACCAGTAAGGTTTTAGAGAGGGTCGCTATCTGGTAAGGGATAGCCAGGCATAGGTGAATTCAAAACACCGGTAGAAATTGCAAGCAAGTTTAAAACATCAAAATATTGTCAGGACAAAGAGAAATTTTTGTTTTCTTACAGAAAACAGAAATAAACTTTTTACCTCTGAAAGCTCTAAGAGAAGATTTTATTTTATGTATTTTCTCATATCTAATGGCTTTTGGTATTCCTTTGTTTGTGAGCATAAATGCGTCTCTTCTGTGTTCACGGGGCTTCCAAACCAAACAATATAGGTAAGCCCTTCTCATAGGGAAGATGTTTCTAACATAGCAAGTTACTACCTTTTAACCCACAGGGTTTGAAAACCATATTATATGATATGAAAGACCCTCCATATGCTTGTTCTTCCAACCATTGTTGGCAAAGACTTACAAAAGTCAATTCATTGCACAGAATGAGTGAGGTGGGTCTCTGCTCTGCAGTCCAGACCAGGAGGTATAAGAGCCCCCAAAGGGAGTTTAGACAGGGCTTTACATGACATAGCTGACAAAATCCTAAAAACAAGAGAAAACATAAATTCAGAGAGAACCATACGCACATAATCTCATTTGACAGAATCAAATTTATTAGAGGAACAGAGGACCGAGGCAAATCTAAAGGGATTTAACTATATTTTCTTTTTCTAAATTGCTATTAATGTCTCCCACAATTATAGAGTTCTGGATCTCCTCAGTTATTACTTTATAATTACCTTCAACCTACAATGCATGAGGCATACTGAATTTACCCTACTCATGTACTTATCACTTATTTTTTTATAGAAATGCATATGAATATGAATATATTTTTCCCACATTTCCAAGATTCAACCCTGAAAATTTCTGTGACATCACTTTCCTGAAATGCATTTTCATTACTTCTTGTCAGTTCATCTAAGTATTCCATATCATGTGTTGGAAAACCCTAAGGCCCTTCTTATTTGACTATTTATAAACTATAATTAAAGGTCAACCTCAATACCTCCACAGAACTTAGGTCTCATTCACCTTTCTCATTCATAGTGCTTTATTTTTAAGTAGGTAGCAGAAATTTTATTTTGAAGAAGAGTAATGATTTAAAGCCATTCAGTGTACTTTAGAGGATCCCAAAAACCTATGGTTGTGGTTCTTAAACAACCTTACCACTGAAAGACCTGGATCAAACTCCAGGTTGGACACTGATACTATGCTTCCAATGGAAATGGTTTCTTGGTTATGAATATTGTCTTTTTCTTTCCCCTATAGTCTTGGAAATGTGTAGATTGTGTGAAGTTTTAGAATCACTATTTTCAACACACTTAGCATGGACCCATTTGATAATAGAAGACATCTATATTCTGAAAAAAAAGACCCTTCACCAAGGCCTAAAGAAGTGATAAAATAGTCTCTGGAAAGAAATAACAGTCATCCATTAGATTATTTTTAAAAAAATACTAAGAATAAGTTTAGTTAGTAATGCATTACTGTACTAGGAAAAGTGATATAAATGCAATTTCAATTTTTAAAGTTGTTTCTGATTACTACAAAGAGAGTATAAAAAGCTGGTTACATGGGCTGGAGTTGTGTCTCAGTGGTAGACTACTTTGCTAGCATGTGCAAAAGCACTGAGTTTGATTCTCAGCAATACATATAAATATTTTTTGGTTTTATTTTTTAAATACAAGACAGCAGAATGCATCGTAATTCTTATTACACATATAGAAAAATTTTTCATACCTCTGTTTTTATATAATGTATGTTCACATCAATTCCTGTCTTCATATTTGTACTTTATTTTTTAAAGAGAGAGAGAAGAGAGAGAGAGAGAGAGAGAGAGAGAGAGAGAGAGAGAGAGAGAGAGAGAGAGAGAGAGACAGAATTTTAATATTTTTATTTTTTAGTGCTCGGCGGACACAACACCTTTGTTTGTATGTGGTGCTGAGGATCAAACCCCGGCCACACTCATGCCAGGTGAGTTCACTACCACTTGAGCCACATCCCCAGCCCCATACGTGTACTTTAGATAATAATGTCTATCACATTCCACAATCCTTGCTAATCTTTACTCAACACGCTTACACTGGCTACTTCACGTAAACTGCCTCAGGGATTTAATGCAGTAATCAAAAAATTTTCTGCAGCCTATGCAGTTCTATTGGAATGGCTATTATCAAAATCTAAAATTGTCATGCATGGTGGAATATGCCTGAAATTCTAGAAGCTATGGAAAATGACACAGGTGAATTGTTAGTTCAAAGACAGCCTCATTAACATAACAAGGCTACAATCAACTTAATGAGAGCCTGTCTCAAAATATAACATAAAAAAGAATGTGGATGTATCTCAGTGATATGCAACTCTGGGTTCAATATTCAGCACCAAACCATTCAAAACCAAGCAAATATCTCATAATTAATAGGGATTCCACGGTACACAAATATGTAAAAATGTTGGTGACATTTTTAAATACATTTAATAAATATATTTTAAATAAATTTAATAAATATCTTTATAAAAGGTTTAAGATTCTTTAAAAGCCCTAAACAAAAATGCACATAATCCACTAGTAATAATTTGGGGTAGAAGTACAAGGTCGTACATGCCTGTACTCCCAGGGGCTTAGGAGAATAAGAGGTAGAAAACTAGGGGTTTATTCTCAAGTTAAAGACCAGCCTCAAGAGCTTGGCAACGTCCTTAGAAACCCAGTGAAACCCTCTCTCAAAAATCAATCAATAAATAAAAGTGTTGGAGGTTGGGTATGTAGCACACTGGTAAAATTCCCTGGGGTTAATCTCCATTATTTAAATAAATAAAAAATATAAATAATAATTCTTGGTAAAAAAAAATGCCATACAATCCGCTAATAATAACTCTGGGTATATATGTAAAAAATTTGGAATACTTTTGCTAAATATATTGCCACACATCTATTTTTATTGTAACTTTATTCACAGTATCTAATAAAAGGAAACAAATGAAGTACCTTTTAGATAGAAAGTATATCAGAAAATGCCTTCCAGCTGCAAAACATCCAATTAGTCCATCCCTTCAGAAGCTACATACTTAAAATTCAAACTGGTCCCTAGAAAAGACTCAGGTAGTGGTGTTTTCTAAATACTCCAAAAAATTTGGAATCTCTGAGAACCTTGTTTCAGATATTCTAAAACTCAGAACTAGGTCATATGGGAAGTCAGAATGAGAACACAACACACAGTAAATTCTTTAATGGGGAATCTTAACTCAGACATTGTCATAAGCAAAAGCAGTGTTGGAGATAAAAAATAGAATCTGTTTCACTATTATGTATTCAAATCAAATATATATTAGAAAAAAGTTAAGGCTACTGGTTAAAATCTACCTATAACAGGTATTAAAAATGTAGCAGGGGCTTGGTGTGTGGGTGCAAGCCTGTAAACCCAGTTGCTGAAGAGGCTGAGGAAGAGTTATCAAAAGTTCAAAACCAGCGTTAGCAGAATCGAGGTGCTAAAAAAACTCAGTGAGATCCTCTCACAAGATAAAGTAAAAAACAAAACAAAACCAAAATCCTGGGGATTTCTCTTAGTAGTGAAGTGTTCGTGAGTTCAATCTCCAATATCCCCAATAAAAAATGTTCCAGGGGGCTAGGGCTGGAGCTCAGGGGAGCTCTTGTCTGACACATCTGAGACACTGGAATTAATTCTCAGCTCCACATATAAGTAAATAAAACATAAGGTCTATCAACACCTTTATATATATAGTACCAAGATATTTACATGGACTGTGATCTAATTTGCCTGTACTTTAGCCCTTAAGATTGAAGTTGGCAAGGTATAATGGTGCATGCCTGTAATATCAGCTGTTCACAAGACTGAGAAATAAAATTAATGAATTCAAAACCAGTCTCATCAATGGTGAGGCACTAAGCAACTCAGTGCAACCCTGTCTCTAAGTAAAATTCAAAATAGGGGTAGGAATGTGGCTCAGCGGTAGAGTGCTCCTGACTTCAATCCCTGGTCTCTCCTTCCCAAAAAATGGGACTGAGTAAATAGTTCAGCTTGTAGAGTGCTTGCCTTCTAAGTATGAGGACCTGGGGTCAATCCTCAGTACAGAGAGTGAGTGAGAGAGAGAGAGAGAGAGAGAGGGAGAGAGGGAGAAAGAGATTGAACTTGCATGTAATTTAAATTCAAGTTAGTCCCACTTCTATTTTTTCCTGCCACACCAGAATAAAAACGTTTCTTTAAATGTTTGGAATGTTTCTGTGGGTTATTTATTTATTTATTAATTTATTTATTATTTACTTATTTTTATTTGGTGCTGAGGATCGAACCCAGGACCTTGCATGTGATAGGTGAGTGCTCTATCACTGAGCCACAACCCCAGCATTTTCTGTGGGTTATTTTAATGAAATGGTCTGACCATAAATAAGTAAATAAACAAATTAATTAATAAATAAATACACCCTCAATTGATGACCCATTACAGTTTTTAAAAAAATTTTAAATGGGACACATAAACCGCATTTAGGAGAGATTCACTCTTTTTAATGTCACCTGATATTATTCTGCTTTTTTCTCATGTGAAAATCTCAGAATGATAAATTAAAATCTTTTAAAAATGCCCTCCAGTTCTTGAAGAAAAACACTATAAATGATGCATACATTTGAAATAAAACATGGGGAAATAATGATTAATAATGCTGAAAGTGGAGTTTTTAGATAAACCAAAATTTCTCAGTTTTCCATGAATCTGGGTGCTTGTTTCATAAATTTTGAAGAAAAAAAATTATTTAAGCAAGAAGAAATAGAACGCCCACCATGTTGTATAAGGATTGATATCAGAAAAAAAAATCATTTTTGTGTGCCATCTTAGAAGTTTACTGATGGTTTTGGGCAGAACATGGAGCATAATGCATTTAGAATAGGCTTTGGAAAAGGCATTCTGACTACCATATGGGTTCACTTTTATTCTTTCTGTGACCCATCCTTTTTCCTTCAAATTCAATAAGGAATCACTCCTGGGACAAAGGACTTTGTAGAAGGTGTTCCCACAAGTGGGATTCAAGGTCTTTTACTTTTGAAATAGGCCTTAATGGTGCTCATTAACATCTTTCAGTTAGCCACCAGGTGTCTTTGAGTGAGGCCCATTATCTGCATTACATGGTCATTATTAAACTTACTCTCTGTGAACAGAGAACCCTAGTTTTGGATATGTGAACAGAGAGCTAGAAAACTAGGGGTTTATTCTGAGACCTATGGAGAGATAATCTGAAGTTCTGGATTTCAGGTTTCTGTTCTGGATTTGAGATACTGCTTCTGCTACATTTAAAAATCTCAGGACTCATGAAGAGAATGAGTTAAAAGCAAGCATCATCAAATGTCTGAGGCCCTAAGAACTTCAAAGTCACCCTGTTTCTAAATAAAAATATTAAAAAATGGTGGGAAAGTGAATCAGTGGATGAACACCTCTGGGTTGAATTTCTGGTACCAAAAAGAAAACAACAAACAAACACGCACACACACACACAGAAAAAAAATAATAAACCAACAAACAAACAAACCCTCATGAGTAACAAGCAATAAAATCAGCAGCCTCTCTCATGCTTGAATACAAAAAATGGAGTTGTGATTTTCTCCTGGTAATTATCTCAGTCTTTATTATGCAATCTGGAGACATGCTGGAATCATGGGACATGGAAGCCCACAAAGGGCTTTAGAAAAAAGCTGGAAATATCTTACGATTATGGAACAAAATGCCCAGGTTTTCAACTGCTGATCTAAGCCTCACTAGACTAGTCAGAGGGAGGTGAAGGCTAAGCTTCCACAGAGTGACCCTGTGGTCAAAAGACTCTGGAGAGGACCATGAGGAGTCACTAGCCACAACTCCCAGTTTCCACTATTGCCACTCCTGTCAGCTTTAAGCCACCTTCCTACCCAGTATCAAGATAACAAGGCACACTTACCATTTCCTGGCTCTCAGGGTTCTCAGTGTTCTCCCTGTGATTTGTTTTCAGTTTCTGCATAGCACAGACACCTGGGCTTGGATCCAGGACAGAAGCCTGCAAAAAGATTGAAAAAATGGTGGGCTCCAGACACCAAGGGAACAGAAGATTGTGGAAGCCCTCCCCCTCATCACCGGCTGCATGAGGGTTGGACAGTTCTCACCTAAGAGACTGATTGATCAAGGCTTCATGCCCTGCCTCCAACCTGAGCCAAGTGGGTGCAGAATCAAAGGCTGAATGACGGGCTGCTCCATTGTCACTGTTAAAAGACTATAGATCAGGGCTGAGATTATAGCTTAGTCAGTAGAGTTCTTGTTTTGCTGATAAAAGGCCATGGATTCAATCCCTTGCACTACACAAACACACTCTCCCACCCCCCCAAAAAAATAAGTAAAGGACTTTGGGGACTAGGGTTATGGATCAGAGGTAAAGCATTTCCCTAGCATGCGTGAGGTACTGGGTTGAACACAAAGCACTGCATTAAAAAGCCACCCAAGAGGGGATGTGGTTCAAGTGGTACAGCACTCCCTGGCATGTGGGCAGCCCAGTTTTGATTCTCAGCACCCCATGTTGTGTCCGCCAAAAACTAAAAGTAAATATTAAAAAAAAGCCAACAAACAAACTACTAATGACATTTGACAAGAATGAATGAGAACCAAATCTAGATGAATACTCTGACCTCCAACTCTATATTCATTTGTCAATAAGCAAGAAGGTAAACTTCTCTGTGTCTAATCACTAAAATAAGGGGATAGTGATCATTTTCTTCAGTGGGAAGTGATTAAAATTAATATTTTGTGTAAAGTTCTTTAAATGTGAAAAATCTATTTTGGATATGTATAATGATTTTGGACATGTATAAAACGATTGCATAACTAACAATAATTTGTAATTTTATTATATAGTAGTTAATAAGAACCTCAGAGATGCTATAACTATAAAGAACAGTCATTCTTTTCTTTTAATGAAAAAACATAACCATAGTTTGAACTTATAGTTATTATGAAGCTGGTCATAAATAAAATTCTTTCTCCATTCAGTATTACTATTGCAACAATATTTGTTGGTTTATTTTACCACATTATGGTGTTTCTTTTTTTTTCTTTCTTTCTTTTCTCTTTTTTTATTGGTTGTTCAAAAGAATAAAAAGCTCTTGACATATCATATTTCATGCATTAGTCTCAAGTGGGTTATGAACTCCCATTTTTAGCCAAAATACAGATTGCAGAATCACATTGGTTACACATCCACATTTTTACATAATGCCATTAGTAACTATTGTATTCTGCTACCTTTCCTATCCTCTACTACCCCCCTCCCCTCTTCTCTCTCTATCCCATCTACTGTAATTAATTTCTCTCCTTGTTTTTTTTTCCCATTCCCCTCACAACCTCTTATATGTAATTTTGTAAAACAATGAGGGTCTCCTTCCATTTGCATGCAATTTTCCTTTTCTCTCCCTTTCCCTCCCACCTCATGTCTCTGTTTAATATTAATCTTTTCCGCCTGCTCTTCCTCCCTGCTCTGTTCTTAGTTGTTCTCATTATATCAAAGAAGACATTTGCATTTGATTTTTAGGGATTGGCCAGCTTCACTTAGCATAATCTGCTCTAATGCCATCCATTTCCCTGCAAATTCCATGATTTTGTCATTTTTTAGAGCTGCATAATACGCCACTGTGTATAAATGCCACATTTTTTTTATCCATTCATCTATTGAAGGGCATCTGGGTTGGTTCCACAGTCCAGGTATTGTGAATTGTGCTGCTATGAACATTGATGTGGCAGTATCCCTGTAGTACACTCTTTTAAGGTCTTCAGGGAATAGTCCAAGAAGGTCAATAGATGGGTGAAATGGTGATTTGACCCAGATTTTTTAAATCAAAAATTCTAAAGTATAAATTATCTACTCTGACTGTTTAGCCTAAAGCAAGATACTCATTGAATACAGTATAAGAAGAAAGCCATAATTTTTTTCAGAAAGATAACACTTGTAAATTCAGGTATTATCTATAGTTACTGGCTTGGTTAGGTATCTAATGTTACTATCTATAGAAACCAATCAATTGAACAAAAGTTTGAGGCAATTAATACCTGAGTAAAATAGTGCTTTTGTTTATGTAGTAATACTAAGTTTATATATCTTTCTTTTCTAACAAGCTGAACATAGCATCAAAACCCCAATCTCTCAATATACAGGAATTTAACCAAGACTTTTTACTGAACAACCAATTTATTCAGTTAAGTGAGTTTAGTGATTGCTGTCTGAGCCAAAATGTTTTTTCTCTGGATGCAAATCTGGGTCAGCTTCATGTAACATAAGGTCAAAGGATTATAGGAATCCTCAAAGTTCAGCACTGCAGAGAAACAGCATGAATAATTTTCCTTCAAAAATGTTAAAAACTGATGGTACCAATCTACCATTGGATTTATTGAAAATCACAATGTTTTACCCAGGAGACATCTAATTTTCTGCACCACAACTCACTTTATAAGGCTCCAGTGTAAATTCATTGCAGAATGTATTTCTAGGTAAATAAATAATTTGACCCATGTATGGAATTTTTGAATAGATGCCAATTAAACAAGAGAGAAGAGCTGAAAAAATAAATTGTCATTTTAATTTTAAAGTAGTTGATCTTGAGCTATTACCATTGACAGTAGTTATAGAGTTGGGCCATTTCTCTATTGAGGGCTCTTAATTTGTGAAAATAGTATCATACTATCAGCACAGTAGAAAACACATCTTTTGAATTCTCTAAGGCAAAAAAAATGTATTATTTTCTCAAGTTTCTGTGAGTGAATAATTGTTTCAAAAAAAATTTCTACTCTAAAATAGTACTATTATATAGTCTTGCTCAATCCACTGTTTTCTCAATAGACTGAAAACCATTACACATTGTTAGCAGACTTACTTCAAAATTCCTTTGGTGGTATTCCTGAAAAATATGAATACTGAGACCTTTTACTTCCTACTGGGAAATCCTCTTCCATCATCTTATAAACCTAATAAAGGGTGAAAAGAAGTTGCTTGTTTTTCAAGTTTTATATACCTATATATGTTTGTATACAATTATATATAAAATTCTTTAAAGTAATTTATATATATATATATATATATATATATATATATATGTGTGTGTGTGTGTGTGTGTGTGTGTGTGTGTGTGTGTGTGTGTATTTATTCACACATTGCCTACATAAAAATTACTTTAAGGATAATATGTTTAAGATACCTGGAGAATTTAACTGCAATGTGGTCTCTTGTACATGAAATCATGTAGCTGGTTGCAGTGGTACACGCCAGAGTCTTGGGAGGCTGAGGCAAGATGATTGTGAGTTCAAAGCCAGCCTCAGCAATTTAGCGAGTCCCTCAGCAACACAACTCATTGAGATCCTGTTTCTAAAAAAATACAAAAAAGGGCTGAGTATGTGGATCAGTGGATTATGCATCACTGGGTCCATTCCTTGTTACCAAAAAAAAAAAAAAAAAAAAAAAAAAATAAGGAATGCAATCCTGCAATCATGTAGGCATACATAATGCATAAGTACATGGATTCAAGTTTAAAGAAAAATAAACATGGTAAAATTTTACTAAAATCCAATAGTTTGTAAAAAAAAATAATTAAAGAAACTAAGTGTTAAAATACTTACATATTTACTGGAATACCATAAACTATTATCAATAATGTTGTAAACATTGACAACATGAACATTTAATAAACTATAATGTTATCAGAAAAAAATATTTTTTAAACATTACAGTTAACATTATCACTTTCTATATAATAACAGGGAGGCATCATTTAATCTTAATGCCTTCACATTTTAGGATCTAAATTTTAGATGGAAGAAGACCATCACTAGTCTTTGGCTATGTGGGCCTACAGATACCTAATGTTAAAAAATCCACAGAATTTACAGTTATTGAATGAATTAATTTGGGAGTATTATGACTATGGGTAATTAATTTTTTTCTTTGATTTACCTTTTTTTATAGACTTCACAGGATGTTCTACTTTTGTAATAAGAAAATTCCATTTCAAAAAAAATTTTAATACAATTAAAAGTAAATTAAGACATGGAATGGATTTAGTTTTTATTAATCAAAAATAAAACTATGGGGCTCAGAAGGGAATATAGTACATGGGTTGAATGTTTGCATTTTAGAGTTATGCTTTTCTGAGTCTGAATTCTATCTCTGCCTCTCCTACTTAACAAGGAACACAGCTCTCTAGACAATGGTGTTGTAAACCTCAAATACAATAGTGCTTGCAAGGTACTTGGCACTCATAGTTAGTTTCAAAGGATAGTTGCTTTTATTATTACCATAAAATCTAATTTTAATAAAATGAACAACCTACAAACTATTAGACATTTCACACTTTGTACTCTTTTTGACAATAAAATATTTCTAAACCTTTAACTCATACTTGGACCTGGCCAAATACTCACTCAATTTATATTGTATTTTCCACTTAAAATATTATTCTAGGGTAGTGAAAAAGGCAACCAGTTCTCATGACAACGACAAACATGTCTACTTGGAAGTCATCTTTGGTACTGGAAACTTGAAACTACTCATTCCTTTAAATAAGAAACACAACCCTTCATTTGAAATACAAGTTATATTATACTCACAAACATATGGACAAAAGTGTTAGGTAATAATTGGTTGTGGTTGTTTTTTCTTTTCTGTGGAGGTGAGGATTAAACAAAACGCCTTACAATTGCTAGGCAAGTGCTCTACCACTGAGGTATACTCTCAGTCCCAAATATATGTATTGCATACAATCTCTTTTAAAAATCTGTTATGTACGTCATTAGTAACAAAATATGCTTATTACAAGATGAATTTTTTCTTAGTTCAATATTTATTTCCAGAAAATCATATGAATAAATAAATCATGTATGCTAATTTTATTATATGCAATGTAAATAAATTGAATCATCTTCCAGAATAATTAAGATAAAATCCCTTTGCATAACAGCAATTTTTACCATCCAAATATCAAAAATAATGGCTTTCTTCATTTTCATACCTCTTAGTTTATAAGTAAGCGCATGTGTTTTAAAAAAATACTTAACCTTACTGATTGAATATAAGTCAAGGAAAACTAGGATCTTTTAATTTGGCAATAGTAAGAAAACATTTGAAATTTAAAGGAAATTAAGCTTTTTAAAGTATTTCTTCAAAATTTTTCAAAATCAATATTACATAAGGTAAAATTTTTATCTTTCTGTTTTCCAAAAAAATACTAGTTCATCCTTAGTTACATTATACCCTAAAACAAAATCCTGATTCAATGAAATATGTATTTTTATCTTTAAGTTTTCTAAAATGGTAAAATATTTCTTACTATTCATATAACTGGAAATATAATAATTATGCTTAAACATTTTCACTTTAGATTCTAGATTATAATATCTTGTATTTTCTAAAACTCTCCTAGTAATTGAATTTCTACATTTATCTCAGTTTTAAATACACATATTAATTAGTAATTCATACTTTAATATGTAGCATGTTATAATGAATTAAATGCTTAAAATTTACAAGAAGATGATAGCGAGGGTATTTTAAATGTTCTAAAGATTAGTATCTCCCATTTATATTGCTTTGGTACATAATTTAAAAAATGGAATTGCAGACTCAATATAGCAGAGTGAATCTGTGCTACCTCATCATGCACAGATTTTTCTAGCTTCATAAATAACATTATGATCTTGGATTTGGATTTCACCTTTCTGTGTGCTAAAGAATTACATCTTGGGTTAACTGAGTCTATTTCACAAGACTGTTGGAAAGAAAAAAAATTCAAAGTGGCTTTATAGAAATATACTAGACAAATTTAAGATATAATCTATTAGAACTTAATTTTCTTTATTTCACAATGTTACATTACTGGAACTCATATGCCAAAATGCCCCAAGACTATTGATACAAATCCACTGAGAATATTACATTCAGAGAACTGTAATTACTGGTTAGTAATTCAATTTTTCTAAGAGGCAAATACTGGATCACTTGCTCTCCCAGAAACAGAGAAAGGAAAAAAAAAGTTTTAAATGAAACTTGAATATGTTACTTGGACATTTTACAAAGTAGTTCATATTTTTTAGTTGTAATTTCTTCATGGATATGAACTTGATCTTCAGAGATAATATCCCTTATAAGCTCATCACAATTATTTCTTTCCTAAGACATACAAAAACAGAATCACTTAAATATTTAAATTCTTAATTTTTTTTTTACTATTAGAAATATGTCACTACAAAGAAACACATATTAAGCTGCATACCCTTAAGTACATATAATATCAATATGAAAAAGCATTTATTTTTCTTTTGCAAAATTATTATGTAAAGCCTAAAACAAAACACCATTAAAATATTTTTTTACAATAACTCAGGACCTTTTCTTAAGTGTATTCTTAAGTTTTAAAAAATTTCTTAAATCATTATTTATCTTTAAAGATTTGTGAATATACTTAGCTATAATTAGAGAAGAATTTAATTTTGCTTTATAAAGTTTATGAAAATAATATCATCTCATGGGAAGGCTGGAATATTTTAGTATCTGTCTGACTTTTGTTGTGTGTTTTCTGCATCTGCAAAGGTAAATGTAACTCAATAGTTCTTGTTTTATAAGCTAGCAATAAATTTGTAAAATTGGAGAGACCATTAAGTGTATTTCATACAAAAAAAAAATGGTTTTAGATCCCTACATATTCTGGACCCTTTATCATGTAGTTTTTGTACTTTGGACTTTTCAGATATTTTCTATTCCATATGATTGTTCAGTCAAATGTGAAACTTCTTTGAACTTCAAGGTATTACATGATTTCTTCTATATAAAATATTTTCTTTAGAAAAATTTACATACCCTTATCAAGTCTGAAACCAAGGTTGTAATTTTAAAATGGGAATGAATACTTTATGTTGAATTTATTATCCCACAAAAATAATAATGCATAAATATCATGTTTAAACAATCATGGATAAACCTTCTATAAAGGCAAATCTTAATGAGTCTATTAATTGGGAGCACACTCTCTTATAAGAAACAATAGAGCAAATGCAGAGATTTGCCTATAGAAATCGAGACATGCCTGATTGAACTGTGAGAAAGTCTCAGGAGATGTCTTCCTAAAATATCATCTGTCTAGAAACTTTAGCTTTAAAGACTGGAATTGAAAGATCTCAGGCCCACCAGTGAGGAACTCATGTTTACATAGATCTGTCCCTGACAGTTGGCTAGGTGTAAGAGCCAGAATTCAAGATAGGCCCAAAGAGGAGAAGATTCATATTTCTGAAATCTCCTCTCTCCTTGACAGAAAAATATTTAACTGTAACTTGATATTGTCTATAATGTCATTTCCATATACCTTTTGAAAAAGATACCACCAGGAAACAACTAAACATTCTATAATACATTTCTGTTTTTTTGCAACAAGGTGAATTCACCTTCCGATGGCTTTCTCAAGATTATAAATAAAAAGCACTGCATGAGAATACACAAAGAAAGAAAAGTAAACTAAGGACAAGATGAATTTTCTGTCTATTTTCTTCATGGTGGTAATTTCTTAAAATATAATAATGGAATTGTTTAGTTTCATCTATAAGTATTGAAATTGATGAAAAGAATTTGACAACACATAAAAATATGTAAGCTAGTACGTGACTAGAGATTGCCATGTAAACTAAATGAAATGATTAAATGTAAAAATGAAAATGTAACAGGACTTTTATAGTCTTTGTGTTTTAACAATTTACAATTTTCATTTTGGGTATATGTGAATATTATTGTACATGTACCTTAAAAACACATTATTTTTCTGAGGGCAGACCATTAATTGGGTCCAATTCACTCTTAACATGAATTGTAAACTCTCTATTATTCAATCTTCCCTTAGTCTGATAGCTGTGAACTCCCAGGTTATCATGAGTATGGCTAAGATGCACTGTGCAGTGCTCATTCAACAATTTGCTGCTGTGGTGCTTGAGTTCCTGTGGTTCTTGATGCCTGAGGTAGTTTTTATTCTTTTGCCCAGCTTGCATTCCATACTTTCATCAAAGTTTTAGAGATGTATCTCAATGCCATCTAGAAAATATCTATATTCTTAGTAATGGACCCCAACAACACATTGCAGTAATACGTTAAATTTATAAATCCTTCAAAGCCTATAGTAAGTCTTTCTAAGAAGGACTGGAGATTTGTAAACTCACAGAAATGCAATAATGTATTATTGATTTTTGTTAATGATATGCTCATACTGATTACAAATTTCATAGTGTTATAATTGAATATGACATGTAGTAACAATACAGTTACATAGAAAATAACAAGTAAATCAGTACTATGTATAACTATTTCTAATTTACATGGCAAGTTTGAGGCTAAATTTATTTAAATTTCCATTTGTCTATCCAATAGATAATTAAATTATTTTTTCAAGCTTTGTGTGTATGTGTGATGTGTGTATGTGTGTGTGAGTGTGTGTGTGTATATATATATATATATATATATATATATATATATATATATATATAGTATTCAAAATATTTCTATATACTTTCACACTCTAAATAATATTACATAATATTATTGTGGTAATATTTGCTTACTAATGAATAATTAACAACACAAATGATTTATATCAGAATATATTCTTGAAAATGTTCTGTAAAATATTTTAGCTGGATAATTTAAGTGCATAAGCAAAGCTAAAATTAAAAATTTATTTCTAGGTAAGATTATGATACAGTAATTAAAAAAAAAATACTATGTTAACAAAAAATATAAAATGGCCCAGGAATTTTTAATGATTTGTGTGCAGACCTTTGTAGTTAACCTCAGAAACACAAATCTGAGCTAGATGTTTTTAAATAGCAGATGATTATTAACCAACTTAAAAGTCGAATGGAAATTTGTTCATAATTGTCTATTATTTAAAAGCAGTGCTCTTTATAGTTTGAATCTGGTGCTACTAGAATCATTACACTAGGAAAAATACTAACAAGCATAAGCTTATTCTAACCTATAAATATTTTCTGACATGTTGCTCACCATCTCTAGCAGTCAGAGAAATGCAAAGCAAAACCACCCGAAGATACCATCTCATTCCAGTAAGATTGGCAGCCATTAGGAAGTCAAACAACAACAGGTGCTGGAGAGGATGTGGGGAAAAGGGTACTCTTGTACATTGCTGGTGGGACTGCAAATTGGTGCAGCCAATTTGCAAAGCAGTATGGAGATTCCTGGAAAAGCTGGGAATGGAATCAGCATTTGACCCAGCTATTGCCCTTCTCGGACTATTCCCTGAAGGCCTTAAAAGAGCTTACTACAGGAATACTGCCACATCGATGTTCATAGCAGCACAATTCACAATAGCTAGACTGTGGAACCAACCCAGATGCCCTTCAATAGATGAATGGATTAAAAAAAATGTGGCATTTATACACAATGGACTATTATGCAGCACTAAAAAATGACAAAATCATGGAATTTGCAGGGAAATGGATGGCATTAGAGCAGATTATGCTAAGTGAAGCTAGCCAATCCCTAAAAAACAAATGCCAAATGTTTTCTTTGATATAGTGAGAACAACTAAGAACAGAGCAGGGAGGAAGAGCAGGAGAAAAAGATTAACATTATCAGAGACATGAGGTGGGAGGGAAAGGGAGAGAAAAGGGAAATTGCATGCAAATGGAAGGAGACCCTCATTGTTATACGAAATTACATATAAGATGTTGTGAGAGAAATGGGAAAAAAGCTTATTCTAACCTATAGATATTTTATGACATGTTGCTAGTATAAACATGGTGGTTACTTATTCATGAGGATCAGAAAAAAATTGGCAAGCACTTTACATTAACTGTTATTATTATTTGCAAAAAGTCAAATACAAATGTCAATACACACACATATATTCTGTGATAAAATTTCTTTGATCTTACATTTTTTTTATTTTCTTTATAATGACATTTATTTTAACATCTTCTATAAATCAGGCAACTGTAAGAACCACTTACCCCCTCGCACGTATGAAAACACTTGCCTGTTAACTGCTAAATACCTGGCACTTAGAATGTACCTCATTCATTTAATGAGCTCAAAGATAACCTTTGCAAGAAATAACTGGTGGGGCTGGGGTATTCAGTGATAGGGTTTTAATCCTCACCACCACATTAAAAGAAATAAATAAAAGAAAGGTATTGTGCACATCTATAACTAAAAATATTTTTAAAAAATAACTGATGATTACATTATAACACTACTTTTCAATTTTATTCTGTTCAACAACCTGAGTTAGCATGACCTTATCAACCTTCCTGCCTATATCAATATAGTGTTTTACAGATAAACTTTCACTTCTCACATGAAAATCCCTTTCAGAAGGAAAATGCATCCTATTCCCTGGTTTCTACACTCATTGACTTTTTTTTTCTTCAATAAATCTAAAATTACTGCCAATATAAGTTTTAGAAAGCCACATGAACCCTGAGAACTGAAATTGTAGCAGTCTTGAACTCATACAGTTAGCATGAAAACCAAAGAAGGCACTGACCTCCTGGTGGACTCCCCAGAAGCACCCAGTTAGGAAAAATGAGCTCTGCTTGACATCACTGCCCATCCAGTGTTCCTAGCTAAGTTCTTGAAACCTTCTATTCAATGCCTTTTCCTTCAGTTCTAAAGCAAACATTCAAAACTTGAATAAACTAAAATTTACCTCAGCAAAATGATTCAATAACTTCCATGATATAAAATGTTTTCTTCTTTAACTAAAGTCATCAATATTAGAAAATGGGAGGGAGAGTATAGTGTGCATAACAGAATGAAGACAAATAGAACGAATGTGTTATCTCTATATTATATTTGATTTTTTTAAAAAAAATGGTTTTATCAATACTCAGATCTGTCCTGAAGGTTTACAAGCTCACTTTGCCACTGAGATAGCCCTAGTAAACAGAGAAGGAAAACTGTCTAATAATTTAAGGTGCATGTCAGAGATGCAGTATAAATTATACCATCATTTTCATTTTAATTCAGGACAAAAGTAATATTTATTTTCTCTGTGTCCCATGGATGCAATACTCTTGCAATTATTAAGTTCCTTAGATGATAATATAATTCCTCAGAGTCTTATTCCTACATGGGAAAACTAATTATTGCATAAATGTCAATTATTTGAGATTTAATTAATAAGAGTTGTGCAAGATTGGAGAAAATAACAATTGAGATTTTTTAGGTTTTATTTTATTTCTGATTGATATTATAGGATGTTTAAACACTTGTATATATTGTATAATCATAGAATCACGGTAAACAACAAATCCTTCTTAAATATATATCATTTCTTAAAGTTAGAACTTTCAGAATTCTCCCTTCAATTCTTTATACATTATTCCTAAGTAACTCTACTTTACAATAAAACTCCAGAAATTATTCCTTCTAACTATAAAACTATTCCCATTGACAACTTCCCTACCCCTTCTAAATCTTGCCTAACCACTCTTCTTCTCTCAACTTTTAGGAGATCAACAGGTTTAGAGTTTATTGTTTTTCACTGAGTCTGTTTACTGAAAGTAATGCTTTTACATTTCATTTGAAATAGAGATAATAGATAATAAATCTTGAGAGCTTCTGAATTAGATAATTTAAATAAACAACTCATTTTAAAAACCTAAAAAATGGGTAACAAACAAATAATCTTAGAGAAGATATTACTTTAGATGTGGATACAAATGTGCATGTCCAAGTGTGTACACATGTTCATGTACACAGTAAGAAAAAGAATTGCAGGGGCTGGGGTTGTGGCCAGTGGTAGTATGCTTGCCTAGCACATATGAGGTACTGGGTTCAGACCTCAGCACCAAATGAAAATACATAAAACAAAGGCATTTTGTCCAACTACAACTAAAAAATATTTAAAATAAATACATGAATAAATACATAAATAAATAAAGAGAATTGCAATTCAATATAAAGAAGAGGATTTTTTCAATGAACAAATTTGCTTCATTTGAAAATCAAATTGGATCTTTATAATATACCACAATTAATCCCAGATGGATTCAACATTGTTGGGGGGTCACCCCACCAGCTGTGATTACAAGTGTGTGTCACTGCATCCGGAAGACTCAACACTTAGATGACAAAATTAGAATCAAAGAAGTGAAATCAAAGAAAAAGATGTGGATAACTAACATTGGAATAACTAATTTTGCAATTGAGAAGAAGGTTGTAAGACTAGGAGTAGAGGAGAAATTCACAAGTTTATTATATTTTGCAGTATAAATAATAAAACATTAGAATCACTGAACATACTCATTTGGAATAAAAGAAATAAAAAATATAGATAATGTCATATATATATATGACATTATCTATAACTTTTCCATATATACAACCTATAAATTAATAAATATTTTATATAAATTTATATATGTATGTGTATGTATATATATCTTACTAATTTAAATTTATATATGTATGTGTGTGTGTATATATATATATATATATATCTTACGAATTTGCTTAGGGCCTTACTGAGTCTCCTAGCCTGGCTTTGAACTTGTGATTATTCTGCTTCACCCTCCTGAGCCACTGAGTAAAACAAGATTTTGATGCCATTTTAAGCTATAAACTTTCTGTTCTTTATATATGCAGATAAATATATGTGTATATGCATATATATTTAACCACCATTAAAGAAAATGAAAATAAAGTTAAACTGATATAAGAATTTTCACTTCCTAAACTTTCTGAAGAAATTTGCCAAAATTTTGGAGTATGTGTGTACTTTTATTAAACTGTATACTTTTGATCTAGTAATTCCAATTTCAATCATTCTTGATATTCAGGTTAAATATTTATATAAAAATGTGTTATATACTTTAATCTGTATGAATTATAAATAATAATATATTGGTTAATATCTTACACCTTATTACTATGATAGTATACGGCAAAATAGTTTCAAATTATTTTTGAAGATTATTGATCTGGAGAGACATTAGATTACAAATGCTCAAGTTAAAAAAGTATAAAATATGTTCATTGGGTGTTTGGTCATATATAGACATATAAGCATATAAGTTTAAATTTATACTATTTTTGTATTTAAAAAGAAGTCTTCATAAATGCACCTTACATACAGATGTATGATAAAACACTAAAATACAAGCCATGTTAAACTTAAAATACAGGTGAATTTATTATTATATTTATGGTTTTTGTTTTTCAAAATGCTAATTGAAGGATATTATAAACTTCTCCACTTTTTAATAAAAGTATTGTTGGAAGACTATGATAGAGGTTGTCTAAGTAATTCTTTCATGATGGATTCAATATACGTTGGAGGCTATGTATGAAAACGGGTTGTCTCTCTGAACTCATGAAGGAATTTAATTACAAAAATCTTATGTCAATGATATTAAAGAAGGTAGAAACTAATTGGACTATGGTGTTTAGTGGTAGGGCCCTTGAAAAATGATTAGGTTTGATTCCTTCATTAGGATGGAGCCCCTTTGATGGAGTTCTGGTGGTTTTATAAGGAGAAAGAGATAAGATATAGATTTGAGAGATACACAACATGGCGCCTGCCATGTTGTGATGCATCCAAGAGGGACTCCTCTCAGAGCCTTAAACCTGTAAAGAACTGAAATATCGGAAAGATGGGATAAATGGCCATGAACAGAATGCTGATTGAAATACAGACAGTAAGGACCATGCTGATGAGAACTCAGATGCAAATGAAGAATATTCTACTGGAAACTGGAATCAACAATTGTCACACCTCTGCTGTGAATGTGGCTGAACTGTGTCCATGCTCTGAAGCTTATGGAGGGCCAAATCTAGAAGTGATGGACTATAATATCTAATGAAGAAAATATGTAGTCAAAACAGCATTCAGGCTCCTTCCTGGTGATTTTCAATTGTATTCTATAGAACTTGGAACCAATAGGATAATCTAAAGCTGAAATGTATAATTTAAAAGAAAAATATCGAGAATTCACAGCCTCTTTAGGGAAAAAATGAGAAAAAGTACATTTACGACAGAAGGGTAGAGTGGAAAATCCACTTTCTAAATGACATGTGTTCATTAGTAAGACAATTGGGAAAAAGCCTAATTTCTGGACCACTGAGCCACATCTGCAGCCCTATTTTGTATTTTATTTAAAGACAAGGTCTCACTGAGTTGCTTAGCACCTTTTTTTAAATATATTCTTTAGTTTTAGGTGGACATAATATCTTTATTTTTTTATGGTGATGAGGATGGAATCCTGTTCCTCACATGTGCTAGCTGAGTGCTCTGCTACTTGAGCCACAAACCCAACCCTTAGCGCCTCGCTTTTGCAGAGGCCAATTTTGAACTCACAATACTCCTGCCTCAGCCTCCCAAGCAGCTGCCTCAGCCTCCCAAGCAGCTGGGTGGGCATCACCGTGCCTGGCTTTATCTTATGTTTGAGGCGAGGTCTTGCTTATGTGTACCAGGTTGGCTTCCAACTCCTGGGCTCCAGTGATTCTCATTGTCACAGCATCCTGTACAGTGGGGACAGCGGGGACTACAAGGTCATGCCACCATGACTGGCTTCTTATTTTTTAAACAAGGCTGTCCAGAGCTGGGTCTGGGGCTCAGTGGTAGAGCTGCTTGCTTAGCTTGCATGAGGCACTGGGTTTGATCCTCAGCACCACATAAAAAGAAGTAAAATAAACATTAAAAAATACAACAACATGATTTAAAAAAAACAAACAAGCAAGATTGTTCTGATGTCCCAATTTAACAGATGAAGCTGTGGAGGCTGGGACTGGGTAACTTGCTGTAGCAGATACTGTGGGTGCTCCACCCATGACCCTCACCTATCCCGCTCAAGTCTCTGATGGTACAGGGGGGATAGAGAGCCGAGCCATGTTATTGGTAGAGGCTGAGACACATACACTGGCAGAAGCTAAGCCACTTTCCTAAGTTTCTCCACTTGTCCAGGGGAGTCTGTGTATTGCAGCATGACAGATGAGCCATGTCTTGCAGGCATGGTGGACTGTGTGTGGACAGTCAAGGGGTTGGGACTGGAATGAGGGTGAGCAGGAGAAAATAAGGTCCCTGTGGCCCCCAGTTTTCCCACTGTCATTACTGGGTTTGAGAAGCCTAAGCCATCCTGTGTCACAGAATCAGATCCCCAGGCCTAGCACCCCACTTGCCATCCCAAGCAATCCTCCCTGGGAAATCTCCAGTCGGGTGTGCCGGCTGGGTTTTTTTGTTTTGTTTTGTTTTGGTTTGGGGTTTGGTTTGGTTTTTCAAACACAAAGCAACTAAAACAAACACATAGCAATAAAAACCTCCAAGTGAGGGTAGCCACTGTCCACGGGCAAAGGGTGGAGCAGAGTCGGCCCCTGGGAAGCTTGACCTGTTGTTCCTCATTGGAACACTCTGGTGGCCAGTGGACTTGTCTGTGTTTCGAGTGTCAACAAAAACAAGTTGACTTACAAAGTACTAAAGTCCCAGATGTGGTGTCACACACCCGCAATCCCAGTGACTTGGAAGGCTGAAACTGGGGGATTGCAAGTTCCAGGCTGGCCTGAACAACTCAGTGAGGCCCTGTCTCAAAAAAGATAGGGGCCACACAATTGTGGGAGGCTGAGATGGGAGGATTCCAAGTTCAAAACCAGCCTCAGCCTCGGAGAGGTGCTAAGCAGTCAGTGAGTCTCTGTCTCTAAATAAAATACAAAATAGGGCTGGAGTGCCCCACAGTGGTGGAGTGCCCCTGAGTTCAATCCCCTACCAAAATAACAGAAGAGGCTGACGGTGTGGCTATGTGGTCAAGTGCTTCTCAAGCAGGTGTGGCCCTGGGTTCACATCCAGTACCAAACAAAAAGAGGGAAGAGAGAGAGAGAAAGGAAGGAAGGAGGCAGAGAGGAAGGGAGGGAAAGACAAAGTCCTGAAGTGGTGCTGAATGAACGGGTTTGGAATTGTTACCAATACAGACCACAGCGCGGTGCAGTGACAGGAGGAAAATTTCTGTGTCTGTCACGTATGTGGTCGAACATTCAATTGCCTATTACCAGGCATCAGAAACTAGAATGGCGGTGGCCTCTGGGAAAGGCAGGAGGGTGGCTGAGGGTTGTTTTTAATTTCATCCCGTAAGCATTAATGAGCAGTCAGTGTTTTTAAAAGTGTGTGTGTGTCCTCATTACAACCCTCTGACCCATCCCCAGGGTGACCATATTCCCTTGGGGACAGGGTATTGTGGTGCTCCACCTCGACCCCCTCTCTCCAACCTGTCCCTGCTGGGTGGTGGGGCCCTGGAGAAATTCTTGGCCTCTCTGGACTCCCATTTCCCTGTGGTACAAGGTGAGACTGGACCAGGTTTCCCCCAAGACCCCTCCCATCCCAATGCCCCATGTGCTGTGACTTGGTAAACCCAATCCAGGGCCCAAAGCTGGTCTGATGTGCAAAAAACCTCTCCACCCAGCCCACCCCACGACCCCGACCTAGGCCGCTGAAGCCTCCCAAAATGTTGGGACAGCACACCCAAAAAGCAGCAGTGCTTTGGCAGGTGTCCCTGCCTCCAGGCAGCCTCTGCCTGGCCTCTGCTACCAGCACCCTGACTGTGCCCTAAGACCCAACTATTCCCTGTGTGGACCTTGAGGGACTCTCCCTTTTAACCCAGGAGAGTGGATATGCTTCCCCAAGCCCTTGTTCTGCAGCCCAGGGACACAGCGACACCAGGACAAGGGCCTCTCTCCATGATGGGGCTCCCTGGAGGGTGATCCATTCCTTGGTCCCCTAGGGTCTGGAGCCACCCAAGCCCTAGTCCTCCTCCCATTCATCCCAGCAGCTCTCCCCGGCCAGGAAATCCCTCTTGGGCCTATGTTGTCACCTCTGTCATGTGCACCCTGAACCCTGATGGACAGGAGAGCACCCTGTTACTAAGACAGCCGCTAAGACCAAGCACATCTCCACACACATCCCACCCAGGAGCCACCTGGGAAGGGTGAACTCAGAAGGCCCGAGAGCCTACAGCCCTCCACTCCACCCTGGAGAGTCAGGCCCAGGCCCCACCTGGAGGAAGAAAGCAAGCTCTTCCTTCCTGGAGGGCTGTGGGGCTCACTGAGAACCCACTTTTTTTTCCTGGAGCCCAGAGCACTCAGGAAGCAGCCAGCGCAGGAAGGGCAGCCTGCGCCCAAGGACTGGCTAGAGGCTGCCAGGAGTTCCTGGCTGGTTCCAGGCTCCCCCAGCCATTGGGAACCCAGGCCTGGGATGGACTAGGCCTTGGAAACAGTCACAAGCCCAGTCCTCAGCAGCTGAGGACATTGGCCAGAGCCTATAACATTAACCTTTACAGATATCTCCTGTAAATGGGAGGATTCAGCCCCTTTCCTGAGAGGAGCTGCAGAAGGGATGAGCTGCAGGGAGAGCCTGGCAGACGAGGTTACACTTGCACTTTCCATCAAAGGGACTAAGGCTAGGAGTGGGAATGGACAGGGGTTATCCTTTCTCAGATGGGAGAACCAAGACTCAGACAGGACACGCTGGGTCCTGAGAACTACAAGAACCCCCATTTTTCAGGTTCCTCGTAATACCACAGCAGTTGTCTGGGCTGCAAAATGTGGCTTGTGGAGCTCGGTGAGCAATTATTACACCTTCAAAGAACCACAAGGGTTTCTTGACTCGATGGGCCCCGCGTGCATCTCCCTATCCCATCCTAAGGCAGCGCACAGGACCACTGACCCTTGCTGTGCAAGAACTCAGTCCAGGGCTGCCAGACCTCCTGATCACCTGGAGCCCAGAGCCCAGCCCGGGTCAGCCCTGGGGGAGGGAAGACTGGTCCTGAGCACACAGCCAGAGGGGTCTTCCCTGTGTGTGCCGATGGCATTCAAGGAGGGCTAGTGCAAGAGGTGGCAGGGTCTCCCAGGGCACTATCCTCCCCTTTGCTGCAGGGCACCTCTCTACACCCACCTCCTCCCAAGCCACCTAAGGGACAGAAAAAGTAGTTAGGGCCTCACTGTCTGCAATGACACAAACATGGGCTCTTGGCCACTTGTAGCTGTGTGACCTCTGGATAGTTACTCAGCCTCTCAAAACTTCACTTTCTTCATCTGTAAAACAGGGGAGGAGAGCCTCTCTTTGTAGGAGAATAATGCTGCTCATCAAATTCCATCATTCCTATCTATAAACACATTATGGTTCTTGAAGCCTTGGCGCATGCCTGTAATCCCAGCAGCTCAGGAAACTGAGGCAGGAAGATCACCAGTTTGAGGCCAGCCTCAGCAACTTAGAAGACCTTGTCTCAAAAATAAAGGAGGTGGAGGCTGTGGATAGAATTCAGCAGTAAAGCACCCTGGGTTCAATCCCCACTACCACAAAAGAAATAAAAATAAAAAAGGTATTGTCTCTTTTCTGTTGTAATACACCTCAAGGCCCTGGCTATGGGGTTAACACAAGTAGTTACTCAGAAATTTTTGAACCCTGGATAAACTGGGAGTCACCTAAGCAAAATCTGATGCCCAGGCCTAATTCAGAAAGGAGAGAAGGGAGACAAGGCAGCCCATCTCTCCGCCTTGCCTTGGCTTAAAGTGAGAAACCACTGATCTAGTCTATTGGCCTCCAGACAGATAGGAAAACTGAAGCACAGAGAGGTGGTGTGACTGGAGCAAAGTCACACAGCAAGCAGGAAGCAGGGCTGGACCAGAAGTTCCATGCTGACTCCTGCCTGCTGCCCCAGCTCATCTAACCCTTAGTGTGTTAGCAACACTCAAGGCCTCCAGGGCCAGACACAAAAGGGGCAAAGAGGACTCGGCTGCACTCCGGAGTTGTGGAAACTGGCAGGACAGTGCCAGCGATCCTTGCTGTGTAAGAACTCAGTCTGGGGCTGCCAGATCTCCTGGTGACTTTGAAGGACAGTTAGAAACCTGAGTTTTTGTGCAAACTTTCCTGAATATTAAGAATTACTTTCTAGGCCTCGGGTCGTGGCTGAATGTTAGAGGGCTCACCTAGTATGTGTGAGGCACTGGGTTCGATCCTCAGCACCACATAAATATAAAATAAAGATATTGTGTCCACCTAAAACTAAAAAATAAATATAAAAAAGAATTGCCTTAAAATTCCAAGCAAATTTTTTAAATATTTATTTTTTAGTGGTAGTTGGACACAATACCTTTATTTTATTTATTTATTTATTTATTTATTTATTTTTATGTGGTGCTGAAGATCAATCCCAGGGCCTTGTACGTGTTAGGCGATCGCTCTACCGCGGAGCCACAGCCTCAGACCCCAAGCAAATTTTAAACCTGAACAACCAACCAACAAAACCTGGAGCTAGGTGTACTTCTCTGGTTACCAGTTTGCGACCTCAGTTCAGGATTTCATGGTAGGACCTGGGGATAATTTTTTGGCACCGAGTCAGGATAACATGAGTGGTTCTTGGAAAGTATCTTTCTCTATAAATAAGTGTCTGGTCCTGGTGGCTCATATTCTGCCGTTACCTATTTGCTCCTGTGAGCCAAACAGTGCTCTCCCCGGATATTCTTGCCAAAAGGTTTTGAAGAGTTTATTACAAATATCGTTGTCTAGAGAACAGATTTAGGTACTGTCCTGGACCTGGAAGAACAGAAAAAATTAATGGAAAGTGCACTGCATCCCATGAGAGGTAAGAACAAAAAAGGCTGTGCTGTGGCATCTTCAGCCTCCCTCCATTGCTTCAGTGTGTAAGAGGATAAACTGAGGCCCCTTGTGGAGCAGACCCTGAGGTCACATATCTATCTCAGAGCCCTATGACCCTTCTTCCCCACTGGGTCAACAGTGACTTCTGACAGAATTACTGAATGCCTCTCCTGACTCCCTTTGCTTCCTGTGGATGCACCCACCATGCCCTCTGCTCCTTCATCACTGCATCTCCTGGTTCCTAGGCTGTGCTCACCTAAGGGGTCCCGGGTGCGATGCTGCTTCCAACGTGCTTCCCCTGTCTTCTCCCCATCCACTGTTCTAATGGGTTGGGATCCACTCACTCAGCCTGACTCTACCTCACCAACTCTGCCAAACAACTAAGTCCCACTATGTCCTCTCCACTTTTTTTCATAGGCTCCACCCAGCATCTGGCCTCTTACCTGCACTGTTCTGCAGAGCCATGCCCACTCCACCCATTTTATCTTCTACATTGTGTCCATGTGGCTCATCTTCCACAGACATATTTAACACTCTGGGAATGCAGGATTATCTCTCTAGCTCTGGAACCTTTGTAGTATGGCTTGTTTGATATAAGAATGCCTCAACATTGTGATTAACAATGTTTCTCAAAAGTTAAAAAATAACATTAAAAAAATCTGAGGATGAGGCTCAGTCGTTATGTTCCCCTAGTTTGAAACCCTTGTACAAAAAAAGAAAGAAAGAATGAAAAAGAAAAAAAGAAAGAAAAAGAAAAAGAAAAAAAGAATAAACAAAGAAAAATAGGTAAAGCTGACAGGAGTGGCAATGGTGGAAACTGGGAGTTGTGGCTAGTGACTGCTCATGGTCCTCTCCAGAGTCTTGTGACCACAGGGTCACTCTGTGGAAGCTTAGCCTTCACCTCCCTCTGACTAGTCTAGCGAGGCTTAGATTGGCAGTTGAAAACCTTGGCATTTTGTTCCATCATTGTATGGTGTTTTCAGCTACTTTCTGAAGCCCTATGTGAGCATCCATGTGCCATGAGTCCAGCATGTCCCAGATTGTGTGGAGAAGACTGGAATAATTATCAGGAGAGAACCCCAAATCCATTTGTTGTACTCCTGAATGAGAGAGGCTGCTGATTTAGAGCTTGTTACTCACGAGGGTTTGTTTGTTTATTTATTTAATTTATTTTTGTGTGTCTAAGTGAGTGTGTATTTTTTTTTTTGTGTGTGTGTGTGTGTGTCTGTGTGTGTTGATTTCTTTTTGGTACCAGAAATTCAACCCGGAGGCATTCATCCACTGATTCCCATGCCCACCCATTTTTTATATTTTTATTTAGAGACAGGGTCCCTTTGAGTTTCTTAGGGTCTCATTAATTTGATGATGCTGGCTTTTAACTCATTCTCTTCATGAGTCCTGAGATTTTTAAATGTAGTGGAAGCAGTATCTCAAATCCAGAACAAAATTCTGAAATGCAGAACTTCAGCTGAGCTCTCCATAGGACTCAGAATAAACCCCTAGTTTTCTAGCTCTCTGTTCACATATCCAAATCTAGGATTCTCTGTTCACAGTGATTAAGTATAAAATAGAATAGATATTATAATGGCCATGTAATCAGGATAATGGGCCTCACTCAACAACACCTGGAGTCTAACTGGAAGATATATTATTTGGCACCATCAAGGCCTATTTCAAATGTAAAAGACCTTGAAACCCACTCGTGGGAACACCTTCAACAAATTCCTTTTTGAAGAAAAGAGCATGGGTCACTGAAAAAATGAAAGTGAAACCATATGGTAGTCAGGATGCCTTTTCCAAATCCTATTCTAAATGCATTTTGCTCCATGTTCTGCCCAAAACCATGAGGAAACTTCTAAGTTGGCACACTAAAATGAGTTTTTTTTTTTCTGGTATCATCCCTCATACCAAATGATGGGAGTTCTATTTCTTCTTTCTTAAACAGATTTTTGTCTTCAAAATTTATGAGACAAGCACACAGATGCAATCAGCAAACTGAGAAACTTTGGTTCATCTCAAAACTCCATTTTCAGCATTATCAATCATTATTTTCTCATGTTTTATTTCAGATGTATGCATCGTTTATAATGTTTTTCTTCAAGAACTGGAGGGAATTTTTAAAAAGATTTTAATTTATCATTCTGAGATTTTCACATGAGAAGAAAGCAAAATAAAATTAGGTGATATTGAAAAGAATGAATATCTCCTAAGTAAGGTTTATGTGTCCCAAATAAAGATTTTTAAAAACTGTAATGGGTCTTCAATTGAGGGTTTATGTATTTATTTGTTAACTTGATAAGACTGTGGATTTGAATAACCAATTACTTTACCAAAGCAATCGTCAAAGAATCCATATTTGTGTCCACTTTTAGTATTGTTAAGAGCAACAGAAAGGACTACCTAAATTCAACCATGGGAAAAATAACATTGGACATGAAGGCATAAAACTGATCAATCTAAAGCTTAAATTTTGGACTGGTGGTACGATTCAATGGTAAAGCATGTGTGCATAGTGTGCATGGTACTGGGTTACAACCTTAGCAACACACAAAAAAAATGCAGATGTTTAGGGAGAAAATGATATTAAAAAAAAGCAAAATGTTAAAATTATGTATCATTCTTCTACCTATATACACACTTAATAAAAAGCTACTCAGGTTATAAGTTTCTCTTTTTAAAGTCACAAATCAGTAGACGGATTAAGATACATTGGACAATCTAGAAAATATCTACTTTCAGTCAGCAGGAAATGCTGGAGTACACTGAGCGTTAGCTCTGTCTTGAGCAAAGTACCTCATTTGGCACCAAATCCCAAATAGCCAGAATTACCCTCAGTAAAGAGGGGCTGCACATACCAGTGGCCCTGAGTACTCTTCTCTAGGTGACCCTACCATAATGCCTTTGATCAGACAAATACAGACCTCTGTCATGCCAAAAGGAACTCCTCACACTACTGCTGTGATTGTCCCTCCAGGGCCAGAGGCTGGGTTGATCTACACACCCTACAAATACCTTACACATTGGCATCAGCCACTTCAGTCCTTGAGTACCCTTTGAACCCAATGGTGTATGAGGTGCAGTGTCTACTAAAGTTTGAAGGCACAATATGTGTATCCATCCTTTCCAAAGAATTGTGACTGAAGGTGGAGCTGACACTGTCAACTAACCTATGAACTTCTATCTCTGAACTCTTTGCTCAAAAATGACCTGACCAGCCTGCCTGCTGATCACTTAAGTGATCATTGCCTTTGCTTTCCTGTGCTCAGTGCAGCAAGATGAGGGACTTGTTTGTTCATTTGTCTTACCATCTAGACAAACAAAGTAAAAGGAAACATTGTCATCCAGCTCAGCATTTTGTCCACCAACTCCACCCCTGTGTAGATGAAAGTGGTTCTAGAACCTAATAATAGTAAGGTATTAGGGACCAAATAATTCAAAGCACTGATGATCTTTCAATGTCTACCCCAAGAGACTGGTAAGAAGGCCTCCATGTAAGACATATGGCCCTTGACTACACAGTGACAGAGGGAGTAACAGTGAAAGATTTCTAGGAAACTTTTCTTCTCATAGCAAAGGCACACTCTCTCTGAATTAACTGTGTGGTGATGCAACATTCATGAACTCGGTCAGGCAAGTCATTGGTGAAGTGATTTGAAAAGTATTCAAATTTCATATACTGTTCAGTCACTACAGTGCCCTCCAAGGGCAGAAGGTGCATTTTTAAAAATATATTTCCTCTCATATCTGAAGTATACAAAGATTATGCCATGAGAGAAAAACTTAAGAAGATGTTTTTAAAATAATGCAAAGAACAAAAGTCCAAAAAATGATTTTTGAAAATTTCAGAGTTATTTAAGAGCTAAAATTTAAGAGTCATTGGGATAGAAGAAGGCATAGAGGACCAAATCACAAGAATATACGATCTATTCAATGAAATAATACCAGAAATCTTTCCAAACACGAGGAATAATTTGGAAATCCAAATTCAAAAAGCCTACAGGATGCCAAATGTACAAATCACAACAGATCCATATAAAGGCACATTATAATGAAAATCCCAACCTACAGAATAAGGAGAGAATTTTAAAAGCCACGAGAAAAAGGAATAAGATTACATATAGGGGAAAACCAATTGGGATAATTGCAGATTTTTTAACCTAGACCCTGAAAGCTAGAAGATCCTGGAATAAAATATATCAAGCTCTGTAAGATAATTGGTGCCAATCAAGAATCTTGTATCCAGCAAAATTAAGCTTTAGATTTGAAAATGAAATAGAAACCTTCCATGATAAACAAAAGTTGAAAGTATTTATAACTAGACAACTGGAGCTACAAAACATCCTTGGCAAAATATTTCATGAACAGGAAAAGAAAAACAGCAAAGAAAATCAACAGAGGGAGGTATGCAGTAAAGGAAAAAACTAATCAAAGAGGAAAATCAAGTCAAGTTAAATAACAAAAATAAGCAAATATGGCTGGAAATACAAACAATGTCACAATAGTAACCCTAAATGTTAATGGCTTATACTCAACAACAACAACAACAACAACAACAACAATGTTATGGGTTGCAGATTCGATAAAATAAAAGACCCAACAATATGCTGCCTAAAGGTAACTCATCTGATATGAAAAGACATATACAAACTGAAAGTAATAGGTTTGGAAAAACCATACCACTCACATGGACTGTGTAAGGAAGCAGGGGTTTCAATACTCATATCAAATAAAGTAGACTTCAAGTCAAAGTTAATCAAAACGGATAAAGATTGACATTACATACTGCTCAAGGAATCCTAAACCAATATTCCATAGCAATCATAAATATATATGCCCCAAAACTTGGTGCAGCTATGATCATCAAACAAACTCTTTTCAAGTTCAAGAGTCAAATTGACCACAACACAATAATCTTGGTTGACTTTAACAGACCTCTCTCATCACTGGATAGATCTTCCAAACATAAGTTGAATAAAGAAACTATAGAACTCAATCACACAATCAATAACTTAGACTTATCTGACATATACAGAATATTTCAACCTGCCCCAAGTGCATACACTTTCCTCTAGCAGCACATGGATCCTTCTCTAAAATAGACCATACAATGTGCCACAAAGCAACTCTTAGCAAATACAAAATGTTAGAGATACTAGCATGCATTTTATTGGATCATAAAGGTATGAAATTGGAAATCAACAGCAAAATAAAAAACAAAATTTTCTCCATCACCTGGAGCCTAAACAATATGCTACTTCCAGAAGAAATCAAGGAGGAGATTAGAAAATTCTTAGAAGTAAATGAGAACATAGACACAACATATCAAAATCTATGAAACACTATGAAAGCAATACTAAAAGGAAAATTTATTGCATGGACTTTATTTCTAAAAAAAAAAGACAAAAAATATATGACCTCACCCTACATCTCAAAGCCCTAGGAAAAGAAGAACAAATCAGTAGCAAAAGCAAAAGAAGACAAGAAATAATTAAAATTAGAGCTGGAATCAATGAAATCAAAATAAAAGGAACAATTGAAAAATTGACAAAACAAAAACTTGGTTCTTTGAAAAAATAAATAAAATTGATAGACCCTTAGCCACGCTAATGAAGAGAAGAGAGAGCTCAAATTACCAGCATAAGTGATGAAAAAGGTAATATCATAACTGACACTAAACAAATACAGAGGAATATTAGAAATTATTTTGAAATCTTAAACTCCAATAAAATCGAAGGCATTGAAGGCATTAACAGATTTCTTAAGTCATATGATCTGCCCAGATTGAGTCAGGAAGATATAAACAATTTAAACAGACCAATATCAAGTGAAAAAATAAAAGACACCATCAGAGGCTTACCAACCACAAAAAGCCCAGGTCCGGATGTTTACACAGGTGAGTTCTACAAGTCCTTTAAAGAAGAACTAATACCAACACTCTTCAATGTATTTCAGGATATAGTAAAATAGGCAGTCATTCCAAATTCATTTTATGACGCCAATATCACCCTGATCCCCAAACCAGGCAAAGACACTTCAAAAAAGAAAACTTTAGACCAATATGTCTAATGAACATAGATGCAGATTTCTCAATAAAATTCTGGCAAATCTAATGCAAAAACATACCAAAACATTTGTGCACCATGATCATGTGGGATTCATCCCAGGGATGCAAGTTTGGTTCAACATACAGAAATCAAAAAAATATAACTCACCACATCAATAGACTTAAAGGTAAAAATCATGTGGTCACCGCAATAGACACAGAAAATGCATTTGACGAAATGCAACACCCAGTTAAGTTCAAAACACTAGAAAAACTAGGGATAACAGGAACATATCTCAACGTTTTAAAGGCTATCTATGCTAAACCTCAGGCCAACATCATTCTAAACATACAAAAATTGAATGCATTCCCTCTAAAATCTGGAACAAGACAGGAATTCCCTCTCTCACCATTTCTATTCAACATAGTTCTTGAAACATTGGCCAGAGCAATTAGACAGATGAAAGTAATTAAAGGAATACACATAGAAAAAGAAGAACTTAAATTAGCACTATTTGCTGACAATATGATTCTATACCTAGAAGACCCCCAAAACTCCACCAGAAAATTTCTAGAACTAGTAATTGAATTCATCAAATAGCAGTATATAAAATCAAAACCCATAAATCAAAGGCATTTCTGTATATCAGTGACAAATCCTCTGAGAAGGAAATGAGGAAAACTACCCCATTCACAATAACCTAAAAAATAAGATAATTGGGAATCAACTTAACAAAATCGGTGAAAGATCTGTATAATAAAAACTACAGAAGCCTAAAGAGAGAAATCAAAGAAGACCTTAGAAGATGGAAAGATCTACCTTGTTCTTGGTTAGGCAGAATTAATATTATCAAAATGACTATACTACCCAAAGCACTATACATGTTTAATGCATTTTTCATCAAAATTCCAATGGCATTCCTCATAGAAATAGAAAAAGCAATCATGAAATTCATACGGAAAAATAAGAGACTCAGAATAGCTAAAGTAATCCTTAGCAGGATAAGTGAAGCAGGTGGCATCACTATACCAGACCTTAAACTATACTACAGAGCAATAGTATCAAAAACAGCATGCTATTCACACCAAATCAGACTTGTAAACCAATGATAGAGAATAGAGGACACAGAGAGTAATCCCCCAAATTACAAGTATCTTATATTAAAAAAGGTGCCAAAAACATGCACTGGAGAAAAGAGAGCATCTTCAAAAATGGTACTAGGAAAACTGGAAACTCATATGCAACAATATGAAATTAAACTCTTATCTTTTACCTGCACAAGACTAAACTCAAAATGGATCAAGAACCTAGGAATGAAACCTGAAACTCTGTGCCTAATAGAATAAAAAGGTAGGCCCTAATCTTCATCATGTGAGATGAGGCCCAATTTTTTTAATAAGACTCCTATAGCACAAAAATTAAAAGCAAGAATCAATATATAGAATAGAATCAAACCAAAAAGTTTCTTGAAGCAAAAGAAACAATCTGTGAGGTGAACAGAGAGCTTACATCCTGGGACCAAATTTTTACCCCTCACACATCAGATGGAGCACTAATCTCTAGGATATATAAAGAACTCAAAAACCTAAGTACAAAAAACAAAAAAACAACAATAAAAAACCTCAAAAAACTCAATCAACACATGGGCCAAGGAATTGAAAAAACACTTCTCAGAAGAGGATATACAATCAATTAACAAATATATTTTAAAAATGCTCATCATCTATAGCAATTAGAGAAATGCAAATCAAAACTACTTTAAGTTTGGGCTGGGGATGTGGCTCAAGCGGTAGCACGCTCGCCTGGCATGCGTGCGGCCTGGATTCGATCCTCAGCACCACAAACAAAAAAAGATGTTGTGTCCACTGAAAACTAATATATATATATATATATATATATATATATATATATATATATATATATATATACACTCATTCTCTCTCTCTCTCTCTCTCTCTCTCTCTCTCTCTCTTTCTCCCTCTCTCTCTAAATAAACATATCTAAGTTATTATCTCACTCCAGTCAGAATGACAGCTATTATGAAGACAAACAACAAAAATGTTGGCGAGCATGTAGAGAAAAATCTACACTCATACATACCTGGTTGGACTGCAAATTGGTGCAGCCAATATGGAAAGCAGTATGGAGATTATTTGGAAATCTGGGAATGGAACCACCATTTGACTCAGGTATCCCTTCTCCTTGGACTATACCCAAAGGAATTAAAAACAGCATACAACAGGGACACAGCCACATCAATGTTTATAGCAGCACAATTCACAATAGCTAAACAGTGGAGCCAACCTAGATGCCCTTCAGTGGATGAAAGGATTTAAAAATGTGGCACATATACACAATAGAATTTTATTCAGCAATAAGAGAGAATAAAATCATGGCATTTGCAGGGAAATGAATGGCGTTGGAGAAGATAATGCTAAGTGAAATTAGCCAATCCACACACACAAAAAAATGCCAAATGTTTTCTCTGATACAAGGAGGCTCACTCATAGTGGGGTAGGGAGGGGGAGCATGGGATGATTAGATGAATTCTACATAGGAAAGAGGAGTGGGAGGTAAAGGGAGGGACAGGGGATTAGAAACGATGGTGGAATGTGATGGACATCATTATTCAAAGTACATGTATGAAGACTTGAATTGGGGGTCAACATACTTTATATGCAACCTGAGATATGAAAAAAATGTGGTATATATATATGTGGGATAAGAATTGTAATGCAAAAAAACCCCAGAAAGTATTTGTGTTAAGGCATGAATTAGTGTGAACATACTTAATATACAAAGGTATGAAAAATTGTGCTCTATATGTGTAATAAGAATTGGAATACATTCCACTGTTGTATACGTAAATATATAAAATCAATAAAAATTCATATGCCATTTAGTCACTATAGAGCCCTTCCAGGGGCAGAAGTTGCAATTTTTTACAAAAATTTCCTCTCATATACGAAGTATTAGAAGATTGTGCCATGAGAGAGAAACTTAAAAAGTTTTAAAAGTAATGCAAACACAATGCTGCAACACTATTTTTTAAAAGATGGATACTTGATTTTAAATTATTGAACCTGTATTTAATACCTCCTTATTAAAATTTGATAACAAGATACAATCATTCTGTGTCACATTACTAGGCAAACTGTTGAAGTACTGTTTTAAATCTCCCTGTATATAAAATTATCATGAAGGATGTAAAACCCATAATTTCCTGTTTGCTGTATGCATGTAATGAAATTGTAGATAGAAGTGTATTGCATTAAAAAATGAACAAAAACTATACACTTTTACTATACAAGACTGCTGATGAAGAAATGTGTTTGTGTGTGTGTGTGTGTGTGTGTGTGTGTGTATGTGTGTGTGTGTGTGTGTGTGTGTGTGTGTGTGTGTGAAGAAGATATCACGGGTACAAATGAGTTGTGGCTTTGAATTAAATGATGTGTGCCACATGACCTCAATGAAAATTTGACAAATTTGATATTGTAAAAAAATTGATAATTGTTCTAATATCTGAGAAGTAAGTTTTTAAAAAGTTTTTAACAACATGTAATCATGGACTAATTTTGGTTGTTACAGTCATCAATGTCAACCCAAAAAATTCAGAGGTAAAAATTATGTGTGATCAAAACACCAGTTGACAGACAAACTTAGAGCTTTATTCTATTCAGAGAAGGCAGATGCATTGGAAATCTTTATTTTTTTAATTCTGGAGATAATTGTACACCTATCAAAGTTTTTAAAAATATGATTTTTTAATTTCCATTCTGGACAACAGTGGTCAGCAGAATCATCAGTTGTCACCTTCATGGTGACCTCTCCATCACCTTGTCTCACTTGAACTGTTTTAATTTTATGCTCTGCAGTAGTCAATTATTTGTATTCAGCTAGTTCTCCTTTAATGTGCCACTGCTCTGTCTTTGTGTTACACATTCTGTTGTTTTGATTTATTTACAATACATGCTGTGCCATTATGATTTTAACTTTGATGTGTTGGTTGAATAACTTGTAATACTTAAATACTTGAGGTCACAGTGAAAAACCATACCGGTATTTCTTTCAGCTCCATTTCAAATATATTTATTTGATAACAGTATTTCTTTCAGCTCCATTTCAAATATAATTAACCTAAATATTTTGGATGTTTATCAAAGGTCTTTCATGAGGAAAGTAAATTCATGAAATAATAGATGTGTAACATATATGAGTAATGTTGGCTTAGAACAAATTTTGAAACCTTAGTTGGCAAAATATCGGATCACCTGAAAAGAAGCATGAATTTTGAAATTTTGAAATCTGAATGCCTTGGTTCTCAGTATTATCATTCTTTATATATATATATATATATATATATATATATATATATATATATATATATATATATATATATATTTTAATTATCAATGGACCTTTATTTATTTATATGAGGTGCTGAGAATCAAACCCAGTGCCTCACATATGCGAGGCGAGTGCTCTACCATTGAGCTACAACCCAACACCATCATCCTTTTTTAAAAAAATACTTTTAGTTGTAAATGGACTCAATGCCTTTATATATTTGGTTTATTGTGTGTGGTGCTTAGAATCAAACCCATGGCCTCACATGTGTGAGGTAAGTACTCTACTACTTAGCCACATCCCCAGTCCCTGTATTATCATTCTTTATTGAATTTATTTCTTATTAAAGTATATAGATTTTAAGACATTTTTTACAGTATTATGTAACTTTTAGCATGGTTAGATTAGAGTGATGCTCATATGTTACCATAGAGCAGACAATTATATTTTGTCTAGACTTTATTATATCAGTAGTTTTCATGCACTATATATATACAGCAAGCAACCTATTTCCAATGAGAAACATGTCAGTTAATGTATTTAAAGCCATTGTTACAAGTTTGTAACATATGTTTTCCAACTTGTTTTATATGTATGTGATACATTACAAAAAATATTGTTCTTAATTAAAAAAAGGATATAAAATGTAAAACCACAATTTTTCATAAAGAATATTGTCAATTGTTTCCCAGCCCTTTCTTATGTTGGGCGTTTTGACTTGGGATTCAGTTAGCTAATTAATGGATAAATTAATTAAACACTTATGAAATTTAGTTGGGATTTAATTTAGCTTGTAATTTAATTATTTGATTCTTTATTGCATCCATTCACCCACATCAATAATTTTGTGAATGTTATAATACCAATCTAAAAAACAACCAGAAAAGCAAACTGAGGGGTATGGGAGGAGAGGAGTAATGGTGAAAGAAGTTACCAGGTAAAATCTTTGTAATTCATCAAGATCTGCCTCAGGAACATATTCCTCTTTTAGTGTGTGTGTTGTTAAAATTTGTTTTAATTAGTTAAACATGACAGTGCAATGATATTGACATATCATATTTTGAATAAGATGGGGTATAATTTCTCATTTTTCTGAGTGTACAGGTTGCAGAATCACATTGGTCATACAGTCATGAATATGCATACAGCTATACTAATGTCTGTTTTATTCAGCTGACCTTCCTTTCCCTCCTTCCCTTCCCTTCCCCTCCCATCAGTTCTCTCTACCCAATCTAATGTGACACCCTTCTTTTTTTGACCTCACATCATCATACATGTATTCTGTATAACGATGAGGGTCTCCTTCCATCTTCCATGCAATTCCACTTCTCCCTCACTTTCCCCCCCACCTCTCTTCCCAAGTGTGTTTTATTATACAGAATGAATTTTAAAAGCAACTGTTACCATTAAATATAATTTAATAGAAAAATTTGACATGAAATACTAATATTAAAATTATTAAACAAAGAACATATAAGTCTGAAAATTCCATATAATATAGACAGTTATGTCATTGGAAATGAAAAACAAGCTCCTGCTCTGAGTCTTACAGGTTAATTTCAGCTGCTGTGCACTGCAGGTATCATCTCTCCTGTGTTCCAGGGCCAAAGTCTCTGCTCTCCCTGGTGTCCTATGGGGTCTATAAAACAGAACAAGGTAAAAAGGTCACTTGGGATGAGTTGCTGGCCACAGAGAGTGGCCAGGACCACAATTGTCCTCAGGAAATGCAAGATGAACTTGGGCCCTGATCTCTCCTGGGGTCTGGGCAGGGAGCACTGAGACTGGTATGCTGCCCTAAGCTGAGGGTGTTGTCTGTGGGAAGAGTGTCTATGAATGTCCTCAGAAGGAAATTCTCATGGATATTCACCTTCAGAACCTTCTGACGCTGCTTTCCTAGAGAGTGAACATGAGGCAATGGGAAGAGTTCTCTAGGACATCTGGGTGTAAAGGCTGATTAGCATACATCTGGAATTCTGAAGAGCAGCATCTGTGATGACACAGGGTGAAGCAAGGACCCTGGCTCCTCCAGCCCTACCCTCTGTAGTGTCATTCCTCAGAGAGCTTCCTGCACTGATTTTTACCAAATTGTACCTTCCCTTGCATGGCCATGATCACATGCAACTATAGAATCTTCAGTGCTCTAATTGATTCTGATGGATTGCAAAAAAGTGCAACAAAGAAACTTGAGAAAGCAAAGGAGAATATGAGGACTGATTTGACCTCTGCTCTCCTTCCCATTCTTTCCAGACTCACATTTCCTCTTCCTGAACTGCTTTATCGCCTTTGCTGCATTAAGCCCATATATTGAATCAGGAGAGGGCCCCTGGAAACAATTCATGTTAAGGGACCTACATTCCAATTGCGTAATCTTGACCTAGGAAAGGAAGGATACATTCATGCATGCTCAGAGCCAGCAAAGTCAGAACCCAGCTATTCAGTGGTCAGTAAACCAGAACCAGATTGTTTGTGTCTCATGTATCAGGCAACAACTCAGTATTTCTGATGCTCCGTACAACTCAAACTCAGTATATGGGTATGCAGTATTACTCAGCATGATTCAGTGGTGTTGCTTGTGGTAAAAAAAAGTAGGGAAAGACTAAGAATGTTAGTGCAGAGAGATTTAACAGACATTGAAGGTCCAAGGACCTCAAAGATCTGGATGAGGAAAGCACCTTTAGAAAAGTCATAAAATGTGGGAAAGATGAAACATGGAAAATCTACAGAGTTTTTACATAAGAAAGAATAATTAAGAGAAACCAATAGAAAATCAATTACTTGCAGATTTCTTGTCCTTTTGTCCTCCTCCTCATCCTCTGAATCACTTTCTATGTTTTCTTTGTGGACTATTGCCGTGATGGTCATGATGTGGCCTTAAAAAAGGAAAGGCAGAGTTAAATTCAAGGTGAGAACTTAAGTTGCTCTTGCTCCTGGTGTTCTAGAATGCACAGTCAAAGCTCTCCATTCTTCCTTTTGTCTGCATTCCTGTCTCGTGGTCTCCATCACCTCACCTCTGCAATGAGAAATAGATCTAGCATCCCAAGAGCTCTTTTCCACCAGTTCACATTCTGCCATTGTACTTGGTAGGGATTCTGTGTCATCCTGTTCTTCCAAGAGACAGCCACAGTCTTCCTGATTTTCTGGACTTAGACCTCTTAAATACAAGCAAATTCAGATTTTCCCTAGTTCAAGTGCTTGGGAATTAGACAAAGACTGGAGGTTAGAAACATGTTCACGGAGGAACTTCTCCCCACTCTTTTACAGGAGAACACAGTGGCCTGTCCAGGGAGCACAGAAACAATTTTCTTTAAGTTGCCCACATTTGGGAGTTCATTTTCGACCAGAAATAGACAAAACACAGAAGAGAAAGTGCTGCTCTAAAAAGATAACATTCAGAGGGGAGTTGTGACTTCTTACTCACTACTTATCACTAGTGAGAGCTTCAATTACAGGTTTGCAAAGTGCTTCTAAGAAAGTATGTCCCACTAGATTCTTTCCCTTGTGGGTCAAACCTAAAGTGCAGATCTTATTTCTTTCATGCACAATGCCAAAAAATAATCAATAATGAAAGCCAGGCTACTTGATGTTTATTAGAGGCAAATTTAGGACAGAATGGGACTTAACATGGAAAATTGTGTTTTCCTTTCAAAGCAAAAGTTGTCTTCTTATGAACAGGATGTCAGAAGGTCTACTAACCCTTCTTTTTATGAAAATAATACATATTTCTGTTTTCTCAATTTTATTCCCATTCCTTATTTCCCACATGAGTAGGTGAACTCAAATCTTACCATGAAACCTTTCCCATTTTGTCATACCCCAAGTGCTGTTCCTACCTGCAGGCTCTCCCTCGTCACAGCTTGAATCATAATCTTTGCTCCATGTCCAACCTTTAGAGACACAGACATCATCAACTGAGTTACTTAAGATTGACTCATTCTTTCTTCTACACAACTAATCTTATGATGGTTGCTAGGGTTGGATGTTTTTTATCCCACACTGGATTGTGTGATTGAGGCTTGGTGCTCAGTATGGCCACAATGAGATTTGTGAAATCTGTGTGAGGAATGGTCTGCTTGGAGGTGGTGAGGACATTTGACGGTACAAGAGTCAGAAGTAAGAATACAGATTTCTCAAACCCTTGTTAGATCCTGTTATATAAGAAGAGCAAATGAATCAACTGATACCTGCTGGCTTCGTGTCTTGCCATGTGATGTCTCTCTACTGCACCTGCATCCCTGCAGACACCACCAATCACGCAATGCAGCTAAGAGGGTATTCACTAAAAAAAAGTGTTTGCTAGTGCCATGCTCTTGTACCTGCAGAACTGTAAGCTAAACACACCCACCTGTATAATTTATTCAGTTTCTGGGTTTCGTTATTGGAAAGAAAAATATAGTGATACTAATATTAATAGTCAGGATGATCTACATCTCTGTTCTGGGTTCTCAGACCCTCTCTGGGTTCTGGGGAGTCAGAGGCCTCAAACAGGATGCTGCAAACAATTGCAAACCTTCTAATGAGAGAGTGGAGCTGTAAGGAGTCAAATATTAACTACTTCCTTCCATTGGGACATTATCCCTTTCTCGTTGAAACAGACCAAGCTGACATGCAAACTGTGATGCCAACAGTTTCAGGAATATAAACTCACAAAACATACACTGTGCCATCATCAGAGCAGCGGTCCAGAAGAGAATGGGAATGTCCTCTGCTTTATCCACATGGGTCTACTGGCCACTTTGAAAGTTTTGTATAAAAAATAAAATTAAATTAAAAATACTGTTATTTTGGATGGCCAAGACCAGGAGTTCAAAGATGAAGCAGACAAGAATTTCCTTCCCCCGGGATTCCGTGGACAGCAGTTTGCTAGCATGTTCTCACTCCTCATACTCCTCATTTATAAGTAGACTGTGGAGTCAGTTTGCTAGCATGTTCTCACTACTCATACTCCTCATTTATAAGTAGACTGCGGTGTCATGCAAAAGTGAAAAGTGCCAGGAACTCTCTGAGGGCCTGAGGAATCGACATAAACAAAGTCAACATTAAGATCCAGATGGCTCCCCTCAAATTCAAGCACATCCCACCTAGAGCTCATAAGAAATGTGTGTGAAAAGCTTGGACACAATGCTATCTTAACTTCGCTACTGATTCCGGCTGGTCCTGGTCAGATCTCTGGTGGATAACTGGTTCACTGTAGAGCCCCACATGCTGAACAAGTGGGATCTTAGCACAGAGTTGCATTTATCAAATGATGTCGTGGACTAAGATTAAGACACTCTGCACAGGGAGGAGTTCTAGGATGAGAAGGAATGATGACCACAGTGGTTCTACCCTCACAGTGACCAGTCAGTGTCAGTATCCATGTATGTATGAATAGAAGGACCTAGACAGTACTTGAGACTGACAGTATAAAGACGTTTCATATATACTGTCATTGTGATATTCTGCAGGCCACACAGGGGGCAGCACAGACCCAAACAAGGCATCAGACACCACTGCTCTGCTGAGCTGGACCTTCAATAGAGCCCACCTTTTGCTCTGTAACTAGATGAGATGGAATTGTGCTGATCATGCCCCATGAAAATCCATCCAGTTAAAACATGTTTCTACAAAGTAGTATCTACAAAAAGACCCAATAAGGTATTTTTCAGTGTCAGTTGGCACATGCAAAGTAAGCCCTTCCTTAGCTAAAGTAATTTCTGGTCTTTGAATCTCCTCTGTCTCAGATGTCCACCATAAGTGAGCATAGTGCATTGGTGAACCTGAGGGTCACTGTTAAGGATTGGCCCTGTCCAGAAACTTGTGCCTAGAATGGGGGTTGGACGATGCATTCTGACACCTCTCACAAAAAAAAAATGTATATGAACGTGAAAATTTTTCATGAGTGAAGTGTTCTGAACAATTACATGCACTGATTAAATATAGGACCTACTGACACGTGAGGTTTGCTATTAAATGAAGTTGCTACTGTTGCAGTGACAGGAATGAAGTGGAGCTTTTTCTTTATACAGTGTCGTGAAAATTTTCTGTGTTTTGATGGGATATGTTTTGCATGTCAATTGAGGTATTGGTGTGAAATGAACTGCACACATGGAAAGTTTAGAGTTTGATCTATTTACACATATACAAAATCATGATCTAATGGAGATGGCTTTTTTTGTTTAAACATGTGGACATTGGCATCTTGGCATGTATATACCTAGAGAAACAGACAAATATGCAAAAACGAACACAAAGTCACACTCAGAATCATGTTGCAAGAATGCACACAGAGATACATGTATAAAACTCTCATTGACCTAACCACGCTGATCAACTCACAAAGGTGCTTCAAGGAAATATGCAGAATGGCCATAGATTTATTTTAATCAATTTAGACCACAAACCCCACACTTCTCATTCTCAAGGAGGTAGTGGAATCACTGAGTCTCTGCACTCAAAAGGAAGGAAGACTCTCTGACCCTTGGCGTTATCTACATTTTGCAACAGGAAGAGAGTGAGGCCAGGATACATACCAATTATGGATCCTCTTGAATCCTCCTGTGAATACAGAAAAGGAGTCACTATGAAGATCAAGCCATGCTCTGACCTGTGTGCACAAGTCTTTTGTTTACTTGGTGACATTCGAATATCCAATGAGAATGTGGGCAAATCAAGGGAACAGATAGCAAATGTACTCTCACCAAATGACACAAGCTTTTCTAGGGGATTTGTGTCACAGGTCTATATTAGGTGATAATTAAGGAATTCGATGGCCAGGAGGGAAAACCATAGCCAGGCACAAAGCTTGTTATCATACAGTGTGTAGTTTATACTGTTTCTTGTTAATGTTGCTTTCAGTGAGGTCTCATTTGGCAACAAACACCCCAATGAGAATCTGCACAGTCAGGAAATTGTGTATGTCATCTCCAGGAAACCATATCATATTACAAGAGAAAGAGAAACTAAAGAGCAACACTGGATTTCAGAGGAAGATAAGCAACCTTACCATGGCTTTTGATGGGGTCTCTCGACTCATGCTTTCTCCAGGAATGAACTCCACCATGTCATTTGGGTGAACTAGGAGGATGCAGAATAATGATTAGTATACTAATTTAAGGCTTATGAATAGTTCAGGGCATTTCTTGATATGGACATCAGTGAAAATATACAGCAAAGATAAGAACAAGAATGAGAGATGGCTGCGAATAGAGTGTATCACACCCAGTGTACCGCATCACTGCACAGATGAATACAGAGTTAGAACGACAAAAAGCAAACTTGTTAGAAATTTCTAGCAAAATTGTGGTGCACCGAAACTTAGGGAAAGGATTTCCATCATCGAGGGCCGGTTACTGAGTCTCAAACGTGAGCCAACAGTGCGACCAGAGATCCAGGCTGACTGATCCGCCACCCGCCCTGCGGCCCACCCCGCGGCTATAGACAGTGGGGTGCTGCTGAGAAGCGACCAGCAAGCAGAGAGAAACGGTGCTACGGATTCTGTGGAGTCCTCCCGGCTGTGCCCTCACTGAGCTCTGGGCTGAGTTTGGGGTTTGAGATTGGAGAAGGAAGCAGTCCAGTTCTATCCCCAACAATGGAAAATCCACCAAGGAAGCCAGCGGACACCATCTTGAAGAGCTGACTTCACCATCGCCAGGTTCCAACAGATTGCAACAATAAAACAGCATGAACAACCAGACTACATATAACTTATCAAATGCAAATAGATGAATTCTAAAAACAGGTCTATACTCCACCTAAGCCCTTAACTACCCCCAAGTACTCTTGTCTATTCTCTTGTTAATATCCGCGTGCATTTGCGTAACACCCCAAAGAAGCTAACATATACTAACCTCCATACAAGCAAATCACCCAACCTTAACATAAAATCCTAAGTCCAAACCACAGTTCTCTATATGCCATCAAAATCTGAAGGATTTAATAAAACCAATGAAATTACCTTAAATCACAATTAAATCCAAATCTCTAAACATCATCTCCTAGCACAAAAGAGAGATAGTGGAACTATAAAAACCAAAACAAATTTAAAGGAGAAAACAGAAACACAGCAGTCAAAGAGAGTTGGAAAGTAACTTGAGAACCATAAAAAAACAAGGGAAAAAAAGAGTACAAACAATGCAGGACAACGTAAATACAAAAGAGAAGCTAGAGGCACCAGAAAATTGGATGGAGAAAGAAGTCAAGGCATACCTAATTAAGATGGAATGGAATCTCAGAGAAGAGTTTATACAGCCAGTTCAAACAATGAAAGTATATTTTGAAAATAAATTAAATAATCAAATTCAAATGTCAAAGAATGAGCTCTATCACGAAATAGAAATTTCAAAAAAAAAAAAAAACAAAAAAAAAAACAAACAGTAATCCTGGAAATGCAGGAAATGATAAAGCAAATTAAAAATTCAAACGAGAATATTACAAATAGACTAGATCAAGCAGAAGCCAGAACATCAGATAATGAAAACAAATTTTTTCAACTTGAAAATTATATAGTCAACACAGAAATGATGCTTAAAAGAAACGAGCAATCTATCCAAGAGAAATGGGATGTCATAAAAAAACCAAACGTAAGAGTCATTGGGATAGAAGAAGGCATAGAGGTTCAAACCAAAGGAATGAACAATCTATTGAATGAAATAATCCTAGAAAATTTTCCAGATATGAACGATGGAATGGATTACCAAATCCTGGAAGCCTACAGGACCCCAAACCTTCAAAACCGTAATAGACCAACTCCAAGACACATAATTATGAAGATATTCAACATACAGAAGAAGGAGAGAATATTAAAAGCTACGAGAGAAAGGAGGCATATTACATTCAGGGGTAAACAAATTAGGTTAATGGCTGATATTTCATCACAGACGTTGAAAGCGAGAAGATCCTGGAGCAACGTATTTCAACTGCTAAAAAATAATGGATTCCAACCAAGAATACTGTATCCAGCAAAATTTAGCTTCAGATTTGACAATGAAACTAAAATATTTCATTATAAAAACAAAAACTTAAAAGAATTCAAAGCCATAAAACCAGTACAGCATGGCATCCTTAGCAAAACACTAAAAGAAGAGGAATTAAAAAACAGCACCCCAAACTAACAGTGGGAGGTAACTCAGTAAAGGGAAGGGAAAAAATAAACAAAAAGGAAAAACTAGCCATATTAAAATAAATAAATAAACAAGCATGAGGTTAGTACTAAGCATATGTCAATAGTAACCTTAAACGTAAATGGCTTAAATTCCGCAATTAAGAGACATAGGCTAATAACCTGGATGAAAAAAAACAAGTCCAACATTATGCTGCCTTCAGGAGACTCATCTGATAGGAAAAGACATACACAGACTGAAGGTGAAAGGTTGGGAAAAATCATACCACTCACATGGTGCCCCGAAGCAAGCAGGAGTGGCCATAGTCAAATAAAATAAAATCAACTTCAAACCTAAGTTAATCAAAAGGGATAAAGAAGGACACTACATACTATTAAAAGGAACCATCCACATACAAGACATAACAATTATCAATATGTATGCATCAAACAATGGTGCTGTAACATTCATAAAACAAACTCTCCTCAAGTTCAATAGTCAAATAGACCACAACAGAATAATTATGGGTGACTTCAACACACAGCTCTCTCCATTGGACAGATCCTCCAGACAAAAGCTGAATAGAAACTATAGAACTCAATAACCTAAACAATAACCTAGACTTAACCGACATATATAGAATATATCAACCATCATCAAGTGGTTACACGTTCTTCTCAGCAGCACATGAATCCTTCTCAAAGATAGACCATATATTATGCCATAGGAAAACATTTAGAAAATATAAAGGTGCGGAGATAATACCATGCATCTTATCTGATTACAGTGGAATGAAACTGGATATCAATGATAAAAGAAGGAAGGAAAAATCATACATCTCATGGAAAATGAACAATATGTTACTGAATGATAAATGGGTTACAAAAGACATAAAGGAGGAAATCAAAAAATTCTTGGAGATGAATGGAAATACAGACACAACATAGTGAAATCTATGGGACACAATGAAAGCAGTTTTAAGAGGGAAATTCATTTCCTGGAGGTCAAACCTCAAAAAATGAAAAACTAACAAATAAATGAGCTCACACTTCATCTCAAAGCCGTAGAAAAGGAAGAGCAAAACAATAGCAAATATAGTAGAAGGCAAGAAATAATTAAAATTGGAGCGGAAGTCAACCAAATTGAAACAAACAAAAAAAACATTAAAAATTGATAAAACAAAAAGTTGGTTCTTTGAAAAAATAAATATGATTGACAGACCCTTAGCCATGCTAATGAAGAGAAGAAGAGAGAGAGCTCAAATTACTAACATACGAGATGCAAAAGGCAATATCACAACAGACACTACAGCAATACAGAAGATAATTAGAAATTATTTTGAAACCCTATATTCAAATAAAATAGAAGATAGCGAAGTTACTGATAAATTTCTTAAGTCATATGATTTGCCCAGATTGAGTCAGGAAGATACACACAATATAAATAGACCAATAACAAAGGAGGAAATTGAAGAAGCCATCACAAGACTACCAACCAAGAAAAGCTTTGGACCAGATGGATATGCAGCAGAGTTTTACAAAACCTTCAAAAAAGAAATAATACCAATACTTTTCAAGTTATTTTAAGAAATAGAAAAAAAAGGAGCTCTTCCAAGTTCATTTTATGAGGCCAACATCACCCTGATCCCAAAACCAAACAAAGACACATCAAAGAAAGAAATCTACAGATCAATATCTCTAATGAACTTAGATGCAAAAATGCTCAATAAATTTCTGGCAAATCAAATACAAAAGCATATCAAAAAAATTGTGCACCTTAATCAAGTAGAATTGATCCCCGGGATGCAAGGCTGGTTCAATATACAGAAATCAATAAATGTTATTCACCACATAAATAGATTTAACCATAAGAACCACATGATCATATCTATAGATGCAGAAAAAGCATTCAACAAAGTTCAGCATCCCTTTATGTTCAAAACACTAGAAAAACTAGGGATAACAGGAAGTTACATCAACATTGTAAAAGCTGTATATGCTAAGCCTCAGGCTAGCATCATTCTGAATGGAGGAAAAATGAAGGCATTCCCTCTAAAATTTGGAACATGACAGGGATGCCCTCTTTCAACACTTGTACTCAATTTAGTCCTCGAAATACTAACCAGAGAAATTAGACAGACAAAAGAAATTAACGGCACAAAAAATAGGAAAAGAAGAACTTAAATTATCACCATATGCAGATGATATGATAACATATCTAACAGACCAAAAGGGTTGTACAAAGAAACTACTAGAGCTAATAAGTGAATTGAGCAAAATGGCAGAATATAAAATCAACACGCATAAATAAAAGGCATTCCTTTATATCAGTGACAAATCTTCTGAAATGGAAATGAGGACAACAACCCCATTCACAATTTTTTCAAAAATAAAATAAAATAAAATAAAATACTTGAGAATCAACCTAACAAAAGAGGTGAAAGATTTATACGATGAAAACTACAGAACCCTAAAGAGAGAAATAGAAGAAGACCTTAGAAGGTGGAAAAATATACCCTGTTCATGGAAAGGAAGAACTAACATCATCAAAATGGCGATATTACCCAAAGTTCTCTATAGGTTTAAAACAATGCTAATCAAACTCCCAATGGCATTTCTTGTAGAAGTAGATAAAGTAATCATGAAATTCATATGGAAAAATAAAAGACCCAGAATAGCAAAAGCAATTCTAAGCAGGAAGTGCGAATCAGGAGGTATAGTGATACAAGATTTCAAAGTGTACTACAGAGCAATAGTAACAAAAACAGCATGGTACTGGTTCCAAATCAGGCGGGTGGACCAATAGCCAGATTACAGGACACAGAGACAAACCCACAAAATTATAACTATCTTATATTTGATAAAGGGGAAAAAAGCATGCAATGGAGGAAGGATAGCATCTTCAACAAATGGTGCTGGGAAAACTGGAAATACATATGCAACAAAATGAAATTGAATACCCTCCTCTCGCCATGCACAAAAATTAACTCAAAGTGGATCAAGAAGCTAGTTATCCAATCAGAGACTCTGCGTCTGATAGAAAAAAAATTGGCTCCCATCTACATATTGTGGGGTCGGGCTCCAAATTATTTAATAGGACACCCATAGCACAAAAGTTATTAACAAGAATCAACAAATTGGACTTACTTAAAATGAAAAGTTTTTTTCTCAGCAAGAGACACAATAAGAGTGGTAAATAGTGAGCCTACATCATGGGAACAACTTTTTACTCCTCACACTTCAGATTGAGCCCTAATATACAGAGTATACAAAGAACTCAAAAAATTAAACAATAAGAAAACAAATAACCCAATCAACAAATGGGCCAAAGACCTGAACAGACACTTTTCAGAGGAGGACATACAATCAATCAACAAGTACATGAAAAATTGCTCATCATCTCTAACATTCAGAGAAATTCAGATCAAAACCACCCTAAGATATCATCTCACTCCTGTAAGATTTGCAGCCATTCTGAAGTCAAAGAACAACAAGTGCTGGAGAGGATGTGGGGAAAAGGGTACTCTTGAAAATTGCTGGTGGCCTTGCAATCTGGTGCAGCCAATTTGGAAAGCAGTATGGAGATTCCTGGAAAAGCCGGGAATGGAACCACCATTTGACCCAGCTATTGCCCTTCTTGGACAATTGCCTGAAGACCTAAAAAGAGCGTACTACAGGGATACTACAACATCGATGTTCATAGCAGAACAATTCAGAATTGCTAGACAGTAGAACCAACCCAGATGCCCTTCAATAGATGAATGGACAAAAAAAGTGGCATTTATACAACATGGAGTATTACACAGCACAAAAAATGACAAAATCATGGAATTTGCAGGGAAATGGATGGCACTAGAGCAGATTAGGCTTAGTGAAGTACCCAATCCCTTAAAAACCAATACCAAATGTCTTCTTTGAAATAATGAGAGCAACTAGAAATACAGCAGGGAGGAAGAGCAGGAAGTAAAGATGAATATTAAACATATACATGAGTGGGAGGGAAAGGGAGAGAAAAGAGAAATTGAATGGTAATGGAGGAAGACCCTCCTTGTTATTCAAAATTACATATAAGAGGTTGTGAGGGTAATGGAAAAATAAACAAGGAGAGAAATGAATTATAGTAGATGGAGTAGAGAGCGAAAATGGGAGGAGAGGGGAGGGGGGATAGTAGAGGATAAGAAAGGTTGCAGAATACAACAGTTACTAATAGGGCATTATGTAAAAATGTGGATGTGTAACTGATGTGATTCTGCAATCTGTATTGGGGTAAAATTGGGAGTTCATAACCAACTTGAATCTAATGTATGAAATAGGATATGTCAAGATCTTTGTAGTATTTTGAACAACCAATAAAAAAAAAAAAAACGATCCTGATGGCTCCCCTCAAAGTCAAGCACTTCCCACATAGAGCTCATGAGAAATGTGTGTGAAAAGCTTGGACACAATGCTATCTTCTTAACGTCCCAACTGATTCTGACTGGTCCTTGTCAGATCCCAGTTGGATACCTGGTTCATTGTAGAACCCCACATGCTGAACAAGTGAGATCTTAGCACATAGTTGTATTTACCAAATGATGTCATGGACTAAGATGAAGACACTCTGCCCAGGAAGGAGTTCAGGGATGAGAAGGAATGATGACCACAGTTCTTCTACCCTCACAGTGACCAGTGAGTGTCATTATTCATGTATGTATGAATAGAGGGACCCAAACAGCATATGAGACTGACAGTATAAAGACCTATCATATATACTGTCAATGTGATATCCTGCAGGCCACAAAAGGGGCAGCACAGACCTAAACTAGGGATCAGACAGCACTGCTGTGCTGAGCTGGATCTTCACTACAGCCCAACTTTTGCTCTGTAACTGGATGAATTGAAATTGTGCTGATCTGGCCCCATGAAAACCCATCCAGTTAAAACATGTTTCTACAAAGTAGTGTCTACAAAAACACACAAAATGGTAGCTTTCAGTGTCAGTTGGAACATGCAAAGTAAGACCTTCCTTAGTTACAGTAATATCTGGCCTGTGCATCTCTTCTGACACAGATACCCACCATAAGTGAGAATAGTGCATTGGTGAACCTGAGGGTCACTGTTAAAGATTGGCCCTATCCAGAAACTTTTGCCTAGAATGGGGATTGGAAGATGAATTCTGACACCTCTCACAAAAAATGTATATGAAAGTGAAAATTTTTCATGAGTGAAGTGTTGTGAATAATCACATGCACTGATTAAATATAGGACCTACTGACAGGTGAGGTTTCCTATTAAATGAAGTTGCTACTGGTGCAGTGACAGGAATGAAGTGGAACTTTTTCTTTATAGAGTGTCGTGAAAATTTCTGGGTTTTAATGGGATATGTTTTGCATGTTAATTGAGGTATTGGTGTGGAATGAACTGCACACATGGAAAGTTTACAGTTTGATCTATTTACACATATACAAAATCATGATCTAATGGAGATGGCTTTTTTTGTTTAAACATGTGGGCATTGGTATCTTGGCATGTATATATCTAAAGAAACAAAAAAATGTGCAAAAATGAACAAAAAGTCACACTCAGAATCATGTTGCATGAATGCACACAGAGACACATATATAAAACTTTCATTGACCTAACCACGTTACTCAACTCACACAGGTGCTTCAAGGAAATATGCAGAATGACCATAGATATTTTTAAATCAATTTAGACAAAAAACCCCTCACTTCTCATTCTCAAGGAAGTAGTGGAATCACTGAGACTCTGCACTCAAAAGGAAGGCAGACTCTCTGATCCTGGGCATCATCTACATTTTCAACAGGAAGAGAGGGAGCCCAGGATACATACCAATTATGGATCCTTTTGAATCATCCTGTGAATAGAGAAAAGTAGTCACTATAAACATCAAGCCATGCTCTGACCTGTGTGCACAAGTCTTTTGTTTACTTGGTGACATTCGAATATCCAATGAGAATGTGGGCAAATCAAGGGAACAGATAGCAAATGTACTCTCACCAAATGACACAAGCTTTTTCTAGGGGATTTGTGTCACAGGTCTATATTAGGTGATAATTAGGGAATTCGATGGCCAGGAGGGAAAACCATAGCCAGGCACAAAGCTTGTTATCATACAGTGTGTAATTTATACTGTTTCTTGTTAATGTTGCCTTCAGTGAGGTCTCATTTGTCAACAGACACCCCAATGAGAATCTGCACAGTCAGGAAATTGTGTATGTCATCTCCAGGAAACCATATCATAACACAAGAGAAAGAGAAACTAAAGAGCAACACTGGATTTCAGAGGAAGATAAGCAACCTTACCATGGATTTTGATGGGGTCCTTCGACTCATGCTTTCTCCAGGAATGAACTCCACCATGTCATTTGGGTGAACTAGGAGGATGCAGAATAATGATTAGTATACAAATTTAAGGCTTATGAATAGTTCAGGGCATTTCTTGATATGGATATCAGTGAAAATATACAGCAAAGATAAGAACAAGAATGAGAGATGGCTGCGAATAGAGTGTATCACACCCAGTGTACCGCATCACTTCACAGATGAATACAGGGTTAGAACGACAAAAAGCTATCTTGTTAGAAATTTCCAGCAAAATTGGGGTGCACCGAAACCTAGGGGAAGGATTTCCATCACCGAGGACCGGTTAGTGAGTCTCAAACGCAAGCCAACTGTGCCACCAGAGATTCAGGCTGACTGATCCACCGCTGGCCCTGCGGCCCGCCCCGTGTCTACAGATGGTGGGGTGCTGCCGAGAAGCTACCAGCAAGCAGAGGAAAATGGCGCTACGGATTCTGTGGAGTCCTGCTGGCTGTGCCCTCAGTGAGATCTGGGATGATTTCGGGGTTTGAGATGGGTTAAGGAAGCGGTCAAGTTGTATCCCTCACAACGGAAAGTCCACCAAGGAAGCCAGAGGCCAACAACTTGGAAAGCTGACGTCACCATCGCCAGGTTCCGACAGATTGCAAAAATAAAACAGCATGAACAACCAGACTACCTATAACTTACTAAATGCAAATAGATGAATACTACGAATAGGTCTATAGTCCACCTAAGCCCTTTACTACCCCCAAGTACTCCTGTCTATTTTCTTGTTAATATCTGGCTGCATTTGAGTACCCCTCCAAAGAAGCTAATGTATCCTAACTTCCAAACAATCAAATCACCGGACCTTCACATAAAATCCTAAGTCCAAACCTCTGTTCTCTATATGCCATCAAAATCTGAAGACCTGTAATGAAACCAATGAATTTACATTAAATCACAATTAAATCCAAAATCTCGAAACATTTTCTCCTAACACAAAGGAGAGATAGTGGAAGTATAAAAAACAAACAAAAAAAATTTAAAGGAGAAAACAGAAACACAGCAGTGAAACAGAGTTGGAAAGTAACTTGAGCACAATGAAAATACAAGTGGAAAAAGGAACACAAACAATGCAGGACAACTTAAATACAAAGGAGAACCTAAAGGCACCAGAAAAATGGATGGAGAAAGAAGTCAAAGCATACCTAATTCAGATGGAATGTGTTCTTAGAGAAGACTTTAGACAGCAAGTTCAAACAATGAACGTATATTTTGAAAAAGAATTAATTAAGAAAATTCAAATGTCAAAGAACGCGCTCTATCACGAAATAGAGATTTAGAAAAAAACAAACAGTAATCCTAAAAATGCAAGAAACCATAAACCAAATTAAAAACTCAACCGAGAATATTACAAATAGACTAGATCAATTAGAAGCCAGAACATCAGATAATGAAGACAAAGTTTATCAACTTGAAAAGAATATAGTCAACACAGAAAGGATGCTTAAAAGACATGAGCAATCTATCCAAGATATATATGATGTCATAAAAAAACCAATCCTGAGAGTCATTGGAATAGAAGAAGGCATAAAGCATCAAACCAATGGAATGAACAATTTATTGAATGAAATAATCCAAGAAAAATTCCCAGATTTTATAGGTGGAATGGATTGCCAAATCCTGGAAGCCTACAGGACCCCGGACATTCAAAACCATAATAGACTAACTCCAAGACACATAATTATGAAGATATCCAACATAGAGAACAAGGAGAGAATATTAAAAGCTATGAGGGAAAGGAGGCAGATTACATTCAGGGGTAAACCAATTAGGTTAATGGCTAATTTTTAATCACAGATGTTGAAAGCAAGAAGATCCTGGAACAACGTATTTTCAACGATAAAAAATAATGGATTCCAACCAAGAATACTGTATCCAGTATTGATAATGAAATTAAAATATTTCATGATAAATAAAAGTTAAAAGAATTCGCAGCCAGAAAACCAGCACTGCATGGCATCTTGAGCAAAACACTACAAGAAGAGGAATTGAAAAACAGCTAGCCAAACTAACAGTGGGAAATAACTCATTAAAAGAAAGGAAAAAAAATAACCAAAAGAAAATACTACCCATATAAAAATAAATAAATAAACAAGCACGACGGGTAGTACTAACCATATTTCAATAGTAACCTTAAATGTTAATGGCTTAAATTCCCCAATTAAGAGACATAGGCTAATAACCTGGATTACAAAACCAAATCCAACAATATGCTGCCTTCAGGACACTCATCTGGTAGGAAAAGACATACACAGACTGAAGGTGAAAGGTTGGGAAAAATCATACTACTCACATAGTCCCCCGAAGCAAGCAGGAGTGGCCATATGCAAATCGAATAAAATCAACTTCAAACCTAAGTTAATCAAAAGAGATAAAGAAGGACACTACATACTATTAAAAGGAACCTTCTATCAACCAGACATAACAATTATCAATATATATGCACCAAACAATGGTGCTGCAACATTCATAAAACAAACTCTCCTCATGTTCAAGAGTCAAATAGACCACAACACAATAATTATGGGTGACTTCAACACACCGCTTTCTCCATTTGACAGATCCTCCAGACAAAAGCTGAATAAAGAAACTATAGAACTCAATAACACAATCAATAACCTAGACTTAACCGACATATATAGAATATATCAACCATCAGCAAGTGGATACACATTCTTCTCAGCAGCACATGGGTCCTTCTCAAAGATAGACCATATGTTTGGATCAGGCTCCAAATTCCTTAATAGGACATGCATAGCACAGAGTTAATAACTAGAATCAACAAATGGGACTTACTTAAACTAAAAAGTTTTTTTCTCAGCAAGAGAAACAATAAGAGAGGTAAATAGGGAGCCTACATCCTGGTAACAAATTTTTACTCCTCACACTTCAGATAGAGCCCTAATATACAGAGTACACAAAGAACTCAAAAAATTAAACAATAAGATAACAAATAACCCAATCAACAAATGGGCCAAAGACCTGAACAGACACTTCTTAGAGGAGGACTTACAATCAATCAACAAGTATATGAAAAAAATGCTCACCATTTCTAGCAGTCAGAGAAATGCAAATCAAAACCACCCTAAGATACCATCTCACTTCAGTAAGATTAGAAGCCACTATGAAGGCCAACAACAACAAGTGTTGGAGAGGTTGTGGGGAAAAGGGTACTCTTGTACATTGCTGGTGGGACTGCAAATTGGTGCAGCCAATTTGGAAAGCAGTATGGAGATTCCTGGGAAAGCTGGGAATGGAACCACCATTTGACCCTGCTATTGCCCTTCTCGGACTGTTCCCTGAAGACCTTAAAAGAGCATACTGCAGTGATACTGCCACAACGATGTTCATAGCAGCACAATTCACAATAGCTTGACTGTGGAACCAACCCAGATGCCCTTCAATAGATGAATGGATAAAAAAGTTGCATTTATACACCGTGGAGTATTACGCAGCACTAAAAAATGACAAATTCATGGAATTGGCAGGAAAATTGATGGCACTAGAGCAGATTATGCTTAGTGAACCCAGCCAATCCCTTAAGAAAATACCAAATGTCTTCTTTTATATAATGAGAGCAACTAAGAACAGAGCAGGCAGGAAGAGCAGGAAGAAAAGATTAACATTAAACAGATACATGAGGTGGGAGGTAAAGGGAGAGTAAAGAGAAATTGCATGGTAATTGAGGGAGACCCTCATTGTTATACAAAATTACATATAACAGGTTGTGAGGGGAATGGGAAAATAAACAAGGAGAGAAATGAATTGCAGTAGATGGGTAGAGAGTGAAGATGGGAGGAGAGGGGAGGGGGGATAGTAGAGGATAGGAAAGGTTGCAGAATACAACAGTTACTAATAAGGCATTATGTAAAAATGTGGATGTGAAACCAATATGATTCTGCAATCTGTATTTGGGGTAAAATTGGGAGTCATAACCAACTTGAATCTAATGTATGAAATAGGATATGTCAAGAGCATTGTAATGTTTTGAACAACCAATTAAAAAAAAGTATCCTGATGTCTCCCCTCAAAGTCAAGCACAACCCACCTAGAGCTCATGAGAAATGTGTGTGAAAAGCTTGGACACAATGCTATCTTCTTCACTTCCCTACTGATTCTGGCTGGTCCTGGTGAGATCCCTGGTGGATACCTGGTTCATTGTAGAGCCCCACATGCTGAACAAGTGAGATCTTAGCTCAAAGTTGCAATTATCAAAAGATGTCATGGACTAAGATGAAGACACTCTGCACAGGAAGGAGTTCAGGGATGAGAAGGAATGATGACCACAGTGGTTCTACCCTCACAGTGACCAGTCAGTGTCAGTATCCATGTATGTATAAATAGAAGGAACCAGAGAGAATTTGGGACTGACATTATGAAGACCTATCATATATAATGTCAATGTGATATTCTGCAGGCCACACAGGGGGCAGCACAGACATAAACTAGGGATCGGACACCACTGCTGTGCTGAGCTGGATCTTCACTACAGCCCACCTTTTGCTGTGTAACTAGATGAGCTGCAATTGTGCTGATGAGGCCCCATTAAAATCCATCCAGTGAAAACATGTTTCTACAAAGTAGTGTCTACAAAAAAACCCAATAAGGTAGCTTTCAGTGTCAGTTGGAACATGCAAAGTAAGACCTTCATTAGTTACAGTAATGTGTGGCCTGTGCATCTCCTCTGTCTCAGATGCCCACCATAAGTGAGCATAGTGCATTGGTAGACCTGAGGGTCATTGTTAAGGATTGACCCTGTCCAGAAACTTGGGCCTAGAATGGGGATTGGAAGATGAATTCTGACACCTCCCACAAAAAATGTATATGAACGTGAAAATATTTCATGAGTGAAGTGTTGTGAACGATCACATGCACTGATTAAATATAGCACGTACTGACAGGTAAAGTTTGCTATTAAATGAAGTTGCTACTGGTGCAGTGACAGGATTGAAATGGAGTTTTTCCTTTATAGAGTGTCATGAAAATTTTCTGGGTTTTCATGGGATAAGTTTTGCATGTTAATTGAGGTATTGGTGTGGAATAAACTGCACATATGGAAGGTTTACAGTTTGATCTATTTACACATATACAAAATCATGATCTAATGGAGATGGCTTTTTTTTGTTTAAACATATGGACGTTGGCCTCATGGCATGTATATATCTAGAGAAACAAACAAATGTGCAAAAACGAACACAAAGTCACACTCAGAATCATGTTGCGTGAATGCACACAAAGACACATGTATAAAACTCTCATTGACCTAACCACTTTGCTCAACTCACATAGGTGCTTCAAGGAAATATGCAGAATGGCCATAGATATTTTTTAAATCAATTTAGACCACAAACCCCTCACTTCTCATTCTCAAGGAGGTAGTGGAATCACTGAGTCTCTGCACTCAAAATGAAGGAAGACTCTCTGACCCTTGGCATTATGTACATTTTCAAACAGGAAGAGAGTGAGCCCAGGATACATACCAATTATGGATCCTTTTGATTCCTCCTGTGAATACAGAAAAGGAGTCACTATGAACATCAAGCCATGATTTGACCTGTGTGCACAAGTCTTTTGTTTATTGGTGACATTCAAATATTCAATGAGAATGTGTGCAAATCAAGGGAAGAGATAGCAAATGTACTCGCACCAAATGACACAAGCTTTTCTAGGGGATTTGTGTCACAGGTATATATTAGGTGATAATTAAGGAATTTGATGACCAGGATGGAAAATCGTATCCAGGCACAAAGCTTGTTATTATACGGTGTGTAGTTTATACTCTTTCTTGTTATATTGCCTTCAGTGAGGTCTCATTTGGCAACAGACACCCTAATGAGAATCTGCACACTCAGGAAATTGTGTATGTCATCTCCAGGAAACCATATCATATTACAAGAGAAAGAGATACTAAAGAGCAACACTTGAATTTCAGAGGAAGATAAGCAACCTTACCATGGCTTCTGATGGGGCCTCTTGATCCATGCTTTCTCCAGGAATGAACTCCACCATGTCATTTGGGTGAACTAGGAGGATGCAGAATAATGATTAGTATACTGATTTAAGGCTTATGAATAGTTCAGAGCATTTCTTGATATGGACATCAGTGAAAATATACAGCAAATATAAGAACAAGAATGAATGATGGCCGCAAATAGAGTGCATCACACCCCGTGTAACACATCACTGCACAGGTGAATACAGGGTTAGAACAACAAAAAGATATCTTGTTAGGAATTTCCAGCTATATTGGCGTGCACCGAAACCTAGAGGAAGGATTTCCATCACCAAGGACCGGTTACTGAGTCTCAAATGCGAGCCACCAGTGCGACCAGAGATCCAGGCTGACTGATCCGCCGCCCGCCCTGCGGCCCGCCCCGTGGCTACAGACTGCGAGGTGCCGCCGAGAAGTGACCAGCAAGCAGATAGAAATGGCACTACTGATTCTGTGAAGTCCTGCTGGCTGTACCCTCTCTGAGCTCTGGGATGAGTTCGGGGTTTGAGATGAAGGAAGGAAGCGGTCCAGTTCTATCCCCCACAACTTAAAGTCCACCAATGAAGCCAGCGGCCAACATCTTGTAAAACTGACGTCACCATCGCCAGGTTATGACAGATTGCTAAAATAAAACAGCATGAACAACCAGACTACATATAACTTACTAAATGCAAATAGATGAATACTACGAATAGGTGTATAGTCCACCCAAGCCCTTAACTACCCCCAAGAACTCCTGTCTATTCTCTTGTTAATATCCGACTGCATTTGAGTGACCCCCCCAAAGAAGCTAACGTATCCTAACCTCCATACAATCAAATCAACCAATCTTTACATAAAATCTTAAGTCCAAACCTTAGTTCTCTATATGCAATCAAAATCTGAAGGCCTTTGATGAAACCAATGAATTTACCTTATATCACAATTAAATCCAACATCTCGAAACATTGTCTCCTAACACAAAGGAGAGATAGTGGAAATATAAAAACCAAAACAAATTTAAAGGAGAAAACAGAAACACAGCAGTCAAACAGAGTTGGGAAGTAACTTGAGCACCATGAAAAAAACAAAGGGAAAAAGGAGCACAAACAATGCAGGACAACTTAAATACAAAGGAGAACCTAGAGGCACCAGAAAAATAGACAGACAAAGAAGTCAAGGCATACCTAACTCAGATTGATTGGAATCTTAGAGAAGACTTTAGACAGCAAGTTCAAACAATGAACGTATATTTTGAAAACGAATTAAATAAGCAAATTGAAATGTCAAAGAACGAGCTCTATCACGAAATAGAGATTGAGAAAATAAAACAAACAGTAATTTTAGAAATGCAGGAAACCATAAACCAAATTAAAAACTCAAACGAGAATATTAAAAGGCAAAAAATTTATATGATCTGAAGAGAAACCAGAGTATAACAAATGAGAATATTACAAATAGACTATATCAAGTAGAAGCCAGAACATCAGATAATGAAGACAAAGTTTATCAACTTGAAAAGAATATTGTCAACACAGAAAGGATGCTTAGAAGGCATGAGCAATCTATTCAAGAGACATGGGATGTCATAAAAAAACCAACCCTGAGAGTCATTGGAATAGAAGAAGGCATAGAGCATCAATCCAAAGAAATGAACAATTTATTGAATGAAATAATCTTAGAAAACTTCCCAAATATGAAAGGTGGAATGGATTGCCAAGTCCTGGAAGCCTACAGGATCCCAAACATTCAAAACCATAATAGATCAACTCCAAGACACATAATTATGAAGATATCCAACATACAGAACAAAAAGGGAATATTAAAAGCTACGAGAGAAAGGAGGAAGATTTCATTCAGGGGTAAAACAATTAGGTTAACGGCTGATTTTTCATCACAGACGTTGAAAGCGAGAAGATCCTGAAACAACGTATTTCCAATGATAAAAAATATTGGATTTCAACTAAGAATACTGTATCCAGCAATATTAAGCTTCAGATTTGAAAATGAAATTAAAATATTTCATGATAAATAAATGTTAAAAGAATTCACATCCAGAAAACCAGCACTGCATGGCATCTTGAGCAAAACACTACAAGAAGAGGAATTAAAAAACAGCACCCCAAACTAACAGTGGGAGGTAACTCAGTAAAAGTAAGGAAAAAAAATAACCAAAAAGAAAAAACTATCCATATTAAAATAAATAAATAAACAAGCATGACTGCTAGTACTAACCATATTTCAATAATAACCTTAAATGTTAATGGCTTAAATTCCCCAATTAAGAGACATAGGCTAATAACCTGGATTAAAAAAACAAATCCAACAATATGATGCCTTCAGGAGACTCATCTGATAGGAAAAGACATACACAGACTGAAGGTGAAAGGTTGGGAAAAATCATACCACTCACATGGTCCCCCGAAGCAAGCAGGAGTGGCCACTGTCATATCGAATGAAATCAACTTCAAACCTAAGTTAATCAAAAGGGATAAAGAAGGACACTACATACTATTAAAAGGTACCATCCACCAACAAGACATAACAATTATCAATATATATGTACCAAACAATGGTGCTGAAACATTAATAAAACAAACTCTCCTCAAGTTCAAGAGACAAATAGACCACAACACAATAATTATGGGTGACTTCAACATACCGCTCTCTCCATTGGACAGATCCTCCAGACAAAAGCTGAATAAAGAAACTAGAGAACTCAATAACACAATCAATAACCTAGACTTAACCGACATATATAGAATATATCAACCATCACCAAGTGGATACAATGTTCTTCTCAACAGCACATGGATCCTTCTCAAAGATAGACCATATATTATGCCATAGGACAACTATTAGTAAATATAAAGGTGTGGAGATTATACCATGGAACTTATCTGATTGCAGTGGAATGAAACTGGATATCAATGATAAAAGAAGGATGGAAAAATCATACATCTTATGAAAAATGAACAATATATTAGTGAATGATCAATGGGTTACAAAAGACATAAAGGAGGAAATCAAAAAATTCTTGGAGATGAATGGAAATACAGACACAAAATATTGGAATCTATGGGACAAAGTGAAAGCAGTTTTAAGAGGAAAATTCATTTCCTGGAGGTCATTCCTCAAAAAATGAAAAAAACAACAAACAAATGAGCTCACACTTCAACTCAAAGCCCTAGAAAAGGAAGAGCAAAACAACAGCAAATGTAATAGTAGGCAAGAAATAATTAAAATCAGAGCAGAAATCAATAAAATTGAAACAAAAAAAAACATTAAAAAATTGATAAAACAAAAAGTTGGTTCTTTGAAAAAATAAATAAGATCGACAGACCCTTAGCCAAGCTAACAAAGAGAAGAACAGAGAGAGCTCAAATTACTAACATACGGGATGAAAAAGGCAATATCACAATGGACACTACAAAAATAGAGAAGATAATTAGAAATTATTTTGAAACTTTATATTCCAATAAAATAGAAGATAGCAAAGATATTGATAAATTTCTTAAGTCATATGATTTGCCCAGATTGTCAGGAAGATACACACAATTTAAACAGACCAATAACAAAAGAGGAAATTGAAGAAGCCATCAAAAGACTACCAACCACGAAAAGCCCTGGACGACATGGATATACAGCAGAGTTTTACAAAACCTTCAAAGAAGAATTAATACGAATACTATTCAAGTTATTTCAAGAAATAGAAAAAGAAGGAGCTCTTCCAAATTCATTCTATGAGGCCAACATCACTGATCCTGAAATAATACAAAGACACTTCAAAAAAAGAAAACTACAAACCAATATCTCTAATAAACTCAGATGCAAAAATCCTCAAAAAAAATCTTGTGAATCGAATACAAAAGCATATCAAAAAAATTGTGCACCATGATCAAGTAGGATTCCTCCCCGGGACGCAAGGCTGGTTCAATATTTAGAAATCAATAAATGTTATTCACCACATATATAGATTTAACCATAAGAACCACATGATCATCTCAATAGATGCAGAAAAAGCATTCGACAAAGTTCAGCATCCGTTTATATTCAAAACACTAGAAAAACTAGGGATAACAGCAACTTACCTCAACATTGTAAAAGCTATATATGCTAAGCCTCAGTCTAGCATCATTCTGAATGGAGAAAAATTGAAGGCATTCCTACTAAAATCTGAAACAAGACAGGGATGCCCTCCCTCACCACTTCTCTTCAATTTAGTCCTCGAAATACTAGCCAGAGCAATTAGACAGACAAAAGAAATTAATGGCTAAAAAATAGGAAAAGAAGAACTTAAATTATCACATATTCAGATGATATGATAATATATCTAACAGACCAAAAAGCTTGTACAAAGAAACTACTTGAGCTAATAAGTGAATTTAGCAATTTGGCAGGATATAAAATGAACACTCATAAATCAAAGACATTACTGTATATCAGTGACAAATCTTCTGAAATGGAATTGAGGACAACCACTGCATTCACAATATCCTCAATAAAAATAAAATATTGGGAATCAATCTAACAAAAGAGGTGAAAGATTTATACAATGAATACTACAGAAACCTAAAGAGAGAAATAGAAGAAGACATTAAAAAATGGAAAAATATACCCTGTTCATGGATAGGAAGAACTAACATCATCAAAATGGCGATACTACAAAAAGTTCTCTATACGTTTAATGCAATGCCAATCAAAATCCCAACAGCATTTCTTGTAGAAATAGATAAAGCAATCATGAAATTCATATGGAAAAATAAAAGACCCAGAATATCAAAAGCAATTCTAAGCAGGAAGTGTGAATCAGGAGGTATAGTGATACCAGATTTCAAACTGTACTGCAGAGCAATAGTAACAAAACCAGCATGTTACTGGTACCATAACAGGCAGGTGGACCAATGGTACAGATTAGAGGACACAGAGACGAATCCACAAAATTACAACTATCTTATATTTGATAAAGGGGATAAAAGCATGCAATGGAGGAGGGATAGCATCTTCAACAAATGGTGCTGGGAAAACTGGAAATACATATGCAAAAAAATGAAACTGAATCCCTTTCTCTCGCCATGCATAAAATTTAACTCAAAATGGATCAAAGACCTTGATATCAAATCAGATACTCTGCGCCTTAAAGTGAAAAAGTTGGTTACAATCTACATATTGTGGGATCGGGCTCCAAATTCCTTAATAGGACACCCATAGCCCAGAGTTAATAACTATGATCAACAAATGGGACTTACTTAAACTAAAAAGTTTTTTCTCAGCAAGAGAAACAATAAGAGAGGTAAATAGGGAGCCTACATCCTGGTAACAAATTTTTACTCCTCACACTTCAGATAGAGCTCTAATATCCAGAGTATACAAAGAACTCAAAAAATTAAACAATAAGATAACAAATAACCCAATCAACAAATGGGTCAAAGACCTGAACAGACACTTCTCAGAGGAGGACATACAATCAATCAACATGTACATGAAAAAATGCTCACCATCTCTAACATTCAGAGAAATGCAAATCAAAACCACCCTAAGATACCATCTCACTCCAGTAAGATTAGCAGCCATTATGAAGGCAAACAACAACAAGTGCTGGAGAGGTTGTGGGGAAAAGGGTACTCTTGTACATTGCTGGTGGGACTGCAAATTGGTGCGGCCAATTTGGAAAGCAGTATGGAGATTCCTGAGAAAGCTGGGAATGGAACCACCATTTGACCCAGCTATTGCCCTTCTCGGACTGTTCCCTGAGGACCTTAAAAGAGCATACTACAGGGATACTGCCACAACGATGCTCATAGCAGCACAATTCACAATAGCTAGACTGTGGAACCAACCCAGATGCCCTTCAATAGATGAATGGATTAAAAAAAAGTGGCATTTATACACAATGGAGTATTATGCAGCACTAAAAATGACAAATTCATGGAATTGGCCGGGAAATGGATGGCATTAGAGCAGATTATGCTAAGCGAAGCTAGCCAATCCCTAAAAAATCAAAGGCCAAATGTCTTCTTTGTTATAATGAGAACAACTATGAACAGAGCAGGCAGGAAGAGCAGGAGGAAAAGATCAACTTTATACAGAGACATGAGGTGGGAGGGAAAGGGAGAGAAAAGGGAAATTGCATGGAAATGGAAAGAGACCTTCATTGATATACACAATTACATATAAGATAATTTAAGTTATGAACTCCCATTTTTACCCCGTATACAGATTGCAGAATCACATCAGTTACACTTCTGTTGATTTATATATTGCCATACTGGTGTCTGTTGTATTCTGCTGCCTTTCCTATCCTTACTATCCCACTTGAATCAAAGTGTGGAATATGATATATCAAGAACTATGTAATGTTTTGAACAACCAACAATAAAAAAAAAAGATAATTTTAGCGGGAAGGGAATAAAATCCAGAGAAAGAATTGAATTTCAACAGATGGGGTAGAGAGCGAAGATGAGAGGGAAGGGGAGGGAGGATAGTAGAGGATAGGAAAGGTAGCAGAATACAACAGTTACTAATATGGCATTATGTAAAAATGTGGATGTGTAACTGATGTGATTCTGCAATCTGTATTTGGGGTTAAAATGAGAGTACATAACCCACTTGAATCTAATGTATGAAATAGGATTTGTCAAGAGCTTTGTAATATTTTGAATAACCAATAAAAAAGAACAAGAATGAATGGGAAACACAGCTTTGGGTTTCCAGTAGATTGGAACCAGGTGTGATATATTTTTTTTGTATTTTGTACCTTTAGGAGTATGTTTTTCTCTAGAGATGACCACTGAGACCACTTTAAAATATGCAAAATATTTCACATCTTTGTAGGAGATTAGTTATTACTTATATATTGTAATAACCTGAAGTGTGTTATATCACTAAGTGATGTACACAGTTCCCTAACCCAAAGCATCACCATCAGGATAATTTCCTGAACTCTTAATGCTTCTTTCACTTACAGAGTGAAGAACCTGGATCTTTTGGCTCAGCAACATTTCTGTCTACAGAGAGGGCCTACTAACCAAAACTACATTTGGGTGTCATGAAGTGGGAAAAAATTATATCAAGCAAATCATGCATTAGTGTGGGTTTTTATTTTTAGAAAATTGATGCTTGTTCTGGGCATGTTAGAAGAGAATTTCTGAAGAAGCTCCCATAGCCTCACAAACACATACACAATTATTACACATGGACATGCTCAGAGATACCACCCCATGCTCATTCACATAAATGCACACCACACAAAAGACAGCTGTTTCTGGATCATGGTAGTGGGCCACAATTCTTCACTGGATTATCAACTTGTCACCATATGTCTATCCTCATTTCCAAACAAAATCTAAATCCAGGATAACTTTTTACATAGAAACAGGAAGGAATGTGTAACCTATCTAAGTACAGAGGTTTTGCTCAGAATGTTAGGGAGTTGAGAATACTTACTTTGCTCATTTGTTGCAGAGGCTACCTGTAGTTACAGAAAGGAAGACAGCATGAGCAGAAGATCATTTGCACAAGTCTACTGTTGGCTGTGGTGACATTAGATAACTAGATGGGAAACAGCAGTTGGGGCAAAGATCACAAAGTAAGGCAGAGAAGGCACTTGTGAAAATACATGAGCTTTGCATGAGGGATTTCTCAGGTACAATTTGATGACAGGCATAAAATTCTTATTCTATCAAGCAAAAGTGCCACTGAAGAAAATGCTCACTACAATTATTTGACAATGGTTGTTCTCATATGTGAATGTCATCTTGAATCATTCTCACAGGGAATAGATGTGCAGTTGTAATTCCATCACCTATGAGTCACCTATAATGAACACTGTCATATTTTCATGAAGGAATTTTAATTAAAAGGAAGAAAACAACACTTATATCTAAGACAAAGAAGGGTCACATTACCTTAGCAATGTAATTTTTTTGGTCTTCTGCCACAATGGGTACCACCTCTATTATGACTTGATAGCAATCTAGGGAAATATAGAGTAACTGTCAGTATATTGGTTTGCTGAAGAAACACTCCAGGGGTTTCCTAACTGTGGACATGGGTCTAGAGTGTATGGAGACGGTTGTTTAACACACACAGGCTCAATTAGTGCTGGAACATGATTGTTTCTGAATGGCAAGAGAAGGAGCAGATCAGGAAACAAAAATTCAAAATAGACAAAAAATGGAAGGAACTACAATGAGAAATTAAATATTCTACTGTTACACTAGAAGGTTTCAGCATTCCTTTATAACACTTGACAGATCCATCAGGAAGTAAAGAAAAAGTATACTTTTGAATCAATCATTTCTATTATGGGTCAAATTACTTCCACACAAATACATGTTTAAATTCTAAACATGGTTAAGTTAGAACTTAAACCGTACCTCCAAATTTTACTGGGTTTTAAATGAGAGTCATTGTGATCTTAGCAATTAAAAGTATCCTCTTTGAACAGGGTGGACCCATTCTCCAAATAGGGCATCTGTTCTCATGAAGATGGGGCACATTCATGAGAGACTAATGCCATGTGATGCAAGCAGAGAGGAAAGTGCTGCAGTTGAAAACCAAGCAGATCAAGGATGCCCACCAAACCAGTAACAGGTAAGAATGGGCAGGAAAAATCCTTCCTTAAAGTTTTCAGAAGTAACATGTTTCTGCTAACAGGTCAATGTGGGATTCCTAGGAAATAGAGCTCTAAGATAGTACACTTACATTACTTCAACCCAAGAAAGCTGGTACTTAGTTATGGCAACCTTAGGAATTTACCAAAACCATTATCAATCACATAGATCTATTTGGCATTTGTACAAATACTTCATACGACAGTGAGAGAATAAAATTTGTTTTCAAGTTAACATGAGGTATTCTTCAAGATAAAATATATTTTGGCCCAAAACGTTCCTTGGCATGTTGAGAAATTGTGCAAATTTGCTGTCAGGAGAAGAGAAGTTGGCAAATGGAAGAAGGATGCACCCACGACAGTTCTTCAGTGCCAGACTTAGAAGGCAAGAAGACTGCTTCTCAGTGAGAGGGGAACTAAAGGAAGTCACCCAAACTTAATAGTGAATGGAAAAAATTATAGAGGAATATAAAGTCAAAAACTCAAGCAAAAGAAATAATACAAGACAGAAGCAAATTTAAGATAGAGAGAACCTTTATTTCTTGCAGCTCCACAACCTGTAATGCAACCAGTGCGAATAATTCTTCCTCTCAGGTGTGCAAAAGAGTGGTTTCACAAAAACTCAATAGTGGACACTCAGGGAGTCTTAGAGAATCAGAAACTTGGCTACATTAAACAAAGACAAAAAAGAAAGTACATTAGATCCAAGCTGATGGTGGCAGAAGCAGCAGTAGCAGCAGCAGGATTAGTGGCACTGCTAGATCACCTAAAGAAGGAAATGGACAGAAACAAAATAGAAAGATTCAGTGTGAAAATCCTGAGATCAGAGAGGCAACGTTTTCTTGGCTGAAAAGAGGCTTCTTTGCACTGCACACTGTACATGAAGAAAGATCTGTGATTCATGCTGTCCCCAGAGAGCAAGGCAGGAGCCACCTTGACACAGCCAAGCTGATGCTGCCACTGCAGGAGCCAGGAGCTGGGAGATCTGAGCAGGTAGGCACAAATGGACCTGAAAGGCACCTGCCACAGCACCTAGGCTTTGCCTGGCTGAGCTAGAGCAAAAGGCAAGGAGAGAATTCTCCCCAGGGGAACTCAAGTCAGAGATGTGCAGGCAAGCTCTGGTCCTTTCCTCCTTGAGTCTGGTGCCTCCCAGGACCAGCTGAAAGGGATTGAGAATTTGAAGGAGCAGGTGTAAAAATGGGCTGCTGGGAATAGATGCCCAGACCATAAGCCCAGGAAGCATGTAAAGGTCGCTCCACAGGCAGCAGAGTGGGTGGGGAGAAGCTGACTAGCACACCCATAGTTGGAATTAAGGACAAGATTCAGAAAATCACCTCAATAGATGTAGAAAAGCTCTTGATTAAAAAGGAGAAACAATTCATTTCAAAAATAAGGGAGAAACCTGGAAAAAAAGGAACTTAGTTTCAATATTATAAAAGCCATATATGAGAAATTCAAAGCCAACATCACACTGAACAGAGATAAAAATGAACTGTCCTCTTCAAATATCAAGAACAAGAAAAGAATGTCTACTTTTGCCAATTTTATTCAATATATTTTTCTGAAAAAATGTCAGAACAATCAGGCAAAAGTAGGAAATTAATAGGATACCATAAGAAAAATTCAAATTGTCCACATTACCTGGTGACATGATTCTATATTTAGAAGGCCCAAAAATTGTCACCAGAAGAATTCTAGAAGTAATAAATTTAGCAATGTAGCAGGATAAAAGATGAACACAAATAAATCAATATCGTCACTATACTCCAACATTGATGGCACTGATTTAGAATTCAAGAAAATAATTTCTTTTATAATAATGTAAAAAAGCCCCTGAGGATAAATCTACCAAATAGGATGTAAGATCTCTACAACAAAAACTATAGAACACTGAAAAAGAAATGGAAGAAGACCTCAGAAGGGGCAAAATAGTTCTGTGTTCTTGGATAGGCAGAATTAATATTGTCAAAGTGGCCATAATATCAACAATATCCAGGTTCAATGAATTCAATACAATCCCCTTCAAACTACAAATGATATTCCTTACAGTATTGAAAAACTAACGCTGAAATTCATTTGAGATGATGATGATGATAATAATAGTAATAATAATAATAATTATAATATAATATTATATTAATTATTATATTTATTAAATAATAATAATAATAATAATTATTATTATTATTATTATTTGACAAAGCAATTCTGAGCAAGAAAAAGTAAGGTGAAAGCCAGCACAATGACCAATTTTATATTTTACTACAGAGATGAGTAGCAAAAATAGTATCTTATTGAAATGAAAATAGATATGAAGATTCTTGAATTGAATATACCACACAGAGACAACACACCTGATACTTACATTCACCTGATACTGGACAACAGCACCAAAATACATGTTAAAGAGGACATTACGGTTTAAACAAATGGTGCTGGGGAAACAGGATAAGCATAGAAATACCAGGAAGGATGAGAGAAAGAAGGTACACAGAAACAATGTTGGTGGGTTTGTAAATTATTATGACAACTCTAGAAAGCAATGTGCAGATTCCTGACAAGCCCAAGAGTGGAACTCATAGGACTCAGTTATTACATTCCTCCCTGTTTATTCTATAAAACTGCAACTCAGCATACTATAGTGATACAATCACTTCAATGTCTCTAGCATTCACCATAAATACATTGTATGATCAACCCAGATGTCCACCAGCAGTTGAAATAATCAAGTGTACAGAATTAAAAGGTAACTAGATCTTTACTTCTGGAGCTATAGCACTGCTGAATGACTCAAAGCATGTAAATTTGTACATGTTAAATAAAAGAAGAATTGGAAATCTTAATCATCTAGAATCCTTATTGCAGAATGGACACAATGACAGGATTTCCACAGTACCTTCGTTGGAATTCTCATTTGGAACAGCACTGTTTGGTGGCCGGAGATCTCCTCTGGACCAAGGCCAGAGGCAACAGCCTGGGAAATGTGATAAAACAGTTAGCTGTTGACAATGTGCTAGCAAGAAAACATAGGGTCATCAATAGTAATTCAAATAACAGTTCAACCAGTTTTAATTGATAAGTGATCATTGTAAATATCTGGGGGTATAATTTGAGCTTTGAATTCAAGTATGTATTTATTCACTAATAGCATGCCCAGAAACTTAAATATTTCTTGTATGTTTTTTTTCTGTCATTTTCAACAACAAGAGGTGATAATTATCTTATCAGATATAGGTCTGGGACACAAAGATAAATGCTGCATAATATCACTCTTTCGTGGAAACTGAAAAATTGATCATAGAAGGTGAGAGTAGAGTGTTAGTTAGCAGAGAAGGGGAGACAGTGTTACAATTGAATATTAGAAAAAAAGTTCTGATGTATTTTTGCAGTCTGTTAACAGAGTTAAAAACAGTAAAATCTGGGTCTCGGGATGTGGCTCATTTGGAGAATGCTTGCCTTGCATGTCTGAGGCATGGGGTTTGATTCCCAAACCACATATATATAAATAAATAAATAAAGGTCCATGAATAACTAATAAAAAATTTTAAAAATAACAAAATCGATGTTTAATAAATTTTGAAGGAAGGATGTGAATGCTCTTAGATTTCACACTACTGAGTTTATTTTTCACCATTGGGCCAGCAAAGCACCTGAGTCAGATTGATCTTTAGGATAACAATGCAATGTGTGAGGTCTACAACCCAACACAATATTGTGTGGTCAAAAAGAATCACTGAAGCAGAATCATAGAAATCAGAGAAAACAGTGACCATAAGCAGAGGCTGTGGTTATGTGGCTTTTGTTCAAATCCTACCTCAAAAATTAAATACCTGTCCAGTTAAATAAACCCCTTCTCAATTGTTGCAAAAAGTGTGGCATCTGATCCATGTAATGGTATAAGGCTGACAATGATCACATCCATGCATTCTTAAGCGGACTGGTGCTTCATATGGGTGCTAATGTGTCCTGACATTAAATAGTACACTTCATTAAATGTGTGGAAAAATAAGCTCAATCGTTGACAGTGTTTGAACAGAGAGGTGTCAAACAGAGGTCATCCTCCAGAGCAATGGGTAAAGAAAGTTTATTCCTCATTCTTTACAGATGGATATTTGTAAAGCTCATGGAGAATATCTGTGACCTCCTATGACTCCATATCAGCCTAAAGGGATGGGTGGAGCAGAGTCTGTCCACCACAATTTAGAGTTTAGGTGTTTGTAATTTGGAGATTTTATGTGTCTTGCCCAGATTCACAAGAATGATGAGCAGTGGATATGGGACAGGAATGTAGCTATTTACCTGGGACCAGAAATCCCTGAGCACTTGAGTCCTCTAGTGGATATCCTAGAACCAGGAAACCAGAACACTTTTCAGTGCTTTTTGAATACTCCTTCCTTCAGGCCTCTTTGGCATGAGGTTTCAGTAGCAGACACCATGAGAAATGTTCAAGTTATAACCCCGGGCTCCTGTCTCTTCATTGCAATTACTGACTTAAAAATGATCATTCATGTAAATGAAGACTATCTGAAGGTCAAGGTGAAAAGGTTAAGAATGTAAGAATTGAGTTCTGTTTTCCTGGAACCTGAAACTCATGTAGAAGTTGAAAACAACTCCCGGAAATGCCCACTAAATGTATGTTGAAATCTCCCCTGATCATCTGGTTGCTCTACGAAAACAAACCCCCTACCAGAATCCATGCAATGATTGGCTATGCTGTATGTGAAGTCCCTGCCCTCTCCAAGGAATGTATATAAGCTCTGCTTAAGCTGTTTCCAGGGCTCTCTGCTCTATTCAAGTGAGCTCTGAGCCCCAGCATGCTGGACCCCCCAATAAACCCTTTGCTGTTGCATGAGACAGTCTCTTGGTGGTCTCTTCCTCCGACGCTTGCCCGACCTTTACAAAGGGTAGAGTCCACACTTGGAGCCATCCTCCCCCAGGGTCTTCTCACTTCCAGCTGCCTCCAAGTGATCCTTCCTGATGAGCAGTTGACCATCTAAATCATCAGAGTTCTCTGGGGCTCACCAACTGTTTCAGAACTTGGGACATTCTAAACCAACTGCCACTTTATGGCTGTGCCAAGAATGAAGTTTCCTTGAGCTTTTACCTCCTGGATGGCCTGTTAGTTGGGATTAATCAGGGAAACAGATACTCTGGGCTGATGGTTTGATGTTTCCATGTCAGAAGCTGGCCTGCCCCATGTCTGCAGTCTAATATTCTGAGCCATAATCTGAGCAGTCAGACAAGGCCTGGTTGAAATATCATTTCTCCATATGCTCCAGCTCTGATAAGGCATATTCCTGCTCCTGGCTTTCCAAGCCTCTTTCTAGACCCTGCATGGCCAGGGGCCAGAGACTTACCTGCCTAGATGGAACCACCACTAACTATAACCTGTGAACCTCAACCAATGAATCCTCCCTGAAACCACTGAGGCCCTCATTTCCTCAATTATCAGACATTCACTCCACTGACCTCAAGGCACTGTCCTTTTTGCCTTCTTCCCAGTAGCCCCCAAACACCTGGGATCCTGTAGTTATCAACCAATTGGAAACGTTTTCTGAAATTTCAGTCCTCTTTTCTTTTACAAAAGTCTTGATTTAGACTTCTCTAACATTATTTTTAAATATTCATATACATAGAGATGGGTTTGGTTTCTAATTGCCCTTTCATGGTATATATATCGCCTTACTTAGCATCCATATACTATGTCTCACTTTATTTCTTCATTTCATGAAAGCAAGGTGGGTGTCCTGCTCCTGTAATTCACTTTAAAGGCACACATGTTATTGGCATTAGGAATGGTTCATTTATCTAAATTTAGAAAAACATTTTCAGTAACCAGGTCAATAGAACAAGCAAATAAATGAATTGAGTGATAAAACAATATCACCAAATATTTAAATCTCAGGAGAGAAGATTCAGTGTTGAAGATGAAAAAATCAAGAGGAAAATATATTCAGTAAACATTAACTGCCCTTTGAAGAAACACACTTAAAAATATCAGACAACATACCTTTCCCACAGCAGTTAAGATTTCCCATGGCCAACCAGGAACTCAAAACCTCCCTACTCTTCTCCAACTTTAACTTACACCAACTCACTCACCACACCAACTGAGTGGAAATGGAAGGTAAGATGTGCATTCCACATTACCATGGTGACTGGTCAACATGGAACTTTCATTGTGAGCACATGCCACATTCTGAGCTGCTACTATTAGAAAGTGTATTTTCATGTCCAAGTGTGTTGTTGAATAGTCTGTGTATTGCTTCAAAAACTGACACCTAGAACTATATATTAATATTTGTTGTTAATAAAAATAAGTTAAATTAGAAAAAAAAGGATTTACTCCCAAAATTATTTCATTGATCAAAAAATCATGGGATGAAAGGGATGCATAGCTATAGTTTTGAGAATCAAAGAAGATTCCATTTCTGGTTTGTAATTCTAAACCAACACATGTCTCAATCTTTCTGAACCTCCAAACATTTGTAGATAGAGAAAATTAAAATGTCTTTTTGATTCAGAATGAAAATGTATACAAAGTATTATCTTTTAAGAGTTGCGGAAATTTTCAGGAAGGAGAAATTTTAAGATCACATCCCCCTTATTTTAAATTTGAAAACAAAACTATTTTCTATTTAGTAGGATTTAATCCAATCATTTGAATTAATCTTCCTCTTCCATAATTCCTGCTGTGGAATCCATTCTTTTGCTTCTCATCCTAACCTGTCATCTCATACCACAAACACTCATGGTTGAACATGCACATGGTGAGGTCTATACAAACAATGTATGCAAAGTCTTCACATTGTAAAAGCTATCTATGCTAAACCCAAGTGCAACATTATTACTAAATGAGAAAAGGAGAAAGCATTCCCTCTAAGGACAGAAACAAGACAGGGATGCCCTCTTTCAAACTCTAGTCAGAGTAATCAGACAGATGAATGAAATTAAAGTGATTTGCATAGAATAAGAACTCAAATTATCACCCCTTGCTGAGGACATAGTTCTATATTTAGAAGATCCAAAAAATTCTTCCAGAAACCTTCTAGAACCAATAAATACATTCAGCAAATTAGGATATAAAATCAATACCCATGAATCAAATGAATTTCTATATATAAGCGATGAATCCACAGCAAGATAAAGTAGGAAAACCTCCCCATTGACTCTAGCCTCAAATAAATAGAACACTTGGGAATCAATCTAAAAAAGAGGTTCAAGACCTCTACAATGAAAACTATAGAACACTAAGAAAAAAAATTGAAAAAGATCTTAGAAGATGGAAAGATTTCTCATGCTCTTGGATAGGCAGAATTAATATAGCCAAAAATGGCCATACTACCAAAACTTTTACAAAGATTTAATGCAATTCCTATTAAAATCCCAATGACATTCTTGTTTTTTAATTAAAAACACCAGGCAAAGGCTAATGCTCTCCCACATGGGGTCTTTCCCTTTGGGTCTCTCCTGACCCTCTTTTTGGCTTTGGCTTATGCTTTCCCTCAGGGAAGTCATTCCATGTGGACCTTCAGGACCTTCTTTTTGCTTGGGGCTTTTTCTATCTCCCAGGTTGCATCTGCATGGAAGGTTCTCAGGATATTCATCCTGGCCCCAGCAACTCAGGCAACTCAGGACAAGGCAACTCTGGGAACTCTGGACACACAGGTAACTCTGGACACATTGAAGAGCCATTTCCTCCTGGCACCCCACTGGAGCCCACAAGCCAGGTGGATAGCTGACAAGAGGAGGCACCTGGGGTGCAATTGCTGTCACTGCTGTGGCTGCTGTTCCTGCTGATTCTGATTTCATTACTACAGGGGCTTGTAGAGATGTTTAGTATGGGAATCCGACTGGGATTGGCACTGAATGGGGCACAGACATTTTCACATGGGATTGCAGTGCCTGGAGCCAATGACCTGGGTGTCCTGGCACATAAAGCAAAGGTGTTGGGGCTGGCATCTGGGCCTCCAAATGTGGTATGCCCTGTGTTCCAGGTGCTACCACCTCTGCCTGCTCCTCTCCTTCCAGGGACCATGCCACAGCACCATGCTGTTGGGCTCCCATAACAGGTACAACCTTTGGGGGCAATGGATCTGCGAAGGCTGACCTCTCAGCCTGAGGTAGCCTCTCACGTAGCATTTCACGCTCATCCATTGCCTGTTGAAAGACAATCTAAGTGAAGTGCAGCTGAGTAGTAGCATCATCACGGTCCTCACACAGCCACTGCAGCTCAGAGGCCAAAGCCCAGCAAGCCGCTCACCCTCCTCCAGTTGGTCCTGCAGCAGACAGGCACGATGCCCCTGCTGCTCCTGCTGCCTTGCCACCACTCGCATGCCCAGGGCAAGGGCACTTCAGGTGCATTCCCTCTTGAGGTCTCGAGGCACCTGAAATTTCACCACCACAGTGCAAATCCACTCCTCTACCTTGTTCCAGGGACAAGAGCGAAAGGCCATGTAGAACTCGGGGCCACCAGTGTTCAGGAGAGCTTCATTATTAATGAATCGGACCACCTCCTTGTGGAGAAAGCCACTGGCATGCTCGCCAAATTCCACTCTCATGGCTCTGGCGGCCTTTATTTCTTAATTTCATGAAAACAATGTGGATGTCCTCCCCTTGTTTATTTTTTCACTTTTCTATTAAAATATTTATTTATTTTAATTTGTTATATGTGATGGCAGAATGCATTTCATTTTATATTAGATGTAGAGAGCACCTTTTTTCAAGTCTCTGGTTGTACAAAAAGTATTTTCACACCATTCGTGTCTTCATATATGTACTTAGGGTAATGATGTCTAACTCATTCCACCATCATTTGTACCCCCATGCCCTCTCCATTCCCCTCCTTTCCCTTTGCCCTATCTAAAGTTCTTCCATTTCTCCCATGCCCTGCTATCATCATTATGAATCAGCATCCTCATATCAAATAAAGCATTTGGCCTTTGATATTTTTCGATTGGCTTACTTCACTTAGAATTATATTCTCCTACTCCAACCATTTACTTGTAAATGCTATTATTTTATTCTCTTTTAGTTCTGAGTAATATTCCATTGTGTGTGTGTGTGTGTGTATATATATATATATATATATATATATATATATATATATATATATATATATATGTATATATATATAAAAGTTTCTCTGTGTATTCATCTACTGAAGGGCATCTGGTTTTGTTCCACAATTTAGCTATTATAAATTGTGCTGCAATAAACATTGATGTGTCTGTGTTCCTGTAGTAAGCTGTTTTTCAGTCCTTTACATCTAAGCCAAGAAGTGGGATAGCATGGTCAAATGGTGGTTATGTTGTAAGTTTCCATGAACTCTCCATACTGACTTCTAGTTTGGCTACACCAAATTACAGTCCCACAAGCAATGTGGGAGTGTGCCTTTTCCCCTACACTTGGACAACTCTTAGTGTTGTTTGTAATCTTGATGGCTGCCATTCTGATGGGAGTGAGAATCTTAGAGTACTTTTGATTAGCATTATATCTCTACTAATGAATGATAGTCTTCATATAACTAGAAAAAGAAACCAAAATTTTATTTGTAAAAATAAGAGGCCTAGAATAGACAAAGCAATCGTCAGCAAGAAGAATGAAGCAGAAGGCAACACAATACCAGAATTTAAACTATACTATGGATCAATAGTAACAAAAACAGCATGTTGTTGGTACCAAAGGACACAAGTGGAACAATAACACAAAAATACAAGACACAAAGATGAACCCACATCTAGATGATCATATGGTCCTCATCTTTAAGTTTATTGAGGTGGAAGATTTATACAATGAAAACTACAAAACCCTAAAGAGAGAAATAGAAGAAGATCTTAGAAGGTGGCAAAATATAACCTCGTCATGGATAGGCAGAACTAACATCATCAAAATGGCGATATTACCCAAACTTCTCTATAGGTTCAATGCAATGCCAATCAAAATCCCAACGGCATTTTTTCTAGAAATAGATAAAGCAATCATTAAATTAATATGGAAAAATAAAAGACCCAGAATAGCAAAAGAAACTCTAAGCAGGAAGTGTGAATCAGGCGGTATAGTGATACCAGATTTCAAACTATACTACAGAGCAATAGTAACAAAAACAGCATGGTACTAGTACCAAAACAGGCGGGTGAACCAATGGTACAGAATAGAGGACACAGAGACTAATCCACAAAGTTACAGCTATCTTATATTTGATTAAGGGGCTAAAAGCATGCAGTGGAGGAAGGATAGCATCTTCAACAAATGGTGCTGGGAAAACTGGAAATCCATATGCAACAAAATGAAACTGAATCTCCTTCTCTTGCCATGCACAAAAGTCAACTCGAAATGGATCAAGGAGCTTGATATCAAATCAGAGACTCTGTGTCTGATAGAAGAAAATGTTGGCTCTGATCTACATATTTTGGGGTCGGTCTCCAAATTTCTTAAGTGGACACCATAGCACAAGAGTTAATAACAAGAATCAACAAATGGGACTTACTTAAACTAAAAAGATTTTTCTCCGCAAGAGAAACAATAAGAGAGGTAAATAGGAAACCTACATCCTGGGAACTAATTTTCACTCCTCTCACTTCAGATAGAGCCCTAATATCCAGAGTATACAAAGAACTCAAAAAATTAAGCAATAAGATAACAAATAACCCAATCAACAAATGGGCCAAGGACCTGAACAAACACTTCTCAGAGGAGGACATACAATCAATCAACAAGTACATGAAAAAATGCTCACCATCTCTAGCAGTCAGAGAAATGCAAATCAAATCCACCCTAAGATACCATCTCACTCCAGTAAGATTGGCAGCTATTATGAAGTCAAACAAAAACAAGTGCTGGCGAGGATGTGGGGAAAAGGGTACACTTGTACATTGCTGGTGGGACTGCAAATTTGTGCAGCCAATTTGGAAAGCAGTATGGAGATTCCTGGGAAAACTGGGAATGGAACCACCATCAGATCCAGCTATTCCCCTTCTTGGACAATTCCCTAAAGACCTTAAAAGAGCTTACTATAGGGACACTGTTACAACAATGTTCATAGCAGCACAATTCACATTAGCTAGACTGTGGAACCAACCCAGATGCCCTTCAATAGATGAATGGATAAAAACATGTGGCATTTATACACAATGGCGTATACTTTGCACTAAATAATGACATGGAATTTGCAGGGAAATGGATGGCACTAGGGCAGATTATGCTAAGTGAAGCTAGCCAATCCCTTCAAAATAAATGCCAAATGTCTTCATTGATATTAGGAGAGCTACTAAGAACAGAATGGAGAGGAAGAGCATCAGAAGAAGATCACCACTAAACAGGAACGAGAGGGGGGAGGGAAAGAGAGAGAGAAGGGAAATTGCATGATAAAGGAAGGAGACCCTCATTGTTATACAAAACTACATATAAGAGGAAGTGAGGGGAAAAGGGAAAAATAAACAAGAGAGAGAAATGAATTACAGTAGATGGGATAGGGAGAGAAGAAGGGAAGGGAGGGGAGGGGAGAGGAGAGAAGGGGAGCAGAGGGGGGATAGTAGAGGATAGGGAAGGCAGCAGAATATAACATACACTAGTATGGCAGTAGGTAAAAAATGGTTGTGTAACCGGTGTGAATCTGCAATAATATGTATATAGGGTTAAAATGGGAGTTCATAATCGGCTTGAATCAAATGTGTGAAATATGATATGTCAAGAGCTTTGAAATGTTTTGAACAACTAATAAAAAAAGTAAATTGAATAAAAGAACATGTATTACATGGAACTGTTTTTCTCATAAGCACTTAAGTGAGTGAATGCACCACAAGGAAGCTATCACAGGTGTGGTGAGCCACTTCTGCAGATTATGGTCGCCATTACAAGATGGCGCTGGCTCCGCTGTGGTCTGTGACAAACAACTCCTTATTTGGGAGAGTTGGCGCATGGTTTTTCAACACCCTATGAGAAAGTTCCACGTGGCAGCTTCGCATTGGGGCTTGAGATGCTTTTTTAAGGCTGGGAGGGGCATCCGGGGTGAGAAGAAGAAATATCAAGGGCCTGAATAAACTGCTGAAAGAAGATTCCTGAGTTGCGTCTTCCTTGTGGGCAAGGGGTCGCGACAAGTGGTGCCGAGACCCGGGAACCAGAACTTTCAGTAGTCAGGGGTGGTGCACTGGTTAGTCTCAGGTAAGTGGGATCCGTGATCAAAGCGGGGATTAGTCCCCGGTAAGTGGGATCTGCGATCAAAGCGGGGCAGCTCCTCTGTAAAGCAAGAGAGAGCGTTACATTTTATTGCAGCTGCACTGTGTACTTTCACTTTTGTTTTTTGTGCGTCTTTTGTTGTGTCATGGGTGTCGCATCTTCAAGTCCGCTTCTCCTGCCCTTAGATGGCCTGTTATGTTCCAAGGGCCTAGAAGTGAAACAGTACTTTACAGAGATTATTACAGAAGACAGATATTGCTACACCGTGGTTTGTGTTTTCGGGCAGCCTTACTATACCTAGATGGGATAAGTTAGGCAAAGATCTTGACTTTGCTTATGAGCAAGGCATATTAGAGGGTGGGGTGATACCCCTTTGGAAGAGGGTCCATAGTTGCCTCACAGATGGCAGATGTCAGGAAGTACTTACTAAAGGACAGGAAGTTCTAGAGCAATTACATGAGGAAAAATCAGAGATGGCAGGAAGTGAGGTATTTCAGGAGGATGGGAGTGTGCGAAGCGTGAAACAGGGGAGGAGACGATTGTATCCAGATCTCAGTATGCTGCACACACCCCCATACGAAAGTGGGTCAGAGGAAGTGGAGGATGAGGAGGAAGAGCTCGGGAGGCTGTCTCGTCAGCCAGGGAGTTTAGCTATAGGAGAAGGGAACAAAAATAAACAGGGGCTCAAGAAAAATGATCCTCCGTATCTACCGCCGTACAGTGGGGGTGTTTTGGGGAGAGATTTCCATGCCCAAACATGGAGGGCTGTTAACGCTGAGATGGGTCTTGCTTATCCAGTTTTCCAGGATGACAATAGGGGAAGATTCCATGAGCCCTTAGATTTCAAAATTGTGAAGACTCTGGCGGAGTCTGTGCGCACTTATGGGGTGGATGCCGCCTTCACACTAACTCAGGTGGAGAGTCTGTCTAGATACTGTATGACTCTCTCTGATTGGGCTAGCCTTGTTCGGGCTTGTGTTTCTCCAGGTAAATATTTGGACTGGAGAGCCTTTGTGCTAGAGGGCGCGGTAGAGCAGGCCGCCCAAAACCATGCGGCGGGACACCTCCATTGGGACAAGGATATGCTTTTGGGACAAGGTAGATTTGCTAATCAACAGACAGGATTCCCTCTTGAGGCATATGATCAAATTAACAACATTTGCATTCGGGCATGGAAATCACTTCCAAATAGAGGAGAGGTGTCTGGTAATTTGACCAAGATTCTACAAGGCCCTACAGAACCTTTTTCATATTTTGAAGCAAGGATGGTGGATGCCGCTGGAAAGATTTTTGGGGATCCTGATAGAGCCATGCCCCTTATCAAGCAATTGGTCTTTGAGCAATGCACCAAGGAATGTAAAGCAGCAATCACTCCTTATAAAAACAAGGGCATAGAAGCATGGATGAAAGTGTGTAGAGAGATTGGAGGGCCTTTAACTAATGCAGGTCTTGCAGCTGCTGTCCTTCGGATTGCAAAAGGGGGCGGTCCTGGTGCCGGAACATGCTTCCATTTTGGTTAATCCGGCCATTTCAAACGTGACTGTCCCAAAAAAGACAATTTTATTGGACCTCCTCACGGTGGCCCTTCCAATGGCCCTCGTCAACCGGGGCTGTGTCCAAAATGCAAAAAGGGGAAGCATTGGGCAAAAGAGTGTAGATCAGTGAGGGACATCCATGGACAGCCTATTTCAGCTGGGCCAAAAAACGGCCGAAGGGGCCCCCGACCCCAGGGCCCACAAATATATGGGGCAGTGGAGAATGTCACACCTGAACCCGAGACATGGCCTTCTCTGTGCCATCCCACGAGACGCGGAGAGCCACTACAGGTGCCGCAGGATTGGACCTCTGTTCCACCTTCAGACTCATATTAACACCTAAGATGGGAGTCCAATTGGTGGAAACTGAGTTCAAAGGGCCTTTACCACCTGGTACTGTAGGTTTGCTAATTGGACGTGCATCCTCTATCCTACAAGGTCTTCATGTTTTCCCCGGAGTCATAAGCCCTGATACTGTAGGGGAAGTAAAGGTTACGGTGGAAGCTCCAAGGGGCATTGTGCCTATCTCCCCAGGGGATCGGTTTGCTCAATTGCTAATTTTGCCTAACTTGCATAATTACTTCGCTGCTGACTCAAGGTCACGGGCGGGAAATGAGATTGGTACCACCGGAGGGAATTATGCCTATTTGTCACTGAATATGAGCAATCGCCCCACTTTGGAATTAAGCATAGAAGGTAAATCTATTGTGGGATTGTTGGATATAGGAGCAGATCGTAGTATCATAGCCCTTAAGGAGTGGTCTAAGGGATGGCCAGTGCAGACTTCTGATCAATCCCTAAGAGGACTTGGATATGCCACTCATTTCAAGGCCTCTCCTTACTGTTCCCCTAATCTTGGTTTCCCCCAAACATTTACGCCTTGTCAAGATCATTCTTGGGAGAAACATCAAGTTGCTAAAGGTTTCTCCCTTTCCCCCCTCTCTTAAGAGGTATGTTTATAGCTTTAACAACAGTGCCAACTCCTCTACAGAAGTAGGTTGGTCCTGGTTTCAATGGCTGATTTTCAATGAAAAGGGGGCTTCAGCCGATATTTCTGCACTGGCTCAGTTGCTAGGAGCCAAAAGTTGGCTGGCTAATGTTTCTGGTACTGTTAGGGAAAGTGAACGAGGTAATAGACTTACATCTGTTTCATTCAACTCTCTGTTGTATAATGCCACATTGCTCCCTACAATGGTCTGTGTCCAATCCCCGTTCTTATTCCTTTTGGCTAATGCCACCTCGTCGGGGATGCTGGATTGTTCTCATACTACCTGTCTCTTATCTGAGTGTTGGAATGGTTCCTGGACTGTAGCAGTGGTTATGAAAATTCCAACTTTTGTCCCAATCCCGGTCACTGCGGTTCCTGATAAATTCCCTATTGTTGAGCTACTTAGAGTCCGCAGAGATTTTGGAATCACAGTGGCTATAGTGACAGCCGTGGCGGTATCTGCTGCGGCAGCGGTTACGGCTGGAGTGGCTATGGCCAATCAAGTACAAACTGCTGCCACCATTAATCAAGTTGTCCAACAAACTTCCACTATATTTGAATCCCAAAATACAATTAATCAACATATTTTGTCAGGGATTTTAGCTGCCAACCAAAGGATACATTTACTCCAAGCTCAGGTAGAAGAATTGGCTGACTTGGTGCTTTTGGGTTGTGTTGACCAACGTGCACATTTATGCATAACCTCTGTCAGATTTAATGATTCCAGGAATGCTTCCTGCATCACTGGCAAATATTTGGCCAGAAATTGGTCCATGGAAGCGGAAGACATGATCCAGTCTCAACTAACCCAGATAGCTGTCTTGAATAGTACCCGTGTTGATCCCGTGACTTTGGGTCAATTCGCCGATTAGATATCTTCTGCCTTTTCCTTTTTTAAAGAGTGGGTGGGGGTAGGCATTTTTGGTGCAATGTGTTGCTTCGGTATGTTTCTCTGTTTGTGGTTTCTCTGTCGCCTCAAGGCCCGCAGTGCTCACGATAAGGCTCTGATCATCCAAGCTCTTGCAGCTTTAGAAAATGGCAATTCACCTCAAGTCTGGCTTGCGCATCTTAAACAGTAAATCTTTGACATGGTCGTTGCACCCCAAGTTATTATAACATTGCACTGGGATTGGCATGTCTTTCCTCGTTATTCTCTTAGTGTTGGAAAGCCCTTGCACTCTGCCGGTCTTGCTGCCATTGCACGCAGATGGGTTTCCACACTAGTGCTTCTCTATTGCCATAAAGTCCATGCCTTTCTTTCAGGGTGTTGTCAACTTGTTTGTCGGTGTAAACAGCAACAGTTCAGCCTCAGCTATCCCCCTTCGTCCACCATCATCACGATACAGGATGCGAGGCAAGGCACTGCACTTGAGTGATCCTTGAAGTGGACCTCAAGGAGAGCATGTCCTATTGCATGCGGGTTTGATGTCCACGCCCCGCCCCACGAAAAAAGGTGTTGGCTGATATGGCCTCGGATCTGGGGAAGGGCCCTCCTTAAGACTGAGCCATACTATGCAGCCACTTCTGCAGAGTGGGATAGGACCTCTACTCTCGCCTGTATTGTTTTCAGAAAACAGAAAGGGGGAACTGTGGTGAGCCGCTTCTGCAGATTATGGTCGCCATTACAAGATGGCGCTGGCTCCGCTGTGGTCTGTGACAAACAACTCCTTATTTGGGAGAGTTGGCGCATGGTTTTTCAACACCCTATGAGAAAGTTCCACGTGGCAGCTTCGCATTGGGGCTTGAGATGCTTTATTAAGGCTGGGAGGGGCATCCGGGGTGAGAAGAAGAAATATCAAGGGCCTGAATAAACTGCTGAAAGATGATTCCTGAGTTGCATCTTCCTTGCGGGCAAGGGGTCGCGACACACAGGCACATTGAGATACTCAGGACTGCAGCTTAACCCAGCTGATGCTCACTGTGGGTGGGGGTCTGCACTTGGGTACAGAATTGGGTTTCTGTTTATACCCAGGGGTGCAGGAGTTGTACAAGACTCACATCCACATTAGAATACCAACAATATCCTCTGGCAAAAAGGTAGACTCTGCCTTACAGCTGAATAAGAGTTGCAGAACATGGGGTGGCTGGAGGACATCAGTGGCCAGCGTACCTGTTCCCTCAGCGAACATGGATAACTTAGTACCACCGGGCAGAAGGTAAGAAAACCAAGGCAGCAACACCTGGCCTTGACTCAGGGGACCAGAGGCCATGGCCTACAATCAGCACCCTTCTGACCCAGGAGGTGGGTGGAAGGAGGCATTAACAGCAGTGGCTCTGTCAATATTCAGAGCCCTGACTGGGCTGCAGCTCCTGGATGCCAGATATGTAGGTATGCAAGGCTTGTCCGTAGCACTGAGCTCTGGCAAATTTGTCTATGGAGCAAACCACCTAATTGCTATACTTATTCACTTGTGTGCACAAATCAAGAAAAGGACAGTTAAAATGCACATGCGGTGTGATCTCTTAGCATAATGATCAGAAGAGGAGAACAGCAGGTCTCCTACAAAAAGAGTTTTTTGTAGATGTTAGAATCACCTAGTGATTGCAGGAGACAGGACACAGAAGGACTAGGCTGCAGAGAGAGCCACTGTCTCAATGGGGTCTCAAGAGGCACACACTGGCTGGTCAGTTTGCTTTCTAATCACTGTGCTTAGAAACATTTGACTAATCAAAGGCTGTGATTACAATTTTAAGAGGAACTGCTCTGGCTGTTAGGGACCATTTTGTCTTTTATTAAAAGCATTGTTCTGAGCGCTTCTGACAGACACTAGGGCATTTTAGTGCTTCCCGGAAGGCGGCCACTGCCTCCTCAGACTTGAGCATCTGAACTACCAACTGACCAGAGTTCCAGCCAGGGTGACCCTCACCGTGAAGGTAAGAGTCAAACTGCATGTCCAGCAATAGCTCCTGAGTGGACCACAGAAAGACGCAGTTAGGAACACCCTCCAAAAACAAAAGACAACATTTTTCAAAAATATTTTTTACAGCAGTATAACTAATTTACAAAAAGCTACAAAAATCATATTTACCAGGACACATCTGTTAAATAAAAACATCATGTTAGTGTGCATTTAGGCAGGGCTATGTACAAGGATTCTGGTTCTTGCTCTCCTTAGAACAATAGCCCATGCCCAAATTGGCCCACCCTGGCAGGGCTGCAGGGAGGATAGCAGAGGCAAAACAGACCCTCCACACAGTGGCACCCTGCCCACCCTGTTTCCCCTAAAACTTACCCCGGCATCATGCAATGTTCCTGGCAGCCCCTGGAGGCCGGTGGGAAACAGGGCTCAGACTTCCCAGTCAGGGTGAGCAGCGATGACTCCTTTCAGCAGAGCATCCAAGCAGAAATAGAACTATTTCTGAATGAGAAAAGACAACATGAAAACCAAAAGTGTGACAGGTCTGTGGATATGAAAACAAAGTCAAATGAAAATTCTCCTCAATCCACACTGAAACCTACCCAGGAGCCCCCTGTCATGGTGCTGCTAGCCACAGTCTGATGGAGCCTGTTAGGAGTTTTTCTTTCATGAACTTTCAGATCAGAAAAGATTAGCACAGCACCCAGTAGCCTCAGGCCTAAGGTTACCACAGAGCTGAGAACCTTGGCGGCACACGGTCTGCTGTCCCCAAGCCCCAGGCAGCACAGAGTAGGGGCGCGGGCAATAGGAACTGCAGGGCTTAAAAGATGGGCAGCAGCTCCAGGTCCCTGGAGCCCCAGCACAAGGTCTTGACTCCAGCAGCAATGATGGCATCCAAGAGGCCATCCAGCTGTGTCAGTTGGAGAAAACCAGGAAGGAGTCCAGCAACAAGAGCCAGGCTCATCAAGAAGGGGCTGAAAGTTGCCAGCAGCCTGGGTAGCTCAATGAAAAGTGTCTTCCCTGAAGCCCCCAGGAGAACACCCAGCAAGAGGAACTCAGCAGTCCCCAGGGACACAGACCTCATCCCAAGGGGCTTGGACTCTTACCACCTCTCCAAGCCACCAAAGAATGCCACAGCTGCTGCACCTCCAGGAAACACCACCACCAGGAGGGAGCCTATGGAAGTGACCTTGGCAGGGCAGACACTTTTGCTGAGTTGATGTGCACTGAAGCAATCCGGGGTGTTTCCAAGACCACCCTGGAAGGCAGCAATGGGCCTGCATCTGTGAGCACACGCTTCTGCTCCTCCAGTGTGCCTTCCCACTCTAATGGGAAGAGCAGCTCTTTGGATAATTATGACAGCATAGAACAGAAGATCCAGGTGTTTTTGGCTCTGAAGACACAGTCAGGAAGCCTGCTGCTGAACTTGCAGAGATGCCTTCCCACTCCTCCCTGGCCTCTCCTTCCATCTCCACTCACATCATCCCTTAAGGCTCTTTGATCATGTTCAGTAACAGGTGGGGGAGGGGATACTTGGCCCCTTCCCTGGATGGAGCATGCACAGCCTCCTTGAGGAGACTCTGCAGAGTGCTCTACAATCTAACTTGCCTCAGAGCCTAAGGTATGATCATGGGCCTGAACTTGCTAAAGTGAAAGGATCCTCTTTGCTGAAGGGATATTTATACACCTACCTTCCAGAGATCCCTTCTAAGGTACTTGCACCTCAGCTTTGTTTCTTGTGTGATTTTCAGCCCTACAAAATCTACTCAGGCTGATACCTGAGGCCAGGTTCCTACAGGACCTTTCTTAGGTGAGTCTTGTTCTATGTCCTGGGCTCCTTTGAATGTCCTGGAGAGACCCAAAGATTCAGCCCTCAGACTCAGATTACAGTCCAGGGCATAGGATGAACTGTTCTGACTTCCAGTTCAATGCCTGACTCTTAATATTCTGTCCTGAACCCCCACCCTAGCCTCTTCTTTGTCTTTTCTGGGCAACTCTATCCTCTGACCTGGAGTAGTACCTCTGCTGCTATTTGTTGATAGAGGAGGCCAAGAGCTTGCCATTTCTTCTAGATGACACCAAAAGCCTCTGTCACCTGAAATAATGTGGATAGGAGTACTGCCTCGCTGTGCCAGCTGCACCCTGTCCTGCACAGCACAGAGAGGCAACTATTGTCCCATGCATGGAGGGACACTGGTGTATTTCCTGTAACTGAGTCTTAGTATGAAAATCTGTCTCTAAGCCTTGTGTTTTAATAGAAAGTGGAGCCTATTGAATAAACTATAGCTATTCTTTAATGTGTCCAGGCTACAGAAACTTTTGTGACACATTTTGGTGCATTTACCACCTCCACATTTTATGCTGGAATCAAGACTGATGCTTTCCTCTGCTCCAATAGCAATAGTAGAAATGTCATCAGAACAGCTGCTGCTGTGGCACAGCAGTTCAACTGTGTGTATATCACCATCACCATCACCATCACCATCTTCTTCCTCCTCCTCATTATAACCTCTGCTACAACTATTTTACTCCACCGTGCACATTTGCAGTGCATAGTGGAGAATTTCCCCATCAACTCAGTGTGTACTTTCTTCAAACTGGGGACTTCCTTCCCATATCTAAGGGGGAAGTGTTCTCCCACCACACATAAAAGCAACCATTTGTTGATCCAATTTTCCACATTTCTCCAGAGGAAGGTCAAGACTCCAAGAATCATCTCACTCACTGAGATCTAGGTGAGCCTTTTTTCAATTAATGAGGCCCTTTCTGTTATTATATCATTTAATTTGAAAACAAAATTAGAAAGCCATACATGTAGATATAGTTGAGGCCCAAGGATACTCTATTGACAGGATAACTGAGAACATTTCTTTCAAACTAAGAAAATTATGCTAAACATAGGTATTGCTTTTGTTGTAGCAGGATTTGTAAAGGTCATCTAGGGTCGGGGGACTGCAGGAGGCCAGGATGGGAGGCATAGCTGGGCACACACTTTATAACGGTGCACACATATACATATATTCACACACTCAGATGAACAGTGTTGTTTTTATTATATGCATAGGCTAGAAGAGGGTTCCTATGTCATGAGTAGATGGTTTTATGTTACAGGGACCTGGTCCTAGTTCTAGAGCCATTCCCAGGATGTGTACAAGAAGACCTATAGCCAACTTCTTTGTCTTGTCCACTCTGTGATGAGTGTGTAATTTCTCTAGTTGCCTCACTAGACATGAGGCTGGTGTGACATCCAGATTCTTGGAGGAGAAACTTACCTATGCAGTAAGTATAAAAATGGTTAACACAGCCTTAATAAGTTATGTCCTCTGACCTATTCACTTGGGCCAAGGGGTGGAGAATCACCACCCTTAGAATCCAGGATTTTTGATGAAAAGAACCTTTTCAATTTAGATCCATAGTATTTATTGTTGCTTAATATAAATCATAGTGCTCTGAAGTCTTATTAAGAAAGTAAGGCACTAACCAGATAGATTTGGGCCTATTTTTCTTTTAATATACACAGTGTCTCTGGTTCAATTTTTAGGTCCTTGATTCAATTTGGGTTGAGTTTTTTGCATGGTGAGAGAGAGGGGTTTAATTTTATTTTATTGTATATAAATTTCCAATTTTCCCATCATTATTTTTTGAAGAGGATATCGTTTTCTCCAATGTACATTTTTTATGCTTTTTGTCAAATATAAGAGAGCTCTAATTATGGGCATTGGTCTCTGTGATATCTATTCTATACCATTAGTCTACAAGTCTATTTTGTTGCCAATACCATACTGTTTTTTGTTATTATTGATCTGTAGCATAGTTTAAGGTCTAGTATAGAGATGCCACCTAATTCACTCTTCTTGCTAAAAATTGCTTTAGCTATCCTGGGTCTCTTATTTTGTCAGATAAATTTCATGACTGCTTTTTCTATTTCTCTGAGGAATGTCATTGGGATTTTGATTGAGATTACATTAAATCTGTGTAGTGCTTTTGGTAGTGTGGTCATTTTGACAATATTAATTCCACCTATTTAAGAAAAAAATAGATCTTTCCATATTCTCATGCCCTCTTTGATCTTTTTTCCATAGGGTTCTGTAGATTTCATTGGAGAGATCTTTCAGCTATTGTTAGGTTGATTCCCCAGGATTTTATAATTTTTATACTATTCAAAGTTAGTAGTTTTTCTCATTTCCTTTGCAGAGGATTTTTTATTGATATTCAGAAATGCCTTAGATTTATGGGTGTTTATTTTGTATCCTGCTACTTTACTGACTTCATTTACTAGTTCTAGCAGTTTCCTGATGGAATATGTCGAGTCTTTTAGGTATAGAATTATATTGTCTGCAAATAGTGCTAATTTGAGTTCTTCCTTACTTATCCATATGCCTTTAATTAATTTTATTTGTCTAATTGGTCTGGCCAGTGTTTCAAGAATTATGTTAAATAGAAGTGGTGGAAATGGGCATCCCTGTCTTTTTCCAGTTTTTAAAGGAAATGCTTCCATTTTCTGCCTTGATGTCCTAGAATGGTGCTCCCCAATCTTGTGGCCATTGGCCATGTAATTCATCAAATTGACAAACTCAGCTTTTTCTGTCACAGGATCTATATGCCAAAATATCATGTGCTTGAAGCTACTGAATTAGGCAGGATAGGCATGGAACATTTCCATAATCGCAAAAATTATTGAATGATGATGCTCTATAAATCAGCAGGAGCAAATATTATGGATAATATGAACTATTTGGAGTTAAAATCTAACACCTTTCAACTGTGTTCAAATATAAATTTTTTGTTAAAAAGAATAAATAAATAAATAAAATACAATGGTGTGGATACAGCTATCAGGAGCTACATTTATGAATTCTGTTCTAGAGCATCCACCAGGTTTTACCTGGCCTCTTCCAATCACAGGATTTTAAGCACCTCTTTTGAAGGCCCCCTCCCATTCTGGTAAAGGCCATTGACTCTTATGGTGTCCTTTGTCAGAATCCCTCTTACCTTCTAGGCTAATGAGGAAACTAGCCAATCAATAAACCACTACGCCCGCCACTCCAGATAATTCTTGTGCTTGGGAATTCATAGCCATCCTAGGAGTATGAAGCTGCTGTCATTGGTACCACACTTAGAAAATTAGTAATTTTCTGTTTTTATAACAGGTCCTAGTTTTTATAACAGGTCCTAGTAGAACATGACTCAAGCCCAATTAGTTATAAGCTGGGAATGCTGCTGAAATAAGACAAAAAACACCACCACCAACAACAATAACAATAACATAAAGCCCTCTACATTCATGTGGGGATTTTTTCTCTAAAAAAGACCTTGAATTTTTAAAAATTATCACATCTACATATGGCTTCTGCCCAATAAACCCCTCAATGATAAACAGTTTTTTAAAAGAATATTTTCTGAAATATTTTTTGAGGAAGTAAAGAGCAACCCACTTGGAAACAGTACCGAATGTGAGCACGTTTTTGCTAGATTATAACATAAAATTCTAATGAAGCTGTGGCGAAGACCCTTCACAGACTTCAAGAACAGACAAAAGATTTCCTCATGCTGACATGGTCTCAAGTCAGAGCTGCACCCAACTTGGATTCTCCTGAGGCAAAGAAGGCCCACAAGGTCATTGAACCAGCTGTTCTGTCACAAGGGGAGAATATATATCATAAATTACCAAATAATACATGTAATAAAACTAATAATTACAAAATGCTATCTTTGACATAGTTTAATTAAATTTAATTTTGAATGAAAGTGTTTAATCTTTAATACACCATATTTATCTTATTGCTGATAGATGAGATTTTACTACCAGAAAGTGATAACTTAATGATCTCTGTTAAAGAATGCAAGTCCAAGGAGACTTCAAGCATCAATTATTTATAAGCAGACTTGCTGCTGTGTCCCCATGTAAAGGTAGCAAAACTCCTGTCATGAGGTTGATGCACCCCTGCATCACCCGACCACAATGATCTCATCTGAAAGAGACCAGAGTATGGCACAACCTTGAACCTCAAGAAATCTTAGAGAGGTAAGGCCACAATAATGTCTTAGAGTCAAGTTCATGGAATACTGCCTTCATAGCATACATTAAGAGTGCCTGAGTGGCAACACACTATCCCATGCTAGGTTGTGTGAACAGCAAACTACTTATACCTTAGGCACAACCCTGGGCATGAGGCTATGTGTTAAATTCCCTGCTCTTACTCCATTGCTCACTCCTTGATTGGTCACTGCAGAAATTGCATTGGTGGCTGCCTGTAATCTGATAAGCTACTGCCTGAGTATATATACATGGTAACTTCACAATAAAATGAGACCTGCTTCCCGCTTGATGTCCAGAGGTCTTGATTAGTGACTTCACAGACACAGCCTCTTCTACAATTTTTCGTGAAACCCCTTGCTGGACCAGAAAGAGCCCACATAAACATCAGTACATAGCATTTGTCTTTTTTTTTTTTTTTGAAGGTTCAAAAAAAATTCTTGTAATGTGACTCTCCTGACCTCTAATGAATGTCAGTATGTTTAGCATTTCCATCACCACATGTTCAATATTTGGATATTTACTCACTTTCTCTTTGTACCAGAGAAGGTTATTCTTCCATTAGAAATGACTGGGTGATTTTTGCTTTTCTTTAAGCATTTATTAGGGTGGAGATAATGAAAAGAACTTTCTGTATCCTGCCATTTTCTAAGAATGACAGTTCCTTCATACTATTTTAAGCAGGATTCAGCTTGTCCATGAGTTCCTTTTTTTCTTTTAATCTATGCAGAAGGTTTTACTTTTCTTCACACTGCTTTTCACATCATACCTACAAGTCAACTGATGGAGCTATGCTGAGAAAGAAAAAAAATACCAATAAATTGATGATAGGTAGGCCTACTTACATCTTCTATGGAGGTGTAACAACTGAGTTGTTGCCTCAGATTATTGGGAGAAAATAAATTCAGTGTAAACTCACTAAGCTTGTAATATTTTAGCCTAAATTCAATCTCCAAAGACAATTTTAGGTCCTCCAAGGCATCTATTCACCACAGGATTCTGCAAAGTAACCATGGATCCACTAGCTACAACATAAACCAGGAGATCATCCCAAAATTTATCAGAGACCAAACCAAACCAGTAACTGTTCCTCTTCTGCAGGATTCAACACCCTCACCATGAGAGTCATATTCACTAATGAAAAAAAATCTAGTTCAATTTTCAACTGCATTGACCATATGCAACTTTGCTTTGATTTTGATCAAAGTATTAATATAATCACTAATGAAACATTTTAGCTAAAAAAAATCATGATATACACTTTTAAAAATATTTATTTTCTAAATGTTTATTTTCTAGAAGTAGGTGGACACAATATCTTTATTTAATTTATATGTGACACTGAGGTTTTAACCCAGTGCCTCACATGTGCTAGTTGATTACTCTACCTCTGAGGAAAAATCCCAGTCTCTCATAATATTCACTTTGATGTCTACGTTTTTGTTTAAAAGAGTGTTTTTATTCTTCCATGTTTTTCTGTGGATAAGCAGTTTACTTATTTTATTTATTCTATTTATTTATTTCCTTTGCACCTGCAATGAAACCCAGGGCCACTTAATCACTGAGCCACATCCCTAGCCCTTTTATCTTTTTTTTATTTTGAGACAGAATCTCCCTAAATTTCTTAGGACATTTCTGAGTGGCTGAGGCTGGATTTGAATTATGATCCTCCTGCCTCAGCTTCCCAAGCTTCTGGGATTACAGGCATCATTTTCATTATGTTTAAATAATTTGACATTTTATGAATATTTAAAAAAACGTGCCAAACATTTGGAATCTGTAGTTGTAGGCAAATTTTTAAATGGACACAACACCGGTAGGATTAACTTGTTCTTGTGTTCTATTCTATATATACAACAATATATGATATGATTCAAAATTACTAGAAGAAAGTAAATGTGATAAACAAAATGAGAAATGATAAGTATTTGAGGAGGCAAAATGATAATTACACCATTATTATCAATATATGTGTCAAATTACTATATTGTATGATAAAGATATACTTGTGTCAGACTGGAGTGGTGGCTCAGTGATAAGCACTTTCCTTGCATGTGTAAGGCACTGTGTGCAATCCTCAACACGACATAAAATAAATAAGGATATAAAAATTTTCTACAACTAAACAAAGAAATTAAAAAAGATATATGTGTAAATTAAATTATAAAGTTATGAATAGTTGCACATATATATCAAAGTATTTTCCCCAAGATATGTATTAATTCAAAAGAAAAATATAGTAACTTTATAGTGGATAGACCCTTTAGACATCAACTTAACTAAGTGATCAATGTCATCACCACCAGTAATCAAACATGTTGAAGACATGAGCCTCTTGATATGGTGAGCTGAGAAGGAGCCACCACCATTTCTGTGGTATTGCCAAAACTGCAGAGCCTCCCTCTGATCTAGAGAAAACACAAGGAAACCCACAGTTCTACAAAACACTTGTTCATCAGTGCTGTCAAGATCATGAAAGATGAGTATAGACTGAGGGAATGTCACCAATGTTAAGGTCTGTAACAAGTCAGGATGGCGCCTGGCATTTTGCCAGAGGGAGTGGTTTGTGAGGTGGCGCCAGCGAGCCATTAACTGTGGAGATTTCTTATTGGTTGACTGCTGTATTTAGTTTATTTTAATTAAGATAAGCTGTGTGGAATGTATATATACCCCTCCTGTCCTACAATAAATGGCTCCGACTCCTGCTGTATCAATCTACACAAGTTGTTCGTCACCCCCTCGTTATTTTGCTGCAGCCGGACTGTGGCAACCAATTGATCAGGGACACAAAAGAGAAATAACAACTAAATGCAGTGTGGGGTCCAGAATGGGGTGATGGAATAAGGAAAGGATCTTGGTAGAAAAATGGGAAATTCCAGTAAGAGCTATTTTGTTTTGTTTTAGGTACTGGGGGTCTAACTCAGGACTGCTTTACCATTGAGCTACATCCCCAGCCCTTTTTTATTTTCATTTTTTTTTAAATTTTGAGACTGCATCTCATTAAATTGCTTAGGGCCTTGTTAATTTGCTGAGGCAGGCCTCGAATTCCCTATCCTCCTGTCTCAGCCTCCTGAGCTGCTGGGATTACGGACATGCACCACTGTACCCAGCATCCAATAAGATGTGAAGTTCAGGTGATAGTACTGAACTAAGGATAAGTTCTCAGGCTTGATCAATTACTAGGGTTATGTAAGATGTGAATATTAGGAAAGGCTAGGTGAGGGGTGTACTGAAGCTATCTGTTCTATTTTTGGCAACTTTTCTGTAAATCTAAAATTAGGTCAAAATAAAAGTTTTAAAAAGTTGCCAGATTGAAAATTTAGGGCAGATGCCTGGAAGGCCTCATGGGAAATTTCACTGATCTGCCTGTCTTTGGATTTGAGATTGGGAGACCTCCTGTCCTCAGAGCATTAAAGCACCCACAAAGATTTATTCAGTCATTCTGGCCTATGGTTGGCCAAATGGCTAATACCTTTAAAACAGACAGGCCCCCCCTCCTCCTCTGCAGTATGGAGCCTGGAGCCCCCCACCCCACCTTGGGATTCGCATTCTGGCTGGCGGAGGCTGCGAGGTGAGGCTGCAGCAGTCTGGGGAAGGCCTGGCAGGTGAGTGAGATGGTGCTCCAGAAGGAGGAAGGCTCAGAGTGGTTAGCTGCAGAGTGGGGCTTAGCAGAGGCGAGGGGGAAAGGGAGGGGGGCTCTCCTTCTCAAGGGGCCCTTTCATGTTGAAATCAGCCATCATAAATGCTGGGGGCCCAGGAGCCCAGGCGTGGGAAATGTGAGAGCCCCCTTATGTCCCCTCATGTGACAGTGCCGTCTGTGGCTCCCAGCCGGCCAGCCAGGATGCATTAGGAGAAGTGTCGGTGTACACCTGGGGCGGGGGAGGGTCCCATCAAGACATTGACCCACTCAGGGAAGGGAGATTTGACGAAGGAAGTTCTAGACTCTCCTGGTGCTGGAGGGGAGGGTGGACTGGGAACCCTGTGGGCTTCAGGATCAAGGGTTGGGCAATTGGCAAGATTCCAGAGAAGGCTCTGGTCCCAACTCTCTCCAATGCCCTGAGTAGCCTGCTTCTCGCCAGCTCTGAAGGTGCAGACCCTGCTGACAAACCTCCAGGGAAAAGGAGCTCACTCTATCCTGGGAGAGCGTAGGGTCCAGGCATTGGTTCCACCTCTGGATTCAGTTTTCATTCCCAGCCAGGGAATCTGAGACATTGGACAGGGGAGGCTGTGGCCCCATCTTCCCTGGTACACTCTCAGCCCAGGAGTGACCCCTGCTGTCCGGACAACCCTTGAGGCAGAGGACCATGCTGGCTAGCTGTGCACAGATTGTGCTGGGTGTCCTACCAGCCCCCTCCCCACCCCGCATTCTGTGTTGCTCTCCGCTGGCCCCCAAGGTCCTCTTCAAATGTACTGCCACAGGAGGGAGGTGGGAGAGGCCAACATCTGGACCAAGGGGACATCATTGGCCCTCACATCTGGAGCTATCAGCAGCCAATGTTTACCCAGACATTATTTGCCTTTGTAACTTCCTGGCCCCCAACATGCCCCCCCCCCGAGGAGAGGGTCCTGAGCCTCCTCCCCACGACTGGGCAGGGACGGACCCGAGAGTGCCGTGGCTGGCTGGAGTTCAGATCCTCTCAGCAGCTTCAGCTGCCTGAGAGAAGAAAGGGCTAGCCAGCTGAGCTCTCCATGCCGAGGTGTGGGCACGAGTAGGACAAGGCCATGGAGAAAGTGTGAGTGGACCCTGGACACAGCGTGGTGCAGAGAGAAGGGGCAGACCCCTGGAATGTTCCAGAACCTTGCTGGCTGACCTTGGGTCAGTCTGTTCCTCTGTATCCTGTGACACCTTATGGGAAGATTTCCTTGCCACCTGATTGAAATTAGTCTCTGTTTTAGTCAGCTTTTCTGCTGCACGATGGAAGGACCCAACCAGAACAATGGTAGAGAGGGAAAAGTTGCCTTGGGGGCTCAGGGTTTTAGAGGTCTCAATGCACAGACAGCAGGCTCCATTCCTCAAGGTTTGAGGTGAGCTGAACCTCATGGCGGAAGAGTGTGGTGGAGGGAAGGGGCTCACATGATGATCAGGAAGCAGAGGGGGGCTCCACGTGGCAAATACAAATATATATCCCAAATAATTGGCCCATGACCCTCCTCCCCAGCCACAACCCACCAATTCAGTCACCACTCAGTCAATCACTATCAGTGGATTAATTCACTGAGGGGTTAAGACTCTCACAACCCCATCATTTGTCCTCCGAACCCTCTTGCATTGTCTCACAGCTAAGTTTTTTGGGGACCCCTCACATCCAAACCAGAACAGCCTCCTGCCACACCTATCCCCTCCCGTGCCTGTTTGCCCTTTGTAGCATATGTTCCAACATGCACCCCTCTGCCAGATCACGACCACCAGGAGGGCAGGACCTCACTTTACTGTCACTGCTCCCTGGCATCCAACCAAGCTTCCACAGCTCTTCCCTAGCTTGCCCCTCTCATTCCATCTGCTTCAAGTGACATTGTGGATTGGGGTCAGAGAAGGATAGACCATGTTCTGTGGTGGCAGGCTCTGGCCAGAGGAGTTTTCTCCTGGAGCACAGCGAGTCCCAGGTGGGCACTAGGGTGGGAAAGACTATTATGCCTTCATGATAATAGAGTATGCATTCACATGAGGAACCAGATTCAGAGATGTTCCGTAACTTACCTAAGGTCACACAGCCCCAAAGTTACAGAACCAAGATTTGAGCCCCAGTTCAAGGTTTCCTCTTTACTCTGCTGCCTTCTGTAAAAGATGTTCAAAGTTCTCATTTGATTTCCGAGGACACTTGTGTCCCACACTCCATTGTATCTATACATTCGTTCTATGTCATTGCATCCTCAACCCCAACCTTGTTGATGAGCACAGAAGACAACATGAGCCCGATTTCACAGACCAGAGAAGAGCCTGTAGTCACACAGCCAGTAAATGGCAACATCTGAACTAAGCTCAGGTCAGCCTCATGTTGGCACATTGCCCTTAACCTTCTACCAGGCTGGGACTAAGCTTTCAGGTCTCATTGGCTGGCATGGGGCTCCTGACCTCCCAGCTTGCATTAACACACCGTGCTAGAGGCTTCCCAGGGACCTCACCCTAGACAGAACCTGCTTCATTTACCCCATCCACAGGGTCATTTCAAAAACCCCTGTTGGCCCTCCAGTGAAGAGGCAAAGGGTGTCCAGGCTGCCAGGGCCCAGGAAACAAGGTAAACCTTAGGCTACCATGGAGCACCTACAAAATACTCAGACTAAAGGCAGCTGCAACTTGACTCTTGCTGAAAGCCAAGCATCAATCTACAGAATATTTACTGCATCTCTGCAATATGCCTGAAATTTCATGAAATCATTTTTTTTTATTTTGTAGAATTGGGGATCAAACCCACAGGTGTCTTTATCACTGAGCCTTATAACCCTGGCCCTTTTTACTTTTTTATTTTTATTTTTTATTTTGAGGATCTCACTAGGTTGCCCAAGCTCACCTGAATCTTTTGATCCTCCTATCTCAGACTCCTGATTCACTGGAATTACCAGGAATGTGTTTTTTGAATCTGAAATACTTTTATGAAAAGGCATGCATTAGTCCAGTGCTTGCTATGTGGGATATAGTCACCACATAAAATCCATGTGAATCTTTAAAGAGTCTTGAAAGAGGGGCTACAGATATCACCCCCATTTTGCAGATAGGTAGAGTGAGACTCAGAAGAGCCAAGCCACATGTCCAGGATCTCCAAGGTAGCAAGTGGCAGGGCAGGGAATAGAACCCAGGTTTTCCCAACAAAAAGGCTATGTCCTTCAGGCCTATAATCCCAGCAGCTTTGGAGGCTAAGGCAGCACGATTGCAAGTTCAAAGCCAGCCTCAGCAACTTAGCAAGATGCTAAGCAACTTAGCCAGACCCTATCTCTAAATAAAATATAAGAAGAGCTAGGAATGTGGCTCAATGATTGAGTGCCCCTGAGTCTAATCCCCAGTTCTTAAGCCATGTGCTGTCTGTCCCTTCCTATGAGCAGAGGGCCCTGCACTTTAGCCTCACCTCCTCAGACATGCTTTTAGGAGCACATCCTACTTCCCCGTGTCTGTACATGCTCACTTGACAAGTGGGAGGAACACTGGGGAGGCTCCTAAGCAGGCCTCCGGCTATGGGGGTGGACCCAGGATGCCCACCCTTGTCACACCAAGTTCAACCAACAGGTCCCACTCAATGTAGCCCAAATCAAAGGCAGTCTGTGTAGTAAGGAGTCCCCTTCATGATGGTCCCTTAGAGGTCCTGGGGGCTGCCTGGTGGCAGCTAGGAGGGGACTGGGGGGATGTCCCTCCCTCTGGGTATTTGGGAGCCGGTGCCCAGGGAGCCTCCAGAGGATGATGATGTGGAACTGGAGCCACTGGCCCTTCCCTGTACATGATGAGCAGGGAGTGTGTTGATGGATATGCTGATTTCACTATCCCAAACACCATTACCATCTAGAAGTTGGCAGCCTTCTGGGTGGGGAGGGGACGGGAGGGAATTTACTAACTTCCTCATGTGTGTGGTGGCATCCTTTACTCTTGAATAAAGGCCAGGGACCTGATTCACTCCTGGAGGCCCGAGAATAGAGGCACCGTACTCCCTGGGTCTCTCCCTGCCGTCCACCCTCCTACTGCAGAGGTCTTGGCCTTGGCCAGGGCTCCCCCCCACTTCTGGGGGTGCCAGGATGATGGGAACCTAGCTGTCCACCTTCCCCACAACTCCACGCTTCCCCATCCCATGGTCATGTACAGGGAGCAAGAAATGGACATCTTGGTGTGGGAGGGGTGAGGTGCAGGCGCCTCGAGGCCAAGAGGGAAGGGAACCCAGAGGGCTTCCTGGAGAGGGAGGTTAGGGGTGCTTGCTAAGGGGCGAGTTGGGGGCGGGGAACAGCCTGGACAATGGCTGAGTGTTGGGGCCACCAGCGGATGTGAGGGGCTGGGCGGGTAGAGAGGAAGGGGAGGGATGGGTGGATGCTTCTAGAACAGGCCTCCCCGAGTGGCAGCCCCTGTCCACTCTACCCGTGCCCAATGATAAGGCGTGGGCAAGGACAATGGGGTCAGGAGGGATGCCCGAGGCTCATTCATTGCCCAGGGCCCTGGCGGGGAAGCCAGCTAGGAGGACAGCACAGCAGGGTCCCCCCGAGTGCTGTCCTGGTTGACAAAGGCAGGCTGGGGGCAGGAGGGGCTGGAGAGGGTGACATTCTCCCTCGAGGTCATCCATGGCCTGCTCCCCCAGCACTCAGGAGACACAGGACAGCTGTTCAAACACTGATCAGGGAGTGGGGCACCACGAGGTTGGGTGCTGGGAAGTGGGGAGGCCACCGTGACTGGGTGCGCTACGCCCCGTGTGTTTGGCCTGTGCTGGACGGGCACCTGCTGGGAGTGTGGGACGCAGGGCAGAACGAGGGTCTGTCCCCCTTTGTGCACGTAAGTGGGCTCATGCGTAAGACAGAAAGGGCGTGGGGGGGTCGGTGCATGCATCATGGAGTAGGTGCGTATGGTCTGTGCATGTGCAGGTGGACCGACCCTGCCGGTCCCTTCTGCTCGGGCAGTGATGCTGGTGCAGGGGTGTGACATCCACGCTAGTGAGCGTGCGCTGGCCCACATGCATGCATGTGTGTATGCGTGCTGCACTAGGAGCGCAGTGTGACAGGCCGACACGGTGGAGGCCCGAGGCTGGCTTTAGTCCTGGAGCCCACGAATCCCCAGGGCATTGTCCCTGTCGGTGCCCAGCGAGTCCCGAGGCCCATCACCTTCGCCCCTCACCTTGGAAAGGGCGTAGAGGTGGCCCCATGTCCTCCCTAGAACGGTCTCCGTGGACATCCGTCCCATGCCTCTGCACCCCACCCCGGGCTGCGCTCACTCCAGAGGTGCAGGTGTCGGTGGGGGCAGGTGGCAGTGGTGCCAGCACGAGGCAGGTCCGTGTGTGTCCCTGAGCCGCAGCCTGGATGGAAAGCTGAGGGGACCTGATCCCTGGTCTCCATTGGCCAGATTCCCTGCCTGCCCTTCCAGGACAGTCCCACAGAGCCACCAGAGCCCCTCCAGGGGGGACCCTGACCTAGGAGTTGGGGCACAGCAGGCTCGTGGCCCTGGCCCACACCCACCCCTTCCCACCTCGACCTTTTTCTTGGTGAAAAAAACACCGAGCTTCAGCCCTTGGGCGATAGAGGTGCCTGAGCCCTCCAGGTTGAGCGGAGATGGAAGGGACTGGTGTGGCTCCTCTCTCCTCCTGTCTCTGGGTCTCTCCAGCCAGTCATGCCCCCACTGCTCACACACTTTTTAAAATGTCAATAGACTGTCACTCACTTTTCTTGTTATACTTCTTAAAATGAGAGTTTCCTCTAGTCGATGGCGGGAGGTGACACTGGAGTCACGGGCTTGGCATTATTCCTCTTGAGAGGAGATGGACTGTGGAGAGCTCATCAGCTTTCATAGTAACTATTTTATTTATAAGGATTTTCCTAATGTCATGAATGTGCCATGCCTGGCTTCTTTGTGCCCACTCTGGAGAGAAGGGGGGACTGAGCATGGCCCAGGTGGGGTGGCTTTCTTTACCCCGAAGCCCAGAATCCTAGAGGAAGTGACCTTCAGCAGTGTAATGCAACAGTTTCTAATTGCACACTGCTGGTGGTGGGGAGCTCACTCCCGACCAAGATGGCCCACCTCAGGTACAGTCTCCAACTCCTATCCTACCCTCACGGGCCCTGGTACTGTTCTCTGAAGCGAGGGAGGAAATCTCTCCAGAGTCCCACTTAGGGTCCTCCTAGGGATCCCTTCCCGCTCTGAAATACCCCCATTAGTCCTTTGAATCTCTCTCCATCCCTTCACAATCTTACTGAGTCTCCAAAATATACCCAGAATTCTCTTCCCCAAGATCAGGAAGACGAATTGAGACTTCTGTGGGTTACCAAGACCAGTGTCTCCCAAGGTCACTTCTGAAATGTCTTCATTCTAGTCACATTAATAAGGATCTTATGTTCAAATGAACGTTGCAAGTGCTGGGTTAAAGAAATATTAGAAACTTCCTTTGCAGAAGGACTTATCAGGGCCTTATATGACTCATGTACCTGAGACTCTTCAAACCAGATACAGGAGGTTGAGTTTGGGTGCGTCTGGACTTGTCAGAACGTCATGCTAGAAGGGAGACGTAAACTGCTCTAGAGGCAGATCTGGGTGAGAATTCCAACTCCGCCATGTGTTACCTTCGGGACCTGAAAATGCCTTTACCACTCTGACCTTCAGACTCTTCATCTGTCATGTGAAAGATCTTCATCTCTGTGCCTTGCTTGTTCGACAGGTGGAGCACAAGGGAAAGAAGTCAATCAGTTCCCAAACTGCCTCATCTGGTGCAGCTATCCCCAGGCACATCCTGGCTCAGGCCATCCTCAACTCCCCACACAGCCTCAAATGTACCAAGCCCACTGCTGCCTCAGGTCCTTTACACATGCTAAAAATCCACTTTCCAGCTACATCCATATGATGCATGGTAGTGGCTCAACAAACAATGCATAAACTGCTGTGAGATGGAGGCCCTTGATGTCTTCCCCTGCTGGCCACCATCCTGCTCATGCCCATAATCTGATGGGGCCTGAAATCTTCCCTATCCTACCCTGAAGCTGGAGCAAGCAGGGCCTCCCAGGCATGCACCTGAAAATCACCATGAAGGCAGTTTCCAGGAATTCCCAGACAGGGAGGATGTCAGCTGGGAGCCACTGGGCCATGCCCAGGCCGTGCTCCAGGCCCCTGGACCCTGCTCCAGCTCATCTCTTCAATGGTGTCCCCTCTGCTGGCTGCCTGTGCTGGCCCCTGACTTAATCAATCTCGGACAATTGGCCACAGGCTTGTTTCCTTAAAATGAGGTCACCTTTAAGGATCTCTGACAGGACGTGGCCCCCACCGCCTGAGAGCAGTGGAGACATTGCAGCTCAGGTAAGTAAACATTTTCTTAAACCAAAAGGCTGGCAGGGGGCTCTCTTCTCCCCCAGGCTGAGTGGGCCTCTCAGGACCAGGTGAGGCATCCCCCGAGAGGGGACACTGTCTGTGTCACAGAAGGCTCCACTCACCCAAGTCTCCTCCTGCCACAGGTGGATCATATGTCTGATGTTCTCCTCCCATTTACTGCATCTTTGGTCTGAGGGGTCTGGAGTAAAACCAAATGGCCCAGGTTTAAAACACCTATGGACCTCTTTTGAGCTGTGTGATCATTGGTAAGTTAATAAATCTCCCTTTGCCTCAGTTTCTTTCTTAAATGGAGACACTGGTGTGTCTCCTGGGGTTTATTTATGCAGAGCAGTCCCTAGCACATAGGAGGTGCTGCATCAACGTGGCTGCAATGACTATTAAGGCCATTTTTGGATGTTGTGGGTGGAGTGGGGTGGGGAATTCAGGAAGGATCAGTGTGAACTCTTTTCTGTTAATGCATTTTCGTTTTTGTGGGAGGTATGGTGTCAGGGGCTAGAAGGAAATTCTCCTTCAAAGAATAGCCTGACATTTACAAGAAACAGACCCCTGGGTGACATCCTGCCTGGGACACATCCTGCAGCTACCTATCTCCCTGAACATCCTGTGGTTATCAGGATCATCAGGAATCTTGCAGCTGGCAGTTTTACCACCCACATCCAGCAATTGCTGTTTAGAGAGCTTCCCCATCCCCAGCATATAAATACCCCTGTGTGAAAAATAAAAGTTTGCAGCTTGATCAGAACACCTGTCTTGCTGTCATCCTTCCTGTCTCTTGTCCCTTCATTCCTCCCCACCTAGGTTCACCGCCCACGTTGATGTGTCCTGCAGGTCAGAACATTTGGCGCCCAAAAATTGGGGCTCGAGCCTTTGACTGAGAAGGAACGCCGTCCTCCGGGGAGACTTGGCCAAGCGGAGCTCGCGATCGTCTTGGCAGACACGATGGAGAAACAGATCTAGGAGGAGAGTGGGGACAAAGCACAGTGAATGACCCACCATGGGACAAGCAGTTTTGTCACATGATTTGTTTTTGTCAGGCCTCAAGGAGGCCCTCAAGACACGAGTGGCACCTGTTAAGAAAAAGGACTTAAAATTATTCTTTTCATACATAGGAGAATTGTGTCCGTGGTTTCCCCTTGAAGGGACCATTGATAGTAAAAGATGGCTTAGAGTAGGAGACTGTTTAAAAGATTATTATGAATCCTTTGGCCAAGAAAAGGTGCCTTTTCCCACCTTTTCTTACTGGAACAAAATGAAATTCTTAAAAGTTCACCCTTTGACAATGGTACCTTAAAACTTGTCAGGATTGGAGAAGAGGCTATGCAAAAGACCTCTCATCCCTCTCGTCCCCCCTCAGCATGCCCTTCAGTTAGTATAGACATAGATCCTTCTCAGTCTCCCCAGGACGCTGGGAACCTTCCTGGACTCACTCAAAATCCCACCCTAATGAATAAGGCTCCAACAGCTACCAACCGCCTTTATCCAGTTTTAAATCCCAGAGACACATTGACACCTGGGGAGGAGGCTACCTTGGAGAAGGAAGCAGCTCGCTACCATTCAGATGACCCGCCACCTCTCAGGACCCTGCCACAGCCTATAGGACTTACCCATCCACCTCCCTCCTATATCCCTCCTGCCTTTTGTGCTCTGGCCCTTCAGGGGCCAACTGCCCCATCAGATATTTTTTCTCCACTTACCTTGCCTAACCTGACTCCCTTTCGCAAGTCTCTCCAACATAGACGGGAATAGATCCAATTTTTAAAAGAATTAAGATCCCTTGACTCTGAGCTCCGCTCATTAGCCTTAGGCAGAGAGTCAACCCAAGCTGGCCCAAGGCGGTCTAATACAAAGGTTAAGCCACACCATCGGCCTGTTCTGGCCTTCCCAGTCAACCACAGGCCGATAGATAAACCCACCAAGGCTGAGGACAAAGAGGAGGATCAAGTGGAGGAAACAGATCCAGGGTTCATAGTTTGTCCCTGGTGAGCAGAGTTCTCTCTCTGCTTCTTCATTGCCATATGCTGAGCTGCTTTCCCACTCCCTACACTTCCCCCACTATGTTCTGCCTCACCTTGGCCCCAGAGCTATGCAGTTGGTGGTCAGTGGAGTGAGAACTGAAACTATGAGCTACATAAATTTGTCCTGCTCTAATTGTTGTTGTTAGATTTTTTTGGTCACGGTGATGTAAAAGGCAACTAAAACACAGAATAATTTATCCAGCAGGGAATATTAAAGGCAGTACAGCATTTGAGATATGGCCTGGGTATATTTAGCTGCTTTCAGCCTGATATACCATGGGGATCAGGAGCAAAAGCCAGGGTAGAAAGATTTAAAATACTTGTAGGTTTTCCAGAAATGAAAACTTTGTAATGTTGGGGCCAAGGATGGTGTGGTTGGTAAAGAGATTAGTTCCATTACACAGAAGCCACCTTCTGGGAATGGGAAGGACACCACCCTTAGCAGGCTCAATGACTTGTGGAGAGATTATCAGGGTGCCCTGCATGCAAAAGGCAGCCTCAGAATCCTATGTCCAGATTCATTTTGCTGTGTAACTAACATCATATGGGCTCACAGAGGCCATGGTCTAGGTGGATCTGGCTACTGTCTTCATTCTCAGCTGACCTTGTTATTGTCCATTTGATGCTAGTTATCAGGCTTACAGAGTGAAGAGTTGAGGGGTTGTGAAGGTTTGCATTCATACTTCAGAGGAAACGCTGGTGACCAGGATGTGCATATCACATTCAGAGTGCAACCCAGTAACCCCAGAAACAGTGATTTATCAAACTATAAGAGTGGAGCCAGTGTTGTGGTGGAGGTTAGCAGTGGCAGGCCTATGAACACCTGCTCAGGTAAGTGAAAGTCAGTGAGCACAGAAGCTCTAGGGAGTGGTCCCACATCAGACCAAGCTGGAGGGGTAAGGATGCTCAAGTTTTAGGGCACCCATATTACACCATCAGGTGCCCTAGTTTCACACCTGGAGCACTAGACTTAATGGAGCACTAGACTTAACGTGTGCCCTGCTGTGCTTTTTCAGTCTTCTCTTTACTGCTGTCCTCCTCTTCCCTTTGGGGTTAGTTGTGTTTCCCCTGCGTAGATGTATCTTTGAAATGTGTTAACTTTTTTTATTATTAATGAGGATTGCAGCCAATGCAGCTACAAAAGTTTTGATTCTGCTGCTCTGCTTCCACTTATGAAAGTCAGTTACTGAAGAGGCAGAGAGGTGGGAGAGGAAAAGGCTTCAGTGGGAGAGGAAAACGCTTCATTGGCAACAATTCAGCATTTCAGAGATGAATGGCTAGCTCCTGGTTTCATCTTGCTTAGTACTCCTGAGTGAAAGTGTATACAGTGTGTAATGTGGAATTGTTCTTGCAGTCTTGGGCAGGTGGACACAAGCACAGTTTACTAGTGTTGACAGACTCTACTTCAGAGGGGTCTGGAGGCATTGCTCAGTGGTAGAGAGCTTGCCTGGCATGTGTGAGGCACAGGGGTCAATTCTTAGAACCATATATAAATCAATAAATATTGATAGACAAGTAAAAATAGATGTCACTAAGGAGCTGGGGATGTGGCTCAAGTGGTAGCGCACTCGACTGGCATGTGTGCAGTGATAGGTTTGATCCTCAGCACCACATAAAAATGAAGATGTTGTGTCTGCCCAACACTAATAAATAAATATTAGAAAATTCTCTCTCTCTCTCTCTCTCTCTCTCTCTCTCTCTCTCTCTCTCTCTCTCTTTCTCTCTCTCTCTTAAAAAACTGTTATTTAAAGAAGTTGGGATTCTGTGGGTTATATCTGGGTCCAGTGGACCCTGACACATCCCAGACCTGTGACTCTAAGATAATGTAATTTTTTATATGCTTGCAATTCTGAAGGTGTGTGTGTCTGGTTTCCCTCCTAGTCAGTGTCTTCTGTTCACTTCTGCCAATACCTTTTAATTTGGACATTTCCTGTGACATAGTAAGGTGGAGTGCCCAGTGCAAGGGCCCTTTTAACTGACTTTCGTGCTTTTAACTGACTCTATGGTTAGTCATTAAGATAGGGTTGAGGGTGTGGGGAGAAAAGAAAGCTATACTCATGAATTAAAAAGAAGAGAATGGCAGAAAAAAAACACGTTCAAATCAGGGTTCAGCGTCACTGTGTTCCCTTGAGTCTCAGAAGAGACTTTGGGCAAAAACTATTGAGAATGCACTCTTGATATTTGTGGACTCTTGGAGTCCAAATGCTTGTTTATGTATTTATTTTTAATTATTTATTGCTGTGAGACAGACATGAGCTTTTGGGGACAAGGGATAGATGTTCTGGCATTAACATGTGGTGTTCCTCAAAAGCTCACCTCTTAAACATCTGGTTCCCAGCTGAAGTCATTATTGGGAGGTGTTGGAAGCTTGTGGAAATTGGGGCCCATTTGATGAAAATTACCTCATTGAGGATGTGCCACTGATGGGGTACTGGGACCCTAATGCACTTCTGTCTCTGTCTCTCTCTGCCTCCTAGCAGCCATGAGGTGGTCAGTTTTCCTATGCCATACACTCTTGGCCAGATGTTCTGCTTTGCTACAGGTCCAGAGGTAAGAGGGCCAAGTGACCATGGACTCTAATCTCTGAAACCATGAGCCAAAGTAAATCACTGCACCTTTGAATGTGGTGATCTCAGGTATATTATCACAGGTTTGGAAAGTGATTAGGACAGCTGCTGTCCAAACTATAAGAGGCCCCAGACATTTCTCTAACCAGATTCACCTCTTCTGTCTGAATGTAACACAGAAAAGCTGAGAATTTACTCACTAATTTTTTGACCAACAAACATGCCAGTAATATCTTCAGGTTAGAATTTGGGCATGTAATGATGCCAAAGGTCTCTTGTGTGAGAACACTGCAGACCCTATTCAGAAATTGGAGCTGATGTGGCTTCGGGGGGAGCCCAGGTGAACAAGCCCAGCCCTGACATTTGAACACATATTGCACAATGGTCTGGCTTTCCAGCTAGAAGAAATCCATATGGACTGATGGTGGATACTCAAAAGAATCTATTTGTTGTTATTCTCTCTTTTAGAAACCTCTTAAATGTCCCAGAGTACCTTCATCTCCAGAAGCATTTTCTGAGAGTAATCTCTTATTATTTGAAGAGTTTTCTCTTTTTTGAGGAGTCATTGAGTGGCTGGCAAGTACCTTTCAGTTTTATAGGAGGGAATGTGCTCTCTCCTTTGCACTTTTATATTTTCTTACATTTTCAACAGCAAGGTATGTGCCTGAAATCTGCATCTTCATCCCTCTACCTCTGTGTGCAGGGCCCACAAGATAAATCCTTGAACTGGGTGTTTCAGTGTTCAGATTATGTATGTAATGTTCTGTATGTGTGTGTGTGTGTTTGTTTGTGTGTGTGTGTGTGTGTGTGTGACACACACACACAGAGAGAGAGAGAGAGAGAGAGAGAGAGAGAGAGAGAGAGACAGAGACAGAGAGAGAGACAGAGAGAGAGAGAGAGAACACAAGAACTTGTCCCTCTAGCAGCAGGACTTTGTGCTTTCATGTGTTTCGTGTGTATAGGTATGGAAAGCATATGAAACAAGACACAATAATTTCTCCTGTGTGGGACTGTTTGGTTGTCATGTGTAAATATTTTCTGAGTGATTTCTTTGGTCTTTGTTGGCTGAGTACCTTTCTGGCAGGACATGTGTTTAGGGTTTTAGTGGTGCATCTGTAGGTGTTGTTTGCATTGTGGACTATTGTGAATGCATTTGAGAGGAGTTAGGATGTTGTCTTACTATTATGTGTTGGATCTGTGCATTTTCAGATTTTAGAATTTATGTGTATGTTCATGATGTCTAGGTCAGAATTTAGGGACATAATCTTTGGTGTTCAGAGATTTGGAGAGAATGGAATCATGGGGTATGTTGGGGTGTTTGGAATTATGTATATGTGGAACATAGATGTGTATAGATTCTGTTGATAATGTCTCAAGTTGACTGCTGTGTATTTTCTTGTTTAGGGCTTTGAGATGATCATGTTATTCTTGGGAATGGAGGGGTGTCTTTTATGAGTATGTAGGAGGAGTTAGCAGTGTCTGTACATCTGAGATTTGTTGTTGAACTTCATATTCTGAGGCATTCTGTGTATGTGCATGTTTGCAACATAGAGGTGATTTTAAATGTTTTCATTTGAGAATACAAATTGTTGTCATTTTAATAAGTAATTTGTTTGCTCCATTCAGTTACTGAGGGAGTGTTTGTGTGATTGCTTTTTGGGTGATACTGATTGATGTGTGGTCTGAAGATATGTATATCTGAAGCACACCAGATACTCTCAACCAAAAGACCCTTGCCATAATTAAGCTTCTTCTCTTGTCAGATCAGCAGCAAGTATGCAAAGATTACTGTGGTTGGTAGCTTCCTCTTTCTTGTAAATGCCAGATTTTTTTTTTTTTTTTTTTTTTTGGTAAATACGTGTGAAACCTCTGTCTGGCCTAGAGAATGGAATGAAAAACACTTGTCAAGTGAATCTTCAAGCCCTTTTCCCCCATGGGACATAAATTCAAAATATTTTGAAATTATCTGTCCCTAGAATGTTTCAGGCATGAGCCACACTCTGGACTGGTTGGCACCAGCCAATAAACCTGCTTTCTGAAAATTCCTGTGGCATCCAGCCTCTTCAGTCCTACTTCATGTCTATTTTAAGTGTTTCTTGGAGGCGACTGGAATATGTGTGAGAGTTTGTAAGTAAGGTTTTTGATTGGAATTGTTTGGATTTTGCTGTGCATTTGTTTTAATTTGGGCATGAGGAACTCTGGGTTTACACTCAGGCATCTGGAAGATAGGAAGTTTATGCTATTGAGGATTTTCAGAGCTCCACAGTGTTGTGTGCTGTTAACTGAGTATATCAGAAAGAATGAGCAGTTTTGTACATTAATAGTGAGTTCTGTGCCCTTTAATAGTGAGAGACTGGCTGCATATACTTTGGGTCTTTGGGAGTACTGTGGATTTGTAGATTCAGATGGACACGTGTGTTCCCAGACTTGTATAATCTAGGACTGTGAATGTATTTAGGAAGTGTGATGGTTGAGTATTCATTCTCAAACAGTAGATGGGTAGTGTGTGTTTCCACTGAGATAATATAGAAGTTATATTTATATGGGAATACAAGTTAGGAGGATTGGGTACTGACAGTGTATATGGGTTATTATGACATGGTGGGACTTGTGAATAATTATTAAGAAGAGTGTTTGAATGGAGTATTTTGGTGAATACATTTTGATATTCACAAAATATTGATTTTTTAATTTTATTTTATTTTTTATTTAGGGAAGGGTGTGACATTAGAGTGCAGGGTAAAATATGTGTATTAAGGCCACACATGTGTTATGTATGTATTTGGGAAATGACAATGAGTAGATTGTAGGTGACATCATTGTTGTGTACATTTGGAGAGGGTTGGAAAACTTTATGTGTTTTTCGGAGTTGGTGTTTGCGTATCAAGTGATTCTGGGAATATGGACTCATGTTTATGTGTGTATGAGCGTGGTTGTACCTGTTTCAATTAGGGTTAAGAATGTTACATTTTTGTAATCAGGGTATTTCTGGTTCCACTCAATCTTGGGGAATTTCAAAGAGATTTTTGTGTATATTGTATTTCTGATGAGAGGATCAAGTCTGTGAGATTTTCCAGAGTACTTAGGGTTTTGTTTATGTGACTTCTGGTAACAAATAGGTTTTATTGTGTGTGTGTGTGTGTGTGTGTGTGTGTGTGTGTGTGTAGGAGGGTTGTATGTTGTATTTCTTTGTGCATGAATACTCAGTGTTTGGTTATATCATGTGCATGCCTTCAGGAAGTGTAGAGTATATAGGAATGTATAAGCCTGCATTTGGAAAAGTATACATTATAATTGCATGTCCGTCACTACCTGGGTGATAACAGGCATGTGTATTTGTGGGTATGGGTATATTTTTTTAGAAAGGAAGTGGTGGTGTGTGTATTCGGGGAAAGCAGGGATAAAGGTGATTTATGCATCTGTGTTTTTGTTGGGATGGCAGTGAGTTGTGGGTCATGCACCTGTTTCTAAATGTGAGGTGTTTTAATGATATCTGTGGTGGAAGGGGTTTTAATGAGTGTGCATCTTTACATGTATGCGCCTCAGCAAGAGGTGTTCACAGGTCTCTGTGGCTGGGTGGCATGTGTGCATCTGTGGCCGTAAGGAATGGCAGAAACACATTGGTTATGGCAAGCCTTTCCCAAGAGCACTGATGCTTGTTCCTGTTGATCTGGAGCTCCTACAGTGATTTCTGCATTCTCGTTCTTATCTGACATCTGTCTACATTAGTTGTGGTGGTGGGTGGATGTGCCTCTTGAATCCTGGGCTGGTGGATGGGAACTGATCAGGGATGGTCCCTCAGGAGTGGTGGGGGGACCTTTTCCTCCAAGATGTAAGGTATGGCCATTGTGATTCAAAGGGACTGACTCTGGAAGAAAACTGCCAGGAGTTTCACAGATCCAAGGACAATTGTTGAGAGAGTTGTTTGTTTGTCCACATGTTGCATCCTCCCTTGCATTTTTCCCTCTGCCAAGACAAAGACAGAGACCCTAAGCACAAGTCTCCACTGGCCCTCCCAGCTTGGTGGTGTCCTAGGCCCATATGTGCACATGACTGGCCTCATGGTGTGCATCTCTGGCAACATCACAAGCTCTATAATTATTACACCACTGCACCTCAGTCAGATTAGGAGAGGAGTTAAGAACTGATTGTACAATGATACTTATTTTAACTTTTCCTGTGGAGCTACCCTCATTGTATTCTTTTTTTCTTTGCATGACCAAGTGAGTGATTCATCCTTTCAACCTGAATGATCCTTTCACATTTCTACTCATAGAGAACTTCCTTTTAATAAGTTTCTACTAGTGGAGAATTTACTTGGTTTTTGTTTGTGTGGAAATAAGCAGAATGAGTTTAATTTTATATACATTTTCAAATATTCACAGTAAAGTTTTGCCATGTCAGCTATTTGGGAAGGCACATCAGTGGTGTTCATTACACTTATTTTTTTCCATTTTTGGAAACCAGCATGCAGCCACAGAACTTTTCTCATGTTGCAAAATTGAAGCTCATTTGTTAGACAGTAATCATCAATTTCCCTCATGCTCTAAGAAGTCACCATTCTCCTTTCTGTATTATTTTAATTATTCTGTGTACTGTACTTCATATAAGTAGGATCATACAGTATGTATTCTCAAGGTCCATCCCTACTCTACTATCGGTCAGAATTTTCTTTGTTTTTTAGACCAAATAATACTTCATCATGTGCTACATGTAAAAAAAAAAAAAATCTTCCTTGGGATAGGAAAAGGGCAAAACTGTAGAATGAAATTGACCATACTATCCTATATACATATATGAAGAGACCACAGTGAGTTTTATCTTTATGTATATCTGTAAAGCACGAGTTAAGAAAATTATAAATACATGGATGGAAGACCAGTATAGAAGAAGAAAGGAAACTGGGTCAGGGAGGAAGGGAGGGAAAGGGCAAGTTCTCGAGACTGACTTGGAACAAACTATATTCCATGCTTTTATATAACTATAATGCACAGCTAAAAATAAAAATATTCTTCCTCAATGTACCCTTGAGTATAATAAATAACCCTGTAGTAATTACAAGCATATAAATATCTCTTGAAAAGAAGTAGAATTGAAGGGTCATTTGAATGATCCTTTTGATAATTTGGGGAACCACCAATCAGTTTCCCATAGAGCCTGCACTACTTTGCATTCTAACCACTAAGGTTCTGACTCCATCACATTCTCAGCAGCACTGGTGTTTTCTGTTTTAGTTGTGGTGGTGGGTGGATGTGCCTCTTTGTTCCTGGACTGGAGAATGGGAGCCGATCAGGGATTTTTCTGTTTTCTGTTTCTTTCTGTTTCATCATGTGTTTGAAGCTGGATCTCATTGTGATTTTGATTTTGATTTTGATTTCTCCACTTAGTATTGATATTGAACATCTTCCCATGTGCCTCTCAGCCATTTGCATATCTTCTTTGGAGAAATACCTGTGCAAGTCCTTTTCCCATTTTAATATTGATTTGCTGTTTTCTTCTTATTGAGGTATAAGGGCTCTTTATATCATAGATCTTAAATTCTAATCACAAATATAATTTTCAAATGCTTTCTTGCATTTAGTGAGTCATCTTTTCACTAATGAATGTGTCCATTGATGAATCAAAGTTTTCGGGTTGATGTAGTTCAGATTGTTTCTTCCGTTTGGTGCCTGTGCTTTTGATGTGCTTTTCAAAACGTCTCTGTCAAAATCCCTTGTCCTGGGCTTTTTCTATTGTGTGTTATGAGTTTTATATTTCAGATCTTACATTTAGGTCCCCTATTTATGTTGAGTTAATTTTAGTCCATGGTGTCAGATAAGGGCCCAACTTCCTTGTTTTATGTGTTGCTATCTATTCAGTCTTCTCAACAGTATTTGTGAAAAATACTGTCAATTTCCGTGGAATGCTATTGACAGAAATCACTTGAGAACTTATTTTCTTTCATTTCTGAATTTCTTACCCTGTTTTATTAATCAACATTTCTATATTTTGTATTTGTATGACTGCTAAATTTATAGCATGGAGTTTTGAAATTATGTCAGGTTAGACCACCAATTTTGTTCTTGTTCAAAATGTTCCTGAATTTGGTTGTTTTCACATTCCCTATCATTTTAGGATGGAATTTTAAATTTTTGCAATGAATAATTTCTGCATCACGTACAACAAGACTGGGATCTTAATTAGAATAAGATCCATTCCATGTTTTTATGATTAAATCAAAATATTCTCTACTCTCATGTAAAACGAATATGAGTAAATAAAAACATGAAATAAGAATGGTATTCATGAAAAAAAGAAGTTAGGAATTTTTTTAGGGATGGAACAGAAACTGTAGATTTCTTTGGATAGTGTTGATATGTTAACAAGTTTAAGTGTTCCTGCCCATGATCATTTGATATCTTTCACTTTTTGTTGTTATTCTAAGTTTCGTTGCTTGTTTTAAAGTCTTCACGTTTGATCTACTTGATTGGGTAGTAATACATTGGGTGTACTATTACATTTTATTTTACTTGTCAGATGAAATTGTTTTCTTGATTTTCTTTCAATATATATAAATGTTTATTATTAGTGTATAGAAACACAGTTTGTGTGTGGGGGGGGGTTTTGTATTGGCACCTTTGCTGACTTTACTCATTGTGGTGATTATTTTCTTGGAATCTTGAGATTCTCCAGATATAACTTTATCTCACTGATAAACGGAGGTTTTTATACTTCTACCTTTCCATTTGGCATGCCCTCTGCCTGTACTTCTTGCAGATTGATCTGACCAGGATTTCTAATATGTTAAAAAGAACAAGTGAAAGCATGTGGAATTGTCTTCTTTCCATTTTGGGAAGAAAATATTTTGTTTTTTTGATTACTTAATGTCTTAGAAGGTAATTTCTCATGTGTGATCTTTATTTTGTTGTTGTTTGCATTTTTCATTTTTTTCAGTATCAAGAATTGCATTCATGGTCTCACATATGCTAGACATGCATACTCCCAACAACAGAATTAAATCCTGACATTTTTTAAAATGTTGAGACAGAATCTGATCAAGGGGTTCAGGGTGACTTGGACGTTGAATAGCTGGGATCACAGGTATACACTATATCATCCAGCTGTTTTTCTTTCTTCTATTTCTAGTTGTTTTCAACTGCTAATCATGAAAGATTTTCTTGCAAGATGGATGCAATGACAAGGTTTGTAGTTCAAGGTTATTTTTGTGAACAGATAATTGAAGGAGACACTCACTAGACAGAGCATGAGTAGTTACTGAAGTGAGAGTACACTGCCTTAGATAAGAGGCAGTGGGCTCACCCATGGGAATGGGATGCCTTGAGGCAGAGAAGGAACTGGGGAGCTGACTTTGACAAATAAAGAGACCAGATCTGGGATGCTAAAGTTAGTGATAGGATATGACAATTACTCCATAGGATATGACTACAACTGAGTTTGGCAAATAAAAATTTCTATCAATAGAGAATGTTGATAGAAATTTTGTTTCTGTAGCTTCATTGGGAACTTGACTAATTTTAGATGAGATTATGTAGAAGAATTTGTTTAATACTGCCCTACTTCTCAAATGAGAAGGCTACTGACTGCTGGGGGTAGATTCTTTATGTGTAATGATATGGTGTATACCTGTTACCCCAGCTATTCAAAGTCCAAGGCAGAAAACACAACCACTTATATGCTACCTACTTCAGGGCTTGGAACACATCATTTGACCAATAAATCCCTTTTCGAACTAAATGGAGGTCAGGAGCCTTACCAGAAATAGGTGAAAGACTTAATCCAAAATTACTGTTCTTTTCTGTAATTTTAGTTTTGGATGGACATATGGGATCTTTATTTAGTTTCATGGGGTGCAGAGAATCTAAGCCACAGCCTCACCCAGTGCCAAGAGGTTGATTCAGACACATCCCTTCACAAAGCACTTTACCAAAAAGCCACAGGTGAGGCCCCTTAATTTCCATTTTGAAACTGTTTTCTTGAGGCTTCACAAAGGTATGGCCTGAAGCAAAGACCTTCCTGACATGCAGGGGAATTGAACAATAGGTAAGAACACAGCTGGAGGACACACTTCTGCACAAGATGTACACTATGGCACTGACAGCTCCTGATGATTTTACTTGAGTTGCTATCTAGCCAAGCAGGGTTTCTCCACTGAGACCCTTACGGGTCACACTGATTTCTGAGTTTTCTAAGATGCTTGACATTCCTTTCAACAATCCAGGAAATGGCCATTCCACAGAGCTTGGAGCTGGTACATATCTTGGACACAAAACCACAAGCCCCTTCTGGAGAGTGGCCAAAATTCAGGAAAAATACAGGAACTTAGGAACATAGTAGGTCTTGCCCATCTGCAAAGCAAGCAGCAGTCTATTCATATATTCACCAGGATGAGTGCTGGAAAGCTTTCCACTAATGCATTCTGTTTCTCAATTCTTTGTTTCCAGAGACTCAGTAAAATACTACCTGAGATCAGGTTTTGGAAGGGCACAACCAAGAGTAGGAGAGATTAAAGGTTCAGTCACTGTAATCTCCTCTGCCACCTACAAGGTTGTGAACTGCTGAGCATTTTCCATTCCAGTATATATTAACAGATATTCTTCTTCTTCTCGCTCTAATTGTGTATAACTTGGGGTGATGGAAATGTCAACGCATTGTTCTGGATGACAGTGGGAGGTGATCTTGTGTAGCACATGTTCATATACACATTGGATTGATTTTAATATTTTCCCTTTGAAGTATTGAATCTCTGACCCTAACCCATACCCTACTAGACTCTGAGTACTAATCCTAACATATGCATAAAAGCAAACCTAACATAGAGAAATGCAGAAAGTTCATAGGAGGAATTGTGTATTTTGATTTTCCTTTTGCTTTATCAAGGGCATGTGTTATTTCACTAGTCACAGTTTCATTCTAATTCTTCTCCATGTATCGTCAAATTTAACAAATATATAACTTATGGATTCCCTTTCTCTGTAGGCTGGGTCAGAACATGTATTGTTATATACATATAGATTGCCCTTCCTGCTATCACAGGTATATTCATGGGAGTATTCTGACTTTGGCAAATACAAATTCCATGAACAGATCACTCCCACCAAACCCCAGGGGAACTGAAAGTTCAACCAACGGTGAGCTCCATATTTGAACAAGTTTATACATAACCCTATGTAAAGTCAAATAAATATTTTTGTGATCTTTGAATGATATATGTTCCATTAAGAATTTGAATTTGCATATATATTGCTCCTTTTACATGTATTTAATATATATATTTCTCTCTCTCTCTCTCTCTCTCTCTCTCTCTCTCTCTCTCTCTCTCTCATATCTATTATTCTTTGAATGGAGTTTTCTCACCCCTAATGGTTCCTGAAAGAATTGAGACCCACAGTGACACCTACTTCATCCATGAATGATGTCTAGACCAATGCAGTGAAATATTTGAAATTCTCATGACCAGGAATTTCTGAACTGGAGATCCATCCGATCTCCTGTTGCTCATCATGACTGAACCAGATAGTTTCTTTATTGACTGGAATTCATGAAAATGGTGTAGAACAGAGATGCAATTGAGTTGGAGCCTGCTGGGAACTGGCCTTGGAGCAGTGGAGTGCAGGTGTCTGATAAAACATCTGTGGTGGAGCCATGTGGATCTGTCATTGGCTTCCAAATAACATGTGACTGACATGGGACAGTCAGCAGACCCTTATATGTAAAGGCCTCTTGTTGTGGGGAGAGGTTTGGGGGTGATAATCAGAGTCAGATTGCTACTCTAAGTGGGAAAGATGTATGGGATAGCAGCCCAGTTGGTGTTTTCTCTTGCAAAACCTGACTCATCACATGTTACAGTACTCCCTCCAGTGCTGTGTCCCAGTTTGTTGTAGGGACAAATGAAGCAAGGCGCTGAAGATAGAAAGAAACAGTTTCATTTGGATGCATCCAGGTTCAGAAAGCACAGCTTTTGCTGTTATCAATCAATCCCTCCAAGTTCAGGGAGTTTCAGAGTTTTATACCCAGCATGTAAGTAGAGGGGCTCAGAAGTTTACAGTCTGCAGAAGTTCACATAAAAGCAGCTTTTTCTTACACTGTTCTGGACAAGTTAACCCTTCAATGAAAACACTTGAGAAGATGAGAACTTCTTCTTCCCTTTCTTCCTCCCTCTGCGAGCTGTTACCATGGAGCCAATTTGTAACTTATCTTAAAAATGTAGATATCTCTGTGAAGCCCAGCTCAAGGCCAGAGGCCTTGTTTGCAATTTCTTCAAAGTACTATACTGGATATATTTGTGAAAATAGTAAGGGGGTGTCCAGCACCTTGGCCAGTGGCCAAGTAATCATGGCAACACAAAAATAGAAAGTTTATCTACATTGAACTCTTTTGCAGAGACTCTTTGGCTGACAGTCCCCAAATCAGCCATGGTGAAGTGGACTTTTCTGTGGAGAAAGAGGGTACCACTTCATTGGGTCCCCCTCTTCCTCCAGGGAGAAGTCTTTTCTGCTGTCCTTTAATGCAGCTTCAACTTTCCACTCTAAACTTGCCTTGATGTGCTTCTCTGGTGTTATACTTCAGCATTGGGAAAGCAAGGCCTCATTACCAGTAAATAGCCGTAACAATAACAGTCAAAGGACAGAGATAATGCCAAAAGTAAAGTCAACATTTAGAATTGAAGATAATAATAATCTTTAGTGATAAGAATTTTTTTAATTTAATACTTTAAAAATAATAACAACATTTTGCCAGGGAGCAAATTTGTGACATTGCAGTCAAGGGGAGAAATAAAGAATGTCCATGCATTTCTGCCCCTTTCAATTCTTTATTCACTCAAATTTTTAATACAACTTTACTCTATAGGTTCCTAATGAAGAAAACAACAATCCTTAATGATAGGCCCTGCAGTGGAGATAATCAAATAACACCAAGCAATTCTAGATTAATTAATTCCCAGAAAACAATATTAGATTAATTCTGAACATTGCAAAACAGATTTAATCATGACAGGCTAGTGACAGACATTTCCTCTGAATGCTAAGTTCAAAACTCTCAAGCCTTAGGCTTTATGTCCTGCAGATTCACACTCACTCAGTGAGCAGTGATCAGGTCCTAAACCAAAACAGGCTTTTTCTGGTGGGGAGTGGACGACCAGTTGAGGAGAGGGTCACAGGGAGAAGTTGCAGCTCTCACAAAGGTCCAGACAAGGTGGTAGAGTTTGAGAGCAGTGAGGATCACACAAAGAATAGGAAAATGATGGCAAGTGAAGGGATGTCAGTGTAGGTCCTCATCAGGCTCTCCAGCTGGAGTACATACTCGTTTAGGCTGCCTAAATCCCTGTTTTTAGCTCTATTTTTTTATACTAAATTTTGTTTTTATTTTTTATTTTATAACACACCTTGTAATTATCAGGTGCCACCAGATTTCTCATTTACCCTGAGGTCACAAATATCTGGTCTGGTGGTGTCCATCCTGATATTCTCACCTTTCACTCTTATCAGGAGAGGAAAGCCTGACAGAGTCTTTATTCAGCTTATCAGGGTGAGGGCAAGTAATTTGTCTGAGGCCATATTAGAGGGCTCTCTGGGTGTGCCTGGTGAAAATTGACCTCTATTAATGACCTCAGGTTTCAAAATGGAGTTTTTTAAATGGAGTGAGAAGCTGATGTGACTCCATTTTTGAGAAACCAGCCACCTGAGGGCAAAACCTGTCCAAAGGGGGGAGTTACCCTTGTCCATGGAAAAACTCAGAGTGCTCCTAGGCATATACCAACCCTGCTGAGTTGTTTGTAAATAACTGGAGAGATATTCCATGCCAAGTGATCCTGACTCAGTTACACTAGGTTAGGACCCACAGCAACCCTCTAGCTACCACAAAAATCATGAGACACAGAAAATACCTGAAACACCAGGTGACCTTCCCAGTAGTTTTTTTGATTGGTAACATGATTAGGCAAGTTTATCATATACACTCTTGCAACCTCTCATGGCCTAAACCAATCGGTTCAAATGTATCCACAACTTGAACTAACCAATCACCCTTACACAACTTGTTTCTGCCAATGAATGTGCTAATCAATGTTAAGAGTTGTTGTTTGACTTTTCTGTGATGTGAAATGATTGGCTGTGTGATGTTTTGATGCATACAATATCCCACAAAATCTATTACTCCTCAATGAATTAAGGGTCAAGACTCACTCTTTGGGACCAGTATATCTGAAATGGTTGTGAGTCCAGGCTTGAGCTTACAATAAACACTCTTGTGTGCCTGCATCAGATTCAGCTCCTGGAGGTCTATTGGGGTCTCATGAATCTGGCATTACAGAAATTGCTTAGGCTCAGGCCTAAGGCCATTCTCACACAACCCCTTTCACCTTGACAGCTCTTCTGCAGATAAACAGAAGCCATAACACATAACTCCTGTCTTTATAAACTTGATCTCTTGAGTCCAGTGTCATTTCAAGTTCTGGGTTTAAAATGACATATTCATTTTCCTTGATGTTTTCAATAAATCACACAGAATTCTTAGAAATGGCTTGGAAGGATAACAATGTTATATTGCAAAACTTCATGAACTTTCAAATTGCTTGCTGTGTGTGACTGACCAGTATGTGAAAGGCCTTGGGAATATGTGAATATATTATGAATATAATAGAACTCTTGAGACTTTTTTCTTACTGTACACACATCCTGATACCAAATGAGGCTGTTTACTAGAGGTCATTTCTCAAAGAAGAGATAGTGATCATAAAGGAATAAATTAACCTATATATTATAAATAAATCTAATATATTTTTGATTAAAATTGAGGCCATATATTGTCATGCCAAATAGTTTGCTGAATCATTTCAATTACAGTTATTTAGTTATTTTAATGTTTTGCTTACTATCTGCATTAGAGACATCGTTGACCTGCAATTCAGGAAAACTGTTAATTCTAGCACTGAATTTATCAGGTTTTGATTCTTTCATATATTACTTATTGCCATAGGATCTCTTGTTTCTTAATGTGTATATTTATAAATTTACACATTCTAGAAGGTTTTAGAAAGATAAAAGAAAATATTTATTAAAAGAGTAGTTTAAAAGCTCTTTAATATTCCATTACTATGGTTATTAAATAGCATTTTCTTTTTACGAATGTATTAACCTGGGGCTGGGGATGTGGCTCAAACAGTAGCGCACTTGCCTGGCATGAATGCAGCCCAGGTTTGATCCTCAGCACCACATACAAACAAAGATGTGTGTCTGCTGAAAACTAGAAAATAAATATTAAAATTCTCTCTCTCTTACTTTAAAAAAAAAGAATGTGTTAACCAGTAATATATATACAACAATAACATAATAAATAAATATGGTACAAACAAATAACCATAAATTAATAAATGTTATATGATTTATTTTATAATAATATTTGTAAAATATACCAAGAAGTGAAAATAAACATTTAAATAATGATAATAATGATAGTGAAATATATCTATTTTTGTAATATACTTTTGTTCATGAAAGCATCATAAATATTATTATCAAATATGATTGTAGCTGCACAAAATTAAAAATCCAAATTGTGCATAGATCATTAAATAAATGGCTTTTAGTGACTGAAATTTCTGATTCTGTTATTGTGAAACACAAATATTCAGTAAAATATGCTCTGAAGAAAACCTCAATTTGAAAATGTTAAAACATAGAAAGGAGTATTTAGAGTTGTTTTACCATGAGATTAATTTAAAATACCTTTGATACCCAAACAAATACTCTGAAGTTTTTCCTCTTAAGAAATACATATGAAAGAATACACAATTCTGTCTCTGAGTAATGCAAGCATAAGAGAAAGATGATAAGAATATTAAGTAAACCTCAAAAATCTGAGGATCATAAAATAAATAAATTCTTGGCAAGAAAATATCAATCAATTTTGATGTAAAGTCAAAACTAATAAGCATTCTAATTTACCAAATCTTAATGATTTTATATATTAGAGAAAAGAAGTCAGAATTTTAAGCAAATACATGAGAAATGGTTGTGCACAACAAGGTTTAACCTAAGAAAATTTTATACATCCCCTGTGTCTGTCCATGTGTCTCTCTCATGTCTTTCCAGTGTGACATCAAAAAAAAAATGAAGAACAAGTTTTTGAGTAATTATATTTAGGTCTTAAAAAAGTTAAAGAAAATAATTAGCTCTCTTTATCTATTTTTTAGAAGTAATTTGCCTTCGTATTTCTTTAATAATTAATGATTACCCTGTGCTTGTTGCTGATAATACAGAATGTGTATAACCACCCAGAATGAGAGCACTATTTAAATAATGTCACAACAAAAAGTGCTACAGAAGAGTAGGAACTGAAAAACAAGGCCAAAGCCAGGGCAGGACCACACAGCATTTAGGGGTATATCAAAGAGGAATGGAGTTGGTCTTAAGAGGTCTGACTTCCCTTAGCCAAGACAAATAACTAGTATAAACTGTCTTAAAATATCTTTCTTTGAATCTTATAATTTAATGGATACATGGTAAGAATCCAGAAGTTAAATGTAAACTAGCAAATTTACATTCATTTCTGGGACACTTTTACTTCTAGTTCTATAGATTAATTAATTTTAATGCCTTTCTAGATATGGTAGATAACTTTTTCTTATTCAACATTTATCAGGTAATGTACAAAGAACTCCATTACAGAATTCAGTCATTTTTAAAAATTCATAAAGCAAAGATGAAATTGTTTAAAATACAGACACAGTAATATCACAGGATATAAAGTCTGTGTTGACACCATGGTCTTTATGTTTAGCTCATAGTTTAAAGAAAGGTTGACTGGCTTGTATGTTTAGTTTTAAACCTTATCTCAAAAAACATGAAACAACTTCTCCTGTGTCTTTAGACAGGGAGACTGGTGGTAACACAGGGACAACTGTGGGTTTGGCACCTTTATTCATGATCACTTTTTACTTTGTGGAAAGACTTGAAACTCTTTGAAGATTCACATTCCCACTCAGCAGTAGGGAATTTTATTTTTTCATGTTCTGTCTCCCCTTTTCCATATCTCATTTCTCTCATTTTAGAATCATGTTAGGAAAATTTAATGTCCTTGTCTAATCTTCTGTTTTCATTCTGAAGGATCTTTTCAACATTATCTTTCAGATTTTATAATAGCCATCTATTTTTTTCGAATTTAATCTTGTTCTTAAAATACAAATTCTCTGCCTTAATTTTTGAGTTTTGCACCTGGTGAGATGTGATTCATTGAGTTCAGGTTTGAAAAAATAATCTTTAAGTTATAATGTTTCAATCATATATTTTAAGATAAAGAAACAGTTTTAAAGGTATTTCTATAATATTTTAAGTACAATAATTTTAAATTACAAATATTTAAAATACATTAAATTTCTTTCTCATTTAGCAATCCTAATGAAGGCAAAATGGCTCATTCTATTTTTACTTATAATTTTATCCTATTAAATATGCCTTTACATTTATTATTCATGTAAAATTATTAATAGAAATTCATCACTGGTTAAGAGACATGAATCAGCCAAGAGGCAAGTTAAATAAAAATTCAAGTTTATCTCCATACACAAAATAACTCTCTAAGAATACTTTTTGCTGGAAAAAATACTTCAAGATGGCAAGTAGCACGAACAAGTGTGCTGAAGGCTGAAACTGATTCTGAAAGCTAATGCCTCTCCCAAAGCACATCATCACAAAGTGAAGATTTCTAAAGTCTGGGAGACTAAGGTTGATATTTTTGATGGAAACACGTACTCTTGTGATACTAACAAATTGTAGAGAAAAAATGATTGATAAAACCCATGAAATGCAGGAACCCCAGAGTTCTGAAAACTATCTCAGATGTACGCCACACAGTATACCTGCCTGACCATTAGATTTTGTTCACTTTAGACCTTTTAGAGTGGGAAATAAACATTGATTAAATAAATAACTGAGATGTGGGGTTCTAAACAACATTTATTTTCTCAACAATACAGTCTAAAACATTACTCATAATGGATTAAAGCACAAGTATCTGCGACATATTTTTTAAGGCTTTTTAATTTTATTAGAATATACATTTAATGTGCCACATTCTTTTCCAAATTTCTTATGGAACAATATCAAAGATTTGACATTATGCTTCATGATACTTAGGGAGTCACTTAAAGAACTGTAGAGTCATTCCACTCATGCTAAGACGATATCATATTTACATAAAGAGTGAGTTTTAAGGTTATTTGTGGTATAAGGTACAGATTCTATTCAAAACATTAGCAAAAGAAAATACAATCATTGTCAGATGAAGTCCTGATATATAAAAATAAAATAACTTAAAAAAATTCCAACCTGGGCATGGTGGTGAATGCCTGTAGTCTTGGTTGGCTCTAGAGACTAAGGCATGAGAATTGCAAGCTCAAAGCCAGTCTCAAAAATTCTGCAAGATTAAGTCTTAAAAAAAAAAGAAAGAAAAAAGAAAAGAAAGAGCTGGGGTTTGGCTCAGTAGTTTAGCACCTGTGGGTTCAATTCCTGATTTAAATAATAATACTAATAATAGTTCAAAATGACATCATGATAAACACAATAAAAATTTGTAACTGACCTTCTTTTTGGTACTGGGGATTAAACCCAGGGCCTTGTGAATGTGAGGCCAGCACTCTACCAACTGAGTTATATCCCCAACCCTTTAACTTAACATCTTACTAGACTCTAGCTTCCTTCTGTGACTTTTGTGCTTTTGCTATTCCTTCTCTTATTCTACACTTTCTGCCAAAATTTTCTTCAGAAACGAAAAACTCACTCCTTCCACAAATGACCTTCATAAAGGAAAATTTCTGGACATCTTCACCCCTTTGGTAAGGATTGTCAAGTCTTCTGTTATGACTTAAAAACTCTATCCTGTTCTTTAATTTGATACTTCTGCCTGTTTTTCTGTCCTTTTGTTTAAAATTATGATTTATAAGTGTATAGTTACAATTATGGTTTACATTGCTTCCTTGCCTTAGAACAAATAAGCTTTTTGCACACTTATCTATAAACCCAAATACTCATGCTTTGATTTTTCTTTGTGTTCAGCTATATCACCAAGGTGGCTACAGGTCTTAATGCAAGCAGTTTCTGTTTGATCTGGTCCTGGCTTCCTCCCTCCCATGTATGGTGTCCAAATTTTTTTGTGCTTGGTGAGACTTTTAGTGAGGTTAAATCTCATATACCAGTTTTGATGTAATGAGATGTTTTTTGCAAATGTGGTGGATGTGATAAGTGGATGTGATATTGGGACTTCATGGGGATAAGTGACTGCAGTGTGTACCTGTCCTGCTATGAGGTCTTCTTCATGATATAGAAACATTGTCTTATCCCTTGTTTACAAAACTTGAAATGATAGAGTATACGAAACTAAGCTTCATGTAGTTCTGATCTCAAAAGTTATGACCACTGCATGTCTACATTGTATAGAGCGCTTGCTTTTTTTCAGGGCTACTTTACTTTAGAGAACTCTGAAAATTTCTTTCATAACATATAAGTAAAAAAAAAAAAAAACAGGGCTGGGGATGTGGCTCAAGAGGTAGTGCGCTCACCTGGAGTGTGTGTGGCCTGGGTTTGATTCTCAGCACCACATACAAACAAAGATGTTTTGTCCACCAAAAACTAAAAAAAAAAAAAATTAAAATTAAAATTCTCTCTCTCTCTCTCTCTCTCTCTCTCTCTCTCTCTCTCTCTCTCTCTTTAATAAATAAATAAATAAATAAATATTTTTAAAAAAGAAAAAGAAAACAATGTTGGGCATGTTCAAATTTTCCAGAAAAATCTGAGAGCAATTATTAATGATTGACAGATAAGCAAACTGAGAATCCCCAAGTTAAGTGATATATCATAGTTTATAAAGTTACTAAGTGCGAAAAGCTAAGATTCAAATGAAATCTGGTTAAGGTTTTACACCTAAAAATTACTATAATATTTACAAAGTCTTACACCTAATACATTATGAGGCAAGGCTATTACTTTATTGGCTTCTCCATTTAATATTTTCATTTTAGAAATATTCTATTAATAGAAATAATAGTATTTCTGATGATTAATATGTAAGAAAATATTCAACACCTTCAACATCCACAATGTTCATTAGAAACCATGTAGAGTTTTTATACCTTTATATCAGATTTTTAGAAAAAGTATTTATAATCTGATAGTTAAAATCATTTTTTAAATTTTGGTAGTATAAACATTGTTGTAGCTGCATTCTTTTAGTATGCTGTGATGCCCTTCAGAATATGAATTCATGAAGAAAATGTTCTTTTTATACAAAATGGGATAATGCTCATCATTTAAGAGAATGAAATTATGGCATATGCAAGTAAATGGATGGAGCTGAAGAATATTATGTTAAGTGAAGTAAGCTAATACCCCAAACCAAATGCTGAATGTTTTCTGTGACATAAAATTTCTGATACGTAATGGAAAGGAGGGAGAAGCATGGGAGGAACAGAAAAAACTATAGATAAGGCAGTGTGGAGGAAGTGGAAGAAAGCAAAACAAATAGGATTTCATGGAAAAGGACTTTTTAACTTATATTTTCCTTACTCTTTTTTCTGGAAACAAACAGAAGGCATCTGTCTTCAAAATTGCTTTCAACATAGTTTACTACAATTTTATAATCCCAATATTGGACTGCAGGAATCTCTTTTTTGGGAGCCAGTGTTGAGGGTCTTCTGCTGCCAAACAGAGGCCTCACAAGCCATGCGGAATGTGGATGATCCATGTCATGTCTTGTGAACTGCATGGCTTACACATTTGCTTTCCAAAAGAGTTAACCTGATGTGATCTAAAAGGTCCTGTATTATGTAAAATATGATTTTCTTTGAAATTGGCTATCTTTATTCGGCTCAGCTAGTGTGCTGCTCCTAATGGTCTCTGCATTAATATTAGTGAAACACAAAATAGCAGTGGGCCTCAACCAATATTTCTCACCTGTTTCAATCCAAATATTCTTCAGGACTACTTCAGGATTTTTTGAATAAAAAGCCCAAACATCTTAAATAGGTTAATATACCAGTGGATTATAACGCCCTATTCTTATAGCTTTATGACTCTAATTAGCTTGAATGGTTAAAATTGATTTAAGTTATAAACCATGCTGTTTTGTTGCAGTAAATGATATTCTCTATGTGCATCAAATCACTGTATCAGTGTGAAGTAAATGTATGGATACTTAGATCAAGACAGCAGGGGCATGGGTGAGAAATTCTACACATCAAAAAGAGATGAAAGACCTGTGTTTGTGCCTGGATCTGGGATTGTGACTCAATGGTAGAACACTTGCTTAGCATGTTTGAGGCACAGGGTTTCATCTGAGCACTGCATATAAACAAAATAAACAAAATAAAGACCCATCAACATCCAAAAATGTATTCAAATAAATAAAGTGCTTAAGTACTTTCTCAGAATTAGTCTATGCCATTTTAAGAAAATAAGAACAAAATGAAATGTTTCACCCCTTGTACAAAAGCTATTACCTTCAATAAAGTGCAGGCTATAAATTTATTTCTTCTTTATTATCCTGTGAGGAAATTACAACATGTTAAAAATTCAGTTGTATGTTATCACCCAAAAGAATGATTGAATATCAGAGTTTTTCTTCCTATGCAAAAATCACCACCCTTACTGTTATTGTAGGAGAAATTAATAAACACAGAAAGCTTGGCTATTCTCACAAAGTTTATGTAAACGTGTTACTCTAAATTAAATTTATATAATCAATTATGATTTCCTACCAATGCAGATGTCTTGTTACCATTTGGAACACATGAAGAGGTGATGAATTGGTTGCAATTTCAGTTTCAAGAGAAACATTTCCTATAAGGGCTTTTGTATTTTGTCAAGAAGATAAAACAAGAACAGTAAGGAATTATTGATTCCTGATCCATGCAAAAATAACTGAGAAAGAAGGGTGATATCACTTAGAAAATGTACACAAGTCTATTAACCACTTTTTAAAATCATATTAAAAATACATACAAAGAACTACAGATCCAGTTAAAAAAAATCAGCTACTCCAGGCAATAAAGCTACAGGAGATATCACAATATTAATACTTTACAGAATAGAAGATGGCAGCAAAGGGAATGCATTACCCCTGTGTACCGCGTCATTGTGCCGGGAGAATGACGAGTTAGAAAGGCTAAAAGCTATCTTGTTAGGAATTTCCAGCAAAATTGGGGTGCTCCAAAACCTAGAGAAAGGATTTCCATCGCAGGAGAATCAGCTACGGGGGCTCAAACACGAGAGATTTGTCCGCACGGAGGGTCACACTGCTTATTCAGGGAATCGCCCCGCAGCTAAAGTCTATGGCGTGCGCTGGGAAATGAGATAGCAACGTAAAGATATAGTGCTGCAGTTTCCACGGGCTTCTGCCAGCTGTGTAATCACCGTACTAAGTGCTTAATTCTGGGTTTGAGATGGGGAAGGAAGCAGTCCAATTTGGTTCTCCACACCGTCAGACCACAGAGGAAACCAGCGGCCACCATATTGGAGAGCTGACGTCACTATTCCTATTTTCGACTGATCGCAGCCCCTTCAGCAATAGAACAGGTAATTTCAGGCTGCCATTTGCCTGTGGCTAGCAGACAATTTACTCAGGTTCACTGCAAATTAACCTGCGGAAACTGCTTCTTGGAGCCTGCTCCTATCAGAACAGGCACTGAGCACAGAACGGCCGAATTCCGGCTCCCGGAACTGCTCTGGCCCAGGGCTAAAGAACCCGTGGAAACTGTTTCTCAGTCCGGGTCCTGCTGAATACTGTGGAGGTAAATACCAACTGAGCCTTCATAGGCAGTGGCAACATGACTGAGACGGGGCTTGTGAGGACCAGTCAGGACTCACCCGTTGCTTTGGTCACCTGGCAAAGGGAATGAAATGATGCCATTCGCATGGGATACCAACACAGCAGAGATCTGATGTCATCATAAAGTGGCGGAGGAGAGAACTTCATCGATACCAGTGGCGACAGAAACAGTTGGTCTCCTGGTAAAGAAAGTGAGTCACAAACACCCGAGTCTCTCTCACTTTGTCATCAAGCCAGAGGGGCAGAGCAGAGCTGCTTCCCGCGCCCGGAACAGGCCCAGCGGCCCGCCGGCATGACCCAAATTGGAGTAGGGACAGAGCAGAGCCACAACCCGCGCCCGCAAGGTAGGCAGGCCTGAGACAGACCAGCAGATCAGGCCCAGCGGCCTGCCAGCGTGGTACACACGTCACCCCAACTGGAGTAGGGGTAGAGCAGAGCCTTCGTGCCCGGATCAGGCCCAGCGGCCCGCTGGTGTGGTAGTCACATAAACCCAATTGGAGTAGGGGCAGAGCAGAGCCGCCACCCGCGCCCATAAGGTAGGCAGACCTGCGACAGATGGGCAGATCAGGCCCAGCGGCCTGCCACCATGGTACACACATCACCCCAATTGGAGTAGGGGCAGGGCAGAGCCACCGCCCACACCCGGAACAGGCCCAGTGACCTGCTGGCGTGGTAGTCACAACATCCCAATTGGAGTAAGGGCAGAGCAGAGCTGCCACCCGCGCCCGCAAGGTAGGCAGAACTGAGATCATCCGGCAGAACAGGAGCAGTGGTCCGCGGGCGTGGTAGAAGTGGCAGGGCAGAGCCGCCGCCCGCACCTGCAAGGTAGGCAGGTCTGCGACAGACCGGCGGATCAGGCCCAGCGGCCTGCCAGCGTGGTACACACGTCACCCCAACTGGAGTCGGGGTAGAGCAGCAGAGCCTTCACCCACGCCCGGATCAGGCCCAGCGGCCCGCTGGTGTGGTAGTCACGTAATCCCAATTGGTGTAGGGGCAGAGTAGAGCCGCCACCTGCACCCACAATGTAGGCAGACCTGCGACCAACTGGCAGAAAAGGCCCAGCGGTCCTCGGTCGTGGTACTAGGGGCAGGGCAGAGCTGCCGCCTGTGCCTGCAAGGTAGGCCAACCTGTGACAGACCGGCAGATCAGGTCCAGTGGCCTGCCGGAGTGGTACACACCTCACCCCAATTGGAGTAGAGGCAGAGCAGAGCCGCCACCCTCGCCCGAAAGGTAAGCAGACCTGCGACCAACCAGTGGAATAGGCGCAGTGGCCTGCTGGCGCGACAGACATGTCATATCACCCGATTTGGAGTAGGGGCAGAGCAGAGCCGCCACCCCTTCCCACAAGGTAGGCAGACTTGCGACTGACCAGTGGAACAGGCCCAGAGGCCGGCCGGGGTGGTAGGCACGTCACCGCAATTGGAGTAGGAGCAGAGCAGAACCTTCGCCTGCGCCCGGAACAGGCCCAGCGGTTCGCGGGTGTGGTAGATAAGTCACACCAATTGGAGGAGGGGCAGAGAAGAGCAGCCACCCGCGTCTGCAAGGTAGGCAGACCTGCAACCAACCAGCGGATCAGGCCCGGTGGCCTGCCAGCGTGATACACACGTCACCCCACTTGGAGTAGGGGCAGAACAGAGCTTTTGCCCACGCCCGAGACAGGCCCAGCGGCCCGCTGGAGCGGTAGTCACGTCACCCCAATTGGAGTAGGGGCAGAGCAGAGCTGCCGCCCGCGCCTGCAAGGTAGGCAGACCGCCACCCAACCCTGCAAGGGAGACTTTTCAACTATACAAGAGCAATATAAATGTCTTTATACATGTACTTTGAGGTTTTTTTTTTTTGTATTACAATTCTTATTGCACATATATACTACAATTTTCCATATCTCTGTTTGTATATAAAGTAGGTTGAAATCCAATTTGTGTCTGCATACATATACTTTGAATAATGACGTCCATCACATTCCACCGTTCTTGCTAATCCCCTGCCCCCTCCCTTTTCCTCTCATCCCTCTTCCCTATCTAAAATTCATTTTTTCCTCCCATGCTTTTCCTCCTTAGTCCACTCGGAGTCAGTTCCTTAAATTAGAGAAAATATTCAGCATTTTTTTTGGGGGGGTTGGCTAATTTTACTTAACATTATCTTCTGCAATGCCATCCATTTACCTGCAAATGCCATGATTTTATTCCCTTATGTCTTTATGCAAACCAATAGGTGGAATCCTCATTAAACTTCTATCACAAGGTTGAGTTATGAACTCCCACCTTACATATAGAGATGAGAGATGACACCTGTAGTTCACTCAAACTCACCACATCCAGCACTAAGTTCTTCGGTATCAATCATCCCTTCATCACACACCTGCTCAAAAGCGGTGCCATCAGTGAGCCTGTTGTCCAGGGAGAAACATGAGAATCATCTCTGTTCTCCAGTCACCCACTATTCCATGTCTGTTCCTCATCAGACATAAATGCCCTAAATATTCTTGCCCTACTCACCTCCTTGAAGCTTATCATGACCCATTTCTGATAGCCATCTTACCCTCACTACTTATGCATGTCCTGGCTCTCTAACCCCCACCAAGCACCTTGTGGTTGAGCATTGCTCATCTCTGAAAGAAACCTGCAAGATCACCTCTGTGTCAGGATTTTTCACCTCTTAATAATTCAATTCAGAGTTACCTTGATCTGTCCTGAAACCTGTTGCACTTTAAAAGAATTAAATGTTTTATATGGAGGTAATTTTAGATTCACACTAAATAAGAAATGGTGAAGAGACACTCATGGTCCTTTTACCCATTCTTCCCTAGAGACCTCATCTTGAACCCTCGGTTGTGACCTCATCAGGTTCTGACAGCACCACAGTAAGGATATAAAAGTCCTCCAGATCATAAGGCCATTCCTGTCTCCCTACACTTATCACCCCTGCCCCTCTCCAGCCCTGCCACATCCTTACCCCCTGACAGCCTTGAAATTATTCTCCCAATTTTTGACCTGGTCAGCACACCAATGTTGCTTGTATGGACTCAGATGGTGTATAAGCTTTTCCATTATTATCATGAGTTTGTAGAGACTCATTCAAGCTGCTGTGTATTAACACTTCATTTTCTCCTTGCTAAATGCTCTTCTGGGATCCCTGATAAAAGTGACCCTATCCTTGCTAGAATATTCTGCTATTGATATTATAATTTTACTGATTTTATCTTAGTACTTATGTTTTGTAAATAAACTCCAATAAGAAAATGGACCGCTTATATGACCACAGCACATACATGTAACTTCCATGTATACTGCATCTGGACAACTCCTGTACATTAAGGAGTTCTAATTCCCATCAGCACAGAATTCCAGTGGGCCAAGGAAGTATGAAAACTGAGAGAGAGTCAAGTAAGAGGTGACCATGTTCTATCTACAAATACATATGAAAAGGGAGAGTACTATAGCCCAGGGAGGTCACACTTTGGGTTCAAACCAGAACTAAATTAAAATGCAGAAAAAGGGCAGTGCATTTTTTACCAAGACCACGTGTTCTTTGTTACTCATGATACTTCACTGTATTGGCCCACCTTTCCAGCTGAGGATGTGAATGGAAAGGGAACTCAGGACAATCACTATCCACTTTCATTTCAGTTCTTTCTCACTCATTAGCAAACCAATGGGAGAAACTGTTAACAGTTACCCAAGTGTAGTTAAAACAATTGAGTTGGATTTGTGTAATATTTTGTTATCTTGATATGAATGAACTCAACAAGGATGTGCAAGCTCTTAAATAGGACTTGCTTTTTTGGTTTTTAAAGACAAATATTTTATTTTGAAAAGTTAAAATTCCAACAAGGGATTTTATAAGCTGATTCTAAAATTAATATGGCCTGCTTTTAAGTTGCATTTAGAATTAAAATTGCTTTATAAAAGGTGAATGTTAAAAATCTTGCTAATAATTTAAAATGCTGGTTTTTCTACAATGAGAACACCAAAAAACAAATAAAATGCACATGACATATGAGGAAATCACAGAGGAAAAAAACCAATTTCTGTAGCATGATGTTAATGGCACAGGTTACTGCTTTTTGAACAAGGACTCTATTTTTTTTTCATACTAGACTTGACAGGTGGGCCTAACATATACCAGTAAAAAGGAGTCTATTTCCTTGGAGAAATGGCTGATTCTAGGATCTGATAAAGTAAGTGCAAAACAAGCCTGAATATAAAAGAATATATAAAAGGAGGAAGAGGAAAAGAAATTGAAGGAGGAGGAGGAGGACGAAGAGGAGGAGGAGAATGAGGAGGAGGAGGAGGAGGAGGAGAAAAAAGGGAGGAGGAGAGGTGAAGGAGGAGGAGAAATTTATCACATGACAGGGGACTAGAGTAAAGATCTTCAAGAAGCCAATCTGAATGAATATGAGAAGTAAAATAAATAATGCTAACAGTAAAATATGACTGAAGATAACAAATAAATATATATTTACTGACATTAATAAATAAATGGCTACATAGTTAATAAGTGATAGGAACAAACAAATCTTTCTAAAAGAAGAGTTCCAAACCATGCAGGTGGATAGCATCTCCTTCTGCAGGTGGAAATTACTACCCTTCTCTTCAGGTTGGGAAGATTTAGTGACTAGATCACAAAAAATAGTGTAGACAAAGGGAAAAATGGTGAACTGTCCAAAGGATGAACTTGTGAAAAACTACATTGACCATTGATGAATTGTAGCACTAGGATTTAATGACCATCAGGAAATCATGTCATGATGTGACAAAATTCACTTCATCTCTTATTCCTTCCCAAATTATTTAACTACCATAATCTGATAATAATAATAATAATAATAATAATAATAATAATAATAATAATAGGACCAAACATCATGTAAGGTACATCTTACTTAATAATATAAAAGCTACCATCAGAAGAAATTTCTTCAGGATTATTAAGCCACTTTCTTTGTTTTGAAGTGTCTAAAGAAGTATTAAGTTACATTAAATCACCTGAAAAACAATTCCAAAAGTGAACCATATACTACCATGTATATCCAAAATTAAGCTTTAAAAATTTCTAAGACTTTGTTATTCAATGTATTTCAATAAGCCAGACCAATGTCCCAATCCAACACTTTCATTTCCTAAATCGTACACACTGAGAGGAACATATACCAAATCATAATTTACTATCCTTGCCCAAATTAATGCACTGGTACACCTAGTGAAATCTTCTCAGACTTCCCAGTTCAAAAATTGATGAAAAAATAAAACTAAATGGTTGGGAGTTACTTGCCAACTTGGAAGTAGAGTTCTTTAATTTTCCATCCTAAGTATTTAAGTTTTCTAGCATGAACTATCTGAAAGCACAAACTAAACTATTACCAAAACCCAACTTTTAACTGAAAGATTGTGCAGTGCTTCAAGAACCCATTCTGATACCAGATTGTTAAAATAAAAAATCATCTTTTAGACACACATTTAGCCTAGATTATATCCAAGAATCAATCTATAATAACCTTTAAAACAGACCAGATAAGAGAAAAATCTCCCCAGGTTTTGAACTCCCATTTAATTATGACTCCTATATCAGTGGCAACAGAGATTTCCCCATGTGTGGACTAGATGTTTTCACATATGGGCAACTATAGGTGTAAAATCAAGGGTCTCGGTGTGACGACTTTAATGCATTCAGTGTCCCCCCTTTTTTTTAAGTAGACAGAGATGGAGTAATCCTTACAGGGCAGGGAAGGAATGAGGAAGTTCCCCAAAGCAAAATGGCTTTGGCAGCTTCTGGGAGTCTCTCAGTCTCTTCTTTTACTTACAGGATTAGCTCCTTTGGTTAGGTCCAATTCCATGCAATGCAGCATATCTCCTAACTTTCCAGTAGTCAGTTTTTATCTGCCTTATGTCTTGAAGGGATAAGGGGGTATGTACTCTGATTGGACCAAATTCTTCATCTGGCATCTCCTGGAGAGGTAATATATTTGGTTTGTCTGTTGGGGTAGTCGCAGAGAGGCCAGCAGATGGATATTTTTTGGTTCCTTCTGATTCTTTTTCCTCAGTGAGTCCCCAAAATTTTCTCTCTTCATGGCAGATATCATAGCTAAGTCTACTTTACATTGTTGACATAATTTAGGATTTTCCCTTAGAGCTAAGAAAACCTGAACATATGGCACCTCACACCATTTCCCTTCCTTTTTTCAAAATTTTATCAAGCTGTAAAATTATATTAAAATTGATAGTTTCCTCTCGTGTCCAGGTGTCTCCATCAGAGAGTTTGTATTGAGGCCAGGCCAAGAAAATGAAGCAGTTTTACTTGAGTGTCTGAGGGTCAAATCTATTCCAATTTTTCAATACTCAGGCTAGTGGTGCACCTGGCATATTGGAGACAGAGAAGGTCCCATCTGAGTGAGAAGAAAACAGGACTCAGGCGCCCACACCATGCTGGAGATAAATGTTCTCATTAGGGACGTTTCCCTAAGCTTGAGCTTCCTAAATGGTCCAAAAAACCTGTCTCTCACCTTGCTTTGCCAAGGGTGTTTCTGGTCCACACTGTCATAACTGAAAGCAGTGTTGGAAGTAAAAAATAGATCTGTTTAACTGATTTCTGGGTTATGATTCAAATCAAACATATATTAGAAAAAGGTTAAGGCTACAGTTTAAAATCTATGTAAAACAGGTATTAAAAATGTTCTAGGGGCAGGGTGTGTTGGTGCAAGTCTGTAATCCCAGTTGCTGAAGAGTCTGAGGAAGAAGTACCAAAAGTTCTAAGCCAGCCTTAGCAAAAGTGAGGTGCTAAGAAACTCAATGAGATTCTGTCTCTAAATAAAGTAAATAATAATAATAATAATAAACCTGGGGATTTGTCTTAGTAGTCAAGAGTTCCTGAGTTCAATCTCCAATAATCTTCATAAAAAATGTTCAAGAGGGCTGGGGCTGGGGCTCAGTGGTAGCTCACTACTTTGGCACATGTGAGGAACTGGGTTCAATTCTAAGCTCCACATATAAGCAAATAAAATATTAAAATATATATATATATATTGGACCAAGTAATTAACATGGACTTTGATCTAATTTGCTCTGTACTTTAGCCTTTAAGAATGAAGTTGGCCAGGAATACTGGTTCATGCCTGTAATATCAGCTGTTTATAAGACTGAGACATAAGGATCATGAATTCAAAAGATGTCTCAGCAATGGTGAGGCATTAAGCAACTCAGTGAAACCCTGTCTCTAAGTAAAATAAGGGTAGGGATGTTGCTCAGTGTGGATTGCTCCTGAGTTCAATACCTGGTATCCCCCCTCAAAAAAATGGGGCTGGGTAAATAGCTCAGCTTGTAGAGTGCTTGCCTTCTAAGCATGTGCCCTGGGGTCAATCCCCAGTAAACAGGGAGGGAGGGAGATATATATATATATATATATATATATATATATATATATATATATATATATAGAGAGAGAGAGAGAGAGAGAGAGAGAGAGAGAGATTGATGGAACTTGCATGTAATTAATTAATTTATTTATTTTAATTTTTATTTTTTTTAAAGACAGAGAGAGGGAGAGAGACAGAGAATTTCAGTATTTATTTTTCAGTTTTTGGTGGACACAACATCTTTGTTTGTATGTGGTGCTGAGGATCGAACCCGGGGCGCACGCATGCCAGGCGAGCGCGCTACCGCTTGAGCCACATCCCCAGCCCCAGCATGTAATTTAAATTCAAGTTAATCCCACTTTTATTTTTTTCCTTCCACACCAGAAGAAAAGACTTTCCTTATATGCTTGGAAAGTTTCTTTGGGTTATTCATTTATTTATTTTTTATTTACTTCTTTTAATGTAGTGCTGAGGATCGAACCCAGGACCTTGCAAATGCTAGGTGAGTGCTCTATGGCTGAGCCACAACCCCAGCCCCTTTTGTGGGTTATTAATAAAATGGTCTGACCATAAATTAATAAACACACAAATATGTTAATAAATAAATAAACCCTCAATTGATGACCAATTACAGTTTTTAAAATTCGTTAACTGGGACACACAAACATCATTTTGGAGAGATTAATTCTTTTTAATGTCACATAATTTTTTTCTACTTTCTTCTTATGTGAAAATCTCAGAATGATAAATTAAAATATTTAAAAAATGTCCTTCAGTTCTTGTAGGAAATCATAAATTGTGCATCCATTTGATATAAAGCATAGGGAAATAATGATTGATAATGCTGAAAGTGGAGTTTTGATATGAGCCAACATTTCTTAGTTTGCCAATTGCATCTAGGTGCTTATCTCATAAATTTTAAAGAAAAAAATTTAAAAAATAGAACTCCCACCATGTGGTATGAGGAATGATATCAGAAAAAAAAAACTCATTTTGGTGTGCCGTCTCAGAAGTTTACTAATGGTTTAGGCAGAACACAGAGCAAAATGCATTTAGCATAGGCTTTGGAAAAGGCATACAGACTACCATATGGGTTCACTTTCATTCTTTGAGTGACCCATCCTTTTTTCTTTAAATTCAATCAGGAATCACCCTTGGGACAAAGGATTTTGTTGAAGGTGTTCTCACAAGTGGGCTTCAAGATCTTTTACATTTTAAATAGGCCTTAATTGTGTTCATTAACATATGTTCCAGTTAGCCTCCATGTATTTTTGAGTGAGGACCATTATCCACATTACAAGGTCATTCTACTATCTATTCTATTTTATATAGATATTCACTGTGAACAGAGAACCCTAGATTTGGATATGTGAAGAGAGATCTAGAAAACTAGGCATTTATTCTGAGACCTATGGAGAGCTAAACTGAAGTTCTGGATTTCAGATTCCTGTTCTGATTTGAGATACTGCTTCCCCTACATTTAAAAATCGCAGAACTCATGAAGAGAATGAGTTAAAAGCCAGCATCATAAAATTTGTGAGGCCTTAAGAAATTCAAAGGGACCCTGTCTCTAAATAAAAATATTTTAAAAGGGGGGGGGGTAATGTGAATCAGTGGATGAACGCCTCTGGGTTGAATTTTCTGGTACCAAAAAGAAAACAACACACAAACACACACACACACAAAATTAAACAAACAAACAAACAAACAAACCCTCATGAAAAACAAGCTCTAAAACCAATAGCCTATCTCATGCATGAGTACACAAATGGATTTGGGGTTCTCTCTTGATATTTATCTCAGTCTTCACTACAGAATCTGGAGAGATGCTGGACTCATGTCACGTGGAAGCCCACAAAGGGCTTTAGAAAGAAGCTGAAAACACCATACAATAATGGAACAAAATGCCAAGGTTTTCAACTGCTGATCTAAGCCTCACTAGAGTAGTCAGAGGCAGGTGAAGGATAAGCTACCCCACAGAGACCCTCTGGCCACAAGATTCAGGAGAGGAGCATGAGGATTCCCTAGCTATGAGTGCCAGTTTCCACCACTGCCACTCTTGTCAGCTTTAAGCCACCTTCCTACCCAGTCTCAAGATAACAAGGCACACTTACCATTTCCTGGCTTTCAGGGTTCTCAGCATTCTCCCTGTGATTTGTTTTCAGAGTCTGCATAGCACAGACACCTGGGCTCCATATTCAGGACAGAAAGCCTACAAAAAGATTGAAAAAATGGCGGGCTCAAGACGCCAAGGGAACAGAAGATTGTGGAAGCCTGCCCCCTCATCATTGGTTGCATGTGGATTGGACAGTTCTCACCTAAGATACTGATTGGTCAAGGCTTCAGGCACTGCCTCCAGCATGAATCAAGTGAGTGCAGAATCAATCTGAATGACGGGCTGCTCCACTGTCATTTTTAAAAGACTACAGATCAGGGCTGAGAATATAGCATAGTCAGTAGAGTGCTTGTTTTGCTTATATAATTACATGAATTCAATCCCCTGCACTACATACATACACTCCCTCAAAAAATAAATTAAGTAAAGGACTTCGGGGACTAGGGTGCTTGGGAAGCACTAGAGTGCTTCCCAAGCATCCGTGAGGTATTGGGTTGAACACCCAGCACCACATTAAAAAACCAACCAACAAACAAAATACTAATGGTATTGTGTCCATCTAAAACAAAATATTCAAGACAAAGTAAAGACTTTGTATTGGACATGTGCACCCTCACTACAGAACCCATGAACACTTTTTATATATAATTTATACATATATGTCTTCAGAGAGTGTATTAAATACTCCTTGATGACTTTTCAAGTAACTTATATTACAGGTATGCTTCACAACCCTGAAATCCTCCCCATGTCACATCTACTTCTTCTTCTTATTATTATTATTATAATTATTATTATTATTATTATTATTATTGGGTCTGTGAATGCGGTTATTTTAAGGCAAAGTTTTCTTTCAATACTTGGACCTATCCCAGAGGGAAGTGCATTGACATTTATAACTGTTTATAAGGTTAAAGCAATTTGTGAATAAATATGTCTGTACTTTTATTTATGAAAATGATATCACAATTTCTTTATTTTTTTTAACTTTGCTGTTCTTTGTCTCATAAAAAACAGTTTGAACTTGAAACTCATTCCAATATTCCCATATCCCTTCCCCCCCAAAAAAAATGACTCACATGTATAACTGAAATTATTGAGACTAATAAATTTTGTATCCTTTATTTTAACTAGTAAAGTCTATAGACTTTTTTTTAATTTTCACCCTTACATGAAGCCCAATTATTATAGCTTTCTTATTCTGTAACTGACCTGTAATATTCTGCATATTTTACTCCAATATCTGATCACTTAGGACTATTGATGTCAGGTTGGAGGGGATCTCAAAGTGGTCATGCACAAGGCAGGAAATGGATATAGTAAGATGTAAGACTGGAGATTACTGAGTATTTAGATTTTGCATTACAAAAATAAGTATTGGTGGACTATATGGGAGTAGAGAGAAAAAGAGCAATGAAAAAAAAAAGAAAAACTTGAGCAATAAAGGGGTTCATATGCTACAAGTCTACAATGATGGTATGACTGTAGTGGGGTAGTGTTCTTGGAAGCAGCAATAAAATTTGGAGGGAAAGAAAAAGGTAATTTTTGCACAGTTCCCAAGTAAGAGAGCCAGGTGAATGGGTTCTGTGTTCATCTCTTCCAACCTAGGAGTGGAATTTATAGATCATATGGTGTGTTTCAGTAAGAAGTTAAACACCATTTCCATGTACCTTTACACTTTGTCATGGCTAAAAGCTGACTTTGACAATTCCAGTCACATTACATCTTTGCACTTGTTAGTTATAAATTAATTAATTAATTCCATTATTTATTTGTTTCTTTATTAATTAACTTTCTTTGGTTGTCATTGTTTTTACATTACTGGTGATTACATAATTGCATAAGTATTCTCAATGTTAATTTTTCTTAAATATTGTTTAATGTGTTTATTCATACATTTACTTTTCATTTAAATGTTTTTTTCCTTGGCCAAGCCTAATTTATATTAGACCTCAATCTTTGTTTTTGTAGACTACATAAAATCACATTATTCCAAATAACTCAAGGGTCTATCATCTTGGCAGAACCCTAATCACACACTAAAGTTGACCCAGTCTAGGTCAATTAAAAGCTGTGTCAAATATCTTTTCTTATTATACAAACCTTAGTAAACATTTTCTCTCTCACTTTTATATGTTAGAGAGCAGACTTACTTTCCAAAGCAACAGTTAATAACATAGATGTGTTTTTCAACTAGCTCACTATTATTTTTGAATGATTTACATCCTTGACACTAGGAGTGTCACTGATTACTTTTTTATTTTTGCAAGATCTCTCTCTCTCTCTCTCTCTCTCTCATATTACAAATTGAAGTTATATATGCTTTTTAGCTAGGGAACACTCTCAGCCTTCAATAAAATATTCTATAAATAAGGGCTTTTGCTGATTTTTCTACAGCCTCACTAGGTTGCTGAGGCTGGCTGACTTTAATGTTTTAGAATAAAATGTTATAGAAGCTAGCATTATATATATATATATATATATATATATGTGTGTGTGTGTGTGTGTGTGTGTGTGTGTGTGTGTGTGTGTGTGTGTATCAGTGAATATTCACCAGGAGTATATACACAATAACAGTAAAGCAAAAATGAATTTTAAAAAAATGGAATGAATGAATAAATAAATCAATAAATAAAACAGATGAAAAAGAACACAGATTTTATGTGACTGAAATTGTCAAATGTTGATTGTGGCCAGACAAATTTTAAAGCTACTTGGAAATAGTTTTATACTACCTACTTAAACATACTCTGTGAATTATCAATTCCACTCCAAGGTGGGAAGAAATAAACACATACTCCTTTCATCTGACTCTTTCTTTTGGTTACTGTGACAGAGTTACCTTCTTCTTTAGCTTTTACCTTATTTCTGACTCCAAAGAAACCCTTATCCTCATGCTACTATTGATACACACTTGACATTTTAAATCTGAAACCTTGAGCTTGTCATTCTTTCCCTCTTTCCTTCACAGCACTTTATTTCTCTACCCCTATCTACTCCACAAATACTTTTTCATGAATACTCACTACTACATACTCAGCATCCAGCAATCTCACATCCATAACCATCCCAATCCTGCCTTTTCCATGGATAACTTTGAGATCCCCTCCACTCAGATAGCAATAGTCCAGAGTAAGGTCAGGTAAGGATGTTATATATGCAGGTTTTTAGAAGTCATTTACATAACAATAAGCCTATAAAAAGTGGAATGTATTTTAGCTGAGATAAAAAAGAAAATGTACAGACTGCACTGTTAAACTGAAGTGTATAAAATTCACTAATCTCCATAATTTGGAAAAAGAAATTCTATAAAAAGAAGGTAAAGAAATGAACATAATACATAAAGTGACAAATTTGAAGACACACCAAGTATATATATCCAAAGAGTGTCATATATTGGTGCTTTCAAAAGACAAATTAATTTGAAATCAATGTGGTTAATGTGAGATGTAGTAATCATTTATTAATTATATATAATGGCAGTATATATGTACATGTATAAAATGCATCTCATATAATTATATGTTGCAAGAAATAAATTCTAAAGTAATTTTTTTTTTTAATTTTGCTGAAACACTATAAATACCTAAATCTGGGGTTATGTATTACCAAATATTCAGGATACATTTTATACTTTATAAAGTTTATCACTAACCAAAAGACTTTTTTAAAAAAATTTTAAAAGGAGTAGTATTTAATGCCAAATAGAACATAATGCCATCATTTATTCTTCATTGTTAATTACTTTTTAATTATATATGACAGCAGAATTCACTACAATTCTTATTAAACATATAGAGCATAATTTTTCATTTCTCTGGTTTTATTCAAAGCATATTTACATGAATTAATTTCTTTATACATGTACTTTATATAATAATATACATCATATTACACTATCATTTATTTTTTAATAATGTATTTTCTTTTTTTTTTGAGAGAGAGAGAGAGAGAGAGAGAGAGAGAGAGAGAGAATATTTTTTTGTAGAAGGACACAACACAATGCCTTTATTTTTATGTGGTGCTGAGAATTGATCCAAAGTCTCAATCGTGCTAAGTGAGCACTCTACCTCTAAGCCACAATCTCAGCCCTCCACCATTATTTTGAACCCCATGAACCCTATTCTCCCAATCCCCAACAGGTTATTTTGATACACACTGAAGTATGCTATGAAGTTATAGAAAAGAGTATATACATTATATTAATATGACTAGAAAAACTTTTGTAACTAATACATAGTATAATAATAATAATAATTATAAACTTTCTATTTAGAAAACAATAATGTATACATCTAGTACTACTGACATCTTTTCAAAAAAATGACATCTTTTTTAAAAAAAGGAATTATTTGTGGGAAAAAAGTGGTATTTTTTCTTTCTTAATATCAAGAATAAATGATTTTGAGAAGTAATATATAATTCAATATAAAAATAAAATAGAACAAGTTTCCACAGCACACACCTCTAATCCCATTGGATTGGGAGGCTAAGGCAAGATAATCCTGAGTTAAAAACCATCCTCATAAACTTAGCAAAGAACTTAGCAACTATATGTGACCCAGTCTCTGTGTGCCACTGATTTAAATTTCCAGTAAGAAACAACAACAACCAAAAGAATACAGAATATTGATGAAGACACAAAACAAATTCTCATGAAGTAAAAATGAAGTGGAAATTGCTGTTATTTCTTCTTGAAAACTGTTTATGTATATATGAAGTATTCCTCACCAAGCAGCATAGACCTGTAGAAATTTTAGTATGTGTGTACCATGACAGTGTATAGTTATATGATAGCATAAGGCTAGAGCTATACTTGTCAACACAGTGGAAATCTGGGGCTTAGGAGGAAAGAGGAGGTACATTCAAAAAAATAAAAATAATAAAGTTTGAGAAAAATTGGTTTCTAGAACCCAGAAAGATTTTTATTTAATTAGAGTACAAAATACCACATAAAAGTATTATTCTGAAGTTACATCAGTTAAATACATTACATGTATAATGGCTTTCAATGAAAATATGTAGAACTTATCACAAACTAAATAAAAATTTACAAAAACATATAAAATACTGTGCATAAATAAAACTAATCATTACAAGACAATTATTTTAACTCAATTTAATATGTAATATTTTCCCATCAAAATTTTTGCATTTTTTTCAATACAAGAAGAGAGCTGGATGTGGTGGTTTCACAATTATAATCCCAGCACCTTGCGAGGCTGAGACATGTGTATTGTGAGCTCAAAGCCAGCATCAGCAAAAGTGAGGCCCTAAGCAACTCAGTGAGACACCATCTCTAAATGTCATACAAAATAGTTCTGGGGTTGTGGCTCAATGGCTAAGTTCCCCTGAGTTTAATTTCCAGTGCCAAATAAAGAAAAGAAAAGAAGGGATCCAAAAAAATTCATCTTGGAAACAAAATATGTAAAATACCTGAAAGCCTTTAATAAAAAAACAAACAATATAGTTATTATTATGTGACACCATATGAAAAATAACGTTAGATTGAATGAATGAATCTATCCAACCTAAAGTTAGAATTGGGATCTAGTGGCAAATTTCACTGTAAGAGTGTGTGTGTGCAGAATGTGCAAGGTAGTCAGTTCCAACCTTAGCAACACTATAAAAGGCAAATGTTAAGATGAAATGATGTTGAAAATAAAGCAGAATATTAAAATGAGAAACACTCTCTCCATCTATAGATACATTTAAGAAAAAAGCTACTATGAGTGTCTTTTTGGCAAAATTATAATGAGTAGAGAGATTTAGATACACTGAATATTAGTTGTGTCTTGAGCAATGTACCACATTTGAGACAAAATCCCCAATTGCCATCATCACTTATAGTAAACAAAAATGTGAGAGGTGTGCTGAGAATGTAGCTCAGTTTTTAGAGTGCTTGCCTTGTATGCACAAGGCCCTGGATACAATCTCTTGCAGCAAAAAAAAAAAAAAAAAAAAAAAAAAGAGAGAAGGAAATATGAAAGAAGTGATACAAAATAATTGTGGTGATAGCTAGGAGTCATAAAAGCCTTTTCAAGTTTTTCATTAGCTGTGATCAAGACACAGAAATATCCAAATATCAAAGCTGTCAATTTATCTCAAAAAAAAAAAAAAAAACAAAAAAAAAACATCTGCCAGCATATTTTCCCAACTGCTGTTGCTGACAGATGAAGTTCACTCTAGCTTGTATTTTAGAGGAAATAGGGAAGAATCCAGTAATCTACTCTTAGCTTGAGTGAGATTTTAGCACTTCCTGAATCCTGCCCCAACCCTGACACACTAGTAATAATGCCAGTACTACCAATTACTCCTAGAAAAAGTTGTGTGTGTGTGTATGTGTGTGCTGAATGTCTCTCAACTTTAACATATTGCTTACATTACTATGTCCCTGATACACTAGTAATAATTCCAGAATTACCAATTGCTCCTAGAAAAAGATTTGTGTGTGTGTGTGTGTGTGTGTGTGTGTGTGTGTGTGTGAGTACTAATGTCTCAACCTTAACATATTTTGTTTACATTAGTATGTCCTGAAGTTCTAAGCTCTGGGAAAAAAAAGGTGACTGAGTTTATGTAAATCTCTATAGATTTCAAACAATTGAATTTACATCCTTTCCCAGCAATTTTATAAACTATGATACCAAACAGTAATTTAGAAAGGAGTTTAAAAACCAATGATCCCTGTTTATTACAACAAATCTTTACAGAATAGTCCTACATTGGCTACTTCATATAAACTATCCTCAGGGATAAATTGCATCAGTCAAAGAGATTTTCTGTAGCCTTAGCAGTGTTTTTTAAAAGGTTATTATACTAATCTGAAAGAGCTAGGTGTGGTGGCAAATATAGTAGCAGCTGGAGAGGCTGAGTCATGAGGATTGTTATTTGAAAGACAGCCTTAAGAACATAGCAAGGCTATAAGTGAGATATTAGTGATATATCACCTGTCTCAAAAAAAAAAAAAAAGGACTGGAGACATAACTCAGTGGTTATCACCCCTGGAGTTTAATTTCTAGCACCAAACCACATCAAACCAAATATCTAAAAGATCGGAGAGACTCCAGAGTATATGTGTAAATGTATAGATAAAAATGTTGGTTAAAATATAAAATTAATAAAGATACTTTTGAGAAAAACTATCATGGTTTTTAAAAGCTCAAAATACAAATGCCATATAATACACTAATAGTAATATTTTAAAGCAGAGTATTATTGTGAATGTCTGTATTCCCAGTGGCTTTGGAGGATGAAATAGGTGGAACTTAAGTACAAGACAAGCCTCAGAAACTTGCCAATGACTTAAGTGACTCAATGATACACTGTCTCATTAAAAAAATATAGATGTAAAACAGTGGTAAAGTGCCTAAAAAAATAAAAATAAATAACAATTCTTGGTTTTAAAATGCCCTATAACCAAGTAATTATAATTCTAGATATATATATATATATATATATATATATATATATATATATATATATATATATATATATATAAATTGGAACATTGTTCTTAAAGAAATTACTTTATTTCCATTTTCATTGTAGGTTTATTCACAGTAACTAATAAAAGAAATCAAATGAAGTGCAATTTAGATACAAGGTATTGATGAAAATGTTTCTTTTATCTACTTGCCTAAAAGGCTATATACTTATAATTCAAACTGCTGCCTAAAAGTCAAGACTGAGATACTGATTTTTCTGAATACTCCAAGAGATTTTTGTACCTCTGGGCAAACTGTGTAAGACTTTTCTAAAACTAAGGAATAGGTAATTATTGGGTTTGACATGTGGACAATACACAGTAAATTTCTCAAGGAGGAATCTTAACTCAGACACTGTGATAAGGTGTCTGAGTCTGGGGAAGAAAGAGGAAGTAAAATCAGAGTTTGAGATAAAACTAGGCTCTAAGCTTCACTGATTTCTAGGTTATTGATTTAATCCAAATAGATATTGGAAAAGGGTTAAGTTTACTAATTAAAATTTATCTAAAACAGGTATTTTAAAAGTACCAGGAAAGAGCTGAAGGTGTTTCTCAGTGGGACAGTGCTCCCCTAGCATATATGAGGCCTTTAGTTTAATTCTCAGCACCACATATAAATAAATAAAATATAAATAAATATTTTTTAAAAATACCAGGTGATGGTCCAGGGTTGTGGCACAGTGGTAGAGTGCTTGACTAGTATGCATGAGGAACTGTTTTCGATACTGGATCCACATTAAAAATAATAATGATAATAATAATAATAATAATAATAATAATAATAATAATAATACAGATACTGTGTTCACCTACAACTAAGTAAAATAGTGCCATGGCCTGTGACCTTCTCAATAACTGTGTTCTAATTAAGCCTTTGCAATTGAACTTGCTTGTAATTTAAATTAAAGTCCAGTTCCACTTTTATTTCCTGCCACACTAGGACAAATGAGTTTGCTTGAAAATTAGGAATACTTCTAAACATAATGTTAATAAACTTGTTTTACATATTTAAAAACTCACTTGAAAGCAAAGTTGGTGGCACAGGCCATAACCCCTGTGGCTTGGGAAAAATTATACATGGGTATCATGAGTTCAAATCCAACCTCAGCAAAAGCAAGGTACTGAGCAACTAACTGAAACCTTGTCTCTAAATAAATACAAAAAATAAATGGGCTGGGGTTGTGTCTCAGTGCCCCTGAGTTAAATATATGGTATTAAAAATAAGAAAAGAAAAAGAAATCAATTGAGGACAAATACATTAAAGAAACAAACAATCAAACAAAATAAAACAAAAGAAAAACCTTATTTTTGAACAAATTCACTAATCTATTTTGAGGATTGCCTTAGGCCTGTCCTAAACAATTCCATTTAAAAAAATTCAGTTTGAAACCTGCAGTCTCACCAGTCATGCCTAAAGAAGCCCTTCAGTATTGCCTTCAGAAATAAAGAAATCACAACAGAGTGAGGCCTCTGGCAAGTTGTCCTCCCCTAGTAATAGGGAAGGGTGAGAAGGCCAGGGTGCAGACCACCAGACCAGATGTTTCTGGCCCTAGAGTAAATGATGTCATGGAAAAATCTGGTGGTAATTAATAAGGATTGAAAAGGGGGTAAAAAAGCCTCAAAATTTAGTATAAATAATAGAATAAATGAACAGATGTTCAGTCAGCTCAATCAAAACTGCACTTGAGCTCCAGAGGCTAATGAGGACTTGCAATGACATCTCATTACTTCTCATCATTTGCATTTTCCTCACCACTCTTAAACTCTACAGCCACATAATGACATTAGTGAGAGAGGGAAGGGTAAAAGATTATGTGATGTTCTTCTCATGTGATGAAAACTTAATTTCAGTGGGGAGGAACCCAATGGGGACAATAAAACCAAGAGGGAAGGTCTCTCACACACCCAAAATACATATTTTTATGAATGAAAATTTTATCACAATTACTTTAAATTTTCATTTAACTTTACTGCTGTCTGGTCTTATAAGAAAGCAAATTGTATTTTAAACATCTAAGCAATATCCTAAGGCAGTAATATTTCCCCAGGGGGAAAAACAATATAACACATGAGTATAATTTAAAAATTTCTATTAAAAATTCAGAACAACAGCTTAAATCAATTGCAATAACTTAAACCACTATATCTAAAATATTATTATTTTGACAATATAAATCTACTAATAAATAAATGTATTTTTCAAGATTCATCTTAATCTTCACTCTTGACCTCTCAGGAATATCTATTTCACCACAGCTATATTCCATATTTGAGATCAATGAATACGCTGACTTCAGTAAGGTGTAAAAACTGGACAACTTAGTTCTGTGTCATAAGTTATGAAATAAATTTACTAAATAACATTCTCTCAAGGCCAAAGACCAGGAGAGACTGTGAACTTTGAGAGAGCTGCCATCTACAACTCAGAAGTGTACAAAAGTGGACACTGTTTTTCACAGAATTCTGGCACAGTTCTATTTCCATTTTAGATATCATACTGTAACCAAAAGAGATGGATATCACTGGAGAGAAGACTCTAGGTCATCAGATCATCAGTAACCCAGAAACTAGAGTCTTAACATTTTAAAGATAAACTTATTTTGCAATTTTGTCTTTAGCCCAATTCAGGGTTTTGATTTCAAATTTTTTCTTTGGTATGGGGTATTGTGAGAATATCATCAAATATTAAATCATAGAAGTCTACATACATTTCTAAATAATTCAATAAATTCTGTCAAGAGATTAAAGTTTAAATTTAAATTAATGAAAATGTACCACTCCCTATAAGGCATGATGTGTTTTTCACATAACTTCAGTTCCATGTGTGATTGAATTCTGGCACTCAGCCCATGGTTAGTGGATTAGTTATCTATCACTGAATAAGAAGAAACTATATCAAAATTATTGTCACATGTGTGGAATTATCATCAATTAAGGCTAGTTTCATATGGGATCTTTTTACTGTATGTAATTAGGTGATAGTTGATAAGGTTACTGAACTTAACAGGGAGATATGATTGCCAAAAAAATGCATCCTTCATCTCAGAATCAAATAAATTAAGGTGGACTCATTATCATGGAGGTGACGGTGTTGTGAAAGTAAAAACAAAGTATTCAAAATGTTTCCTGACTAATACACTTTCATAGTCACAGTTTTACATAAGTCACACACACACACACAAATAAGAGCTCTGATCCAAAGTTTGGGAAACATACTCTGCACTTTGGCTAGAAGAGGATCAAGAACACATTGTCAACTTTATGTGTTCAGGTAAGGCTAAAGAATCGCTAATATGTTTGACACTCAGTATCATTTGCCTTTTGTAATAGATGAAGTTTACATAGCTGTTCAGTGTGAAAGAATATTTGGAAGGTCTCACAAACATTAAGAAACTCTACTGGAATTCAGTATCAACTCTATGTGACCCTCTAGATTTATACAAATTATCAATCTTTTATTATTGTCTTAGAAGTTAGATGGTGGCACAAAAAAGCAGGATTTTTTTCTTTTTGTACCAAGGACTAGACTCATGGCACTTTATCACAAATTGCATCTCCAGCCCATTATTTTAAGACAAGCCATGTTCTCACTAAGATGCTTAAGGCCCCACTGAGATATGAAGTCTAGCTTTAACTTAAAATCTTTCTTTCTCAGCCTCTTGAGTCACAGGAATTACAGACATGCATTAAAATATTGACTCTTGTTTTCAGGTTTACGAACAGGCAACACTGAAATGCTAAGCAGAGAAACAGTTGTTATAATCACCCCTTTGTTAATTCTGGCTTATTTCCAAAGGTTTAAATGTTGAAACCAATATTTCAATGTATATTGAAGGTAACATTATCTATTACAGTCAACAGTCTGTTGATCTCCATTCTATCCAGACAATTTTTTACTGACTAAACTTTGATTTAATTTGAAAATATTACTCAATATGTTTGAACTTCTGTTTTTTCTGCTGGAATTATTAGTATACTAGGTTCAAACCTTACATTCGATGGAAAATTATGGTGTGGTTATAGCTAAACAGAAGACTATATGATAATTAAAATTTTAAACTCACAAGGATGAGGTATTTTCTTTGTTATTTTTTATGTATCCTTGGTGAATAAGATACAGAGTACTCAGTCAAATCATCAATCATACAAAGCAGGCTGTATCTCTAGTTAATAAAGAAAAATATCAAATACAAAAAGTTGTGTTGCAAAATCACAAGGCACTTGGTTTGTTAACAGCAGCAACCAATTGGATTTCTGCCATATTCAGTTGTATGTATATTCTAGATCACCATAATAATATCAGTATTACTTCAAAACATATTACATCTTTAGTTGCAGCCACACAGCAGTTGATCAATGATAAGTTGAAAGAATAATGAGCTTGTCAGGATACTATGTGGAGATGGCTTTTAGTAATTCTATGCAGGGGGATTGTGTTCTAGTAATATCACAATACATTTTTTTTGTGGCCTGGGGATGCAGAGCTCTTACCTCCTTGCTAATAGATCATTGCAGAAGATTTCATGTGTGTAGATTTTTTGATGATTAATCCTAAAATGGTGGATCATTGGCTACAGGTAATCTCTTGTTGATGCTTCCAACAGGTCATTATTATATAATAATATTATATATATTATATTATTTTTATAATAATAATAATAATAACAACAATAATGATAATTATTATTATTATTATTATGTATTCAAGTAATAAATACCCTGATTTAGTGTATGCATTGATTGTCATAAACATTTTGTTTTGAGCATGTGTTCACTATGTAAAATATTGACCATTCACCTTTGCTTTCTGGCCTATATATTAAAAGGCCTATGGAATGATGCAGGAATCTAAGGGTTGAAGGTTCTGGGCTGTCTGGGAGCTATTGTGGTTGTTGTTGTATTTGTTGTTGTTGTTGTTGTTGTTTGGATTGCCAATAGATGAATGGATTAAAAAATGTGGCATTTATACATAATGGAACATTACCTCAGCACTAAAAAATAACAAGATCATGGCATTTGCAGGTAAAGAGATGGCATTAGAGCAGATTATGCTAAGTGAAATTAGCCAATCCCTAAAAAACAAATGCTGAATGTCTTCTCTGATATATGGGGGGTGACTCAAAATGGGATAGGAGGGAAGAGCATGAGAAGAAAACTACCACTAAATAGGGAAGAGAGGTGGGAGGAAAAAAGAGGGAGAAGGGGAGTTGCACAGAAGATGGAAGGAGGACCTCATTGTTATACAGAATACATATATGACGTGATGAGAAAAAAAACTGTGTCACATTAGATTGGATAAAGAGAAAGGATCAGGGCGGAGTGGAGGAGTAGGGAGGATAGGAAGAGCAACAGAATAGAATAGACAATATGATTGATGTATGTACATTCCATGTATGTATTAAATGTCAAAATATATTCTGCTGACATGTATGACTAAAAAAGATAATAAAAATAAATCACATGTTTAAAAAAGTTCCTCACATCATCTTTGATCTGCTTGAGCCCCAAACTTTGCTTTTTTGATATGAGCCCCTACACAGCAGCCACAGATGTGAAACTATTTTTAATTTGAAACTATCACAAATCCTCTGCTTTATGCATGGAGTATTATGTTATTTTGTAGACATGCTCCCAGTTAAATTTGTATAGTGGATATTTAGTGTATTACTTATTTTAGATTTCACATATTGCCTTAATGTTGTCTCTCCCTCACTTTTTTATGTAGTGTTTCATGTTTCATATTCTCCATTTATAAAACTTTTGTGATAAAAATACAGTGGTTTTGTTGCAGTTTCTGTACCATGCTCCATTTTTATCATGACTGTAATGAAATATATCTGTTTTTAAATTCCTCCTGATAAGAAATTTTAAAAATATTGCTTGTCCTTGATTTTTCAATTCAGTTCTCAGCCATTTCCCAAGTTTATTTTAAAACCTTTCTATAAGCTTCAGAAGTTTTTCCCAAACATATTTTCCCCATTGAAAAAAAGTTCACCAGATGTAAAATTTTTTTTTTTTCTTATTCTTTTCTTTTCTTTTACGGGAGAGGAATGAGTACTAAACCCAGGATAGTTCTCCTAAACCCCTGTATCACTAGCCCTTTTTAATTGTATTTTATTTTATTTTCAGTTTTCAGACAAAGTGTTGCTTAGTTGCTTAGGGACCTCTCCTATTATTTTTGCTGAATTAGAAATTAGGATTCTCATGATTAAGTCTCCCAAATCATTAAGATTGCTGACATGAGCCACCATATGTGTGTAACCCCCCTTTTTGAAAAAGAGGTCAGTAGTTCACTTTTAAGAGAATTTAAAAATAATGATGAATCGTGGCTCCTAAAGGAGATAAGATTTGCCTTTGGGTCAGGCATATTTGATCTTGATACATACTTAAAAATTGTGGGCACACAGGAAATCATATTTGTAAGATCCTGTCTCAAAATTTTAAAAAAAGAAAAAAAATTGAAGATATAACTCAGGAATAATACTCCCTCAGTATAACCACCAGTACTACACTCATATAAACACACACACACACACACACACACACACACACACACACACACACACAGTACTTGCTCCCTGGGGCTGGGGGCAACTGGAGCCAGGTCCTGGCAGGGCCTCCCCAGGGCCTGGGCAGGGGAAGCTGTCCAGAACTGTCTGTCAGTGGAGGGGGCAGGGAAACTGCCACTAGGAGCTCACAGTGTGCCAGTCCCTGGGGCCAGGCCAGCTCAGCCTGCTGGCTCCATCCAGAGCCCACGCAAAGGGATGCTGGGGAAGGCAGCCAGGATAAGAGCCACCAGTTGTGAGCTCCCTTCCCCCAGCAACAGGGGACTAAAGTGAGTCAAGAAGGAAGGAGGGGGCCCTGGAGGCCTGGGGTAGGAGCCCAAGGAGCTCAAGAAGGCACCCAGGGGGAGGGGACAAGGGGAGGATGCCTGGAAAGGCAAACCCATGTGTGGGGTAGGAATGGGGGGCGGGGAGAGCAGCGAGGTGCTGTGGCATTGAAGGTCCTCAAAACCGGCTCAAAATTAAGTCCAGAGAGTCCTCGGTCCTGGCTCCCGCTCCAGAAGGCCAGTGTTAGCCTCTCCTCATCCCCAATCCTTCAGCCTCTTCTGGAGCCCACAGGCATGACAGGCCCCAGCCCAGGGGTCTCTGAGGAGCATCTCAGACCGTGGATCTCTGGCTCAGACCTGGAGGGGGGACCAGCTCGGACCCCGCTGCCCAGACAGAAGGTTGGTGCTGAGAAATGTAGGGAGAAGAGGTCCAGCCAAACCCCAGGCTCAGTGGGACCACAGCCATGCCAAGCTAAGTCAGGTCCTGTCACCAGGGAGAAGGGTTAGTGTAGGCTCTTGTGTCCCCCAGAGAAACCCCTGGGGAGCCTGGGTGCAAAATGAAAGGGAGGTGAACAGGAAATACCAAAGAGGGCTGCTCCCCAGCTGGGGGGGAAGCCAGACCTCAGACCCCCAGAGGAAGTGACTGGTGATCACAGTTTGATCCAGGGAGACACCAGCTGGTGGTCAGCTTCCACCCCTGGCTGGCCTTGACCCAGTCATCGGCCTGTCTCCCAGTTCCCAGCTCTTTCACCCAGCATGGACCCCCCAAAAAAAGAAACAACACCCAGGCAACTCGATATGGTCCAGAAACCTCCAGGGTCCCTGGGTTCAAGGAAGCCAGCAAAGGAGTGGGCGGAGGGAAGAGAATGCAGAGGGTCGGTTCAGTGGCCGAGAAGCTAGACTTCAGGAGAGAGAAGGGCTAGACCTCAGAGCCACTCAGCCAGCATGGGTGCCTCATGAAGGGCAGCCTGAGAAAGCAGGCTGGGGAGGGGGCACACACCCACCTGTTCTGCAGAGATGTCACAGTGAAGATGATGCAGATTTTCAGGCAAGGCCCAGGGCCAGAGGGCAGTTTGGGTGGAGGCAGAAAGAGGTCCAGAGGGCAGGGCCCCAATTTGAGTCCCTCAGCAAGGCCACACACTCCCCACAAGCACATCTAATTTTCCAAGTTGAGCCAGGGGAGCTCCTGAGGCCTGGGGGATGGGATAGGAGGGGACAGAATAAAGGAGAGGACTGTCCACCCCAAGTCCCTAAAATAGGTAAGCACCTCCCACATGGCAGGACAGAGTTGCTGGCCTAGCTGGACCCAGCAATGGACACTGCTGTGTTGCAGTAGCCAAGAAACCAAGAAGCAGGTAAAGCCCAGCCCAGTACCCAATCAAATGTCCCAGGACCTGGCCTTGTCCTCCCATCCCTGAGCAGTCCAACCTGCTTCTCCCCCACTTTAACCTCAGCAGCTTGCCAGGCCCAGAGCAGGGGGTAGGGTGGGGCTGGCCACAGCTGGGTCCTCAGGGGGAATACAGTGTCTCCAGCCTCAGAGTTCATAACTGTTTGCCCATCTGTACCTGAGACAAGCTCTTGGGGGAGGGGTCCACGATGTCAGTTGTTCACCAGGTATGTAGAAGCTCCTGGGAGTGACTCAGGCAGACATGGTGGGTGACATCAGGCCACCTATATGACCTTGGATCCCTGGCTGTCCCTCAAAGCTGCCTCAACTGCAGACAGGTGAACATAATGGTATCAACTTCACAGAGCTGTTGATAGGGCTCATGAGAAATGGCCCATCAAGCACTCAGAATGCAGCTGGCCCAGAGTACACCTTAGTAAGCACTATAGATAAATGTCGTGCCCCCTTCATCTCAAATCAAACCTCCCTTCCCAGAAGAAGACTTGGGACTCTCCTAAGAAAAATAAAGCAAGACAAGATGCAAAGAGAAGTTATGGGACAGGCTCAGACTCGCCTTGCAAGTCCAAGTGGGAAAACAAACTCAGTCCTGGGAATCCACAGCCCTCTCTATTCCCCTAGAAGAACCTGAGAAGTGGGTATTTGGAGCCAGACAGAAAATTCTAAATAAAGCCCCTTTGAAGACCCAATTAAAGTGGATTTGGGGATACAAAGGGCACATGGGGACGGCTGTTTTGTTTACTGAACTAGCTAGATCCTGGTTGGATGGGGGTAGCTCAGTCTAGAACCAGGCTCAGAGACTCAGGTGGGAGTAATGGGGCACCCACCAGCATCTTCTTTCGACCTCCAACCCTAAAATTGGGGTGAGTGGGAGGCAGGCTTGGTAAACTCCTCTCCATGGGATCTGGATACCCAGGAAATGAACATCCCAACTGACAGATGGTCACAAACCCTGCTGCAGGTGCAGCAGGACAAGGCTGCTGGCCTTTGTGGCCCTCCTTTCCTCATTAGACAAACAAGAAAGTATTCTACAACCTACTCCCTGGTACTCGAAGCTACCAATGAGAACATCTGGGGACCTTGAGGGTCAAAGCTCGAGGTCCAGGTGGCCTGCTCTGGGGACTCTTCAGAGGCACCCTATGTGCATGCACCAAGGGCCACCCCACAATGCCACACATGCCAGGCAGACTCTACCACTTTCCTGCCCTGGCTCTTCTTCACCTGGGTTCCAATCATCTCAGGAGAGCCAGTCAGCACTCGTCCCTTCCCTTCCAAACATACACGCCCAAGATTCCCCAGATTTAGTCCTTTAAGTTTCTTACAGGCAGGTGCCACAGCCTCCTCTTCTCTTTCCTCCATTGCAACCCTTGGAAAGGAACTCAGAGCCAGAAGGGACTACACACCTTCCTCAGCAGTCACCTCTCTTTATCCTACACCAATGTCCTAAGCAATGTCCTCCCCGAGGACCCTGTCTAAGTCAGATAAGCAGAGCAGTCTCTCAGCAAGAAATTGCCTCTTGCTGGAATTGTTTACTCTTTTTTTATGAGACAATTCATATATCCATTTATTTATTTGCCACCCATCTATTCATTCTGCAGGTCTATATAAGCATTTTGAAGCAAAATCAGAAAAATATGCTCCCTATATTACCATCTTGTAGGACTTTCATTCTGCTACTTGGAACATCATCTCCTGCAGAAGGTTCATTACATAGAACACACGCTATTCTTTCTAGTATATACAAATGCTAAAGAAGACATTCCACATACTTTCACAAAAAATCAATAAATCAAATTGTCACAGAGTAAAAGCAAGTTGTCTCTTGGTGGAACTGTTTACTCTTTACTGGGGTCTCACTGCCACATACCCTACCCGACCAACTGTCTTTTCCTCCAAGGTAGAGAGACCACAACAGCAAAAGGCCTGGCCCGGACTCAAAATATCCCTCAGAGGAAGAAGCCTGTGCATGAATTTGAAATGGAAAACCCAGAATTATGACTAGGATCTGCCTGCTAACCTATCTTTAATTTCTTGGACATGTGCAAATACACTCAGAATGACACGATTCAGAGAGCCCCCTCTCCAGAATTTCCCAAAACCTCCTAGCCCCTCCCAGCCCCACTGAATCATCAACTAAAAGACTTTTGGGTCCCCAAATCCCCTCATGAACCCCCCTGTCATCTGAGCTCAAGTGTCACCTCCAGGATAGCCCTAACCAGAAAGCCTCCCACTCCCTTCCCTGCCTATTCAAGGATTGGCTTTACAGGATGAATGAACCCATATACTTGTAGGTGGGCCCTTGATCATACTATAATACACTTCGGTTTTCTCACCTGTGGAGCTTCAGCAACTTGAGCAAACCTAGCATATAATAGGTGATTAGTAATCACTTGGGCTGAATAAAAGGACAAATGAAGAGCCAGTAAATAATATCAGCACTAAAAGCCTTGAAACCCAAACTGTGTCCAAGATAAGAGGAATCCACAAAAAGTAATCTAATAAGTTTGGAAATCACAAACTACTAAAAATATCTGAGTCCTACATTAGCATTTTAAAGGCTCAGAGAAACTCTAAAGGTTTCAAAAACTTTTTAACTATTTATTCCAGCATTTGCCAAATGTATTTTTCCATAGAAAATACTTTTTAACCCCCCTCATGACCACAGCTTTATAAATGGTCAACTGATTCTTAGAAGAAAGAACTTGCTTCTTTGTTTTTATAGGACTGAGTCTAGCACAGTGCTCCACACATGGAAGATGCTCCAATTATTTGAATGAATGCATATAAAGTAAATTCACCCATGTGCATTCTCTCTGGGTGCAAACCTATAAACCTAGGAGTTCCAAACTTTGGGTACAAACTGTACCCAAAGTAACACAGCACCTGTACTGAGATTCTGAACCAGACAAGCAATGACAAAAGACCTTTCCCCCAGCTGCAGACACACAAGGCCATTCACATACATTCGTTCACATTGACTCATGCACACATGTACAGATACATGTGTGAGCACACATGAGCACACCAGCACAAACACACTCACATACAAGTACACATACCTACAGGCACATGGACTCGTGCATACATAGACACATGGGCAACCCATTCTGGGGCATACTCCTGCCCTCCCACACAGCCAGCTTCACTGTGCCTGGCCCAGGAGGCTCCTGAGATGGGCTACAGTCCTCTGGTGGGGTGAGAGGATGGACATGAGGAGGGATGCACAATCTGGCATCCCGAAGAAGGCTAGGTGTCACCCAGCAGGTGACAGATTAAAAGTTTATTGCTGTTTCCTGCCCATTATCTCCAGTGCTGCATTTTGACCATAAATATAGATGAGAGGGAAGGGAGAGTCTGCAGTGGAATCCCACAAGAAGAAAAAACTAACCCTCCTCTATATGGCTACTCAACTTACAGATCTCTCTCCCTTAAGCTTTCCTTGTATTTTTTGAACTATGGGTTAAGCCCAGGGATGCTTAACCACTGAGCCACATCCCTAGTCCTTTTATTTTTTTTATTCCAACACAGGGTCTTGTTGAGTTTCTTAGGACTTCAATAAGTTGCTGAGGCTGGCTTTGATCTTGTGATCCTCCTGCTTCAGCCTCCTGAATCACTGGGATAACAGGCCTGCACCACCGCACTTGGCTCCAGGGAGCCATCCTCACACTTCCCCTGGGAGGGAGGAGAATAAACTAAGACTCAGCAGTAACACGGCAAGGGTGTGTGGGAGCAGGGTTGGGAGCCAGACCCATCTGCTCAGAATTCCCCCACACTCCAGAAGCTTAGGGGTCTCCAGGCTGTCTCCAAAGTGGGTCCTAGCCTGGGTCAGTGGGGGCAGCAAGCTCCCCCAGCACATATTGCCCCTCCCCTAGGCACAGTTCTGCCACAAGGTCACTGTATAGCCTTGGACACTCGACTTGCATCTCTCTGGGCAAGTCTGACCATCCAGATGAGATGAATGCTCAGCTGAAGGTTCTCCAAGATCCTTTGTTGCTCATGAAAAAGAAAGCCTAAGGCCCCCGCCTAAGTGTCAATTAGTGCCAATATTAAATTAGACTCAGGCTGTAAAGAACACAGGCCGGCACCTATACCCAAGGGTGCCCTTCTGATGTTAGCTGCTCCTGGTGGTCTAATTTCACAATTCAGGGTCCAAAAAAAATGCCATTCCCTATGCTTTGCCTGATTTCCCCAATTAAAAAGAATCTCCCCCAACTTCCCCACCCCCCCAGCCCTAAGCCTGGACCTCAATTCTGGACTGCCCTGACTGGTCTGGGGATTAAGGCCTCATACCCTTTCAGTCTATGGGCTCCCTGAACACATGGCTTCCTTTGGGTTCTCAAGCATCTTCCTGGGAGTCCAGGTTAAGCTCAGCTGGTAAGATGCTCTGGATTTAGATAAAATAATGGATGTATGGAAGGGAGGTGGGGGAAGGACTGAAGGACTCACCAAAGAAAATAGATGCCTACTGGGTGCAGCCTTCCCTGCACCCAGAGCTGCCCAGCTGCCCAAAAAAGAAATGAAACCAAAGTGGTCAACTTTGCTAATAATAATAAAAGAAGTACAAACAAAAACAATGTGCAATGTCTTGCTTGCCTGATGGGCAAAAAGAAAAAAAGGGCAGGGGGGATGATAGAAACAAAGAGAAGAAAGAAATCCTCCTAGGTGGGCAAGGGTTCAGAGGAACGTGCCATACACCTGGGCCCTGTTGTTGAAGAGTTCCCTGGCACAGCCTTTGCACAAGGTGACTCAGAAGGATCTACCAAATTGCTGGGTGTACTGGCACAAGCCTGTAATCCTGGCAGCTCAGAAGACTAAGACAGGAGTATCACAAGTTCAAAGCCAATCTCAGCAACTCGAGGCACTAAGCAACACAATGAGACCTTGTCTCCAAACACAATACAAAATAGGGTTGGGAATATGGCTCCATGGCCAAATTCTCCCTGAGTTCAATCCATAGTACCAAAAATAAAAGTATCAATTTTTTTGAGTGATGCTCTTAGACCCAACAATTGCACTTCTAGTAGTCCAGCCTAAGAAATACTCAAACAAGAATACAAAAATGAATACCTGAGGATGGTCCCTGCAGCACTGTCACTAACAGCAAAACACTAGAAAGCAACTGTATGTCCACCGCTCGAGGACTGTAAGTTTTAGAGGGCTGAGGATGTAGCTCAGTGGTCCAGTTCTTGCCTAGGATACTGAGGGTCCTGGGTCTGATACCCAACTCCATGAAAACAATCAATTATTTTGGTGAATCCTCTCCATAGAGCCCCTCTGGCTGTAACGTGGAGATGTGTGATGCACACGTGGTGCTAACTCCTTCACCAACAATCTTTAACCCTGGCTGCATATTCAAGTTTCCCAGGAAGTTTTCAAAGAAACACTGACCTGGGATCCCTCCTCAAAGACTCCAGATGCTGGTCCCAGGTCAAGTAATTGTTTTTGAGTGCCTACAATGATGCTAATTGTGCAACAAAAACTGAAATCTCGGCAACGTGAAATATGGAATGAGAGTCAGTGTAGCCAGGGAGTAGCAGGCACCATCTGTGTTCAAACTGACACATACAGGTGTACAAACCCAGGTCTAGTGTAATGGCACCACTGAAAAGGCCCTGGGGAAGGGGGCACCCAGGATGCTAGTGCTCTAGGAAAGGAGCAGGACTGTTTTTTAAGATGTCAATTTTTCCACCCCAGATTGGAACATGGACAGCCCTAAAGACAGAACTCCACAGATGGACAGATGGGTGAAAAGGAGGGCTCCCCCTGGGAGCTTTTATTCATAGCTGTCTCACCCAGACCAGAGGTGGGCCTCTGCTGTCCTTCACAGCCACAGAGGTAGTTATAAATAAAGGTGGTGGTGACTGACTCAGGCTCTGGACCTAAATAAGGCCTGCCCTCAAATCCCATCTCTGCTACTTCCAGCAGTATGACCTTGGGCAAGGGACTTCTGTGCCTCAGTCTGCCCACCTGTGAAAGTGAGATAAGGAAATCAGAAAGCTGCTGTGAGAATCTCATGGAGGAATGGGGGAAAAGAGAAAGACAGAGCCCCATGGTGCACAAAAAGCTAGGTCCTGACTGTTCCTCCATGTGTCCTCCCCAGGGATCAGGGCTGGTTACTCTGGATGGATATGTTTCTGGCATGGTCACCACTGGATTACAGCAGTACCCAGATGACCAGCAATAGTTTGCAAAACACCTGGAGCCAAAGAGCCTGGGACACTCCCAGCTGGAACCAAAGATGCCCATCACCACCAACTCTCCCTCTCAGACACCTGGAAACATCACTGTCAAGCCTCAAGCCTCTCCCAATCTGTTGCTCACCCTAAACCTTATAAAGGGCTAGAAAGGACTCAGCTGCCCTGCTGCAGAAGCCCTAGATCAGTCAACTCAGATGTATCCACTGTGGCCCCAGCACTTGGAAAAGAAACTATTCTTTTGGTACTGGGGATTGAACTCAGGGGCACTCAACCTCTGAGTCACATCCCCATCCCCATTTTATATTTTATTTAGAGACAGGGGCTCACTGAGTAATTTAGTTCCTCACCATTGCTGAGGCTCGTTTTGAACTTGTGATCCACCCACCTCAGCCTCCTGAGTCGCTGAGATTACAGGCCTGCACCACAGCACCCAGCTTAGCCTGCATTATTTTAAAACCCAAGTTTTGTGTGGTTCCTGCTTCTTGTGTTCCATGAATTAAAATCCTATACCACCTAAGACATGCAACTGATCCAACTAGTTCCATCCCATTTCATAGATAGGGAAACTAAGACTGAAAGAGGACACTATTTTTCCACAATTCATGGAACACATTGCCTCCAACACACACCCATCCCCCACAAAAAAATAAAGCATTTTGAGCCTCACCTTGGAGATAGGGTTGTTCGTTTGTTTTTACAGAACTGGGGATTATTGAATGCAGAGGTGCTTTTCCACCTAGCTACATCCTCAGCCCTTTTTATTTTTTTATTTTTAGATAGGATCTGGCTAAATTGTTGAGGGCATCACTAAAATGCCAAGGCTGGACTCAAATTTGTAATCCTCCTGCCTCAGACTCCTGAGATCACTTGCTGGGATCACAAGCATGCACCACTCTGTCAGCTCAGAGTGGCCCTTGGTTTTCTACTCTGGGCAGCAGGGTTCCCTGCGAGCACTTCCCATTTCCTCCCTCCTGCTTCCTACTCCTGACCATACCCCTCACTCTTAGTGCTAATCCTGGGCAAACCCTCCCTGAAAGATGAGGAGGGTCCTGAAGGCCACCTAATGGTAGCTGAACTGCCCAGCACTGGCCAGCACCAAGCCAGTTAAGGATGTCCCATCTGACACCTGAATCTCTGTGGCAGGATGACCATAAGCAGCAGGATGGGAATTTATTGAGTCAAACATTCGGTTTTATTTCAAATTAATATAAAAATCTCATATTGCTTTTATCATATTTAAAAGAATATTTTTCAAGCCTAGGACCATACAGGGCACAGGCCCCCCATGAGCAGCAACTACTGTCTCACTGCATGCAGCACCTGAGAAGGAAGAGGATGGCACAATCCACCCCCAGCTCCAGAGCACGAGGGCTGACAGCCTTACCTCCTAAGCAGAGCCTTGTATGGGCCAGGCAGCTGTTCCACCAGTGAGCCCCAGCCCCAGCATTTTTTTTTTTTATTTAGAGACAGGGTCTCACTGAGCTGCTGAGGCTGGCCTCCACCTTGAGATCCTCTTACCTCAGCCTCTCGAGTTGCTGAGTTTACAGGTGTGAACTACTGTGCCTGGTTTTTATGTCCACCTTCTACCCAGAATGTCTCTTCTCTGTTCTTTCACAGCTCCCAACTTCCCATTATCAGTTTCTAGTGTCAAAACAGTGACCATGTCCCACTGAACAGCATCCCTGTCTCCCTCAACCAAATACTGAAGGGATATCCTTCCAGTCAAATAGTACCAATACTTGATTAAGAATGGCCCCATGACTGTCCAACTTTCACCAATTAAAAGCTCATGAAAGGGGGGCTGGTACTGGGGCTCAGTGGTGGAGCATTCACCTAGCATGTGCAGGGCCCTGGGTTCCATCCTCAGCACCACATAATAATAAATAAAACAAAGGTATTGTGTACAGCTACAAATAAAAAAATATAATATTATAAAAAAAACTCATGAAAGAAAGGCACATATACCTACCCTTTCCTATGGAGCTCTATATATCTCACTGATCTTTCCATAGCTCGTCATCTTGAAAGTCTAACTTGTATCTTTTTATTTTTTTTTATTTTTTTAAGAGAGAGTGGGGGGGAGAGAGAGAGAGAGAGAGAGAGACAGAGAGAGACAGAGAGAGAGAGAGAGAGAGACAGAGAGAGACAGAGAGAGAGAGAATTTATATATATATATATATATATATATATATATATATATATATATATATATATATATATATATATATTTAGTTATTGGCAGACACAACATTTTTGTTTGTATGTGGTGGTGAGGATCGAACCCGGGCTGCACACATGCCAGGCAAGCGCGCTACTGCCTGAGCCACATCCCCAGCCCTTGTATCTTTTTTATATGTTAATATTATCAGTCCTCCCAACTGATCAATCAATACCCACCAAGATACATCCCAGACTTATATGTTGTTTTTTAAACAGGGTTACATTATTTATATTTATTTTTAACTTTTTTTCTTCAAAACAAGTTTAATTTTGTTCAGGTCCTAAATTAGGGGAAGAACTTAAATCTTAAAAAAAAGGTAAAAATTCAAGCCATTATAAAGTTAAGCACCCCTCCCCTTAACAATAAATATTGAACTGATATAGGTGACTGAACTGATATAACTGATTTAGGTGTAGATGGACAAAACACAATGCCTTTATCTTTATGTAATTCTGAGGATCAAACTGGGTCCCGCCCATTCTAGGCGAGCACTCTATCGCTGAGCCAAGATCCCAGCCTGCTAACTTGTATTCTATAGATTAAGAAACTGAGAGCTGGGTGTGGGGGTGCATGCCTGTCATCCCAGCAGGTTGGGAGGCTGAGGTGGGAGGATGGTAGTTGGAGGCCAGCCTCAGCAACCTAGCAAGGCCCTGAGCAACTCAGAAAGACCCTGTCTCTAAATAAAATACAAAAAGGGCTGAAGACGGTACTCAGGGGTTTAGCACCCCTGAGTTTGATGCATGAAAGCCCTCCCCCCCAAAAAAAAGGATTTCTCAGGCTTTTCTCTGTTTTTTGGGGACAGCCTTGCAGTGCAGGTTGTTTGGCAGCATCACTGGCTACTAACACTGAAGTCCCCCCATCATGTTTTGAAAACCACAAGAGACAACTCTCTAGATACTCACAAAGAACTTCTGGAGAGCAAAACCAGCCCAGGTCGAAAATCACTGCAGAACTAATCTCACCTAGCTAGACTTCCAGAAAGAGCACACAGAGAACTGGAACAGGCCACAGCTCAGGGGTTCAGAGCTGGCGACTGTCCACACCAACGACACCAAAAAGTGAGACTCAGAAAGCCCTGTGGACATTAAGAAAGGGAAATCAGGGGAGAATGCCCTATCCAAAAGTACCTCCAAAACATCCAGAAAGAAAGGTTCTTACCCTGAAAATCAGGCTTCTTAAAAGCAACACTGGAAGATAAAAAGTACCAAATAACACTGAGAGAAACAGCACTGAAGGAAACAGCTATCATGCTGGTGCTGTGGTGCAGGCCTCTCATCCCAGCAGCTTGGGAGGCTGAGGCAGGATGATCATGAGTTGGAGGCCAGCCTCAGCAAAAGTGAAGCCCTAAGCAACTAAGTGAGATCCTGTTTCTAAATAAAATGTAAAAAGGACTGGGGATGGGGCTCAGGAGTCAAGAGCTCCTGGGTTCAATTCTTGGTAAACCCCCTCAAAAAAATGGAAGATGACTTGGACAAGCTAATGTTCCTGTAAGTGCACACTGTATGGCATTCCAGCCTCAGAAAATTTCCCTCAGACACAGGACTTCTTCATTCACCATCAGACACCACACAACACACCCTGGCAACTCCATATGTACAACTTCAAAATTAGAATTCAAGCTTTGATTTCACAGATGATTGTGTTTCTGCTTCTGAAAGGTCAGGAGCCTGCCCCAGGCCTCCCAGCTGATCAGTCAATACCCATCAAGACACATCTCAGACCTTTATGTTGTTTATTTCTGGATAGTGTCACATTAAGTCACTTAGAGCCTGGTGAAACTATTGGGGCTGGCGTCCAACATGTGATTCTCCTGTCTCAGGCTCCAGAGTCACTGAGATTACAGGCAAGGGCAACCACCCCTGGTAAGAGCCCACTTCTTTACATACAAAAGCACAGGTTCCTACTCTCTGGTGCCAAGAGACCCTTCCAGAGAACAAGCCATGCCCAGACCAGGAGCTCTGCGAAGCCTGAAGATCTGGCCAATCCCCTTGCAGATCCCAACAAGCTTCACCATGTGTCCTCTTTTGTCCCCTAGAAAGCCCAACTGTGAAGGGGAATTATCAAACCCTCTGCCCAATTCCAGCATTTAAAATCTGCAGTTTGAAACTCAGCACTCAACTGAGCCATTTTGTGCCATCAGGAGACTTCCTGTTCCTCTGCCTGGAAAACACTAGAAGCCCCTTGAAGATCAAAAGCGCCTTTCTGTTATTCATCAATCATGCGTGTAGCCAAAATAGTGGTGGGCAAATTTCGCATTCAATAAAATACTGGATGACTCATTTTCCCCCTCCAATAATTTGCCACAGAAGATTTTAAAATATTTTTTAAATGTGCATGGACATAATATCTTTCTTTTAATTTTTTTAATATTTATTTTTTGTTGTAGTTGGACACAATACGTTTATTTCACTTATTTATTTTTATGTGGTGCTGAGGATCGAACCCAAGGTCCCGTGTGAGGTGAGTGCTCTACCCCTGAGCCACAGCCATAGCCCATCACAAATATTTTCGAGGCCCTGGACCAACAGAAACATATTTTCAGCTGGGTGTGGTGGTGCATGCCTATAATCCTACAGCTTAGGAGGCTGAGGCAGGAGGATCATGAGTTGGAGGCCAGCCTCAGCAACTTAGCAAGGCCCTTAGCAACGTTAGCAAAATCTTGGCTGTAAATACAATACAAAAAAAGGATGTTACTCAGTGGTTGAGTGCCCCCAAGTTAAATCACTTGTTTAGAAAAGAAAAGAAAAGAAAAGAAAAGAAAAGAAAAGAAAAAGAGTTGCATTTCTCAAGCCAAGGAAACTTGAAAGAGTTCAAAGACAATCCCAATGACCATACCCCTCTCAGGACTTCCCCCTCCCTCTGGCAAAGATGATTTTCATTTTAGAAGTATGAGTTTGAGATCAGATTTATTTCTTAAACACACATAAGACCCATGTCACTAAACAAAGACTAGTTAAGATGTATATTGCATTTGGCTTTGACCTGAGGTTTTTCCTCTTGGGCAGCAGAAATCAATAAGAACACAAGGACCTTTCCAGTTCCCAGAGGTCCAGCCCACAGTATGGCTCTTCCTGCCATCTTCTTGCTTTTGATGAACTCTTCTATGACATCACATGCCAGGTCAATATTACTGTGTTACAGTGGGGAAAAAATGCAGTCCCTGCTCCAGATGATTCACAGACTCGTCCAACCAACCCTGGGTGCCAGCACCCTCCAGGCACTGCTCTGGATGCCCTGACAGTGGCGGTGAGAGAGAAAAGTCTGCTGGGGACAGTGGCCCACACCTGTGATCTTAGGGACACAAGGAGACTGAGGCAGGAGGATGTCAGTTCAAAACCAGCCTCAGCCAAAGTGAGACCCTGAGCAACACAGAGAGACTCTGTCTCTAAATAAAATGCAAAATAGAGCTGGGGAGGGTCTCAGGTGTTGTGGGCTCCTGCAGCTCAATTCCTGGCATCCCCCACCCCCAAAAAAGAGACATAGACAAGAAACCAGAGGCTTTTCTTTGGCCTTTTCTGTTAATAGGAGGCTCCGAGGCCACAGTCACAAGCTCATATAAATTGCAGGTTTCTGTAGCTGCTCAGCCTCCTTTGAGACCATGGGCCATGACTCTATGGTCCAGCAGCTTAGAGGCAATGGAGTGCAAACCCCCAGCTGTCATTACTAAACTGGGTGACCAATGGATGTGTCATTTGTTTTCTGCAAAAATATAATAATAGTATTAATTAAAATAAATACCGTAAGTGCTGGGACTTGGTACAGTTTCCACTTAACAAAAGCAGACCTGACTGGTAAAAAGATGCTTGGGCGCGGTGGTGCAGGTCTGTCATCCCAGGGCACCTGGAGGCTGAGGCAGGATAACTGCAAGGTGGAGACCAGCTCAGCAGCTTAGCCAGACCCTGTCTCAGAATGAATGCAAAAGGGGTCACAGTATTGCTCCGCGGGCAGCGCCCCTGGGTCAACTCCCAGAATCAAAGTGACACTGAGTTGGGGCAAATGCCAGGATTGTCCACAGGCCCCCATACCCTCGGTCGCCCAGCCCCGCCCGCTGCCCTTCTCAAGCGTTCTCCTGGCCAAGGAGCCCCATGGTCGCCTGCTTGGCCAGGAAGCTCTCATGGAGACCCAGCCCCTTCCTGTGGCTGTGTGAGGAAATACGGGGCATCTTCATGGTGCTCTCCACCTCCTCAATCTTCAACGAGCCAGCTGGAGCCCAACCCACGCAGGAATCACTACCCTGCCACAGCCCAGGGGTTACCAAGTAGCCATTACTAGGGCGGCTCACAAGAGCCCGCCTCCATTGGTGCTCCATTGGAGAATATTGGAACACCGCCACTCTCCATTGTCTCAGGTATGTGCTCATGGCAGCTGCTGGTAAAGCTCTGCCAAAACACTTCCCTCTGTGTCTCTGAATTGACTTCCCTGGCAACAGTACTTCCGGAGCTCTGGGGTGTGATTGCAGAAGGATGGAGCCCCGGGGTTTTGTTCCCTGGCTGAGGAGCTGAGCCCAGAGGGTGGGTGACCCTGATGAGCATTTTTCTGGGTTTTTTTTTGGTACCCAGGATTGAAACTAGGGGCTCTAAATCACTGAGCCCCAGCCCCAGCCCATTTTTGTATTTTATTTAGAGATCGGGTCATACTAAGTATCTTAGGGCTTTCCTAAGTTGCTGAGGCTTGCCTCCAACTTGCAATCCTCCTACCTGAGCCACCAAATCCACTGGTATTAGAGGTGTGAGCCACCATGCCTGGCACCTACTCAGAATCTTTATAAATTAGTGACACTTTGTCAGAAGCAAATGGCATTGCACCATTTTGCAGATGAATAAAACCCATCCAGAGGAAAACAGAACTTCCAGAGATAAGCCAGCTCACAGGAGGTTGAAGACAAGCCTGAGATCCACTCCAGCAGTGGGGATTGCTGAGGCCCATGTGATTTCTTTATCCTCTCCAATCTGACTTTTAAATCTAATTATTTTATTCTGATCATTGACATCATTGTTGAGTCGATGTTTGCCTCTTTCCTTCTACTGATTTACATTATGAAGGTGAAGAACACATATTTACCATTTTAATTTTAATTTTGGAACATGGTACACAGTCTACAAAACAGCTTCTAGATGAGACTTTTTATGAATTCAAAGAAGGTTCTAGAAACCCGCCCCCCTGCACACTCACACACACTGTTGAATCCATGCTCTTTATTTTTATACTATGGATTGAACCCAGGGGCACTTTACCACTGAGCCCCATCTTCCCTTGTTTTTATATTTTGTTTACAGACAAGGTCTCACTGAGTTGCTTAGGGACTCACTAAGTTGCTGAGGCTGGCCTCCAGCTAGCGATCCTCCTGCCTCAGCCTCCCAAGTCACCGGGATGACAGGCATATGCCACTGTGCCTGGCTTCAATTATATTTTTATCCACTAATAGGTACTAAAGTGCCAGATCAATGCAATGAAACATACACCAATAATCCTCTGGAAAACTGCCTTCCAGAACCATGCATGGACAATCCCATCTCTGCCGCCTCTCAGTTTCCCACTCCCATCAACTTTCACCTTAAGTTCTTCAACCTCTCTTCTCTCCAGCCCAAGATAGATGCCCTCAGTCACTTAGTTACCAACTTTTCTGCTCCCTGCCTGCCTTGACCACTGTTCCATCTGACCATTGAACCCCCAAGCCCGGGGTCAAGCCTGCCTTTTCTTCTGTACTGGTGCTCAGGAGGAGAAAGTCACCCAGGGTTCCCCAGGAGTCCTTGGGTCATCATGGCCCCCAACCTCAGCTGAACACTCACAACTGTGCAAGTGATGATGACCAGCTCTCCTATTTCTGCAAAATTAAAAAAAAATGTAGCTGGGATTTTGACAGAGATTATTTTAGAGCTGTAGATTATTTTGTTCACCATGTTCCTCTTGTCAAACTAACTACATCATCTGTGAACATGGAATATCTTCTTATATATTGTGCATGATTTTATTTGAGAAAAGTTTTATACTTTTATGTACAAGCTTTTTTTGATTTTGGTTATTTTTTCTATGAATTTATTTTTTATGCAAATATAAATTTTTTTTTTAGATTTTTACACTAAATTGTTCATTATTGTTATATAAATGAGATGACCTTTTCAGTATTTATCTTGTAACCAATAATTTTGCTGAATTCATTATATTGTCTGTGGCAGTGATATTTTTGATCTACATTATTTGGCATCTTTTATAAATGGGATTGTATTATCTGCAAACAGAGATAGTTTATTTCTCCCTATCTAATTTTGTTGCTTTTTCCCCAACTAAATATTTAAATATTTATTGTCACCTGAGGCAAAAATGTTTATTGTTCTTTTACTGATATGCTATAAAGAATTGAATGATTTTACCACACCTTTCTCACCACTGAAGAGAACTTCCAAAAAAGTAGAATTAAAAAACTATAGAACTCAAAATAATAAAATCAATAACATGGACTTTACTGACATATAAAGAATATTTCAACCTGCTTCCAGGGAATATGCTTTCTTCTCAGCAGCACATGGATCCTTCTCTAAATAAACCATATAGTATGCCACAAAGCAACTTTTACCAAATTAAAAAAAAGGTAAAGATACTACTTTTTATCAGATCATAATGCAATTTATCAGATCATAATGGAATGGAATTGGTAAACAATGACTAAATAAAAAATAAAAATTAATCCCAAACCTGGAGACTAAATAATATGCTACTTAATGAACAATTGGTTGGAGAAGACATCAAGAGGAGATTAAAAAACTTCTTAGAGGTAAATGAGAAAATAGACAGAATATATCAAAATATCTGGAACACTATGAAAGCAGTAATAAGAAGAAAGTTCGTTGCATGGAGTTCATTTTTTTAAAGAACAAAAAGTCATCAAATAAATTTCCCTATTTTTTATCTCAAAGCTGTAGAAAAAAGAACAAATCCACAGCTAAAGCAATAGAAGGCAAGAAATAATTAAAATTAGATATGAAATAAAAAAATTAAAAAATTTACAAAACAAAAAGTTGGTACTTTGAAAAAAATAAATAAAGTTGACAGATCCTTAGCTACACTGAAGAAGAGGAGAGAAAAAACCCAAATTACCAGCATATTTCATAAAAGATAATGTCAAACAGACATAACAGAAGTACATAAAATAATTAAAATTTATTTTGAAAACTTATAATTCAATAAAATAGAAGATATTGAAGGCATTGACAAAATTCTTAACTCATACAACTTACCCAGATTGAATCAGGAAGATACACACAATGAAATAGAAGATGCTATCAGAAGCCTACCAACCAAGAAAAGCCCAGAGTCAGAGAAATACACAGCCAAGTTCACCAAGACTTGAAAAGGAGAACTACTATCAGTACTCTTCAATTTATTCCAGGAAATAAAAAAATAGGAATCACTTCCAAACTCATTCTATGAGGCAAATATTACCTTGATTCCAAAACCAGGCAAAGACACACCAAAAAGAAAAAAGAAAACTTTACACTAATATTTCTAATAAACATAGATGCGAAAATTCTCAATTAAATTCTAGCAAATCAAATACAAACATACCAAAAAGATTGTGCACCATGATTATGTAGGATGCAAGGTTGGTTCAACATATGGAAATCAATGAATGTAATTCATCACATCGATAGACAAAAAGATAAGAATCCATATGATTATCTCAGTAGATGCAAAAAAAAGCATTTGACAAAATAGAGCACCCCTTTATGCTTCAGACACTAGAAAAACTAGGAATAACAGGAACATATTTAAACATTATAAATGCTATCTATGCTAATCCCTAGGTCAACATCATTCTAAATGGAGAAAAATTGAAGGCATTCCCTCTAAAAAATGGGAGAAGACAGCGATGCCCTCTTTCACCACTTCTATTTAACATAGTTCTTGAAACACTGGACAGAGCAATTAGGCAGACTAAAGAAATTAAAGAGATAAATATGTGAAAAGAAGAACATAAATTAGCACTATTTGCTGATGATATAATTCTATACATAATATAACCAGGAAGCTCCACCAGAACAAATTCTAGAACTAGAAAATTCATTTAGCAAAGTATCAGGGTATAAAATCAACACCCATAAGTCAAAGGCATTTCTGTATATCAGTGACAAATCTTCTGAGAGAAAAACAAGGAAAACTACTCTATTCACAGTAGCCTCAAAAAATAAAATAAAATACATGGAATCAACATAATGAAAGAGATAAAAGAGCTATACAATGAAAACTACATACCCTAAAGAAGAAAAAATTAAAGAAGACCTTAGAAGATGGAAAGATCTTTATTGCTCTTGGATAGGCAGAATTAATATTATCAAAATGACCACACTACAAAAATCACCATACAAATTTAATGTAATTCCAATCAAAATCCCAATGGCATTCCTCAAAGAAATAGAAAAACAATTATAAAACGTATCTGGAAAAATAAGAGACCCGGAATTGCTAAATCAATCTTTAGCAGGAAGAGTGAAGCAGGTGGCATCACTATATCAGACCTTAAACTATACAACAGAGCAATAATAACAAAAAAACCCTGGAATTTACACCAAAACAGACTAATAGACCAATGGTACTGAATAGAGGACACAGAGACGAACCCACAAAACTACAATGATATTATATTATATAAAGATGACAAAACATACACTGGAGAAAAGATAGCCTCTTCATCAAATGGTGCTGGGAAAACTGGAAATCTATATGTGATAAAATAAAATTAAACCCCTATCTCTGACCACGCACAAAACTCAACTCAATATATATCAAGGACATAGAAATTAAACCAAGACTCTGCATCTAGTAGAAAAAAAGTACACCCTAATCTTCATCATGTGGGATTAGGCTCCAAATTCCTTAATAAGACTCCTGTGGCACAAGAATTAAAATCAAGAATCAACAAATGGAAAAAATCAAACTAAAATGTCTCTTTGTAGCAAACTAAACAATCTGTGAGGTATATAAAGAGCCTATATCTTGGAAGCAAATTTTTACCTCTCATGCATCTGATGAAGCATTAGTCTCTCAGGTATATAAAGAACTTAAAAAGCTAAGCACCAAAAAAAACCAAATAACCAAATCAATAAATGGGCCAAGCAATATTACCAAAAGTTCTTTATAGATTTAATGCAATGCCAATCAAAATCCCAAAGGCATTTCATGTAGAAATAGATAAAGCAATCATGAAATTCATATAGAAAAATAAAAGACCCAGAATAGCAAAAACAATTCTAAGCAGGAAGTGTGAATCAGGCAGTATAGGGATACCAGACTTCAAAATATACTACAGAGCAATAGTAACAAAAACAGCATGGTACTGGTACCAAAACAGGCAGGTGGACCAATGGTACAGAATAGAGGACACAGAGACTAATTCACAAAATTACAACTATCTTATATTTGATAAAGGTGCTAAAAGCATGCAATGGAGGAAGGATAGCATCTTCAACAAATGGTTCTGGGAAAACTGGAAATCCATATGCAACAAAATGAAACTGGATAACATTCTCTCACCATGCACAAAAGTCAACTCAAAATGGATCAAAGAGCTTGATATCAAATCAGAGACTCTATGTCTGATAGAAGAAAAGGTTCGCTCCAATCTACATATTGCAGGGTCGGGCTCCAAATTCCTCAATAGGACACCCACAGAACAAGAGTTAATAACAAGAATCAACAAATGGGACTTACTCAAACTAAAAAGTTTTTTTCTCAGCAAGAGAAACAATAAGAGAGGTAAATAGGGAGCCTACATCCTGGGAACAAATTTTTAGTCCTCACACTTCAGATAAACCCCAAATATCCAGAGTATACAAAGAACTCAATAAATTAAACAATAAGAAACAAATAAACCAATCAACAAATGGGCCAAAGACCTGAACACACACATCTCAAAGGAGGACATACAATCAATCAACAAGTACATGAAAAAATGCTCACCATCTCTAGCCGTCAGAGAAATGCAAATCAAAAACACCCTAAGATACCATCTCAATCCAGTAAGATTGGCAGCCATTATGAAGTCAAAGAACAACAAGTGCTGGCGAGGATGTGGGGAAAAGGGTACACTTGTACATTGCTAGTGGGACAGCAAATTAGTGCAGCCAATTAGGAAAGCAGTATGGAGATTCCTTGGAAAGCTTGAAATAGAACCACCATTTGACCCAGCTATTCCCCTTCTTGGACTATTCCCTAAGACCTTAAAAGAGCATACCATAGGGATACTGCTACATTGATGTTCATAGCAGCACAATTCACAATAGCTGGATTGTGGATCCAACCTAGATGCTCTTCAATAGATGAATGGATAAAAAATGTGGCATTTATACACAACGGAGTACTACTCAGCACTAAAAAATGACAAAATCATGGAATTTGTAGGGAAATGGATGACATTTGCTAAGTGAAGCTTGCCAATCCCTAAAAAACAAATGCCAAATGTCTTCTTTGATATAAGGAGAACAACTAAGAACAGAGCAGGGAGGAAGAGCATGAGAAGAAGATTAACATTAAACAGGGATGAGAGATGGGAGGGAAAGGAAGAGAGAAGGGAAATTGCATGGAAATGGAAGGAGACCCTCATTGTTATACAAAATTACATATAAGGGGAAGTGAGGGTAAAGGGGAAAAAGAGGGGGAGAAATGAATTACAGTAGATGGGGTAGAGAGAGAAGGGGAGAAAAGGGGAGGGGGGACAATACAGTATAGGAAAGGCAACAGAATACAACAGACATTAGTATGGCAATATGTAAAGTGGATGTGTAACCGATGTGATTCTGCAATCTGTATACGGGGTAAAAATGGGAGTTCATAACCCACTTGAATCAAATATATAAAATATGATATGTGAAGAACTATGTAATGTTTTGAACAACCAATAATAAAAATTAATAAAAAAATAAATAAATGGGCCAAGGACCTGAACAGACACTTCTCAGAAGAGGATATAAAATCAATCCACAAATATATGAAAAAATGTTCATTATCTCTAACAATTAGAGAATTGCAAACCAAAACTACTCAAAGATATCATCTCACTGTATCCAGAATGGTAGCTATTATAAAGACAAACAACAATAATTTTGATGAGGATGTAGGGAAAAAGTTACACTCATACATTGATGTCAGGACTGCAAGTTGGTGCAGATTCCTTTGAAAATTGAGAATGGAACCACCACTTGACCCAGCTCTCCTTTTTTTTTTTTATAACCAAAGAACTTGAAAAACAGCATATTATAGGGACACAGCCACATCAATATTTATATCAGCACAATTCACAATAGCTAAACTGTGGGACCAATCTAGATGCCCTTCAGTAGAAAAATGGATTAAAAAATGTAATATATATATATATATATATATATATATATATATATATATATATATATATATATATATCCATTTAATTTCTATTCTATATAGCATATATTATTATCATCTCCACTGTACAAACCAGAAAACTGAGGCACAAATAAGTCATGTGACTTGTTCAAGAGCACAATGCTCTTAAATGGCAGGAGTAGAAATTCACAGTCATATTTGTCTGCCTGTAGAGCCCAAACCACCAACCACAGGGCATACATAGGGTTCTTCCTAATTAACTTTCTATTCACCCATGTCTTACCACATGTCCATACTACTGACATCTCCTTTTGATTTTGGCACTCACCTCTCAGATCAGCTCTTCTTTCACTGATTCCTTTAAGTGTTATGGGGAGATCAGGAATCACTGATTAGTTCTTTCCTCATATCCTCTAAAATATATATTTATATTTATATTTCTTTTTAGTTTTCTAATATTATTTTCTACATTTATGTGTTTTGTTCATTTTGAGTTTCTGTAGATGGGATAAATGGATTTCCAAATTAATTATTTGTATTCAGATATCTATCATTTTAGCAACACTTGTTTCAAAGCTATTCATTTAAAATAATTTGTGAATAGGCAGATTTGTAGACTCTCAGCTCTATTCCTTAATTCCACATATATATTTTTCTGTCGATACCATACTGTATTGATTACTGATGATTTTTAGCAAGTTTCAAATAGAGAAAAATCATGGTCCTCCTAGATCTTTTCCCATTCAAGATTGTTTTGGTTATTTGAAAGCCTGTGTGATTTCATGTATGAATTTTAGAATCAGACTGTCAATTTCCATGAAGAAACAATCTGAGATGCTGAAAGTGAGAGCAGTTTCATTTTAGGCCAATATCACCATGTTTTGTATGTTAATAATATTTGCCTTCCCAAACCATGAACATAAGATTTTTTTTTCACATTTGTTCAGATCTTTAAATTAAAAATATATAAAAAGTCATAATTTTCATCTTGTAACTTTTTCACTTTTTTCATGAAATTTACTGTTTAACATTTTTATTATTTTTTAGATTGACCTCTTTCTATGTTGCACAGAGTGATCTTGAACTCATGGTCTCAAGAGGTCCTCCCCAATTAACCACACAACTATCTGGGACTATGATTTCCTACAATAGGCAGGTAATCTTTGATTATTTTGATGTTATTGTAAATAATTTTATTTCATGAAACACTTGGACACTCTTGCTAAAAATATAAACTAATACTGACAACATGAAAAATAATATGGGAGTTTCAAACAATTAAAACTAGAAAAACCATGTGACTCAGATATTTTTCTACCATATACTGTATTATCCAGGTTCTCAAAAGATCAGAATTAATAGACCACATATATGTATATGTTCATGGACAAGGAGACTTAATAGATAAACTAACATGATAATGAGATGAGTAGTCCTCAAAGCTGTTGACTATAAGATGGGAAAAAAGGAAAACTTATAAGATCACAGGCCAAGAAATTGGAAACTTCTTAAATCAAATTCAGTGAAGCAGCTATTGTCCAAGACAGAAGGATTAAAAGGCTCAGGTAGAGGCAATGGTGCAAGTCCACATTCAAAGACTGAAAAATCTGATGTCAGATGTATAGAGGTCACACAACAAGAGGGAGAAAAACAAAACAAAACAAAACAAAACAAAAACTAATCTATAAAGATAGAAGCACAAGCCAGTGACAGTCTTCCTTCTCTATTTATTCAAATACAATGGACTGGTTGGTTTTATGTACATTCATGACACCTCTTCCCCACTGGGTTCTGACCCAATTTTTGAAACACACTCAGGAACACCCAGAGGTATTTTATATCAATTTTCTAGGAATACCTAAATCTGCTCAGGTTGACCACTCAAAATAACCATTACAAAAACCAAAAAATAAAAATAAAATCCAACTTTAAGAATATCTGCTCTCCCAATAAACTGAAACACTACCCATAAAAGCCATTTCATATAAAAACTTAAATGTCTATAAAATAAAATAAAATAAAAAGTACCTGGGTTTGAGGCTGTATCTCAGTGGTAGAATGCTAACCTGCACATGTGAGACACTGTATTTTATCTTCAATACTACATAAAAAAATCAATGAATAAATAAAAATAAAAAGATTTTTTTTCCTTGTAGAATTAAAAAAATAAAACCCTAAATATAAAATCTGTATTTATATGATATACATATAGTGTATAAATAATTTATAGCAAATACATTTACACATACATATTTATCTATGTACATATGTTCATATATCCATACTATATATATATATATATATATATATATATATATATATATATATATATATATATATATATATATATACATACACATACACACACACACAGATAGAAACAGACAGGTATAACTTCTGGTTTTTAAAAATTTTCTTGAGTCAGAATCTTTTATGCTGCTGAGAATGTCACTAAGATACTGAGGCTGGCCACTAAACCTTGATTTTCAAAGAAGGATGCTGTAGGTGGCTGTAATGTAATAAGAGGCTGTCTTAAAAATAAATAATAAAAATTACTGAGGATATATCTCAATAAAAATGCAACCCTGAATTCAAACTCCCTATTTTTTCACCATTTAAATTATTATGGATGAAGCTGGAGATCTTCATGTAAAGTGAAATTATCAAGACACAGAAAGAAATAAGAAATGCATTGCATACTCTGTGTTTAGAAACCTGTTCCAAGCAACAACAAAAAATGAGTGCACACAAATAAAATTTTGTGTATTTCAGGATGATAGTTAACAGTAATGCATCACATTCTGAAAATCCCAATGACAGTAGAATTTTAGGTATTCCTAATACAGAATAAAGTAATTTTGTGAGATGATGGATTTTTTAACATAAAAACACACATATTAATGTGATTAAATGTAATGTTTTCATGTATATATTCACAGATACTAATAATATCAATATATACTTATTCCATCATTGTTACCTTTCTACACACCCTAGATATAGTAATCAATATTCTATTTTAACAAAATTTTATTTTAGTTATCTTGAATAAGAGATGTAATAGATTTCTGTCTCCTTATTCACTTAAAACACATCATCCAATTTATTTATATTTATGTCTGAGTAATACTGCATTTTGAATGTATAATATACTTTCTGATAGATATATTAAGTTGTTCAGGTAAAACTGATTTTTCTTTTTATATGTATCACTAAGCACAGTTATAAAACTTAAACTTATATCACAAAAGTAGGAAACAACAGAAACCCCCCCAAAAATACAGGGAACTGCTTTTTGGCCTATTTTTATTAAACTAAAAAGAAGCAATCCAAAACATATAAATAAATAAATAAATAAGATTTCCTTTACTTTAAATTTATCTGTAAACAAGATATCAATATGTTAATTCTCTTTGTAACTGTCACACACAAAACTAATATTATAGTGTTCTGTAGATTATATTACATTACACAGAAAACCTGCTCTAGGGCAACCAATGAAATAAAACCTCAGTGTGATAGACAATGTACGATTCATACTCTTTCTGCACATGTATACTTTTGGTGTTACAATTATTTTGCTCAATACTCCCAAGTTTATGTCATCCATCAATATATCTATAATTGAAATCTTCAGTTATTACAAAGATAGAAAGGAGAGAGAGAGAGAGAGAGAGAGAGAGAGAGAGAGAGAGAGAGAGAGAGAGAGAGAGAGAGAGTTGGTTTTAAACTTTGTCATTCTACCTGATTACTACCACAGTCTAGGCAAGGAGTTCTGCCCATGGTGATTCACGAGAAGTATTGCCAAGCACACTTCTCTTCAAGCAAGGTTCATCTTGAGCAAAATTTTTTTGGGGCTTGAATGCTAGAATGCAGGTGAGGTGGAAGTAGCATGGTGGGTAGGCAGATGGTGTGTGAGAGTTAGGAAATTTGACCAAGTCCTATAAATAATCATTTTTAAATATCTATATTTATTTTTATGTGGTGCTGAGGATCAACCCCAGTGCCTCACAGATGCAAGGCAAGTGCTGCACCACTGAGCTACAGCCCCATCCCCAAATAATCTTTTTTTTTAAAAATGCATCAACTGCATTTTTTACATCATATGTATCTTCTATGATTTTACAATTAAACCTCAGAGACTCTGTTCTTTATACCCTGTTAGCCCAACACAGATTTTCTTAGAGTCCTCTTCCTTACACTTTGAATTAATTATTTGCTCTTCCTCACAGCACTTGTACACATATCTCTATCAAACAATTTTTTTTTATATCTGGGGAACTTTTAAATGCTGAATAATTGCCAGGTGAATTAATAGTTGGTGTTCCACTTCCTAAGATGTGAAGAGCCCTATCCTCTCTCTGTTGTCTCTGTCTTCTCATAAAAAAATGGCAAAATTACTACATATTTGCAACCCTAAATTTCATCCTGATCCAACTCTAATTATTTGAAAGTAAAGGATGCAATCCTTGCAATGGTTTGTGGAACACAAGTCTAATTTCAGTTACATGAGAGGCTGAGCCTAGAGGATCACAGCTTTTAGTTGAGTCTCAATAACTTAGATAGACCTTGTGTAAAAATAAAATTAAAAAGCCTGGTAATATAGCTCACTGGTATAACATACTTAGGCCCAATCTGCAGTACCACAGTGATAAAACATAATTTCTGCCCTCTTTCTTTAAAGATAAAGCCCTTAGGAAAAAAAGAGGACTTAGCGATGTGACTAGACCTGGTAAAAGAAAACCATGTGTTCTATTTTTTCATTTTTACCTTTTAAGAACTTTCTAAAAATTATCCTAAGTATTTTGTTTTTGATATGATTGTTATGAAAATGGTTTTTAATTTAAAATATAAATATTCATATTCTTATATACATTAACAACTGATTGATCTTTAATCTTGTTACTTTTCTGAGCTCACTTAGAGATACTAAAAGTTCGTGATAAATTTTTACTTTTAAAATATCCACTTGAAAACACTTCTATCTAATACCTCATTTGGAAAAAATTAAACAATTGAGGCAGTAAGAGACAGAAGCAAGTTACAATGCCTCTTATTTTTACAAAGGCAAAAATATTGCTGCAATCTTCAGCCATCTGTAATCACTATGAGTCAGAAAGCAAGACAACAAATTTCCACAAACACACATTAAAGACACAGTAGATGATAGATACAGTAGCCAGCAAATCTTTCTTATCTCAATCTAGAAGGAGGTAGAATGAAGAAAGTAACCCATCAATCTTAAAAACTTAAAAATAATAATTGCAAAGACATTAATTTAAGCATCATACCTCCCCTTATATAGAAAAGGGTTGTTCAATGCAAATAAAAAAAACATGTCATATTTTGCTTGAAAATATTTCTTCAGGTACAAATCATGAGAGGTAGTCTAAAGCAAAGTTGGAAATGTTCTTAATAGCATAATACATAGTTTCCATTCCATAGAAGCTTAGTACTTTAGATTAAAGAAGTTTTATGACCAAATCATTGATGTTTCTGACAAAAATAGTAATTTTCAATTATATTTTGCAAAAGGTTTGCACAGCTTTGACAACTACTATTTAGTTTTAACATCTATTTTTCATATTAGCATTTAGTCACATAGTTAATTTAAATTTCAGGAAAAAAATCTTACTTTGCCACTTGAAACATAGACATAAATGTAAATGCTTAAAACAATAGGAGTTTATTCTTTGAAAGTGAAGAATGTTTAAGTATCTTGACAACAGAATACTCTCACTTTGTCTGCAGAGCCACACTCCTTCAAAACTCTGTCGGAAAAAAAAAAACTACTCTAGATTCCAGTGATTGTGGGCATTGCTCTGCTTATGGTCATAAAATATTTTCCTGTTTTTGTTCTGATGTAACCCTAAAAAATAACACAATAGTACATGATGGTACACAAACAGCTACCGAAAAACTCACACAGTCTATGTTCCTAGCACAGAAGATGGCAGATACCTGTGAGCTTGTCTTTGCTTACAGTAATTGCCAGAATTTAAGAAAATGAAGCTATAAGGACAATAAAAGGAAGAAAGGTATGGCACCATGGGCCTTCAAACTGAAGCAGTTCAGGAAACAGATTCACAAAAATATGGAATGAAGAGAGAGCTGCTTAGAACACTACCTGTGAAATATTAAAAAATTCAGAGATCATCAAACCTAAATACGCTCATTGGAAATAGTCAAACTCAAAAGCACAGCAGAGGATATAGCCCTGTTAAGATAGCAGGTATTGGCTATGTATTTAACTTGACTTTGAGAAACTTTCTTAGGTGAATATTGACTAGATCACCCCAACTAAGATCATTTTCAACCTGTGTGGATGTACCTGCTAATCTCAATATGATGTGTCTTTTCATAACATCTCTGGGGGTACTTATATACTTCAGGTATTTCATTTAGTTATTTCATTCTTTCTAAATTCAACCTGGTAAATTTTTAGGAGATTGCCTCCATGAATCCTAATTTGGTGCCAGTGATGGTAGCACATGTCTGTAATCACAGAAATTTGAGAGGCTGAGACATGAGGATGATGAGTTCAAGATGAGCCTCAACGATGGTGAGGCACTAAGCAACTCAATGACAGCCTGCCTCTAAATAAAATACAAAATAGGGCTGAAGATGTGGCTTGGTAGTTGAGTGCCTCTGATTTCAATCCCCAGTCAAAATAATATCTACTTTTGTTTTTATAAATCAGTGTGTCTCCAAAGTCCAAAGGTAAGATCTAGAGTGGGAGATATACTTAGTTAACTCTTCTAATAAAGTGCTTATAGTTGATAATATATGAAGTACTATTCATTCCTTTGGGGGAAAAAGACATCACAACAGAGTACAACACAGAAGAGAAGTTTCAAAAAATATTCCAAAGAAGAGAAAATATTAAAATAAAAAATAAATACATAAATGAATAAATATGTGAGTATAAAGCTATACTATTTAAAGAAGTTAAAATTCAAGCCAAGAGAATATTGTATATTTACCAAACTGTAAAAAAATAAACATACAAAAAAAGAGACTAACGGTCACAGAGATGTTAAGTGACAAAAATTGTCAAATTTGCTGTGCTAAGGTCAAAGGTAGAGCAACGTTGCAACATGGTATGATGCTATCTATTCAGGCTTACGCAATGAACACTTAATTCTACCTGTAGACACAAGAGAAGATAAAAAATATATATATTCTATGAGAATGCTCTAACTTGCCCCTAAAACTGCCACATTTACCAACTGAAAATTTTCTCCATCTACCACCACACCCCACAGTGCAAGAGGTTTGATCAGTACACTGAGGCTCAGTTTTCACACCAGTCCAAACATGGCCCAAACATCACATAGAGGAGACCAGATGGCAATGGTTTATTTAGTAGAAATGATCTGAAGAATAGAAAGAAAATTGAAAGAAAGTCAAGCTAAAGAGAGAAAAATATAGAAGTGGAAGAGGAGAATTATAAGAGGGGGTGCTTTCATATTAATGAGTAAAGAGTGAGTCAATTTCTTTAAAATGTTTTAATAGTATTAGATGAAAACATAAAGTAGTCATTACAGTTGGGGATTACGAAGGGTAGTAAGAGGAATAGGACATAAAGAGGTTGTCAGGGCATAATTAGTGTTCTATTTCTTGATGTAGGCAATAGTACATAGTATTCATTATTTGTGGTATTCAAGAATCTATATAATTTTAATGTCCTTTTCTGAATGAGCTCAATAAAATCAAATTTCTTTTGTAAAAGATTGTAGAGAATGTCAAAAGGGATTAAAATTGTTCTAGAAAACACTAAGTAGTAATAAACATGATATATTTTTATTGTGGTGCTGGTTTCTTGGGTATTAATATATGTCAAAAGATAAAAGTATATTCCTAAGAAGTGTAAAGATTAATATGTGCTAATTAAACCTCCACAATGCTGTAAAAGAGTGGTTTGCATCCAAAGCTGCATCCAAAGTTGTAGTAGTACTAGAACAAAAAATAAAATATAAAATATTTTAAAAAGTAGTTCTAAGCTGTCCTCAGAAAAAAATGAAGCCCTAAGTTATTCAGTGAGACCATCTCTATTAAAAAAAATACAAAAATAAAGAAAGCTGGTAATGTGGCTCAGCGGCTAAGGACACATGAATTTAACTTCTGCCCTCTCCCAAATTAGTAAGACTTAAATTAGTAAGCAATTAAATGAGTAAGAATTTATTAGCAAATAATTTATCTTAATAGTTTGGTATAAAAGTGTATTTATGAAAATAAGAGTAGAGAAAATTCTAAGCAAAGGAGCAAATTTATCAAATATTAAAAAATACCACATAAAAAATCACAAATGTCAATGTTGTTGTTTTTAAAAAGCAAATGAAATTAAAGAGCACTGAAAAATTTTATTATTAAAAATCATGTCAATTATACACTATATAATGGCAAATATATGTATATATACACTGATGTTTCACTTGTTGAGATTATATTCTGGAAAGTTTATATAAAGATGTTTCTGCCATTTTACAAACAGCTGAATTTAATCACAAGAATCCAGATGGCACAGACTACTACATGCCCAGGCTATTTGCTACATGCATTGTTGTACATGAAGACTACAACTGATCAAAACATTACAATGACATTAACAACTGATTCTGTGATTTGTGACAATTAGTGTAACCCTCAAAATAAATTCATGGACTATAAAACTCATAGATTGCAATGGAGGGAGAAAATGGCATTTTTTCCAAAAAAAAAAATATGTTAGAATAGAGGGACATCGGTGTTTCAATAAAAATGTAATTCTACCCTTCACTCAAAACATAGCACCTCATTTTCATATAATGCTCTATATAAAAATTTTAAGTAGGGCTGGGGGTGTGGCTCAAGCGGTAGCATGCTCGCCTGGAATGCGTGCGGCCTGGGTTCAATCCTCAGCACCACATACAAACAAGGATGTTGTGTATGCTGATAACTAAAAAATAAATATTAAAATTCTCTCTCTCTCTCTCTCTCTCTCTCTCTCTCTCTCTCTCTCCCTCTCTCTTTAAAAAAATTTAAGTAAATATTACTAAAACATAAAATAAAATAGAATGCATTAAAAAATAGTTCTAAGCCATCCTCGTAAACAATGAGGCCCTAGGTTACTCAGTGAGACCCTCTCTCAAAATAAAATACAAAAAATATAAAAGAAAGCTGTGGTAATGTGGCTTAGTGGCTAAGGACGTCTGAATTTAACTTCTGCCCTCTCCCAAAAATGCTATTGTACCCATCATTTACACAGTATAAGAATCCATTTTTATGTAGTAAATATTGAGCATATAAATTATGAATAAATAATACTAAAATATGAAAGAAAACAAAGAATTCAAAAGTTATTGTAAGAAAGAGAGATAAGGTTCATGTGGTGGGACAAACCTGAATATCCAGTATTCTGGAGCCAAAGACAGAAGGATCATAATTATGCCGATAATCACAGCAACTGATCAAAATATTTTCACAAAATAAAATTTATAAAAGGTTAAAAAAGTTGAGAATATAGCTCAGAATTAGGACACCCTGGTTTCAATATTCATATCACAAAGAGGAAAACAACAACAACAACACATATTAGACAGTTATTTCTTTGCAAAATTACATAAAATATTTTTAAATTTATAGTTTTATAATATTAAAATAAAATTATCCTCATCAAATACCATTAAAGAGTGCAAGGTGAAATGACAGAGTAAAAGAAACTAATTTCCTCACATATAATTAAACAACCTATGTGTTGAGGAAAAAAGATTGCAAAGAAAAAGCATGCAAGAAACTTGAACATATAATTTATATGAGATATCTAAGTGTTCAATAATTCTAAAAAACTCAAAATTAGATAATGTAAAATAACATCACAATATACACCACATTTAAAACTATTGACAAAGATGTGGAATGAATTAATTATCATGTAGGAAAGATGGTGTTTTAGTTTTTGCTATCCACATGTGCAGACTGTTTTTCTATTGAAGATACCTGATACACTTCCACAAGCAACAGACTAAAATTATAGCACATTTATAGATATGTATACAGCAGTATTTTTCCAAAAAGTTTAAAGATAACATCTTGATTAAAGAGGAAATACATTTAAAAAGAGATAAATAATAAACTGTGGAAAATAATGGTTTCTAGAAAAAGAAACAAAATTTTTATCACATTAAATCCAGAAGGGGGGACTATAAAACACCAAGTATAGCTTGAGTTGTGGCTCAGAGGCAGAGTGCTTGCCTTGTACATGTGTGGTACTGGATTTAATCCTCAGAACTACATCAAAATAAATAAATAAAATAAAGATATTGTGTTTCAAAAAATAACACTATAGAAGTTTTTTTAATGTCATATGAATGTTATATTTAATAGGAAACATATTTAAATAGAAAATATGTGAGATTTGAAAATATAAAAAATGCGTAGAATCACATAAAACTCTCATTTAAACACCATGTGTGTAGATGACAAAACTCATCATTATAAAGATGACCATTACCCCAAAATTAATTTATAATAATACTAATAACACCCTACCAAAATTTCAAAATGCTTTACTTCTAATTAAAGAAGAGACAAAAGAAAAAATTTCTAAATTTCTTCAGAACTCTGCTCATAAAAGAAAAAAGCAGCAGCTCTCATGTGCAAATCTTTCAAGATCACAAATAAGTGGCTTCACATTAATGTGTGAGTATTTCCTTAGTCTAAAATCCACAACAGGAGTGAAGAAAAAGGGGTAAAAATCAGAGGTTCATAATTATTTCTAGAATAGATTCTTAAAAACTTGAATCAGAAATTTAGTTCACCAGCAAAATTTAAGGCCTTCTGAAGATGTGTACGGCTCTTAGAATGGCTACTCTCAGGGCTTAGGGTTATGACTCACAGTTCTAGTCCTTTTCTAGAAGGCATGAGGCACTGGGTTAAATGCTCAGCATCACAAAAAATAAAATAAAATCAAGGTATTGTGTACAATTGCAACTAAAAAATAAATGTCAAAGAAAACCAAGAGTGGTTACTATCAAAAAGTTGAATGATAACTAATATTACAATTATATGGTTATGGGAGAAAAAATAAACACTTTCACATTGAACTAGAATATAAGTTTAATAACTCACATTTTCTAAAAAATCATGAGAGCTCTTTAAAAGCTAACACAGTAAAAATAATTCTGGTTGTATTTTCTGGAAAATACAACTGGAACTGGAATCAACATGTCAAATAATGGCTGCATTGTAATCTTCATTGTAGCAGCATTCACAGAAGCCAAAACACGGGGTGGGGAGAAACTTAAGTGCATTTTTAGATTAAGGATACACCAGAAGATTCAAAAGATTCTTTCTAGCCACAATGCATTCAGGCTGTTTTGAAACTTACACCTCTCTCTAACAGAATAGGACCCAAGTACTGAGTCTGACCTTAAATTGTGCCTTAGAGATCTTACATGTGTCAGGTGTGAGATACTAATATCTAGCTGTTTTGAAACACAGGACCAGAAAAAAAATCAGAGAGGGCATGATATCCCCATGACATAAACTCCACAAGAAGGATTCTCAGCCCAAAGACATTCTGACAAGGTGTCTGTCCTGGAAAAGACAAAGAAAGAACACACATATACAAATTTTTATAAAAATCTAGTGATTCTTCTCTACTCATGTGAAATGCTCAAAAACAAAATAAAAAAACAAATGTTTTGCTTTTTATTTGTCTTTGGTTCTGAAGATTTAACAAAGGGGCATGTTAAATCTGAGCTATATCCCCAGCCCTTGTTTTAAAATTGTGAGATGTCTACCTAACTTGCCCGCAGTCTACCTAAATTCTTGAAGTTGACTGTAAAATTGCAATCTTCCTGCCTTTTCCACCTGAGTCTCTGGGAGTACAGTTATGTGGCACTTAACCCAGACAGAAAACAAATCCTATAAACAGATCCATCCAATTTCTTCATAAAAATTCAAAAATACTGTGCCCATTAGAACTGTAGTATGAAAAAAAAAAGTGAGTATTGTTGGGCGGAGATATTGTCATTAGGAATCTGGACAGGAAGATGGAATTTATGAATTTACTGACAGATTTAGAATATTCAGGGTTAACCATGCAGAATGACACACACCTTTAATCACAGCAACTCTGGAGACGAAGTCACAAGATCAATGCCAGTCTCAGCATCTGTCTAAAAATAAAATTAAAAGTACCAGGGATGTAGCTAAGTGATATAGGATCTCTGGATTTAATCTACAGTACCACTATACTCACAAAAAAGAAAGACTAGCAAGATTGAGAGGAAGGAATAACTGAGACTCCTACAGATCACTACCACACTCATGCAAGGAGAGAACACATGGAGTTTTGATTCTAGTGACTCTGCTCACTCCAGAACACAATCTTGAGAGGGGCTAAAATGCTGCACTTTCAGAAAGAAGTTCAGGTAAGGATGGAAGATACTCTGCAGAAATAGGACAGGACTCCCAAAGTCCCCATCACTGACACATGCCCAAAATTACTAGCCACTAAAGACTCAGAGATAACCTAACATAGATGAAGACCATGGCCTGAAGATTCTAGAGACTACCCCAGGGTTACCAGTCCACAGTTGCCAGTTCCTAAGAGAGTACAGCCAATTTCATGAAGCCTTGCCCACCAGTGTCAGGGTACCAGAGCACACCACCACTTACTAGTTTTTGAGGGCCCCAATGTTCTGTCAGTAAATATTCCAGCACATGAACAAGGGAAAAAATTAGATCCACTGAACATAAAGAGGAATCTTAGAAAGGGAAAAATGCTGACAATCTCTAGAGAAAAAAAGCCACACCAGATGGCCAAAGCCTGCCTCTCATCATTGGCCATGTGCTATATTTGATATAGCACACCTAAGAGAACAGCACTTATATTTTCCTTCTCTTAGGCTAATCCTACTGAGTTTTCTGTTTTAGTGACATGTCATCAAATGCTGAAAAGAATGAGGTTAGAAAGACAGATTCTTGGTTGCAGTTTTTTTTTTTTTTTCAGTTGCTGGGAATTGAAATACAGAGCCTCAGGCTGCAACTGGCTTAAGTTAAGGTTTCCTGGTAGTAGTGAGACCCAACCTACCCAAAAGAACATTTGCATTTAACCTCTCACATAAGGTCTTTTTAATCTGTGATTTTATAAATCTGTATATTATTTTGGATGGAAATAATAAAATAACAATAATGAAAAATTTTATTTAACTTTCTTGCTCTCTCTTTTTCTGAAGAAAAATTGAAAATATAACTGGGATGCAATCTTTTAAGGCAGTAAGCACAATGATAAGAATACATCAGACACAAATGTAGTCTTTTTTTTACTATTCACAAAATAAATAAATAGTAAAAAATTGATTTTAATGGCATAAATATTTTAATATGGGAATATTACAATTATGTGACAAATAAAATATTATTTTAAAAGTATATGCATTGTTGAAACTGTGCCCTCAAAACCAATATGCCAAGCCTCCAGAATATCACAGCTCATAAAAACACATTCCAGACTTCAGAACTATAATTTTTCTGACCTCAAAAAAAATAAAGATCCTGACTGCTTCTCTTTTATTCTAGGTGGGGGATGTAATTTTTTTTTTTTCAATACTTCTTCTCAAGTCCAAAAAATATGAGAGATAATGCCATGGATAAGAGCAGGAAGGTCTAACTGAAGAGTTTTCAAAAGTAGACTATTTCCCACCAAATGCTGGCAATTGACCCTTTCACTTAAGATATTAGACAGAAGCAAAAGAAGATGTTCCAGAAAGTGGTGCCCATGTCTTCACATATAACCACAACTTTGAGTCTATTATTTAAAAGCATTAAAGGAAAACTCCTTATTTCATAATTGACTTTAGACCTAATGACTACTACTCTATGACATTTGTTTTTCTTCCATGATTAAAGACACTTTAATTATTAAGCAGGTGTCACCACATATGGTGACACATGTGTAAAACCTCAGTGGCTCCAGAGGCTGAGCAAAGAGAAACACAACTTCAAAATGACTCTCAGAAACATAATGAGGCCCTAAACAACTTTGTTGAGACCTTGTCTCTAAATATTAAAAAATGCTGGGAATGTAACTCAGTAGTAAATCACCCCTAGGTTTATTCCCTGGTACCAAAAAATAAATAAATAATAAAATAAATTTAAAAAATTGTATCTAATTTGAAAGCCCAAATACCTCTACCACACATAGAAATTTTCCTATTATTTTAGGCCTTGATTAATGATAAATATTCAAAACAGTGATATATATATATATATATATATATATATATATATATATAATGATATATTACATATATACATATATACATACATATATATACTGTGTGTATATGTATAATATATGTAATATATTATATAATATAAATATAAATATATTTTGTTTATATAATAGCATGTGTATACTATAGTATATAGAAAACATATATTAAACATAGTATATATATACATATACTATCCATAGTATATATTTATTATGCATGTAAACACACACAGTATATATGTATATATATTATATATTATAGATATCTCTTTATGCCTCTAAGTAGAGAACTCTAATTGGGAACATAGAGTGAAAAGAAGCAAGGAGAAACATGAAATTAGTTGTATCATTTTGAATCACCACAGGGAAAAAAAATGGAATTTAGACATGGAGGACTCAACATTTTATATTTTCTCATGTGTATGACACAGGGGCCTACATTAAAAAGGTTATTACAATCTTTTGAAAGAAAGTATATGTGATATATATGAATGGCAGATAATGTTTAAAAAATTGGAATCTTCATGGTGTCTTACAGGTGCTTTGTTAGGTCTGAATCACAGCCCAGTCATGTATTAGTAGGCTGCATGAGGAACATTGCTAATCTTTGTCCTCGAAAATTATTCCCATTGTAGAGATGAGAAAACACAGGTTTCTGGACATCAAAAGGCAACTCAGCAACACACACAGAAGTACCTGAATACAGAACAGTATGAAATTTCTTCAAAGCTTAACAAAGTTTGGTTTGCTCCTTATATAAAGAATGTCAGTCTAGAGAAATATTTTATTCCTCATTTTGAAAAGATTACCTCAAAAATACTTCCTAGGAGAAACACAACTGATTTAGCATCTTACATGTTAAAGGTACTCTTCTGAAGCAAGATCTATCAAACCGGATTTTTATAGAGGGGAAATGCTTGGAGATTATAGGGTTTAAAAAGCATATCACAGGCCCAGAGACTGAGCATGACCCAAAAAAAGAAAATGATCTAAAACACTTATAAGATGTTAAGAAAATATTATGTAACTGTTTCTAAAAATAAATTCTTTTTGGTTGCTATTTCCACAAATATCACATCTCTAGTAATAGGATAGGCTGAGATTGATAAAGATGACAATATTTGAAATAAAGGCTTCTGCTTCATTTTCTCCTAATATATATACTATTAATATGGTATATGAAAAAATGATCAACAAACTATATTTTTTTGTATAAGAAACATTTTCCTCTGAAGTTCGTCTTGAGATCTCAGCTAACACCATAATTTTCTTCTGCAACTTCACATTCCTTTTCTTGCACAAGACCTAACCCTAGAACTTTACCATTGGTTTCTTGGCCCTAATATATCTAGGGATTCTGAAAATTATGGGGTTTATAGTTACAGATGTTTTTGTCTCAGTATTTTGAAGATTACATCAAATATAAATTAATAATCTACTTTCACATGTTTGGGGGAACTTCTCCATTTTTACCATCTGCCTGCTGTGTGTTCTCTATGACATCACCCTCAGCCCCAGAAGCTCCTGTTTGGCAAAGTTAAACCATAAATTCTCACATCAGAGCCTGTGGTTCCTTGTTCCTTGTGGGAATTCTGCATGTTCTTGAATGCTTGCTTCTCATTTTCTTCTACTGCCATCGTCAATGTGACCTAATGTGATCTTATATTTATTACTGTATGCTGAATAATTATACCAATGTATTACTTTCTAGGGCATTTATTTAAAATATTTGAGGTGTTCCAGGAATTCTTTTTTATAGGGCTCATATCCTCAGTTCTTTCTAAAATTCAATAAATAGATAAACCTCTAACTAAAAAATAAATGATGTTATCACTGTTAATACCTGAACATTAAAATAAATAAACAATATTTAAAACTCTCAGCCCATAGGTATAAGGACTTATATTACATAGATCAATTTGTTGGAAGACACAAACAACCAAAATGCATTGTGTTCTTGGTGATCATTGTACTGGGAAGAAATTATTGGTTTTAGCATTGGACTCTCACCAAGCCATGGATTTATTAAGGGTAGGACACTGGTATTTTCTTCTGTAACCATAACATGGTATCAATCATATGTAAAAAGGAAAAAAAATAACAGAAATAAGACATGGTTTTCTCAGAAAAAGAAGACATTACCAGCACACTGTAATCGTGCACAGAATATCCAAAATGTGGCCTCTGTCTACTGGGGCATCTACAGAAAGCATGAATATGTATACCTGATGGGAGAAAGAAAAAATGTTCCAATCTTCCAGCAAATTGGACTTTATTATTTGAAATTATAAAAAGTAGCCATTGATAAAGCAATATTTCTTGCAGGACTGAACATTGAATGTACATTTGAAAGAATATAAAATAGATTCCCAGAGCTTTTCAATACAGAAATATTGATAATAAATAAAGTTCAGAAATAGCCTGAATGTCCATCATTTGTTTAGTTCCAACTTTGGTAAACCTACACCATGGGAATTTAAGATTTTTGCATATGTGGAGTGTTTTCCAGGTTGTTTCATTGAGTAAAAAATAAGGGGCTGACAGGATATACAGGAGCACTCCCTTTTGGGTAAGAAAGAAATTTACATAATAACTTATTATTGTTATTGCCTCTTACCAGAACAAGAAACAGTAAGAATATATACTAGAAACAATTAAAACATATGTTTATGAAGGGCAATGGGAAAAGATTAGTGGAGATGGAATATAGGTGAGTCATCAATGTATTTTAACTGGGTTTATATTTGAGCCACATAAACAACAACCACGTTCAAAACATAGAATAAAATCAAAGGACAAAAATCAAGGGCCAAAAGACAGATAAGAATCTGACAACTCAAACATGAACCATACTAGTCTGTGACTAATTAATTTCTTAAGCTTGCATGATTTCCAGGATCTTTTTCTCCAGTGTGATCAAAATTTTTACCTGAAGTAGCAATGCTTGTTGTGCTGTAACATTTACTGATCAGTAATTGGCATTAAAGGATCCCAGGATTCATATGTAATGTTTAGTGTCTGCACAGCAAGGGACAACATGGGTTTTATACTTTCTCCATTAGACTGGAGTCTCCAAGTGCAGGAGCCACTTCTTATCTAGGGTGAGCAGTCCGGTGAATACACAGATAGGATTATTAACATACACTGGAGAATTCTTTGAATATTTAATGCCAAGAACACAGAGAGGACTTGACAATTACTTCCAGGTCCAGATTTCAGAAGCTTGGCTATACACACTTGGGGGAAAGTGACCAGTCCTAGACCCTGTGTGAGTATGTATTTGAATGTTGTGGTAGTTTATCATGAGCCTAGGCAGACAAAGGTGTGGTCTTGCAAGGCAATTAAGTCATGTGGGTAGAGCCATGGAATGGGATTATTGTCATTTATTAAAAGAGAGCTGCAAAGAAACTTCTTAATTTATCCTGTGAGGACACAGATGGTGCACTTCCTTACTCTCATCAAGATGCTACAATAATTTATGGTAGACTGGGTGGTTTATAAGCCACAGACACTAATTTTTCACAGTATGTAAGATCAAGGAACAAGGCAATTCAATATTTGGTGAGGACATTTCTCTGGGCATTCCTCATGTATGCGCCTATGTACATGCATATACAACAGCAAGGAGCTTGGTGCTTTCCACCAAGCACAATCCTCCTATTCTGCATTTCTACATGTCAAATTTGGGAACCACCCACTTAGCCCCATCCCTGAAAGGCAGTCCCAGACCTCCTGTGGTGTTACTCTCTGAGTTACCTCTTTAAGGTAGGAGTGAAGCCTGCTTCTAATCTGTACTCTGGACTCTGCTCTCACCTCCTCAGCCCTGCCTGTACCCTGGTTAGAGCCAGGCCTTCCATTGTACCTGTACCTCCTTTTACTGATCTATTACCTGATCGTTATGTGCCAACACTTTACCATGATCATTTGTGCATTTTTCCCCTCTGTTCCCACAGCTACAATGAAGCTGCCATTTGCTAGCTGTATTACCTTAAACAAGTTAACTTGACACAGCTGAGCATCCCTGTCCTGCAACATGGATGTAAACATGGCTTCTTCTCATGGAGTTCTTATTGCCAGTGAAGGGGGCAGGGGACAAAAAATCTCAAAAACAATAGTCCAGTACATGATTATCAATGGCTCCTGATGTCATTAAATGTTGCCATTACTAGCTGACAATCTCATTTCACAACATGGGAACATGAATCCCTGAAAAGTAAAAAAAAAAAAAATAATTAAGTTCAGTGGGCCCAGGTCTGCTCTGACTCTAGATTCCCTGCCCCCTATCAGAGCTCAAGGCCAGGATGAATACAACAGTGCCACACGAATAAAGGACTAATGTAAAGCTGATTAAGGCAGTTTCATGAATGGACAAAAGGGAAAGAATTGTGGGAAGGAGCCAAATCCTATATCTGACACCTGGAGAATCAGGAGGTTTTACCTTCACATTGACTCTCTCCTCTTGAGAATAAAACTGTACTGAAAACAGACCCACAAGACAGGTTAGTCATCAATGCAGGAATTAAAGGACACTCTGGAAGTTACCAGGCTGTTTGCTGCATGTACAAACAGTCAGAGCCACAGATTGAAAGACCTCAAATGGTTCACATGAGACCGTTTTCATCCTGCATCTTCATTCCCTGACTCAAACAATGTCAGGCTGAACTTGGACACTGAAGGTTCTGTGTGCTGGCAGGTGACATTCCCAGAAAATAGCATCTACACATCTTTTCACAAATTTACTCATTCTACTCAGTCATAAACAAGAATGGAATTATACAATTTGTGGGAAATGAATGAACCTAGAGATCATAAAATTAAATGAAATAAATTAGACTCAAAAAGTCAATTGTCAAGTGTTTTCTCTCATGTGTGAAAGGTAAAAGGAAAAATGGAGTGAAAAAAGAAGTGGATCTCAAAAAAATTGGAGAGAGAATAGTTGAGTTTAGACAGATGGAAGAGAAGATAAGAGAGATGATTCAGGCACTGAGAAATGAGACTGATCAATGATGTTATGCCCATACATGTATATGTCACAAATAAATATACAAATAAAATCAATATTCCCTTCACCAGTCCTTTTATGTATTTTTTTGAAACAGGTTTTTGCTAAGTTATTCAAGGCTTTGCCAACAGATAAAAAGCTGGGTGCCCACAAAGCAAAAATACAAGGGCCTGTCATTCCCCTGGCTTATGTAGCATTCACTAGGCACCAAGTGCCAACTATCTATGACTTCATTTAATTCTCACCACAGTCTTGGGAAGCAAGTGGCATCAGCCCCATCTTAAAGATAAATAAATAGAAGTTGGGAGATGTTAAAGATCTATTCAAGCTGAGTGAGGTGGCACATGTCTACAATCCCAGCAGATTAGGAGGCTGAGGCAGAAGGATTATGAGTTAAAAGCCAACCTCAGCAAAACTGAGGTGCTAAGCAACTCAGTGAGACACTGTCTGTAAATAAAATACAAAAGAAGACTGGGGATGTGACTCAGTGGTTATGAGCCCCTGAGTTCAATCCCAAGTACCAAAGGAAAAAACTCTATTCAAGCCTCTAAAAATATATAAAAGCCACAATACAAATGTATGATATGTACTCAAGACCTTGGTCCATTAACATTTATTTAATACTAGTCATAACATTTAGGAACCTCCCTGAAAGATTAATAAATCCAATGCTTAAGAGTACTCTCCAGAGATTATTGTTTCACTGATTGGAGCTAAAGTCTGGGTATCAGGGTAATTGAATCTAATGCTCACAATTAGGAATGGGATCACTTTTCTATTAAAAATCAGGGAAGCTTAAACAAAGAGATTGGAGTCACCTGCTCAATGTTGTGTGTCAAGTCCACAGGAAAATCAGGGTGTATGTCTGTACTTCTATAGCTCTCCAAAGAGTTCTCTGTGGCTCAAAACAAAAGGAGACTCCACAAAGTTGGGGGAGAGACAAGCTAACCCCTCTACCAAACTCACCCAACAATACTCCCAGAGAATAAGTGAACATATAGGAGACAATTCCAAGTGGTATCTTGATGATCAATTGGCGCAATGCAAGGAAATAGGGCACAACCAAATTCAGCAAAGGCAAAGGTGTGGCTGGGCCAGGATGGGGGCTGGTATAGAGGATAAACTTTTCCAGGGCACATAAAGCCCAGGGCTTTCTCCTCCACAAATGAGCCTTGCCTTATCACACAAATGCTTGTTCAACTAGTTATGCTCTTCTCCTATTTTATATTTCTCTTGCACATGGCTTTGGAGGTCTCATGCTTTGGTATTTCTTATATTTTTTATGCATCTTTCAAACTATCCCAAAATCAACCATGTAGAATATTACCTGTACAGGTTATAGTTTTATTGTATTACCATTTAGTTCAAGTTTCCAAATCTCTCTGAAATACCCTTTTTATTTTTTATGACACTTTTATTAATCCTTCACATATTGACAATGGTTGTGATGAAGCAGTATTTTATGATTTCAACACCTGGAATATCAGTGACCTGCTTAAAATGATTGCACTTTCTTTTGATTCTCCATCACAAGTCTCCATTTTATTTTTTTCACTTTATATAACTTTATATATAGTACACACAAGCCCAAGCTAATATTACATGGTTTCTCTAAGAGAAAGGGCAGACCTCCCCTCTACCACCATTAGTGAGTATGAGGGCTCATCACAGGTTCCTTAGGGTGGCCTTCCATCATGAGCTCTGACTCAGCTCCATGTTCAATCTTCCTGTGATCTCCTCAGCCTGTGGCCTTCAGTTCTTCTTCTTCTCCTCCTCCTCCTCCTCCTCCTCCTCCTCCTCCTCCTCCTCCTCCTCCTTCTCCTTCTTCTTCTTCTTCTTTTAAAATTTGAGATTAATTTTAATATTTTACACAGAGCCTGAATCACAAAACTGCCACTTTGAAAATGGTGGCATACAGAAACAAAAGTACCCAGAAAACCAGGTACTTCATTTGGGAACAAGCTAGGGAATAGGAGCCTACCACACATGATAGAGGTAGGACCCTCAGAGCCATAGTGGAACCATTGGAGGTGCCGGGAATCCCTCACGCCAAAGTTGAGGCATTGTAAATTGTTTAATGGGACTGGACTAATTTGATATTATGATCAGAATAATAGCAACTATGACTGGGACATGATTCCAATTGAAATGTCATTCCAAATAAGTCCAGAAAAAAGTTTGGAGACCAGCTCTCCAAGGATTGCTGTTACCCAACAAAGAAGAGAGTAAAATTAAGAGAAAGCTGACATGTTACACTGGGAAAGCCACAGTTCTGTGTTTTCCCTGGGGATTTTTGTCATTTTTTATAGATATTCAAATTATAGGCCTGCAGAGACAGAACTTAAAGATGTCTTTCCTTAAAACGTGCAACTCTTTAGGCTGTTACTTGCACCACATCCTCCCTGGCCTCATCCATCTGGATAAGTGCCTCTGCATTCTTAGATTCAGAAGTAGTGTGCAGTTGGTTCATGGAAAGGCTGTGGAAGGAGGGAATTTTAGCATACTGGTGAGGTTTCTTGTAGCTGCAGAAGAGAGACTTCATCACCAACAGTTCTACTCAGCCTAGAAAACTGTGTTCCATATGGTACATTGAGGATATTTTCTTCTAACAATGTTTGCTTCTTTAATTCATATCCTCCTAAAATAAGTCATTTTTAAAATAGGGAATGATGATTAATTTTAGTTTCCCATTTGTTCTAAGTTTAATGAGTTCTACTGATACAACTTACATATGGAATGTCATCTAGAGATTTTAAACATTACTTATTTGTATACATATTATAAAAGAAGACATGAGTTTTAACTTGATATTTTATAAACATTTATTTTATTTATTTTCATGTGGTGCTGAGGATCAAACCCAGGACTTCACACATACTAGGCAAGTGCTCCACCACTGTACCATATCTCCATTTGTAATTTAGCATTTTTATTTATAAACTTGTTACTGTAATATTAATAAAAAATAGAACTACTAATGATGTGAATTTTATAATTTGACTAATTATAAGTTTTAAAATTTTTAGAAGGAAATGAGATTCTATGTTCAAAACTTCATTTTATAGAGAGCAATATCACAATGCCATAAACTACTTATATTTCTCATAAAGTCTTTGGATCCAATTGAACTCAAAATATTAAAAATTTCCTGACCCTGTACTCTCTCAGTTAAGAAATGACAAGTGAGAGGATCATGATAAAATGGTCTGGAAGCACACTGAAAATTTTTGAAAAATCAAATGAACATGCTAGTAATTTCCCATTCCTGGATTAAAAATACACAGGAATATAATTTCCTTGTTTAGAGGAGAAATATTTGTGTTTATTAGTTCTTTATGTATTAGTTTCATGTGTGCCTATATACATACATATATGTCCTTTCGAATTTGTGTTACAATTAAAATGTCCGAATCTAATTTTTCTTAAAGGAACATTTAGGTCAGTGGAATCCCATCTTACCCTGATCACTGTACTTAAATTTCTGAAGTTTTTACAAACTCAGTTGTTTTTTTTTTTTTTTTTTTTTTGCTTGTTGTTTGCTTCTTTAGCATGAACAAATAATTGTGAACCTATCTCCTTCTCTGATCACTGAAAAGCAAAGAACAAGATGACACAGTAAAGCCAAAGTTGTGGGGAAGAAAAGCAGGACTTGAGTTTTACATAACTACATCAATCAGAGAGACAGACTGCCCTGTAAGACTCCTTGGGTTTCCCAGTAATGACAGCTTGGCATCTGTGAAGAAGCATTCTCTGGTTTCCTATTTCTTTACTTTAAGATTCAACAGATCTTAACTTTATGAACAATATAAATTTATTGACCATCAACTATGTGAAATTTTAAGGCTAAACTCTGGGATGAAGAGTTCCTTAAGCCAATGTTCATTTTCTAGCTTGCAGGGTAATTGCTCTCTAATGTAGAAACTGTGTGATTACCAAGAATTTCTTAAAGAATTCTATAAATAGAAAGAGGCATATAATTTCAAATTACTCATATAAGCATATATTACATTAATACATCTGAATAAATGAAGCATATGAGATCACAAAACAAAAACATGGATCTAAGACTCCTCACACAGCTATAAAAGTGCTGTAATTACAAAGCAAAATAATTGCCTTTTAGGTCCAAAGCATGAGGTTTCAAAGTCCTGTAGCTAATAATGTCTATACCTTCTTTAGTTCAAATTTATTGCTGTGCTTGCATTATTATAATTTTTTGAAGGATCATGTGTTGATCTAGTTTTTCATTTCAAACAAATCTCTAAAAAGTACTAAGAATTTTTCTTCTAACATCTATCACTCATAGAATTAGTACCATAGTTATATGTGAATTTTGAGCCTAAAGGAGAAGTTTACTTAAAATTTAAAAATTATGTGTCACTGAAAAGGTAGAAGATATATTATATTAAAGCTGACCTTATTGTCTAGGAAATAGGAATATGCCAAAGGAATTATTTCCAGGTATTTTGTCATTTTTGATGTACTGATCTGTGTATAACAAATAAAGTTTAATTATATTTGCAGATTTACAAATGTGCCTTGAGAAAGAATATTAATGTATTTTGCTTCTACATCTATGTCTAGAAAATTTACATAATATAACAAAAATTACATGATTTGTGTAGAAATGCTATTCACTGTATCTTTATAGTATTTTGGGTAGATTCATGGCTTTGGAATTTTCACTTCAAATATATTTTGTCAAAAATAAACAGAAATTGTTCATAAAGCTTTTTGTTTTATATTATATCATCAATTTATGGTGACATTATTATTCTCTTTCAAGCACAACCATATATAAAAAATAGTGATTCTTTTTCTTGGTGACATGTTATCTTCCAAAATTCTTATCCTTTGTGAAAAACAATGATAATTTTGTAGTGCTGAATTACATCCTTATAAAGCCTATTTTATTTCCTCAATTTTAATCATGGATCTAAATTTATATTAAAATGTATTGAACATTTTAGATTGTGTATTATAAGCCCACAAACTAAGCTAACTATTTTACTTAATGATCCATATCTTCAAATATACAAGTCTATTTTACCCACAATGAATTAAAGTAACAGTCAAAGAGAAACATAAAATGAGATAAACATCCACAATGAAAAGAGGAGGTGATCTCCAGTGACAAAAGACTTCAAAGAACTTCTGGAAAACAATAAAGTCTGGAAGCAGATTAAGGATGCATTTGAGTTCTAATTAGGGCTCCCAGGGAGGTAGACTAATACCATGACTAGGCATCTTGGAAGTCCATGAGTGAGTATGCTTCAGATCAGCACAACGGAAATAAAGGGAAGGAAGCACGTTTGGGTGCACAGAATCTGGGGTTGCAGTCTGATCTCAAAGGAGCTTCTGCTTACTCAAAGTGAAATTTTGGAGCTGTCTTGCACTCTCATATTTGTTCCTACATTGAGACATGGAGTGTGATTTACATGAGTTCCAAACAATCTTGAGTGTAGGAAGCCTTGAATGGTCATAGCCACAAAACTCTCTTCTCCTGATGAAAGTATTTTTAAAAGACCACTTTCAGCAATTGTCTGGCAAATGAGTCCTTCAGTCCTAATGGTGCCATAAAGCACAGTTCCCTATAGTGACACCACAAAAATTCACTTTTTAATCTATGTTCTGTACTTAGTTTATGGTACTGGTGAGACTCTATTCCTGAAGAAAACTTATAAGAAGGGAAAACAGTGCAATTAATTACAGTTTTGACAGCTGTGTTAATTGAATGTCATACTAATGGTCATCTTATGTCTCTTCTGTTGTTCATTTTAAATCCTCTAAAAATATTTCTTTTGATCTCTATAACTTATCTGATTGAGTGAAACTTATACTCTTCCCCAAATTATTTGAGCCTCCTCACCATAATTTTCTCAAGAAACAACTACTACTCTTTTTTTTAACCATTCCTGTAGGGCAAGTGAGTACTAAAAAGTAGAAAATAGGATCATCTGTTTTCAAATTGCATTATCTGATTTTTGTCTTTATTGCAACATGGAATAAATGTCCTTCTGTTAAGGAGAATGAAGTGACCTAGCTAGGATTGTAATTTCTTCTCTTCCTTTCTGTTTTCTTAGTACATAGAATTTAGAGTTCTCATGTGCAGTTTAAATTTTATTTGGAATCTTGTTAGACATTCTGTTGGAAACGTGTCCTCTTAAATAATTAGAATTTCTAAAACTGGAGGATGCAGAAGAATGGTGTAAGAAAATATAATTGCCAAGTTGGTTAATGGAAATGATCGTGAGTGAGGACTCTTCAACTTTGACTTTCTGGCTCCTGGATGTATGTAGTCTATCTCTTGGTAGCACAAACTGATATAATGAAATTTAAGTCATGGTCTTTATCTACCTACTGGGGAGCCCTAATTAGAACTCAATATTCCAGTATTCTACCATGCCAGTAGCTTTTTGTTTCTTTTGTAGATGATAATAGAGTTGATACCATGGTCATAGACCAATAGTAATATCTTTATTTTTGTTAGTGTGGTCTGATTCAATTTTAGGCATAATCTCTTGACACTTTATTAGTGGTGTTTGCTTAGCATTTATTGTCTCTAAAAGCAAAATGTAAAAAAAAAGTTTGAGTTGTATGTGCTTTCGTATGTGATAGCATGAAATCCCATGATTTACACTGCATTGTCTCTCTCCTTATTACTGTACCCCCCAAATTTTATAGTCATCAAAAGTTTCTTCTAGACCCTTGATCAAGTCTTGATTTCTTCCTATTAGTTTATGTACCTTATTACCTGAGGTAACTTCTTTATCCACATAAAATTAAGGATGAAGTGTGCTGCCAAGTATTCTGCTCTTTAGAACGAGTTTTTTTTTTTTCATTTTTTAAGGCTAACCCTGAAAAATACTGTACAATGGTCTTATTTTATTTCAGTTTACTTCTAAATGAAGAAAACTCATATTTATTTCTAGTAATATTTTTATAAAGGTTCACCAATTTCCTCTTCTATCTGATTTGCAAAAGGGACCTTTTTCCAAAGAAGGAAATGAATAGGTGTTGTACAATTTCTTTGCTCTGAAATTGATTGGGGTTTTCTGAAAAAGATTGTAACTTCAGTGACTATCTTCAGGGGAAATGCCAAGGAAGATATACAGTAAAATAAGTAGGAACTATCAATTGATTATACCTTTGTAACTTAAGTAAGGTTTTTGAAGTACTATATGACTTTAATGTCTCTCTGCCTTCCATTTAAAATCAAAATATAAATTTCATCTTTATTTTTATGTATCACCAATAACTTTATAAAAATACAATTTACACCTATTTTTTCTAATCCTTTTCATGATTTGTCTATTTTCTTGATTATATGATTTTTTATAACTGATACTAACTTGATAATCTGTATCATTTCCTGGTTTACAAACACTTATGGATTTTTGTATCTTTTTTAGTTATAGTTGGCCTCCAGTAACTAAGGGAAAGACCCCTTTCTGTCTGCTCCTCCCAGACCTCTTCCAGTCTCTCAGCTTCCCAGACCCTTATGCAGTTGGTTGTAAATTCTACAAACTTTTTCACTATTTTCAAGACTAAAAAAATATTAAAAAATTTAAGAAATACTTTGAAAAAATGTGCAGGGAGAAAGCAGTAACATATTTTTTCATAATTAGGCTTTCTAATTTTTTTTTAACATTTGTCTGTATTTAATGTGGTTCAGCCACTGATACTTCATCAAATTAACAGTTTCTTTGCTGAGTTCAGGTGACCAAGGAATAGCCACACCCTCAGAACAAAACAAACACACACACAAAAAAAAAAAACAAAGAAAAAAAACAACACAGAATCATCTTTAACCTAACTTTTTAAGGATGTTTCAGATCTCCATAAGATTCTGCGTTTAGTTGAATTTTAACTTCTTTTTGTATTTGAAGAGAGTGTGACTCTTGAACTTGAAACCTTTTATTCTAAGTAATTTTGTGGATTCTGATGAGGTTAAGGGGGTGAGAGGGTGAAGGGAAAGTGGAGGATTCTTTTGTATCATAACATGAAGTTTCCCACACAATCTGCTTTCAGGTGCCAGACTTCAAGTTTTTTTTACACTGGTATACTTTGATTATTTTTACTTCCCCTTTACCCAAAAGTTTTAACAGCATTTTATCAAACTGCCCTATTAAGAACAATTTTAAAAAATATAATTATAGTTCACTTCACCAGTCTGCACTTATTGCGATGGTTTCACTCCCCTGCTATGCCACTTTTTGGTGTCTGAAAAATAAACATAGTATTTTCCATATTTTACCCAGTTTCCTATAAGTATATACTGGAAAGAAAATCAGGTCTGGAAATATTCCACTTTGATTGAATGCTATATTCAAGAAAATAAAATTTAAATATGCTAAATATATCTCCAGAATTTCTCAAGTAGCTACGCTTAAAAAAAAAAAAAAAAAAAAAGAATATCCTGAATAGAAAAACATGGTCAGCTTCAAGAAAGCAAGAATAGAACCCAAGTATTTATCACTAATGATGGATTATAGATGAAAAATACAGAATAACCTCATGATTTAAAGGAAAACTAGTATTCAATCTGGTATTCTAAACTGAAGCAGACTGTCCTTTAATGATAAATAAAAATAGATTTTCATAAATGATAAAATTCTAAAAAGTTATTTTCTGTGCCTCATTTCAAAGAGAGTTACTCAAAATAGAAGAAACATAAAAGAAAGGGAGCTGAATTTGTGGACGAAACAGTGGCTGTAACTACAGAGCTGAAGAAAGTTATGCTAATTCTTCAGTAGACTTTGAAAATGGTTTTGTTAGCATACCTCAGTCCTACCATCAAAATGATGGTTTAATAGAAATATTAGCTAGTGAGTAGTCAAGTGACTAAATGTAGTAAAAGTTAGAAGATTTTAGTGATCTATTTTCCTCACCACACACACAAAAAAATGAATATTAGAAAATACAGAAAAAACAAATTGAGGAAAAAGAAAGTAAAATCCCAATAAACACAAATAATGGAAAGTCAAATTCTGCATATGAAATACAGTAAAATGTGCAATATTTTAACATTTGATGGGATAGAACAAAGTAGTATTGATTGTTCTTGATGGGAAGAACATCCCTCCATGAGCAGCATTCATGTCCTGATATTGGATGTCAGAAAGGCTAATGAATTAGACAAAGAAATCATTCTTACTTCTGGTGTGTATTTTGCAATGAAAACTATTTTAAAGTCAAATCTGTGAAAATTCCTTATGGTTTTTAAACTTTATAAATTTTATGTAGACAAAGAATGCAACACATAATTATTTTTAAAAGAGACAAACTAACTGATGAAGCATGAACACAGGGACTTTTAACTATTAAATAATAGAGTGGGGTGTAGTGGTATGTACAGATGCTGATACTCAGAAAAAATAAAGTGTCCAATGTAGATTAAGCAGGAAATCACAGAACACATATCATTATGATTACATAAAGGATAACCAATTAAACACTAAAGCCTTTTAATATTTGACTCTTTGACCTTAAGAGAAAGAAATGGCCCCATAAGCTAAATTGTTTTTCCTCCATCTCTCATTGCAATTGGAGAAAATAATGGGAATCCTTAATACTTTGTGAAGGATCTTCTATGTATATATTTCAAAATTATGATCAATATCAGACAACTAGTACTAGGTATTGCTAAATTTAGTTGCCTTTTAGAACTTGACATAGTTGCAGATAGAGTGGAGGCTACTGATTTGGGTGTAAATTTTGGAAACTACTGTTTTATATAGTCCTAGGAATTGAACCCAGGGGTGATTTATTACTCATATATATTCACAATTCTTCAGTATTTTATTTTGAGACTGGTCTCAGTTACCAAGGCTGGCCTCGAAGTTTTGATCCTTCTGCCTCAGACACTATGATTTTTGAGATTACAGGTGTGTACCACCACATCAAGCCTGTACACTATCTTTTATTTTTTTTACAAGAATATAATAATCAAAACTATTTTAAATATCCCTGCTTTTTCTTTGTTATAGAATATTCAATACTACCTTCCCAAATTTGTTTTCACCATCACATTCTTTTTTTTTTTTTCAAAAGGCCAATCTTCATGTTGTGTAGTTATACATTTTTTTTTAAAATATACTCAATACATGGATCCAACATGGCGGCCGGCGAGGAAGCTGCACTTTCAATATCTCCACATTAACGGGATCAGAAACACCAATTAAAACAGCTACATTCTACCTACTGAGGATCTTCTAGCAAAATTCCGTTGAAAGGAGACCTGCCGAGAATTAGTAAGTTTATTAGACGTGACAGTTTGCCCCAGACAAGTGAAACTTGACCGGCAGCGCGGGCTCAGAGTCCAATCCCGCGGCCACCCGCCGCTTCTGCAAGCGGCAGGCGGCCCAGAGCAGCGCGGCAGAAGGGTCCCCGCCCAGCCAGCAGACAGCTCCCTCCATCCCGGCTACCCTGGCGGCCCTGCTTTCGCTCGGCGAACAGCCACCCCACCCGGCTGGTTCTTAGCCACGCGGCTGCAGTCACCCGGCTTTACAAGCGGCCCCCGGCGGCCCTGCTCGGCCAGAAGGGTCCCTGCCCGGCCGACAGACAGCTTCCGCCATCCCGGCTACCCTGGCGGTCCCGCTCTTGCCCTGCAAACAGCCACCCCGCCCGCCTGGGTCTTAGCCACACGGCTGCAGCCACCCGGCTTTACAAGCGCCCCCGGCGGCCCTGCTCGGCGAGAAGGGTCCTCGCCAGGCCGGCAGACAGCTCCAGCCATCCCGCTCTTGCTCTGCAAACAGCCACCCCGCCCGCCTGGTTCTTAGCCACGAGGCTGCAGCCGCCCGGCTTTACAAGCGCCCCCGGCGGCCCTGCTCGTCGAGAAGGGTCCCTGCCCGGCCGACAGACAGTTTCCACCATCCCGGCTACCTTGGCGGCCCCGCTCTCGCCCTGCAAACAGCCACCCCGCCAGCCTGGGTCTTAGCCACGTGGCTGCAGCCACCTGGCTTTGCAAGCGCCCCCGGCGGCCCTGCTCGGCGAGAAGGGTCCCCGCCCTGCCGGCAGACAGCTCCCGCCATTCCGCTCTTGCTCTGCAAACAGCCACCGCGCCCGCCTGGTTCTTAGCCACGAGGCTGCAGCTGCCTGGCTTTACAAGCGTCCCCGGCGGCCCTGCTCAGTGAGAAGGGTCCCTGCCCGGCCAACAGACAGTTTCCGCCATCCCGGCTACCCTGGCGGTCCCGCTCTTGCCCTGCAAACAGCCACCCCGCCCGCCTGGGTCTTAGCCACGTGGCTGCAGCCACCCGGCTTTACAAGCGCCCCCGGCGGCCCTGCTCGGCGAGAAGGGTCCCCGCCCTGCCGGCAGACAGCTCCCGCCATTCCGCTCTTGCTCTGCAAACAGCCACCCCGCCCGCCTGGTTCTTAGCCACGAGGCTGCAGCCGCCCGGCTTTACAAGCGCCCCCAGCGGCCCTGCTCGTCGAGAAGGGTCCCTGCCCGGCCGGCAGACAGCTCCCACCATCCCGGCACTCCTGGAGGCCCGCCCACTCTGCGAAGGGTCACCCCGCCCGGCTCTTAGCCACGCGGGCGCCATCTGCCTGGCTCTGTGGGCGCCCCCGGCGGCCCAGTGCAGCCAGAAGGGTCCCCGCCTGGCCCGACAGAAGGCACGTGCCCTTCCGGCTCTGCTAACGGCCCTGCCCACCCGGGAAAGGGCTCCCCCCCTTGAGAGGATGGGAAGGAAATCTAACCAAGCCTCTATGAATTAGCGAACTGGGATCTAAAACCAGAGATTGTGTCAGACCAGAGACAAGCCAGTTCCACCTCTCCCTTCGGTCACTCCTGCAAGGAGCCAGGGGCCCGCCATAGCAGAGAGGGGAAGTCACCAAAGATCGGCCAAAGAGATTCCTTCCCAGCGGATTCTAAATTAGCAGGAGCGGCGAGGGAGCCGGCCGGAGCTGGCGGGAACCACGGCAGGGGCACGGGAACCGGCGGGAGCTGAGGCGGCGCTGACGCAGGAGCCGGCGGGAGCCGCGCGGCGCGGGTCTCCCAGCTACAGCTCCCACCAGTGCTGACAACTGAGGTCTCTTGCACCAGATACGGGGGCGTGGCTACCAGAAGGTAAGCAAATTTGCTGGGGGTTCTCAGTCCCAAGCTCTACAAACTTAGGGCCTGAGGGAGGCAAACAAGGAGAGTGTGCCCAGGCACTAATGAAACAGCTGCTCCACGCATGTGCAAGGTAGGCGGAACCGTGACCACCGACAAAACAGGCCCAGTGGCCCGCCAGATACATCGCCCCGGTCGGGGGAGGGGCAGAGCCGCCACCAGCGCCTTTTAGGTAGACAGATCTGCAACCGACAGACAGAACAGGCCTAGTGGCCAGCGGAGGGGCAAAGCCGCTGCTCACGCCTGCAAGGTAGGCGGACCTGTGACCACCAAAAGAACAGGCCCATCGAAAGTACAGGTACAGCGGCCTCCTGGCGTGGAAGGCACATTGCCTCAATTGGAGGAGGGGCAGAGCCACCGCCAAAGCCTGCGAGGGAGACTTTGCAGCTATACAAGAGCAATATAAATATATAGGGGGAAAAATCAATAACACAACAGTTTCACCAAGCAGAAAGAAACGCGATCAGTATGAAAAGACAAGGAAAGAAAGGACCACAAGCAATGCAGGTCAACTCAACTTTAGAAGAGGTAATATCTGCAGCAGATGGAATGTCAGATAAAGAATTCAGGATATACATGCTTCAGATGATCTGGAGTCTCAAGGAAGACATTAGACAGCAAAATCAGACAATGAAAGACCACTTCGACCACTTTGACAATAAATTACATAAACAAATCCAAGAAGCAAAAGATCAATTATACAGGGAGATAGAGGTTATAAAAAACAAACAAACAGAAATCCTGGAAATGCAGAAAACAATAAACCAACTTAAAAACTCCATTGAGAATACTACCAGCAGAGTAGAACACTTAGAAGATAGAACATCAGACAATGAAGACAAAGTATTTCAACTGGAGAAGAACATAGACAGCTCAGCAAAGCTGTTAAGAAACCATGAGCAGAACATTCAAGAAATATGGGTTAACATAAAGAGATCCAACTTAAGGGTCATGGGGATACAGGAAGGTATTGAGGTCCAAACGAAAGGAATGAGCAATCTATTCAACGAAATAATACGAGAAAACTTCCCAGACTTGAAGAATGAGACAGAATCCCAAATCCTAGAAGCCTACAGGACGCCGAATGTGCAAAATCATAAGAGATCCACACCTAGACACATTATAATGAAGATGCCCAACATACAGAATAAGGAGAGAATTTTAAAAGCTACAAGAGAAAGGAAGCAGATCACATTTAGGGGTAAACCAATCAGGATAACAGCTGATCTTTCAACACAGACTCTGAAAGCTAGAAGATCCTTGAATAACATATTTCAAACACTGAAAGAAAAGGGGTTCCAACCAAGAATTGTGTATCCCACGAAATTAAGCTTCAGGATGGAAGATGAAATTAAAACCTTCCATGATAAACAAAAGTTAAAAGAATTTGCAGCTAGAAAACCAGCTCTTCAAAACATCCTCGGCAAAATATTACAGGAAGAGGAAATGGAAAATATCAATGAAAACCAACAGCGGGAGGTAGTACAGTAAAGGTGGGGGGGAATAATCAAAGAGGAAAACAAACCATGTTTAGTAACATAAATAAACAAATATGGCTGGAAGAACAACCCATATCTCAATAATAACTCTAAATGTTAATGGCTTAAACTCACCAATTAAGAGACACAGGCTAGCAGAATGGATCACTAAACAAGACCCAACAATATGCTGCCTTCAGGAGACGCATTTGATAGGAAAAGACATACATAGACTGAAGGTGAAAGGTTGGGAAAAATCATATCACTCATATGGACTTCGGAAACAAGCAGGAGTGTCCATACTCATTTCAAATAAAATAGATTTCAACCCAAAGTTAATCAAAAGGGATGAAGAGGGACACTACATACTTCTCAAGGGAACCATACACCAACAAGACATAACAATCATAAATATATATGCCCCAAACAATGGTGCAGCTATGTTCATCAAACAAACTCTTCTCAAGTTCAAGAGTCTAATAGACCACCATACAATAATCATGGGAGACTTCAACACACCTCTCTCACCACTGGACAGATCTTCCAAACAAAAGTTGAATAAGGAAACTATAGAGCTCAATAACACAATTAATAACCTAGACTTAATTGACATATATAGAATATACCACCCAACATCAAGCAGTTACACTTTTTTCTCAGCAGCACATGGATCCTTCTCAAAAATAGATCATATATTATGTCACAGGGCAACTATTAGACAATATAAAGGAGTAGAGATTATACCATGCATATTATCTGATCATAATGGAATGAAATTGAAAATCAACGATAAAAGAAGTAAGGAAAAATCGTGCATCACTTGGAGAATGAACAATAGGTTACTGAATGATCAATGGGTTATAGAAGACATCAAGGAGGAAATTAAAAAATTCTTAGAGATAAATGAAAACACAGACACAACATATCGGAATCTATGGGACACATTGAAAGCAGTTCTAAGAGGAAAATTTATTGCTTGGAGTTCATTCCTTAAAAAATGAAAAAACCAACAAATAAATGATCTAATACTTCAACTCAAAATCCTAGAAAAAGAAGAGCAAAACTACAGCAAAAGAAGTAGAAGACAAGAAATAATTAAAATCAGAGCTGAAATTAATGAAATCGAAATGAAAGAAACAATTGAAAAAATTGACAAAACTAAAAGTTGGTTCTTTGAAAAAATAAATAAAATCGACAGACCCTTAGCCACGCTAACAAAGAGAAGAAGAGAGAGAACTCAAATTACCAGCATACGGGATGAAAAAGGCAATATCACAACAGACACTTCAGAAATACAGAAGATTATCAGAAATTATTTTGAATCCTTATACTCCAATAAAATAGAAGATAGTGAAGGCATCGATAAATTTCTTAAGTCATATGATTTGCCCAGATTGAGTCAGGAGGATATTGACAACCTAAACAGACCAATATCAATTGAGGAAATAGAAGATACCATCAAAAGACTACCAACTAAGAAAAGCCCAGGACCGGATGGGTATACAGCAGAGTTTTTCAAAACCTTTAAAGAGGAATTAACACCAATACTTTTCAAGCTATTTCAGGAAATAGAAAAAGAGGGAGAACTTCCAAATTCATTCTATGAGGCCAACATCACCCTGATTCCTAACCAGACAAAGACACTTCAAAGAAAGAAAACTACAGACCAATATCTCTAATGAACCTAGATGCAAAAATCCTCAATAAACTTCTGGCGAACCGGATACAAAAACATATCAAAAAAATTGTGCACCATGATCAGGTAGGATTTATCCCTGGGATGCAAGGCTGGTTCAATATACGGAAATCAATAAATGTTATTCACCACATCAACAGGCTTAAAAATAAGAACCATATGGTCATCTCGATAGATGCGGAAAAAGCATTCGACAAAGTACAGCATCCCTTTATGTTCAAAACTCTAGAAAAACTAGGGATAACAGGAACATACCTCAACATTGTAAAAGCAATCTATGCTAAGCCTCAGGCTAGCATCATTCTGAATGGAGAAAAACTGAAGGCATTCCCTCTAAAATCTGGAACAAGACAGGGATGCCCTCTCTCACCACTTCTGTTCAACATAGTTCTCGAATCACTGGCCAGAGCAATTAGACAGACGAAAGAAATTAAAGGCATAAAAATAGGAAAAGAAGAACTCAAATTATCACTATTTGCAGATGACATGATTCTATACCTAGCAGACCCAAAAGGGTCTACAAAGAAACTATTAGAGCTAATAAATGAATTCAGCAAAGTGGCAGGCTATAAAATCAACACGCATAAATCAAAGGCATTCCTGTATATCAGCAACAAATCCTCTGAAATGGAAATGAGGACAACCACCCGATTCACAATATCCTCAAAGTAAATAAAATACTTGGGAATCAACCTAACAAAAGAGGTGAAAGACTTATACAATGAAAACTACAGAATCCTAAAGAGAGAAATAGAAGAAGATCTTAGAAGATGGAAAAATATACCCTGTTCATGGATAGGTAGAAGTAACATCATCAAAATGGCGATATTACCAAAAGTTCTCTATAGGTTTAATGCAATGCCAATCAAAATCCCAATGGCATTTCTTGTAGAAATAGAGAAAGCAATCATGAAATTCATATGGAAAAATAAAAGACCCAGAATAGCAAAAACAATTCTAAGCAGGAAATGTGAATCAGGCGGTATAGCTATACCAGACTTCAAACTATACTACAGAGCAATAGTAACAAAAACAGCATGGTACTGGTACCAAAACAGGCAGGTGGACCAATGGTACAGAATAGAGGACACAGAAACCAATCCACAAAACTACAACTATCTTATATTTGATAAAGGGGCTAAAAGCATGAAATGGAAGAAGGATAGCATCTTCAACAAATGGTGTTGGGAAAACTGGAAATCCATATGCAACAAAATGAAACTGAATCCCTTTCTCTCGCCATGCACAAAAGTTAACTCAAAGTGGATCAAGGAACTTGATATCAAATCAGAGACATGGCGTCTGATAGAAGAAAAAGTTGGCTATGATCTACATACTGTGGGGTCGGGCTCCAAATTCCTCAATAGGACACCCATAGCACAACAGTTAATAACTAGAATCAACAAATGGGACTTACTCAAACTAAAAAGTTTTTTCTCAGCAAAAGAAACAATAAGAGAGGTAAATAGGGAGCCTACGTCCTGGGAACAAATCTTTACTCCTCACACTTCAGACAGAGCCCTAATATCCAGAATATACAAAGAACTAAAAAAATTAGACAATGAGATAACGAATAACCCAATCAACAAATGGGCCAAGGACCTGAACAGAAATTTCTCAGAGGAGGACATACAATCAATCAACAAGTATATGAAAAAAATGCTCACCATCTCTAGCAGTCAGAGAAATGCAAATCAAAACCACCCTAAGATACCATCTCACTCCAGTAAGATTGGCAGCCATTAGGAAGTCAAACAGCAACAAGTGCTGGCGAGGATGTGGGGAAAAGGGTACTCTTGTACATTGCTGGTGGGACTGCAAATTGGTGTGGCCAATTTGGAAAGCAGTATGGAGATTTCTTGGAAAGCTCGGAATGGAACCACCATTTGATCCAGCTATTCCACTACTCGGTCTATTCCCTAAAGACCTAAAAAGAGCACACTATAGGGACACTGCTACATCCATGTTCATAGCAGCACAATTCACAATAGCAAGACTGTGGAACCAACCTAGATGCCCTTCAATAGACGAATGGATAAAAAAATGTGGCATTTATACACAATGGAGTATTACTCTGCATTAAGAAATGACAAAATCATAGAATTTGGAGGGAAATGGATGGCATTAGAGCAGATTATGCTAAGTGAAGCTAGCCAATCCCTTAAAAACAAATGCCAAACGTCTTCTTTGATATAAGGAGAGTAACTAAGAACAGAGTAGGGAAGAAGAGCATGAGAAGAAGATTAACATTAAACAGGGATGAGAGGTGGGAGGGAAAGGGAGAGAGAAGGGAAATTGCATGTAAATGGAAGGAGACCCTCAGGGGTATACAAAATTACATACAAGAGGAAGTGAGGGGAAAGGAGGGAAAATATAAGGGGGAGAAATGAATTACAGTAGAGGGGGTAGAGAGAGAAGAGGGGAGGGGAGGGGGAGGGGGGATAGTAGAGGATAGGAAAGGCAGCAGAATACAACAGACTCCAGAATGGCAATATGTAAATCAATGGTTGTGCAACTAAAGTGATTCTGCAATCTGTATATGGGGTAAAAATGGGAGTTCATATCCCACTTGAATCAAAGTGTGAAATATGATATATCAAGAACTATGTAATGTTTTGAACAACCTACAATAAAAATTAATTAAAAAAAATAAAATAAAATAAAATATACTCAATAGATTGTATTCTGAGTTAGCAAGTCAATTTTACATGTTTCAGAAAAACAAATTGCCATAAATTGTTCTTGTCATCCTCTTAGTCATCATCAAAAAATAGGAGGAAATTTAGTAAAGTCAAAACCTAAGATTCAACAATTGGCTAGTTGTTTCAACCAGATGTTTAGATTTGATTGATTCTCTTTAAAATTTCTAATTCTGATTGCTCTGATGGCTTTTCCTATGATATTTAATAGCTCAATTTAAAAGCACTAGTTTATGTGAAAAGTGAATACTAAGGGAAATAAATATCTGAAATAAATTAATATTACTCAATATGTTTCTGATGATTATATACAGCTTCCTCCTACCATTCTGAGATTGCAATTCATAAAGTTTTAAATGACTTCCATTCCTTACTATATTTCACTAATCAGCACATGCAGAAATAATTTCTCAATAAATTTATATTAACTAAGTAGAAATTTAGAGAAAATCAGATGTACTTCACACGTGTGAAATTAAAAAAAAATATATGTGGCATTTTGCCAAAGAATACTTGGCATATTCAAAGAATAAAATGAAGAAATATTTCTTTCCTTTATGTCATAGGGCACAGTTTATTGTCATGTTTTTTCAAAAAAGCATTGACAGGGTTCTGGGGATGTGGCTCAAGCGGTTGTGCACTCACCTGGCATAAGTGTGGCCCGGGTTTGATCCTCAGCACCACATACACACAAAGATGTTGTGTCCACCGAAAACTAAAAAATAAATATTAAAAAATTCTCTCTCTCTCTCTCTCTCTCTCTCTCTCTCTCTCTCTCTCTTTCTTTCTCTCTCTCTGTCTCGCTCTCTTTCTCTCTCTAAAAATTGACAGTTTCCTTATGAAAAAGTAGTTGTTATTGTTTAACATAAATTTTACTTGAATTTTTTTTTTAATTTTTACCCATTTGAACACTGAGAAGGTATTTGCTGTGGTCAAACACAGTGAGATACTGTTGTAAAATGCATATCTGAAACATTTGCAATTGTTTTCATTTTATATAATAGCATCATGCACACTCAGCACGAGAAGAGGTTGCTCATTAATTTTGGTATCAATACTGGGTTAAGTACATTGAAAAGATGCTGAGAAAATTACTTCTATGATGGTGGGATCTCCCAATTCTTTGTTTTCTTTTTTTCCTGTGGTGCTTCTGCTATTGATATTAGTATGTTAACTTTAATTTGAATTGTCCATAGAGTTTCTTAAAACATAAGACACTTAGAATTGAGGAAGTCACATATAGCATGTTTATTTCATAAACTGATATAAGATTCAATAAAATACTTCAGCATTATTATTGCACATTTTATCAAAATTCCATTAAATCACAATGTGAGATACAGTATTAAAATTTTATATAGCTAAAGGATTTTTAACAATGAATTATAGGCACCCAAAGCAAGTATGTAGTTCCAATTATTTATTTACTTAACTTCATTCTTTCATAATATAATAGTAAATAAACACCACACATCAGAGTGCATGTTTTTGGAAAAAAAATTGTTTGGTGAATTACTAACAATGCACCATGCAATTTTTATTTATTATTGGTTCATCATACCCACATCTTACCCACATAGTAAGATTGTTATAATATTCAATAAGTTGTAGCTAAAAACATGAAATACCACATATCATATTGTACAGATTATATATATTCTCATATTATTTCTTCATCCTTTTCACAAATATTTATCAGGAATTTGCTATATGCTAATTAGAACTAAGTTCATCCTAATTATTTCAGGTATTTAAAAAAAGCCTGCAAGACATCATTTGTAAAGGACAATATCGATTTCAGAAGTAACTACTGTTTCTCTAGTGAATTATGTATATAGAAATCTGCTAAGGTGTTGGGGTATGCAAATATATTCAGGATGCATCAGAGAGTGCATATGAAAAAAACATACTAATTATCATGTTATATAAATGAAGAAAAATATCATAACAAAAGGTTAAAAAAATTAACTTTTGGGGAAAAAAAGCAAAAGGGTGCACTAGTATTTGAAATAAACTAATAATAAATTTTACTATAATTAGTTGTTCCTGGGTCTCATTTCACACTTTACTTTACTTATCTATTCATTTTGTTAAGTACCCCTAGGGTGATATTTGAGAATATTGCCATTCAGTGAATAATGCCAACAATTTTCTGTTCTGCAATATTAAAGAACTATTTTAAATTTATTGCAATGAATAGTTTTGTTTAAAGGTAACAATAGTTTTTCAATGTAGAAATTACTACGGTAAATTTGCGTGTTACCAAAAAGTCTTTTTTTTTTTTTTTTTTTTAAAGAGAGAGTGAGAGAGGAGAGAGAGAGAGAGAGAGAATTTTAATATTTATTTTTTAGTTATCGGCAGGCACAACATCTTTGTTTGTATGTGGTGCTGAGGATCGAACCCGGGCCGCAAGCATGCCAGGCAAGCACACTACCACTTGAGCCACATCCTCAGCCCCCAAAAAGTCTTTAACAACCATATTTGATGCGTTTGTTTCTAGATTGTCATGGATTTCTCCTAGTAAATTCTGAGATGTGTGAGAGGTTTAACAAGCATAGAAATTTGCTTATGAAAAATAAGCCATGTTGTACATGGGAAGTAAACAAGAAAAGATGCAAAAGTCCTCCTCTAAACTTGTATATGCTGATACTACACAAGGTTATTCCAATGATGTCTGGTTTGCGGTAAGGAAGCAGTTTTTCTTATACATTATGACACAAAGTTCATGTGCTGACATTCCCATTTACACTTTAATAGAAATTCATTGGATTGCAAAAAGGGCCTTTGGTTCAATTCCTAAACTCACTATTCTTCCTTACCCTACACTGGAATCCTGCCTACTCTCTCTATTTCACTGCAAGTTCTCTTTTACATTCAGTAGTCCCAGGTACAAGATCTTAGGCCATTGTCTATGGATTTAGAAGATTCAACTCTGCAGAACATAATTCAAAACTATGTATCCAAATCAAGGGCCCAACAAACTTGTGTGCTTCAGATCTTACCCAGTTTTCTATTTTCATACTTACATTTCACCTTACATTCGTATAAATATCCCAGTTGCCCAATACCCGTATTCATCCAGCAGAATGACTTTTAACCCACATCGAACATGATATGACCCTTAACCATACTCTGTTCCCTCAATCTATTTTAACATAACAGCAGGTCCTGAGTTGATCTTGCCATACAGGTATGTGGAGAATACTACAGCTGCTGAGAAGCTCAAAGGTAGATGCAGAAATGATCCCTGGAGCAAATGTAGGCAGCTAGGTAGGACGTGTGAGGTTTAAAGTCATCTTCCATGGCCAACAACCCAGTCAGGATGAAGGGATGAGGCTGCATCAGCCTCTTTCTTCTCAATGCAGGGAAGATGGACACAATCAGGTCTGTGTGGATTGCTGCTCCTGGGCTCCTAGGGTGTATAGACATTTATGTCTTGTGAAAATGTCACAGGAACGTGGGGCAGCCTCCATCTCATGGAACCCTTGGAAACAACTGTTAGGACAAAGTGGTTGCTAAGGCAGTGACCTCATTCACTTCCCTGAAGGAAGTGACCTCACCTCACTTCCTTGGTGATGGAACTCTCTGAACTTGGGATCCAGGAGGCGAGGCATCCAGAGGCAGTTCCACTCCCAATGGGCTCACTTGATAGTCTGTACCAAGGCCAGAGTCATTCTTTGTTGGTACCTAGTGATGTGTGGATAGCCAAATGCCTTGAATGGTCTCAACAGTGGCCTTTCCTGAGAAAGAAGTGTTGGCTCAATGCTGGCTCCTGAAAACTACACAGAGATGGCCAAGGAGACCACAGCTGAGACAGGACAGGCCACTGCTGAGGAAAATATTTTGAACCACCAGTCAGAGGACAGAGTGGATAGATAAAGACTGAATACAGGGGTGGTTTGTGTGTCTCAGAGGGTGTGTGTTTCAATTTGTCATTTTGTCTCATGTTCAGAGAACATGAAGGAAAAACTTTTGTTGTTGCTGTTGGTTTGAAATGGACTGTTAACTAGTGAGCCGTTTTATATCAGTGGATCCCACTGGGTTTGTGGTTAAAGAGAGTAGACAGAAGAATGCAGCCATGAATGTGTCCCGTCTAGTGGAAATCATTGCAGGACTCCTCATGGCCAATTTATGAATGGACTGCTGCTTGCCTTGCAGATGGGCAACACCTACCAAGATTCTAAGTTCCTGTATTCTTCCTGAATTTTGGCCACTCTCTGAAGGGTTTCGTGGTTTTGTGTCCAAGATGTGTACCACATTCAAGCTCTGTGACATGGCCATGGACTGGATTGCTGAAGGGCATGCCAAGCATCTCAGAAAACTCGAAAATTAGCATGACTGGTAAGGATCTCTCTGGAGAATGCCTGCTTGGATAGATTGTAACCCAAGTTGCATGATCAGGAGCTGTCAGTGCCACAGTGTTCAATTAAAGAAAAGTTCTTCTCCAGGCTTCTTTCTTCCTTATTGTTCTGTTCCCCTGAATGTCAGGGAGGTGTTTGCCTTAGGGCACTCCTTTGGGACTCCTCAAGAACACAGTTTCAAATGGAAATGAAGAGGCCTAATCTGTGCCTTTTAAGTAAAGTGCTTTGTAAAAGCTGTGTCTGAATCAGACTCTTGGCCCTGTGTGTGGCTATGAATTACATTCTCAGCACCCCAGGAAACTAAAGAAAAATCCCATGTGTCCATCCCAATCTAGAAGGATGAAAAAGAACTGTACTATTGGATGAAGTCTCTTGCCTTCCTCTGGTCAGGCTCCTGACCCCTCTGAAGTCAGAACAGGGATCCTCTGGGTCAAATGAGTTGTTGCAAGCCCTCCAGTAACTAGCACACAGGTGTTTGGGTTTTTTCGTGAGTCCAGTACACATAAAGAATCTACCGCTGGCAGGCAGAAGGCCTATAATTTGACAAGCAGAGCAGTATGAACTACAGGCCCATTTTATCTATCCTGTTTCTCAGGAAGGGTGTCCAGGTCACCATGACATTTGGTATATGATGGGCATGAGAGCTTTCTTTGCACACCATCTAAGGCTGCTCACCCTATAGAAACCCCCAGCCAGAATGTTATGATGAGTGGCTGTATGGAAGAAGATGAGGGCCATGTGGAGTGTTTTTGTTAGAATAGTGGTCTTTTGTGTGGTGGTTGGAAAAGATGACTGGGTGCACCTCAGCTTGAAGTCTGGTGTGATGCCATTAGAGACTGAGTACTGGAACTGATCTCAGAGAACTATTGTCATGAATTTTGTTGTGATTTTACAAGGCCAGGCATTAGAGGAGCCTTTGGAAACTGAGATCTAGGCCGAAGGTGGCTTTCTCCACAGCACTGGGAATCTCAGCCAGGATTTCACATGATTTTGCTGTGAAAGCCTTCTCAGCTATAGTTGAGAGACAAAACTCACAGGAACCTCGTATTTTAGACCCCAATGGGCCTGGATTCCTGTGACTTTTCACCACTTTTGGGAACCTTGCCTGCATGCGATCTCCAGAGCTTTTACTGAAAGGAGATTCCTCATCACTTAATGGCTCCTGAATGAATCAAAACCCACAGTGTCAACTTCTTCATTCTTGAAATATGGCTAGGCCAATACCATGAAGTTTTTGAGAATCCCATGACCAGAAATCCCTGGAGAACCTTTAGATCTTCTGTTGGTCATCATGACTGAACCAGCGAGTGCCATTTTTGACTGAGTGGAATTCATGAAGATAGTGAAGAACAGAGATGCCAGTGAGTAGGAGCCAGCAGGGAACTGGGCCTGGAGCAATGGAGTGCAGGTGTGTGATCCAACATCTGTGGTGGGCCCCTGTGGTTCTGTCATTGGCTTCCAAATGACATGTGACTGACAAGGTGCATCCAGGAGACCTGAAAATAAAATGGCATGTTGTTGTGGGGAGAGGATTTGGTGTGATGCTCAGAAACAAGTTGCTACGCTCAAGTGGGAAAGATATATGGGGTAGCAGCCCAGTTTGTGTTTTTGCCTTCAGACCCTGACTCACTCCATGTGGCATATCTCCCTCCAGCACTGTGTCCTTTTTGACCTTTTTGTATTTCAAAAACAAACACCAATTTTCCATGGAAGCTCTAAGAAATGCCATTAAAACTGCGCGGTGAGCCAAAGGCTTCACAATGCACCCAGGGAGACATTCATACCCCAATGGCCACAGTTACCTGCATGGAGAGGATTCAGCTCTGCTGCCTCCTGTTCCTATTGAAAAATATGAGCCCATGTTCTCCTGTTCACATAGACTCACACCAAGCTTTCATGATCTCACTACAAAGGAAACTAAAACATAAAGCTATATTTCTAGTGGACGAATGTCAGAGACAGATAGTCAAGAAGTCATTAGGGCAGCAAAGTTCCATATTTGTGGAAAGTTTACCCTGTCCTCTACTTTTGGGATCTCTTCTGCCGCACCCAAGTTTGTGAGCTCCTCAGAATTTCCAATTCCAGATATGTATTCACAGATTTTTTTTTCTTCTTCTCCTCTCATTGTGTATTCTTTAGGGTGATAGTAATGTCCAGGCATTGTGGTGGATGACAGTGGAAGATTTTTATGTGCCACGTGTTCCCATGTGTATTAGACTCATTTTCCATTTTGTTTTTTGAAATATTGAATCTCTGAAACTAACCCTTAACCTTCTAGGCTCTGACAACTTATCTTAACATCGATAAAATTAATCCTTAAAGAAGAGAAAGTAGAGTCACTTGATAAGAGGCATGGTGTATACTTGGACTTGCCTTTTGCTTCATCAGAGATACATATTATAAAACCTGTGACACATTTTTCTCATTTTTGTTCTCCAAGAATTTTCAATATCAACAAATATGTAACTTCCTGACTCCCTGTCTCTGTCGCCTGGGTCACAATGTATATTTTTATATACATATATATAATCCTACTGCCATCACAGGTATACTTTTGAGAGTACTTTCACTTTGGTAAATACAAATTTCATGAAGAGATCACTGCCCCCCAATACACTTAGGTAACTGAAAATTCAAGCTGTGGTGAACTTTATACTTCAACAAGTTTAGACATGAAATAATGTAGAGGAATATGAATATTTTTGGTACATATGTGAAGGATATATATCCCCTTATGAATTTCGATTGGCATACATACTATTACACTTTAATGTATTAAATATATATAGTATGAATATATATATATATATATATATATATATATATATATATATATAGTATGAATTTGCAAACATGAACTATATGTATCATATACTACCTTGATTCTTTCATGTCCATCTGTGTGGATTTATTATCAACTTTTCAGGAGATATTTTTCAGAAATATTTATTTTCTTGACATACATATTCATTTCGGAATACTCAAAATGAACTTCAGTGAATATTGAGTACTAACCCTAATATTTCTACAGTAAGTGACCCAGTTTAACATCAATGAAAGTATATTCATATGGGACATCATGTGTATTTTGAATTAAATTTTTATTCAAAATTGTTATATTCCTATTTCTTCAGTTTACATACATCATAGGATGTATCATTTCATCCACAATTCACAAATTGGTATGCATACGATTCACTTTTATTCATTCCCTGTATCAGATCCCATGTATTTCTCGATGTTGCTTTACTTGATTTTTCATGAGATTTCTTTTATATCACATAACTTTTGAATTCCATCATCATTTTCAAAGCAAAACTCAAACACAATTTGTTATAATTAGTAACCCTAATATTACCACTACATGTATAACTACTTGGATTGAATGTTTGTATGTGAATACCAGATTTCATGTATTCTTTAAAATATAAATTCAATCCATTATTTAAAATAGTAACCTGTTATATTTTTTATTCATCATATGGTCTATTCATACATCATCTCAATATACATAAACCCAGGGTACACCTATTTTTATCCCCAAACTCTAAATGATAGGGTTTCAAAACATGCTCCCAGAAATGGTGGAAGAAATACGCATGTCACCTGCTCCATATATTCCTTTCATCACATCATGTTCTGGACACAAAATGCAAAACTCACCATTATCTTATTCTTCTACCAAAGCCTCATTTTAAGGAGAGCATGAATTACTAAAATTATCTATGTCTGCATTGCCTATTGTTTACAAATTTCAATCCTATGGTGAGTATACACTTGATTCTTTCAAGGATAGTGTGTTCAACTACCCCCCTGTTGAAATTATCCCTGATCTTATCACTCATTTTGTACTTTGCCTGATCTCCTAACATCCTTATTGATATCTATTTCCCCAAGTGCCTTGTTGTGACTGACTCTTCATGTGTGCTGACATTCCCATTTACACTTTAATAGAAATTCATTGGATTGCAAAAAGGGCCTTTGGTCCAATTCCTAAACTCACTATTCTTCCTTACCCTACACTGGAATCCTGCCTACTCTCTCTATTTCACTGCAAGTTCTCTTTTACATTCAGTAGTCCCAGGTACAAGATTTTAGGTCATTGTCTATGGATTTAGAGGATTCATCTCTGCAGAACATAATTCAAAACTATGTATCCAAATCAAGGGCCCAACAAACTTGTGTGCTTCAGATCTTACCCAGTTTTCTATTTTCATACTTACATTTCACCTTACATTCGTATAAATATCCCAGTTGCCCAATACCCGTATTCATCCAGCAGAATGACTTTTAACCCACATCGAACATGATATGACCCTTAACCATACTCTGTTCCCTCAATCTATTTTAACATAACAACAGGTCCTGAGTTGATCTTGCCATACAGGTATGTGGGGAATTCTACAGCTGCTGAGAAGCTCAAAGGTAGATGCAGAAATGATCCCTGGAGCAAATGTAGGCAGCTAGGTAGGACGTGTGAGGTCTAAAGTCATTTTCCATGGCCAACAACCCACTCAGGATGTAGGGATAAGGCTGAATCAGCCTCTCTCTTCTCAATGCAGGGAAGATGGACACAATCAGGTCTGTGTGGATTGCTGCTCCTGGGCTCCTAGGGTGTATAGACCTTTATTTCTTGTGAAAATGTCACAGGAATGTGGGGCAGCCTCCATCTCATGAGACCCTTGGAAACAACTGTTAGGACAAAGTGGTTGCCAAGGCAGTGACCTCATTCACTTCCCTGAATCAAGTGACATCACCTCACTTTCTTGGTGATGGAAATCTCTGAACTTGGGATCCAGGAGGAGAGGCATCCAGAGGCAGTTCCACTCCCAGTGGGCTCACTTGATTGTCTGTACCAAGGCCAGAGTCATTCTTTGTTGGTACCTAGTGATGTGTGGATAGCCAAATGCCTTGAATGGTCTCAACAGTGGCCTTTCCTGAGAAAGAAGTGTTGGCTCATTGCTGGCTCCTGACAACTACACAGAGATGGCCAAGGAGACCAGAGCTGAGACAGGACAGGTCACTACTGAGGAACATATTTTCACCCACCCATCAGAGGACAGAGTGGATAGATACAGACCAAATACAGGGGTGGTTTGTGTTTCTCAGGAGGTGTGTGTTTCAATTTGTCGTTTTGTCTCATGTTCTGAGAACATGAAGGAAAAAAAATTTGTTTTTGTTGTTGTTGTTATTTTGAAATGTACTGTGAACTAGTGAGCATTTTTATGTCAGTGGATACCACTGGGTTTGTGGTTAAAGAGAGTAGAGCAAAGAATGCAGCCGTGAATGTGTCCTGTCCAGAGGAAATCTTTGCAGGACTCCTCATGGCCAATTTATGAATGGACTGCTGCTTGCCTTGCAGGTGGGCAACACCTACCAAGATCCTAAGTTCCTGTATTCTTCCTGAATTTTGGCCACTCTCTGAAGGGTTTCGTGGTTTTGTGTCCAAGAAGTTTACCACATTCAAGCTCTGTGACATGGCCATGGACTGGATTGCTGAAGGGCATGCCAAGCATCTCAGAAAACTCAAAAATTATCATGACTGGTAAGGATCTCTCTGGAGAATGCCTGCTTGGATAGATAGTAACCCAAGTTGCATGATCAGGAGCTGTCAGTGCCACAGTGTTCAATTAAAGAAAAGTTTTCTCCAGGCTTCTTTCTTCCCTATTGTTCTGTTCCCCTGAATGTCAGGGAGGTGTTTGCCTTAGGGCACTCCTTTGGGACTCCCCAAGAAAACAGTTTCAAATGGAAATGAAGAGGCCTAATCTGTGCCTTTTAGGTAAAGTGCTTTGTAAAAGCTGTGTCTGAATCAGACTCTTGGCCCTGTGTGTGGCTGTGAATTACATTCTCAGCACCCCAGGAAACTCAAGAAAAATCCCATGTGTCCATCCCAATTTAAAAGGATGCAAAAGAAGTGTACAATTGGATGAAGTCTCTTGCCTTCCTCTGGTCAGGCTCCTGACCCCTCTGAAGTCAGAACAGGGATCCTCTGGGTCAAATGAGTTGTTGCAAGCCCTCCAGTAACTAGCACACAGGTGTTTGGGGTTTTTCATGAGTCCAGTACACATAAAGAATATACCCCTGGCAGGCAGAAGGCCTATAATTTGACAAGCAGAGCAGTATGAACTACAGGCCCATTTTATCTATCCTGTTTCTCAGGAAGGGTGTCCAGGTCACCATGACATTTGGCATATGATGGGCATGAGAGCTTTCTTTGCACACCTTCTAAGACTCCTCACCCTATAGAAACCCCCAGTCAGAATGTTATGATGAGTGTCTCTATGGAAGAAGATAAGAGCCATGTGGAGTGTTTTTTTTAGAGTAGTGGTCTTTTGTGTGGTGGTTGGAAAAGATGACTGGGTGCACCTCAGCTTGAAGTCTGGTGTGATGCCATTAGAGACTGAGTACTGGAACTGATCTCAGAGAACTATTGCCATGACTTTTGTTGTGATTTTACAAGGCCAGGCATTAGAGGAGCCTTTGGAAACTGAGATCTAGGCCGAAGGTGGCTTTCTCCACAGCACTGGGAATCTCAGCCAGGATTTCACATGATTTTGCTGTGAAAGCCTTCTCAGCTATAGTTGAGAGACAAAACTCACAGGAACCTCATATTTTAGACCCCAATGGGCCTGGATTCCTGTGACATTTCGCCACTCCTTGGGAACCTTGCCTGCATGCGATCTCCAGAGCTTTTACTGAAAGGAGATTCCTCATCACTTAATGGCTCCTGAATGAATCAAAACCCACAGTGTCAACTTCTTCATTCTTGAAATATGGCTAGGCCAATACCATGAAGTTTTTGAGAATCCCATGACCAGAAATCCCTGGAGAACCTTTAGATCTCCTGTTGCTCATCATGACTGAACCAGCAAGTGCCTTTTTTGACTGAGTGGAATTCATGAAGATAGTGAAGAACAGAGATGCCAGTGAGTAGGAGCCAGCAGGGAACTGGGCCTAGAGCAATGGAGTGCAGGTGTGTGATCCAACATCTGTGGTGGGCCCCTGTGTTTCCGTCATTGGCTTCCAATTGACATGTCACTGACAAGGTGCATCCAGGAGACCTGAAAATATAAAGGCATGTTGTTGTGGGGAGAGGATTTGGTGCGATGCTCAGAAACAAGTTGCTACACTGAAGTGGGAAAGATATATGGGGTAGCAGCCCAGTTTGTGTTTTTGCCTTCAGACCCTGACTCACCCCACGTGATTGAGCTCCCTCCAGCACTGAGTCCTTTTTGACCTTTTTGTATTTCAAAAACAAACACCAATTTTCCAGGGAATCTGTAAGAAATGCCATTAAAACTGGGAGGTGAGCCAAAGGCTTCACAATGCACCCAGAGAGACATTCGTACCCCAACAGCCACAGTTACCTGCAAAGAGAAGATTCAGCTCTGCTGCCTCCTGTTCGTATTGGAAAATATGAACCCATGTCCTCCTGTTCACATAGACTCAGAACAAGCTTTCATGTTCTCACTACAAAGGAAGCTAAAACACAAAGCTATCTTTCTAGTGGATGAATGTCAGAGGCAGATAGTCAAGAAGTCATTGGGCCAGCAAAGTTCCATGTTTCTGGAATGTTTACCCTGTCCTCTACTTTTGGGATCTCTTCTGCCACACCCAAGTTTGTGAGCTCCTCAGAATTTCCAATTCCAGATATGTATTCACAGATTTTTTTTCCTCTTCTCCTTTCATTGTGTCTTCTTTGGGGTGATAGTAATGTCCAGGCATTGTGGTGGATGACAGTGGAAGATTTTTGTGCCACGTGTTCCCATATGTATTAGAGTCATTTTCCATTTTGCCATTTGAAATATTGAATCTCTGACACTAACCCATAACCTTCTAGGCTCTGGCTACTTATTCTAACATCAATAAAAATAATCCTAAAGGAATAGAAGTAGAGGCATTTGATAGGGGGCATGGTGTATACTTGGACTTGCCTTTTGCTTCATCAGAGATACATATTATAAAACCTGTGACACATTTTTCTCATTTTACTTCTCCAAGAATTTTCAAAATTAACAAATATGTAACTTCCTGACTCCTTGTCTCTGTCACCTGGGTCACAATGTATATTTTTATATACATATATATCCTACTGCCATCACAGGTATATTTTTGAGAGTATTCTCACTTTGGTAAATACGAATATTATGAAGAGATCACTGCCCACCCCAATACACTGAGGTAACTGAAAATTCAAGCTGTGGTGAACTTTATACTTCAACAAGTTTAGACATGAAACAATGTAGAGGAATATGAATATTTTTGGTACATATGTGAAGGATATATATCCCCTTATGAATTTCGATTGGCATACATACTATTACATTTTAATGTATTAAATATATATATATATATATATATATATATATATATATATATAGTATGAATTTGCAAACATGAACTATATGTGTCATGTACTTATACTACCTTGATTTTTTCATGTCCATCTGTGTGGATTTATAATCAACTTTTCAGGAGATATTTTTTCAGAAATATTCATTTCCTTGACATGCATATTCATTTCAGAATACTCAAAATGAACTTCAGTGCCAAGGTTAAGAAACTCCATTCTATGACAGCAGCTTCACAGGAAGTCCTCCCTACTAGGCCCTCCTCAAGGAACAACATATTCCTGCTGTTATTCCCTCCCTCTGGGCCTCAATTCCTCCACATAGTTTTCTTTAATTCACCCTTGAAACTAGCATCAATATTAAATCATCTCCAGAAACCTCTGCCAAATGAGTCTTTTGATGTCTTCCTAGACTCTAACTGGTACACACAGGATGAGTCATAAGAAAAAAATTGTACAAGAATTTTCCAGCAAATGTGCACTGACCACTGCTAAGGAAGAGTAGAAGTGGCAAGGTCTGGAGGCAGGAGACAGGGGTTTTAAACTCATGAGAAGTCTTCAAGGAGAGAGGGTCACCAAGTGATTATTAGGAGACCAGCAGGCTTAGGGCATTCAACCCCAACACAGGAGAGGACAAGGCAGGCTACATGGGGTAGAAGTGCCTTTCTAACCCTGAGTGGACACAGAGGCATATTTACCACAGAGCTAATGAAGCCAATGGGCAGTATCCCTTACTGGCAGGAGCACTTTCTAAGGATGTAAGGGGGGCCCTAGTGATTGGCCTACATAATTATATATGTTGACAAGATTTTCAGAAATAAGATATTTTAACTGCAATTGATTAACAATGCCAACTTTCCTTTATTAACCACATGTGGTGGTACATGTTGGTAATCCCAGTGACTTGAGAGATAACAGAATGAGGATCACAAGTTCAAGGCCAGCCTCAGCAACATAGTGAGACCCTATGTCAAAATTAAAAAATTAAAAGGACATGGAATATAACTCAGAAGTAAAGCACCCCTGACTTCAATTTCAGTACAAAAGGAAAAAAAAATTCCTCTCCAACTTTTCTTTTATCATATTTGAATTCTTGTTAGGGGGCACTAGAGGATCCAGCTAAAACAAAGCTGAGTTGAAGATATATATAATTGGCTTTAGTGGGATATGTTTATATAGTTCACAGTCAGTTTGGAGTATACTAAAGTTACTACTAGCCATCCAACTGTAAGAAATACTCTTAGGAGTACTTACATCACCCTCATCAAGAACTCACCTGGCATTATGACATGAAGAGACAGATCCAGAGCTCTTAGGACAATACGAACATGTCTAACAATAGTGTAGGAGATGCATTAAGACAGAAGGTAGTGTGTGGAAAAGTCCCTCCAATCAGTGAATATGTAATTATTCCTTCCATCCTCTGATCCAAATGGAAGCTCTTTCCTTCAGGAATATACTTGTGTCAGACAACATGTACATTAGTCAGCTTTTCATCACTGCAATTCCAGAGAAAAATTACTTGGAGAAAGAGAGATTTATTTTGTCTCATAGTTACAGAGGTTTCATTCCATGATCAGCCAGCTCCATTGCTCTGTGTCTGAAGTGGCAGAGAGCACAACAGAAGAAAGGTGCTCAACTTATAGCATTCAGGAAACTAGGAGGGGACCAGGGAGAAGATGAACCATTTGTGAAACACCTCCTGTGACCTATTCCCTCCAACTAGGCCCCACCTCCAAGTAGTCCATTAATGACTTTATCCACTGATGAAGATCAAGTCCTCATATTCCAATCAATTTCCAAAAGGTCCACCTCTAACACATGAGACTGTATGGGAAAATTCAAATCCAAACCATAACTTTCCATTGCTGTGACAAAATACCTAAGATAATCAGATTATAGAGGAAAGATTTATTTTGACTCTCAATTTGAGGGGTTTTAAGTCCATAGTTTCTTACCCCTGTTGCTTTTAAGTCCATAGTTTCTTGGCCTGTGGTACAATAGTGCATGATGGTGAGTATAAGTGACAGAGGAGATCGGCTCTTCTCATGGTAATCAGCAAACACAAAGGAAGGGATCTGGGTCCCATATTCCCACAAGAACACACTCTCAAAGACTTAACTTCCTCCCTTTAGGCCATGCCTCTTAAAGATTCCACCACCTTCACACTACAAACTGAGTATCAAGCCTTTAACACTTGGGTCATCATGGGACATTCCAAATCCAAACCCTGGCAATACTATAATGCAGAGTTTGATTGCAAATGTATCATTGATTTTTTTTTTCTTTTAGGGATTTCAGGGAATGAAGAATAATGATCAGGCTACACTTCAGCTTTTATTGACCCCCTCACCTGACCCCTTTGTAAGAGCACAGGGGTAACTATCAGCAACTTGAATGATAAGGAGACTTTAAAGCTATATCAGAGTCTAGCAGTGCATGGCATATGAAAAGTGCTAAGTAAATTGAACGAGCAGATGAATGAATGAATTGGCATGCCCTGCTGTAGTTGGGGAGGTTTCATGGGAAAATAAAGAGGTCAACGATGTTTAAGACAAACTCTGGAAAGGAGCCCAGTGTAAAAGAGTTCGAGTGAGGAAGCCATCCCCTGAAGAGAACAAGTCCTCCAAAGGAGCAATGGAGGGTTATGCTGGGCAGGAGGGTAGGTCCAGGATCCTGTAACTCCTTGTATTATGGGATAGTTTCATTTTTATATCCTAAATAACAGCAAAGCATTATAGGTTCCAGAGCCTGGTAGTGAGGTAATAAAAAGTAGTATTTCCCAAAAACTAACTTTGTCAGTGGACCCAAGAAAAACTATGGCAGGGAACAATGAGACACAATGAAGCTTTGTAGTAATTCAAGAATGAAATGTTGTGGGTATGGATTAAGGTGCTTGAAATGAAGAAGAAAAGATGACCTTAAGAATCATGGCCAGGGTAATCTCAAACTGGTATTTAAAATCTCTATGATGTTGTAGAGTACCTCTTAGGATTGATAATGGACACAACGATTTCGTGGGTCTGCATTTGCAGATAAGCTGTTTGACCATTTTAGGCTCTAGGATTATATAATTTGTTCAAGAAAAAACTCTTCAGACATCTTGGTAAAGAAAATCTCCATGCAGCCTGTATCTTAGCCCCTATCTACACTCACAGAGTCAGATGCTCCCACTGTCATCCTCTTCAGCTGTTCGGTAGCATGTGACATTTCTGAATGGGACTTGAACGGAAATCCAGTGGGTAATGATGCTCATTTTAGGGCCTGCTGTACGGCAGCGGAAATGTACGTCCTCTTAGGATGGTGGGTGTATTCCGGAGCCCTCAATCAGATGAGACTGCTCAGACATCTCCAAAGGAACTTTAGGATGATTAATTAAATCACTGCTTTTCAGTCGCCCTGATTGGGTATTGAACTATCCTCAGCAGGTTTCAATCCTCTAGAGAATCATTCCACTCAATGGAAAACTGTTTTTCCCTTCTTCCAGGTCTTCTGGCAGGAGGAAGCCAGTCCATCAAAGGAGCAAATGGATTATTCATAACTTTTGACAATGCAGTCATTAAAGTGCTGTTGCTAAATGAGTCTGCCTTATTTATCTTTCTTCCTCACTCTGCAATTCCACGATGCAGCATGTACTTGTTACCCAGAATCTTAAAGGGCTTTAAGTATTCCCTGTGAGGATTACCCAGAGTCACTTTGTGCTGTGTCTCACCGGGACGCTCTTCTTTATGGCCCATGCATTTTGGTCAGGCCAAGGACCAGATTGGAGCAGCATTACAACTTTCCTCCTAAGGGCTGAATTTTTATTTCAGAATAGTTGAAAATTATTCTCCAGAATTCTCTGTGCTTCCTTCTCCTTCAGAAGGAGCCCTGACTTTTGCTCTTCCCTATGCCACCCCACATTTTGGCCAGATTAGATCTAAACAAATGACTACAAAATTGTGACCAAATGCCAGAAAAGAGCATTTTTTTTACAGAATATAAAATCTAATCCGACTAAAAAAATATGACAACTTGAATAAGGAAGTATATAGTTCAATTAGTTCTTCAAATCGTCTGCAAAAAGATTAGAAGCCACCCAAATATCAATAGGAAGAGTTCAAGAATTTCTCCTATCCAAACTTCATAGAGGAAAGGTAAAGAGCAGTTCAATCATCAATCACTGTTGAAGAAATGACTTTGAAACATAGCTAGTCATTTGACTTTTAAATTTAAAATATTAACAAAAATTGTCATATGATTTTAACAAAACTAAAAAACTTTTTAAATTTTTCATAATTTTCTCCTGTCCAAAACTGGCAATAAAATATTGAAGGAAAGGATAAAAATTTGATAAAAGTGAAACTTTTATTAAATATTTATATAAGAATAATTGCTTTTTCTGCATCTTTTAGCATGCACTGCCATTTTCTGTGGATCATCAGTTTTCATATTAAAGTTCCCCATAACAGTCTCCTTTGGGGTGTCTTGGTCTTGTCACCTACAGGTGCCCTTCGATGGTTGGGATGTGTTCCCCACCCCCAGTTTCACGTGTTGGAAATTTGGTTCCCTATGTTGCCATGTTGGGAGGTGGTGGAACCTTTAGAGAAAGGTCTTCAGGGAATTGGTTAGGTCATTGGAAACCACTGCCCTGAGAAGAAATTAAGATAATTCTTGTGGGACCCTATGTTAGTTCTTGCAGCAGCAAGTTGTTATAAAGGAGAGAGCTGATCCTTGAAACAATTACCCTCTTCCTTCCTCATCATGTGATTTCTCCTTCCACATAGCTGCCACCACTGTAATTTCATCCACCAAGGGTCACTCAGCGGAGCCACTACCATGCTGTTTGGACTTGTAGCCTCCACAACTATGAGCTAAATAAATTTTTTCTTTATAAATTACCCAGTCTCAGGCATTCTGTCATAGTAATGGAAATTGGGCTTCTTAATATATACCTTCATCAGTAATTTTCCCCCAAAAGACCAGGTATCAAGTATACATGGAACAAATTTTTTACAATGACTTTTGTTGAAAGGCAACTCAGAACATCTGAGTGAGTACATTTGGACTTTATAGACATACAGTTCCAATTTATTTTTGAGGCAACAAAATTAAACCTACAGGGTCATTTATTATAAAATTACAAACATTTTCTCATGTGCTGAAAATGCGTGCAAAATTAACAAGCCAGCTTCTCTATCTTCATTGAAATCACTGAGAATGTCATTAAGAGTAGGACAGGGTAGAAAGAATTCTGAGTCATATGCATAACCATCCTGGTTAAAAAAAAAAAAAAAACTAACACAGCACAGTGATTCAACCATTTATAATGTTATTTAACTTTGTTATTCTACTTATTCAACCTAGAAATGAAAAGAACTTTGTCAAAAGTTCACTGCCTTATGGATTGGGAAAGTTTGGCTTTTCTGGTTTTTAGTTTTCTATGTTTCTCATTATTGTCTAGATTTTAGGCTCTGAAAGTGAGCTCTAATACCCTTACTGTTGTTACCCAATTTGTTACATTATTCCCACTGAGCGACTGCTTGCCACATTCAGTCTAGAGTGAAACTAATGCTCAAGATACTCTTTTCCCTTTCCATTCATAGGCTGTGCTGCAGAAAATTAAATTAAAGTAAGCACTGATGAGCGTAGTCTATCAGTCTAATGTCCCCCACCCCAGTAGGAAACAAGTTAGTGTGACATGTCCTCACTGAACCAGCACGGGCTTTTACAGTCACCAGTCATACTTCAAAGGATTTAAACCATCGGTCCAAGGGCATCAGACTTAGCAAACTTCAGTTTCTCTCACTCTCAAGAAAGATCTTTCATTAACTGAGTTGTATTTCATATCCAAATCTTAGCTCCCATTAAAGCTTATATACAAAGTCTCTATTCCCAGTGCAAAACAATAACAGTAACAAATTCACAGAAAAAGCAATGGTGGGGAGAGAACTGTCACTCAGAAAGGTTTTGATGTGGTAGAAATGTTTTCTAATTGATCGTTCCTTCTTTCCCCAAATGCGTAAAGCAAATGACTCTGGCCTGAGACAAAACCCACTAATGTGAGTGGAACGACAGGTTCCTTTAGGGTTCCTGACTATGGCTCTCAGACCCAGTTCTCTAGAGACTTCAACTTCCTGTTCTATCCTTGAGAATGTCTTCCTGCAACGAATCCCATGTCACACAAACTGGTGAACTCCTTGGTTTCTGATTCATCACATTGCTGTGGTTTGGATGTGTATTTCCCAAAGGTCTGTGTGTTAAAGGATTGGTCCCCAGGACAGTGCTGATGAGAGGTGGTGTAACCTTGAAGAAGTAGGACTCTAGGGGAGGTTCTCATATCACTGAGGGTGTGCCCTTGAACAGGATTGTGGGACCCCTGACTCTTCTTCATTTCTTGCTTTGCTCTCTAGCTAAAAGTGTAAGTGGTTTGCTCTGGCAATTATGTCCAGCCACTCATGCCTAGCCACTGCCATCCAGTTCCCTCTGCAGAGGCCCAAATCAGTGTGGCTGTCCAGTCTTGTACTGGCACCTCCAGATCCATGAATTAAATTAAAATTTCCTCTTTATAAGTTACTTACCTTAGGCATTTCATTATAGTAATGGAAAGCTGAGTCACGCATAGTCAATCCACCAATACTTAAAAACATATGCTACATGTCAGGATCTGATCTAGCAATTAACAAAATAGATAAAGGCCTTAACTGCCTTGGAGCTTATGTTCTTGTGCTTTGGTTTTGTTGAGGTGTTTGTTTTTGTTTTTTGTTTTTGCATCACATGGACTCCCATTGCGAGACTATGCTCATACTCTTCTAGCTGCTTAGAATCCTATCCCCCTCAATCATTTCCATTTAAATAATTTCCAACATCTTTTGAGTCCAACTCAAATCATATCTCTTCCATGACTCTTTCCCAGCTTTCTCTAGCTCAGAATGTCCTTAAATTCCAGCCCAAAACACTCTTTATCAATTATTTAGTTTGCACTACCTTAATTATCATTGATATATGTTTATGCACATATCCTGTCTCTGCAACTATACTGAAGTCCTTCCAGGACAGGGAATGATTCTTGTCATTTTTAAACCCCAACACTAAAAAGAGTGCCCTGTATGAAGAAGGTACATTATAAGTGGTGGTAGCTAAAGGAAATGATAGCAAACTGAAGAGTATTTTTTCCTTTTACCTGGAACAAAGAGGCAATAAATAAATCAAGGATATCACCAGAAGTGGTGCTTTCATTGGTGACAATTTTTTTAATTCACTGATAACTACCTACCAGCCAGTTTTCTTGATTTGATCCTAAGTACAGTTCAATTGCCTATTGTGCGGTATTGCTTTGAATCCACTGTCTTTAAAATATCCCTTTGGCATTGAAATCAGCTGGTTCATTGATGCTTACTTTAATTTAATTTCCAGGTGAGCAGTCTATGAATGAAAAAGGAAAAAACCTTTGACTCTCATTCTATTTAAACTGAATCGAGCAAGGAGACACTCCGCAGGGGTAATGTAGCAGTTTGCATAATACCTATAGCAGTATGAAAATTTACTTTCAGGTGATAAAATTTAAGCAAAAACAAGATGTGCTTTATAGGCTTTTTTTAGAGGCCAAGCTTTTCCTAAACTCATGACAGTCATGTGATCAAGTAAGCTCTGTCTGCCAGAGAAAGCTCTAGCATGTAAGCATCATTGCTGTTTTTGCTGGGATTTTCCAGATAGCCTAGGAAACCTGGGAACTTTTGAGAAGCATAAAAATATAACAAACCTTTTCTTATGAATATCATCCTAAAATTTACAGCACATGCATATACTTTATCTCAGTCCTTCCACAAATTCAGCAGAAAGCAGTCAGTATTATATACCTTCTTCTTCTTCTTTTTTTTAATACTGAGAAACTGGATCTGAAGTGTGAAGATTATTGCAAGAATCCATCATATTAGATGACATTCCCATCAATAAAAGCTTTCACCTTCAAATCAGGTCTCCTTTAAGACTTCCTCCACGTTGAGATGGAGGGAAAATTTTTAAAATTAAATTTATCCTAGGAAAGAGACTTTTATGCTCAGTTTGGAAGAATCATCGACCCAATGACTTGTTTCAGTGAGTTGTACCTATTGATTTCTTATTTTTCCAGAAATACCTATGTATTGGCTCCCTGTTTTCCTTCCTTTGATCCATCTTTCTGTGTTTAAAATTAGACAAAATAAATAAGAGTTCTGCCTCTGGCAAAGAGGGTTGATTTGTGGGGACCAATTAATAGATAACAACTAGGAAACACAGGTAAAGCACATTGAAATATCTAATGGAAGGTCTCTTGGCTACAGGGGTGGTGAGAATTTGTGAGTTCAGTATCCTAGAGAGAAGGGAAGCTCAGAGAACTGAATCCAGTATTTGGTGCACTATTTCTGCTCAAAACATTTATCAATTCAAAAGTAGCAGTGAAGAGTTTGAGAAATTGAATAGAATTTTCATAAGTCTCCCAGGGACAGGGAGTAAGAATTGGAGTCTGGATATATGGGAAAAGAAAAAGAGTTCCTAGCAAATACTCCAGGATTTTTTGTTGTGACATAGAAAGGCTACAACCAAGATGAAAGGACAAAGTAGAAATAGACTCATTAAGACTGAAAACACAGTAAGATCAGACCATTTCCTGATAGGATTCATGATTCATACTCCCACATCTGACATCTTGACAGGAGAAAAAGTAAATCTTTCTTGGAAGAACGTATCATCTATAACTTCAAACTATCTCTATAATTTTCAACACAATGTCCAATATGCACATAAAAGAACAGTCCTACCAAAAGATAAGAATAAGCCATACAACAAAAGAAAATGACAATGAGCAATAATAAACTCAGATACAATGGTAGAGAATAGTAACAGACCCACATGAGACTCATCTATTGAGACTATGAGGAAAGTGTCCAAGAATGTAAATGATAAGATGAGACACGTTAGAAGAGAAGTAGAAACTACAAAAAGGAGATAAATGAAAATTCTTAACAGAAATGAAGAGCTCAATGAATGGAAAGACTTAATGCAGCTGAAGAAAAATTATAGATGAGAAAAAATTCTCAGACTGAATCATAGAGAAACAAGAGGATAAAAATTAGTGAACATTTTTAAAAGAAGAAGAGGCATATGGAATATAATTTTTTCAAAAGTCTAAAATATGTTTTATTGGTTTCCAATAGAAAGAGATGAGACAAAATGGGACAGAAACAATATGTGATAAAATAATGGCTGAGAATATCTAAAACTAATGAAAGGTTTCAAACCATAGGCTCAAGAAGCACCATCTACCCAAAGCAGGGAAAACAGAAATAGAGTCACTCCTAGAGATGTAATAAATTATAGAAAAATGCATACATACAAGAAAAAAGCAATTGGAAAAAAGGGACATATTTCTTCGAAGAAAACAACAATCACACTGAAAGCTGACTTCTCAACATGACCAAATGGAATACAGGAGACAATGGTATTAAATCTTTAGAGAGCTCAAAGAAAAATTTCATACGTTGAAATTATTGTTCTATAATGAAATCTTAATAACAACATTTTCTGATGAACAACTGAATTTTCCAGCCATATAATCACACTAAAGGAAATACTAAAGAGAGTTCTTTAAGCAAAAGAAAAATAAATCTGGGAGGAAAATGGAAATCCAATAAGAAAAAAGAGCAATGAAGAATTAAATATGTGGGCAAATATAAAGGATCACTGACAGTAAATACAATATTGTTCTATGGTACTTGCAACAAATAGAAGACAGATGATTGATAGATAGAGACACAGATATAGATAGATTGATTGATTGATTTAAAAATAATCATCAAATGGCACACAGATACACAGTAGCAAAAATTAAAGAGATTGGCAAAATTAATTGTTGATGAGGATTTGGCAAAACTAGAACTCACACACTGCTGGTGTAAGTATAAATTCGTACCACTAATTTTGAAAACTATTTGACAGTATATATTAAAGTCAAGCATATAGCCTACAAATTTCACTTCTAGATCTATATTCAGCAGAACACATGCATTTGAACCAAAAAGAATGTACCAGAGTATTCATAACATCTAAAAATGGCACCAATCCTTGTCAGTAGACAAAATAAATTAATGGTGGCATACTTGTTCCAGGAAATACCACACAGTTATGGAAATGGAGGAAGTACTGCTATATACAACAACACAAATAAGTTTCCAATCATAATCATAATGCTAAACAAAGTTACACTTGCTGAAGTAAACATTATATGATTCTATTTGCATAATGCTGATTTTGAAACACAGGCAAACTATTGTGCTAGAGATTATAAATTATAGTTGAGGAAGGGAGATGTTTTTGTTTAGCAGGGGTCTGATGACAACTTCTGGGGAGCTGGTTAGTCTTGGGAATGGCAGCCACACTGGATACATTGATTTTATCATTCTGTGGGCATAGTTTGTGCATTTTATGTATTAACATTATACTTCAATTAAAATTTGCTAAACAACAAAAATAAATTTAAAAGTTTAAATCTATTTATTTTTAAAAATCTAACTAAATTTAAATTTTAAATCTATTTAAAACTATTTATCTTTGAGAATGTTCATTTTCAAATAACGGTTTCCCAATGATTCCACTTTTACTAATTTGTCCCAAGGAAATAATGGTAACAGAATACAATGATTCCACTTTTGGTAACACATCCTAAGGAAGTAATTTTAATGGATATATTCCATGGTGTGCATTTCCTGTGTTTTGAATAGCTATCTCTGCTTATTGTATATTAATTGTCTTCTCAATGTTGTTTCTATGATAAATAATGCTGTGATAAACAGATGATACAGACATTTTTTCCTTTAGTTCAAATTATCTCCCAAAAATACACTACCACTGAAAAATGTTTATAAAGAGGACTTAAGATAAAATCTGGTGTTATAACATAAAGAAGAAAAAAAGCTGGAAATTAAATTACAGAGCAAGAATGCTTACAACTTTTCTCAAAGTTAATGAAGAAATAAAAGAAAAGTTAATGAAGAAAGATTGCAAGGAAACATACCAAAATTCCATAATTTTGATTGTCTCTGTTTAGAGTTATTATAAATAGATTTTTCTCTTATTTTTATTACTTGGATACTTTATGGTATATATATATATATATATATATATATATATATATATATAATTTTTGTAACAGTCAAAATGTAAAAACCTCATCATTAAAATGGGAAATTGTTATTTGTAAAAGAACCACCCAAGTTCTCACCCTGACTCTGCCTTTCCCCTCTACTGGGGGGTTTGACTTTGAGCTGGTGCTACATTGTTCATCAATGTCCCCCACAACACACATATTGTTTTGATTTTCATGTTTTAGAACTCGGCTAAAACACAGTAGCAGGGCCTATTGTAACTTCTGTTCAGTTCTTGAACTGACTCTCCCCAGTAAGGATATCCATCCAAGCCAATGTGAGAGACTATATTTCATGGCATGTGATTTTAAAGCAGAGTAGTGTGTGAACATATACACACAAATAGAACATTAGCTGATGGAACTTGCTGGAAATGTTTGTTGCATGTCATTTGAACCATGAAATAACTACTGAACCCAATTCTCCCTGATTCATCCATTAGTTCCTGGCATATGCCAAGATGCTACAGACACAAATTCACTTTCCTCACCCTCTAAGTGCTGGTTAGTACATTACTATTGCACAATTTACTTTGGGGAAACTTTTATATTTCTATGTATTTCAGAACTTTTAGTTAAAGCCTGGGGGTTAAGAAAACAATGTGCAAACCACACACACTCATTAAAAAAAAGTTTACTCATTATTGGCTGGAAACCTATTGGGAAACTACATTTAGAACTTTTTTTTCAGAGAATTTCCATGGAAAAAGCAAAATTAATCACTTTAATCATATAAAATTTCCTTATGAGTCATTTCATTCATTCCATTTCAGTGCCAATGTTGTGTAAGACACTATAGTGGGTTCTGGATATTAAAAAATAATAATAATAAAGAGATTTTCCCTGAACTCAATGAGCTCAGAGTCTGGAGCAGAGAACATAAGTCAACAGTAGGGTCAGGGCTATGATGGAAAACAACAGTGTTGGAGGATCTCCCAGGAGGGACACTGGATTAATTTTCTATTGTTGTGTAACAAATGACCCCAAACTTGTGGCTTATAACAACACATATTTATTATCTCACAATTTCCATGGGTCAAGAGTTCAAGCATGGCTTCTACAGGCCACTGCTCAGGATCATACAAGGCTCCTAATTATTGGCCAGGCTTCCTTTCTTTCTGGAACTTGGTGTTCTCTTCTAGGCTTACACCAATGTTAGCAAAATTCACTTGTTGAGAATTAAGGTTCCCTTTCTTTTCTAGCTGTCCATGCAGGGCAATTGTCAGCTTCTATAGGCCCCTAAAGATCCCTGATATTTGGCCCTATCACAGGCCATCTCACAGCATGTCAGCCTACTTTTTAAATCCAAGTAGGAGAAAATTTGAATTCCATACCTTCTTTTAAGGGCTCACCTGATGAAGTCAGGCCCCCTAGGATAATCCCCCTTTGATTTACTCAAAGTCAACTTAATCACATCCACAAATTTCTTCACCTTTGCCATATATTATTAGAACACTTCATTCTGATTATATGATGTGTATACACCAGAGAGTAGAAAACTTAAAGGTATATTAGGTACTATCCCAAAACTGAACTTTCAGTGGCTGCCTAGAAGAAAAGACAATAGATCAATTAGTAAAGATGAGTATCGGAAAGGATGCAGAGAGGGAGAAGGGTGTTCTAGTTAAAGTTAACAAGTGCAAAGTCGCAATAAAAAATATCATGGAAATTTTGAGAAAACAGTGGTTTTTGCATTTCTAACTAGTTGTTTGCTAGTAGATGAGGTTGAGTCTGTAGAAAGAAGAAAGTCAGCGATAGACATGGCCTCATCTTTGGATATATTGACTTTGTCTATGGAGCTCCCATGAACAAATGACCAGAAGAGATACCAGTCTGTAACTCAGAAAGAAAGGATTATTACAAAAATTTTAGGTTTGGGACTATCTGTTCAGAATCCATAATCAAGCCTTAGTAATGGATCAAATTAGCCTTGACATACATATGGAGAAGACATTCAAAGACTCAGATGTCAGAATAGCACTATTCAAAAGGAACACAGGGAGGCAAGACTGTGAATGAGACTGAAAGAAGCAGCTAGAAGAAGAAAAAATTATTTCTAGAAGAAAAAGGAGAGGACCTCTTGGAGGTGGGACCCAATGTCCAAAGCAGTCCAAATGTTGAGATAAAGACCCAAAACAATCTATCACCAGATTGCTGTTTAATTTGAAGTAAAGGAAAAAAAAAAAACACTGGGGTAGATGGAAGACTAGCTGAGCCATGGGAATGCTGTGAGTTTGGAAGTTTCTTTGAAGTAGTTCCATATGAAGAGAAGGAGAGAGAGTTGGGCAGTGCAGGGTGGAGTTTGGATTGAGCACCGAGCATAACTTGAGAAGATGCCATAATTCTTTGTGTGGTGAGTCACACTAAAATGTTACAGCTGGAACCGACTGTGCTTATAATCTGCACTATATTCATAACAGATGTCAATTAGAGTCTTTTCATTTGGAAAGCTCTCATGGATCGTGCAGGCCAGAGCTGAATCCTTCTTCAACACACTTTTACAACACGAGCTCTACCTCCCCTTCAGAGAGCTTTGATCACAGTGGCAATTTTCCATCAACTTTCATGACTAGTTTGAACTCCATGAAGGAAGATATTGGGTCTGGTCTACTCACCATTTTATCCCTAAAGCCTAGCACACTTCCTTGCACATATTGTCCATTCAATAAACACATGTCACATACAAAACTGAGCCCTTTCATTTTTGAGGTAAAGGAAATTGAAGCTCTAACATTAAATTACCTGTCATTGGTTACACTGTTATTAGGGGTAGGTTGAGAGAAGGCGTGTGGGTTCCTTTTCAGACTTTTTGAAAGAATGGTCACTTTTCACCTACAGTACCATTATGCGTCCTCTGAACAGGCTTTAAAAACATGAACAAACTCCTCCAGGATTTGTACCTCATGGCTGTTACCATCTCACCTCTTCATACATTTCTTTGATGACAGCAACACACTGTTTCCTCAATCCTTTGTTTAAATTATCATTTATCAAGTACTCACTCCATGCTAGACACAAAAAAGCTAAGGATATTATATTCATTTCCATTTTATTTTTCATAACAATTTCTTAAGTTGGTTGATATTACTCTTATTTATAAGGAGGATAACCAAGTCTCAGAGAAGTGAAGTAACTTACCAAAAGATTGAATGTTGGGACCAAGATACAAATGCAGGTCTGTCAGAACTCCAGAACTTAGGACCTTATCCACTATGTTCTGGTACTTCTTTGACTTTGCTCTTTAAGAGGTTTTTTTAACAACTCCACAATTCTTTCTCTACCAAATACACTAGCTTAGGGCAAATTCGTAACTTTGCAGAGAAACCAGTTAGCATGTTCAAGGTCCTGTGGGTTGCCATGAGAGAAAGGTATGGAAAGAAAAGTAATGTAAAGCACATTATAGAATTTAAATGTGTTTAGCATTAACTCATTTCAATAATATAAATTCTATGGAAATGAATAATTTGAAAATTATATAGATATGAATATACATATGCATTACAAATATATTAGTAATAGTATTCTTGGTAATGCCACATGGGTATAGACGGTTTGGGCTTCTCTAGATTAACAATTTTTTTAAGTGTTATCTGTTATACACTTTCTTCTCCTTCCAAAACAGCAACTACATTTAATATATTGCTCCTCATGTTTCCTAAGCAAACTACACTATCAAACATCACATATGGAAAGAAACAGAAGAAAACTCTCTAAACACAAACCTTTGTGTTTAAAATAGACATGGAAGTCAAACACCCTAATTTTATGGATTAAACTATCTGTGACTAAGACAATGCAACTCAGTCTTTTGGCAGAAGTATTGATTGAAGAGTTGGAAAAAAGGATTTCTGTTTCCTCCTCTAAAACTACTACTCCAGCAGCTGTGCAATGTAAGAGAGATTTCATCTCCACAAATCAAGTTCTACATCTGTTCAATGAAGCTATGAACATGAGCTCCCTTCTCCCTTGGATTCTGTAAATACAATGCAAGATGGGTTAAAGCAAATAGTGCCATCAGATTAGAAGAATTTTGTTAATTCAAGAACTCTCTCCAAGATTATATCTCCAAACTCATCCACATAGAAGTACTTCAGGTTTCCTCCAGTTAGTATTTAAAATTGAATTCATCATACTTTCATTAGACAAAAAAAAAAGAGTGCTCCTCAACTTGTAGTCCCTCTTGTAGTAAAGACAGTTGCCTCAGTTCAGACTATCAAGCTAGAAACCTGAGTCTTTTCACAGCTATTATTTCCTCCATTACTTTCACCTGATTGATGGCCATGTTCTGCTGATGTCATCTGAGTGGTGTGTCTAATTCCATGTGCCCTCTCCAATTCCACATTCACTTCCTTCAGGCAGGTATCTTCACCTGAAACCTGGAGAGTTACAAGTCAAATGTCCTCAGCTGCAAATCTTTCCCCATAATGCATATGGATTTATCCATCAGAAGGAAAAAAAATAGAAGGCATATCAGATGATTCATTGGTTATAAATACCCACATTTATAAATTGCCTCTTCATTGCTTACAGGATAAAAGCAAATTCCTTAGCTCGGAATTCAAGTAACTTACTAAAGGAGGACTCTATACAATCTCCTTAGATTGAGTAAAACCATTTCAGAATTCCACAGTTGATCTTATCTCATGTCTCACAGTGGTCAGAATTGCCTCTTTTGCCCAAGCTTGCAAAAGGGAATTCAACCCTCTTGATGGATTAAGACCAATCCAGAATTTTTCTGAGGTCTTTTTTGGAGCCAATTCTTAAGTAACCTCTTGTCTTTGTCTATGGTTCCTGGCACAGAGCTCCTAAACCCTTTGAATTTTCCTGAGTGATGGAGTTATAAGCAACCTGAACCGCCTAAGACAAAAGCCTTGAACTTTTGAAAGCATTTGGACTAAATTTAACTTCACTTTGGACTAAAATGAACTTCACTTCATCCTTTTCTTGCACTATCTCCAAAATAAAGTCAGGATATAAAATCTTTGTTATAATAACAGAACGATTCTCCAGGACAAGAAATGTGAAAAGACCCATAACACTTGCATATGCTAAATGTTTTTCCTGTGGCTTCAAATAAATAATCCATCTTTACATTATCTTCCTAACCTCTGTCTGAGAAATAAAAATGGTTCCTATTTGCAGTTTCCTATATTGGGAGCCCTTTATTGATAAGAACTATAGATAGCCTCCACCTCTTTCATCTGATCCCCATAGTAACTACCAGAAAGATCTGCCTACAGTAGATAAATTTCTGTTCAGAGACTGATTATAGCCAGTGGAACAGGGAAGGAAATGCCCCTTCATCTATTCTGGATTAGAGCAGAATAACAATGTACATTTTTATAAGATCAAACTGATCATAACCACAAGGCAATTTTGCAGCTAAGAGGGGTATGGCTCATCAGCCAGTATTGCACAGAAATCAGCATGGTACCAGGCACAGGCTCAAGGACAAATTGTCTCCTCTCACTCTATGGGCATCAGTATTGCACAGAAATCAGCATGGTACCAGGCACAGGTTCAAGGACAAATTGTCTCCTCTCACTCTATGGGCATAGACTGGGAGGAGATGTTGCCTGGCCACTTGAAATGTCATCAGTAGAACCCACAGCCAGAGATTTAGAGTCATCAGCAGCAAATTGAACTACTGGTCTCAACTACAAAAAAATTGAGGACAATAGAAAATGGACTTTTACCATTGGTGTTAAAAGATTCCTACTTTCTACCAAAATCAGGAAAAGAGCAGAAAGTCCTACCTGCTTAGGAATCCAAATGAGAAATTTCATAGGCGTGAACTAAACCATTACCTCACATGCTACATTTCCAAGACAGAAACGTATAAAATTATTCTCTATTTTGCAAAATGGAGAAGAAAAGGGCTTTTCAGAAATTAGGAGTGATTTGACCTAACTACCTGCTAAGAAGTCACAAGGAAAACAGATCTCTTCATTCTGTCATGTCCTGGACCCCAGTGTTCTTCTGACCATGACCTGGCCATCTCTCTGCTCATTAAGTGCCCTGTTTATCATGGAGCAAGCCCTACTCAAGTCAAAGAAGAGCATTCATTCAGCTCCAGGAACACTGAATTGCACCATTAGTTTTCAGAGGCTGATGGCAGGTCAGAAGTTCCCTGCGCCTGTCTGAAATTGAAGAGACCTCTTGGATCCTTCCAACAGAGGAAAAATACCTTGACATTATGAAGCTTAAGAGTTCATCTGAGTTAAAGGGAATCACAGCTACGTAGAAACATTTACCCTGTACTTCATGGTTCTCTTAGAGGTTTTCTTTCTCCCTTTGGGACCTTGAAATATTGGGTCCATTATGTTGGTTTTTTTTTTTCATATCCCAGAGAACTAAAAATGCTAAAAGATAAAATATACAAGTTTTCCCATTGCCATAACCTATATACTTGAAAAACTATATAGGAGCTTATATATATGCTGAAGTGATTTGTGAGTGGCGATTAAGACAGTGTCATAGTGTAACAGTGGTCATCTCGTGCTTTGAATATAGCCCTTATTGCTCTGCCACTGAGGCTTATTTTAAAATACTTATGTTTTTTTATTTCTCTTCTCCACTCCCCCTCCCTAACCTGGGGGTACACTTTTCTTCCCCACTCTAGGCCCAGTTATCTGTCCTTGGTGCCAAAAGAGCTAAGAAATAACTATCTCCCAAATTAACAAGTAAATTTCAATCTTCCTACAGGGAATACCTGGATCATAGCCTTTGAACTATCTCTTTCTTAAATCCTGTATTCTCCCTGATGGTGAGAATCACAGGTTCGGGGATAGAAGTGCCCTAGTTTCTCATTTACTAGCCTCAGTTCCTCTGCCCATTTATTCAATGGCTGACAAGAGCCTACTCTGCACTAGGCCCTCTTCTGGGTGTCAGAAAAAGAAATAAATAACTCAAGAAGACATGGAGGCAAATGGAGCAGATGGATCTCTAAAGAGATCCATGAAAGCGAGTGCAAAAAGAGAGCTAAACACAAGGTCATAGAGGCATGATGTACATGAACCCCTTTCCAGAATGGGGTTTGAAGAAGTCCTGCTGGAGTGGATGACGTCAGAGCTGAGAGGGGCAGGAGGAAAAAGCTGGGTAAAGTGGGTCAGGAGGGAGAAGAAACTTTTTGTATGTCCTCTCCAAGAGAGATGGCCTTGCATGTGTGACAGTGGGCAGTGGAGAAGTGAAGAACTTATCTCAAGAAAATCAACAAAAATATTAGTATTAATCTTACTTACCTACAGGGAGGAAAGATTTACAAGCTTTATTTTATCCTGCTTTTTCTTCATTTTCCAATTTTTCTAAAATGACTCTATAATGCTTTGACAATGAGAAAAGGCAGAAGCATCATGAATATGAAAATAATACATTTGTTTGCATGGTTTCTCGCTCCCATGACCCTCCCATCATCATCACAGGCCTGAGGAGATGACAGCAAAGGGTCCATCCGGGGCAGTTCTGAGCAAAAGGCCTTACCATATCCCTGCCAAAGATGGGCTGCCACATCTCTCCCACCTCACTGTACTGCTTGTCACAACAGCCTAAACAGCATTTCTCAATTTGTTTTGCTTAATGTTGCCATGGGTAAAGATGTCAATGTGGCACTCAAACCTCACTTTAATTTTTCAAGACTTGTTTTTATTTTTGGTTGGATTATCATTTTATTGTTTGTGTCCATCATCAGGATTGGTTTGCATTTTTAAAAAGATGCCTAAGGTGCTCGTCCTCCCTTGTGGGCAGAGAAATAATATCACTGGATGGTGAGCTCTCTGTTCCCATCAGATTCAACCTGAGAAGTTGCAAACCCAAAAGGACCTCGGGTGGAGCAAACTATAGGGAGTGTTGGGGTACCTAAATTCATAGGTGATAGTTATAGTTGGACATTGAACGTTTATCAAGTTTCAGGCACTGTGCTAAGGCATTCATTTGCATGGTTTTAATCAATTATTGCAAGACTCCTGTGAAGCAGATATTGTTCTTATTATCATCATCATTATCACTATTGTTTCTGTTTTTGCAGATGAGAAAACTGTACCACAGTGAGGCTAAGGAAGTTGCCAAAGACCCCAGACATAGTAAGTGGAAGAGTTACATCTGAATCTAAGGGTCTTCACTGCCATCCTAGGCTGGGATCTGTGGCCTAAAGACCATTCCATTTCCTCAATCACACTTCCTGAGTCCCCGTGGTGTGCAGAGTGGTGGTTCTTCTCTCCCTTTACAATTTCTCATTTTGATCATTCCTTTCCATCCCCACCATCTCGGCTGCTTTCTTCCTCTCTCACCTGGATTATTTCAGTAATATCCTCACTGGAGTTCAAGCCTCTGGACTGACCCTTCAAATTACAAGACAGGAATTTTTTTCCAAAATAGAGAACTGATCAAATCCTTCCTCCACTTAAAACCCCTCAGCAGCTCCCCTCACTTTCAGAGTCAAGGTCAGGATCTTCTTAACCAAGTAGACAAGGCCCTTCATGATGTAGTTCCTGCTTTGCTCTCTAACTCATCTCCCATCACTCTCCAATTCCACACCACATACACTGTCTCTCTCTCTCTCATACACACACACACACATTCACACACAAATGCACACTCTCCTCATCAGCCTTCCTGAACTATTTATAGTTCTCCCCAGGTGGGCCATCAGTAGCTCCATCTCATATGCTTCTCCTGCCCCTGAATGCTCTTTTACCACTGCTTCATCTGGTCAAATCCTACTACACATTTGAAGCTCAAGCATCACTTCCTTTAGAATTTAAGATATGGAAGCTCCTTCTCTTGCTTTATCTTTCATAGTGCTCATCGCCCAGTTCTATAATAAATGATCTACTATCTCTCTTCCTCATTAGGCTGAGATATTAACAATAAATACAGCAATATCTTATTTAATTTTGTATTTTCAGCCCCTCTGATAGCAACCAGTTCAGTAAATATCTGTACAGGTAATAAATTGTTTGAGGAGAACTTCTAGTTCCCCAGCCTTGGGTTCCCACACAGAGGAAGTTTCACTAGAGTAAGTCTCCCCCAGTTTTTATGGAAGAAAAAACTGATCATGCCCTGCTCAGAGCCTCCTGGGGTTTTTTCTTGGAGTGGGTTGGCCCTCAGCAATCTTGCCTTCCAGCTTACTTGTGCTCCACTGTGCAGTAAGGAGCCTACTCTTTGGGGAAGCCTATGATGGCTCAGCCATCAAAAATTTTTTTCTTCCTTCTTTCTTTTTTTACCAGATTTATTGAGGTATAAATTCTATGCAAAAAAATGTACTACTAATGCATACAATTTGATGAGTTTGAACATGCATATAACTGAGAAACCATCACCATAAAGCAAAGTACTAACATATCCACCACTTTCAAATTTTACCCCATACCCCTTTTTGGGGGAGTTATTATTTGTTTTTGTGGTAAGAACACTTGAAATGAGATCTACCCTCTTAACAGATTTTTAAGTGCAGGTACAGTACTTTATTCAAAAATAGAGAATTGAGGCACTATGTTGTACAGAAGATCTCTAGAACCTATTCTTCCATAACTGAAATTCTATACCCATTGAACAATATCTCTCATTTCTCCCTCCCTAAACCCCTGGCAATCACCTTTCTATTCAGTGTTTCTATATATCTGATTATTTCTATGTGTTTGATTATTTTAGATACCTAACATAAATGGGATGGCATAGTATTTGTCTTTGTGTAACTGGCTTTACTCACCATTAGAGTGAAGACACTTTGTTTAGGCCCAAATCTATTGTCTCCTATCTGTCTTTTCAGGAGGAAAAGGAATATTTTCATCTTCATTTTTCTGGCTCCAAAGTCTACCTCTTCATGGATTCCAAACTCATAAGAGGAAGAAAGAAGTGATTTATTGACTCCACAAAACCCAAATGAAATGTTTAATGAAGTAATAAATTAATTACTGAGACAGAGTCCCAAGCTTCAAGAAATTCCCAATCAAATCAAAGCAATGAGAGTGAGAAGCCAGATAGTTTAACTAGTGAGCAGAAGGAGCACTGGGAGATGACATGAACCACACATTTGCATCAAAAAGGATAAGTCATGTGTGGAAGGTGGTGGACAAATGAGTTGGAAGTCCGTGGAGTAAGAATGTGGGGATATAAGAAAAGGAGAGTGAAATTGCTTGGAGAGGGAGCCATTTGCTTGCATGGAATAGTGTAAATGTGCTTTAAAAAAAAATAAGTGTTTAGACAAATGAGGACTTTAATAAAGATGAAAATAACAACAAGCTCTATGGACACTGACACTGGGCCAGGACAGCTTCCCTGGCAGCTGCCAGCTCCACTACCCAGCATTGAGGTGTGGCCAAGTGAGAGCTGGGGATGGAGTCCCCACAGCCCCAATGTCTCTGTCAGCCTGTCTCACACACACACACACACACACACACACCTGGAAAAAGAAACACAAAGAGCCTCACAAGAAATAGGGTGGTGTGCTGGAAAGGGCCCTGGGCCTGGATTCTAAACACTAGGTTCTCCACCAACATTCCACCTACCAGGGAAGGCCTTTCTGGGTCTGAATGCCTCCTGGAATGATCAAACATGCCTTTCAGGATCGTTGTGGATAGTGCATGGCTTCGTATAGAAAAAGGTTGCAGAAACTGTAAAATGCTTTAGACTATTTTCACCATAAAATCTAAGTTAAATATGAAGGACCCCTTCCTAGATGGCCAGCAGTGTGTTTCCACAGAATTGCTCCTCTGTTTTCCTTTGCTCACTGGCTGGCTTTGTTCACAAGGGAGGCACGAATTTGAATATTTAGATTGAATATTTTCCGAGACTCTGATTCCCAAGCAAGAGTCATCACCTCTTACTTAAACAGCCAAGTAGAACCTCTTGCTGTAATAAGGAAGAGAGAGAGGTGGGGGTTTTATTTTGCTAAATAGATGAACAACTTCAAAATAAGCTTTGAATTTAAAGACTCAAGCTCTAATGTATAACACACACATTCACACACAAACCTCTCTCTCTCTCTCTCTCTCTCTCTCTCTCTCTCACACACACACACACACACACACACACACACATACACACACACACACACACACATTCACATGCAAACTTTCCTTCAGTTCTCCTTCCTTGCAGAGTTAATTTTCTCAAATACAGAAGCAGATGGATACTATTCCACATAATAGTGCTATTGATGAGCCTGCTTAGGATCAGTACGGATCACTCCTCCCAAATATTCCATAAAGATATTTCACATATCTAATGTAAGAGCAGCAAGCTGATTTCTTAGTAAGAAGACACATCAGATGCCATTCCATAGATCTGATGATATCACACTCAGTTCTCACTAGCACTGCAGATCTCAGTGCAAATTGAATTTGTTCAAGTCAAGAGCCCTAGAGGGAATAGAAAGTTCATCGGTCCTACCTAAGGCATAGCACAAGGGACAGCACTAGTGAGACCTGGGAAAACTCCAATCTCTTAGAGGCCACTTTCTGAGTCATTTGCTTTTTCAAAGTGTCTTATTGTTATGAAGCAGTTGCAATAAGAATGGGCCTCCTAGATGTCTGGGCCACCAGGCAGGGTCTTTGAGGTGAAATGTCAGAAAGCACCCAGAAAGTCTCCAGAATCCAAAGTCCATTCTGTAATGTCACTTATAACAAGAAAATATGCATCATCTCACTATTTCCTCTACTAGATAAAGATAAGTGACATTATCCTTGACAGAGTGTCTCAGACTTCACCAATTTTATCATCTTCCTGCTCTGAACAGATTCCATGAATAACAGAGTAGTGTCACAGAGAATCAGAGCTAAAAACATCTACAAGAAAACAAAGATTGGTGAGAAAAAAATCTATCTTTGGGATGATCAGAACATTACATATGGAACACAATCCGAGTCAGATTCTTCCACTCATTAACTGCCTCCTTCTTAAGACTACATAATATTAAAGATTACATAATATTAGGAATTTCTGAAGGAATGACTGTTAAGATTTGGATATGAGGTGTCCCCCAGAAGTTCATGTGTGTGACAACGCAAGAAGGTTTAGAGGAGAAACAATTGGATCATAAAAGCCTTAATCCAATCATTGAATTAACCCCCTGATGGGGATTAACTGAGTGGTAACTGAAGTCAGGTAGGGTATGGCTGGAGGAGCTGGGTCCCTGGGGACATGGCCTTGAATTATATATTTTGTATCTGGAGAGTGAAGTCTGTCTCTCTGCTTTCTGATCATCATTGAGCCACTTCCCTTTGCCACACTCTTCCACTATGATGTTCTGCCTCATCACTAGCCCCAAGGAATGGAGCCAGCCTTCTATCAACTAAGACCTCTGAAACCATGAACCCTCAAATAAACTTTTCCTCCCCTGTGCTCATCAGATCATTTAGTCACAGCAGCAGAAAAAGCTGACTAAAACAATGACTGAGCATATTGGTACACTTAAACGCCCTTAAAATTGATTTCCTCTGGCAGATCAAGAAGCAAAATTTTCCCACAACCATATGTGCTTATAGACTGAATGTCCACTAATTGGAGACACTGCTATATGCCTGGAATGTATATGAGTTCTGTGATTTTCAGCACTATATGGAACAATAGTAGTCACCACTTACAGAAGAACCTATGCTCAAGATTTCAGTTTTTTCCATTTTGATGATAAAAAGAATTCCTTGAATATTTTTGGCTTTGTTTTTATTAGTGCATTCTAGTTATGCATAATAGCTGGGTTACTTCTGACATAATCATACTTGTAGGGAATACAGTTTGCTCTGCTTCTGTCTGCAGTGCTTTCTCTCTTCCTTTCTTCCTCCAACTTCCTATTTTCCTTGCTCTACTTGGTCCATCTTTCTTACATTTTTTATAGTTTTTTTTTAAATTAGTGCTTTATAGATATACATAAAGGTGAGATTCAGTGTGGTATATTCATATAGGCACATAGTACAGTTTGGTCAATTTCACTCTACCCTTCCTCCCTTTTCCCTGCCCTTCCTCCTCTACCCTCAATCTCTTTCTTTTACTCCATTGATCTTCCTTCTATGTTCATGGGGTCCCCCCTTTTTCCCCTTATTCTGGGCTAGCTTTCTCATATGAGAGGAAATATTGGACCATTGACTTTTTTGAGTCTGGCTTATTTCATTGAGCATGATGTTCTCCAGTTCCATGTATTTACCTGCAAATGTCATAATTTCAACTTTAATAATAATTATTAAAGTAAATTTAATAATAAATGTAATAATTTCCTTCCAAAATAATCAAAGCCGTGTAAAGTAGGGTTTCTTAACCTCAATATTATTTACATTTTGAATTACATGATTCTTTTTGTGAGAGGGTGGTCCTCTGCCTTGGAGGATATTTAGCAGATGCCAGCCGTGCCCTCACCACAGTTGTAACAACCAAAAAAAAAAACACAAAAAACTCCAGTCATTGCCAAATGTTCTCTGAAGGACAAAATTTCCCCCTGATTCAGAGCCACTGCTATAGAATGATTTTTAAATGTTAAGATTTTTAAATGTTAAGAATAATTTACCAGTGACTCAGGAGGCTGAGTCAGGAGGATCACAAGGCCAGCATCAGCAATTTAGTGAAGACCCAAGTAACTTAGTGAGACTCTGTCTCAAAATAAAAAATAAAAAGTGCTAGGGATGTGGCTCAGTGACTAAGTGCCCTGGGTTCAATCTCTGATACTAAAAAAAAAAATGTTCCTCAAGTATAAGCTTGAAATAGTGGTTAGAGTAAATTATTGGATTCTCTGTATATATTATCAGTAAGAATTGTACCTTTGAAAAAGTTTAAAAGTTAAGTATATTTAATGATGCCTAACATATTTTATTGGCTGTATTTAACAAAAGGCACTATGCTGCAGTTGTTTTTGACAAGCATGAAAACATCACAGCATGAGACTGCAAAATGAATTATGGAGAGAAATTACAAGTGATCCATCTCTCAATGAATTATCCACCTCAATAGCCCGCAGACCTCAGCTACCAATTAACACCTACTTTATTACATGTTGGGATGTACTTAATAACTTTCATGTGTTTATGCACTATTACCTTGACTGATGCCTCTTGTACAATTAGGCATAATTGGCATATCCATATGCAAAAGTTAAAAGGATTAACCCTCTTAAAACTAATGAGCATTTCTGTATCCAGCTGCTAAATGAGACAAAGTTAGCATTTTTCACTTTTGGGCAGGATTTTATCATGCAGTTTCTCATTGTTGATATTACCTTGTTACATAACTTTAGTTTGGGGGGTTGTATGCTGGACTGCTAGAGAATAAGAGTTTTCCAAAGTTAAATTAGCTATAATTATCCCAGCTTTTGTTTCCGAATTCTTAGCCTGGGCAATATGTATTCCTCGATAAGGAACAAAAATAAAAGTTACTTTGGGTTATGTGTGCTCAGTGCATAATTATATAAAAGGGGTATTTTAGTGAGCATATGTCATTTCACCGAGAAAACTTGGCTCAGAGATACTGTATTGAAAGCTTGCCATGGCACTAATTTTCTTTCTGTCTCAGTTCTTTTTATCTCTTTTTCCATGCACAATTTTCTGACTAGATACTGACAGAATGTAAAGTATTTTGGCATATTTATTCAAACAAGCCTGTTAAAGTTATCTGCTCAAGCTAAACTAAGAACTTGATTTTTTCAGAAGTTGGGTGATGGGGTGAGGTCAAGGAAGAGATTTTGAATTTAGGAGAAGTGGGAAGAGATGTCTTCTAACCTGCCCATGTTCATGTGAAGCACACTTAGTTGTAACAGAAATTCATATAAAATTGCATACTTACAGACCATACATATGTTTTGCATCCTATTTGATAAATGTCTTATACATAATTTGTTCACCAGTATAATGATTGTATAAATTTTATATAGACTTATCCAACTCTACAATGCACAAGAGTCTTATATTACATAATTCATATTGATGTTATTACAAAAATGAGTTTAAATATGCTGATATCACATTAATTGAATCACTTCGTCATTCACTTATGAAATTTTTTTATTTTGTTCAATTAAAAATATTTTATCATGATTATATACTTAAAACACAGTGGCTTCTATCCCAGTACTTTACACAGAATGGAGATATGCTCCATGGGATATAGCTTTTACTCCAATTCACCACTTATTAGGTGCTTTTATATTCTAGGCATTGCTCCTGTTACCAATGCATCAAGGTCTGAGTTGACAACACCATCTTTGAGGTTTCTGTCTCAAAACTGTTCTGCTGACTCTCAATTGGATACCTATAGACACACACTCAACCAGTTGATGCATGCCATATTCATTTCTTCCAACTTGTTTGGAAGGGATTTAACACTCCAATGAGAAACTGCAATTGGTTCAAGAATTCTCACTTTTGTTTTACATGACACTTCAAAGGATCTATAGAGGAATTAATCCACAGTTTAGATAAACTTAGTAATTTATCCTTCAATTAGCTTTCTTTCCATTTTTTCACTGTTAGAAATTCCTATCGCGAATTTGTTGGGGCCACTCATTCCTGTTTCCTCCTGGAAACACACACACACACACACACACACACACACACACACACACACTTCATTTTAGCTCTAGTTTTAATGGGGACCAACTTTGAATCTTGAATGGTAAGTGCTCTAGAAAGCAGTGCTTTGGTAATATTGAACCACTATAAATCTCGTAAGACTGGTGGTAAATGGAGTGATGGTAGACAGTGCTTGGCTTAAAAAAGCATCATGGAATTGTCACATAGTAGAATGGAATAAGATAAAGTAGGAAGTTGAATCATTAGCTTATACAGGATAGCTATATTTATACCATATCTGGGCAATTAAATTATAAATGATATCAAGTTGACTGGTAGCTTTAGAGGCCTTGAGAAATGAATATGACATGTTCAGAGTTAGGCAACTGTCAACTCAAGGCATAACACAAGAGTTAGAATGACTCTCTGCACATATTTAAATAGACACCTAATGCCAATATCCACAGGGTGTTTGTGCTGAATATCAAACTCAGGGCTGAGCCCAAACTACTTAAGCTACAATGTTCAGTAAATGCAAACCCTCAAAAAAATCTGTGATAATATCTTTAGTATTATGGGAGGAACCAATTGATATCCTCAGACTCGAGAAGGGGAACTTTGAATTTATCAGCATAAGTAAATTGAATGCTCTACTCTTCTCCTAAACCCCTCAGCCAGAAGAAGTGGCAGCTTTCTTGTAAGTAGTGGCCTTGAGATATGGTCAATATTTCCCAATTTATATATCTAAATTGGGATATCTGATCAAAATATTGGCCAAAGCCTCCCTCACTGCATCCATGATGATAACTATGGTCAACACAATCCAAGAAAAGAAACACAATGCACATTGTAGGAGAAAATAGTGTATACATCTCTCCCCCATATTTTGAGCTATCTGATTATTTACTGGAAGAAAGCAGAGTATACTATGTTAGAATGAGTCTGAGAGTATTTGATAGTGAGGCTGAATGTAAGGCTGCATAGGAAATGGACAAAAGTGAACAGAAGGTTGATAGCAGGTGCCACAGTGAAAAACCATGCTTTCTCACTGAGTTTTCTAATGTAGTTGAGGTCTCATTTATTGAAAGCAAGGCAGGGTCCCCTTTAGGATGTACTCCACACTACCACTGCTTATACACTTAATATATAATATCCCATCACTTTGCCATAGGTACCTTAACCAGAAAGGTCCTTATCAGACCTTTGGGTGCTTACCAAAAAATTTGTACTCTAGAGAGAGATATATATCCACCATTAGCAATTGTTGTTGGTAAGGCCTCTGAATCAATATTGATACCAGTGCTCTAGTAGAGGTATCATGGAACCTAGAATGTGGGTTTATGATCAATTCTAAATGGAGTACTGGCATAAATTAATCTTGCAAAAGGATCAGTGGTTTAATGACACATCTCAGATCTGAGTACATAATTGGGATATAGCACCTGGCAGAGACCTATTATTTGTGTCTCAGCCTATAGAGACAGAGTCAGTCCTCATTCCTGTTCTATGGGATTACTTTCCAAAGAACCATCTATATACATGCCCTCATTTCAGATTATGCTTTCAGAGAGGAATCTAGCTTAAACAATGCCTCAATGAACTATATAAACCAAGAGTCATTTCTAAATTTTCTAATAACTTCATGGGGAGAAAAGTTGTATTGCTTGCTTCTGAGCTTGACCTACCTGCTGGACACCTGTAATAGGAAACAATCATCATACAGGTGAACCCGCTTCTAAAGGAAGCCATCAGAGAACAAAGAAAATATGGAAACAAGCCAATTACTCATAAAGCCATTCGAGTCACACATACACCTTTCCTTAATTCATTAGTTAATTAGGTCAGTTTGTTACATTGTACACATAAGCAATTTTGATTTGTGTCTCTGCAGAAAATATACACCTATGAGAAACCCAGGCACTTATTCCTGAGTGGTCTGGGTCCCTAGTTACATGCACTCATTATGATATGGTAATGTACTGTTAAAATTGGACATGAAAGTGCCAGTAGACATCCCAGTGTATCAAGTGTCAAAGAGTCTTCCATGTCCTGACAAGGAAGCACACTGTACTTTTTGGGGATCAGTGTCAATTACAATTGCTTATATGACAATTTATTTTTACTTTTCCTGCTGATCTGCTGCCATTAGAAGACAAAAGTGACCAAGTGCAGCTGCAATTTTTAAGGTGAGTGAAATTCGTGTTATATCTCCTGGTTAAGAGGAACACTCACCCAAGCTTGACCAGAAATGAAGGGGATTCTGAGAGACTGGATTCTTGATTTCAAGTCCTAGACAGTCCTAGGACAAATTAATCACATTATTCTTCATAAAGGTAATTCCTCCTTAGGAAGAAGGTGTTTGCTAGGTATGTTGGGAATCACCTGTCTTCATCCTGTAGATCCTAAACTCATATATTGGGATCTAGCTCTTGGCTTCACAATGCTATATAATGAGTGTTGGTTTAAAAATATTGGCCTATGATGAGAGAATGTCAACTCTAGCTGGTTCCTCAGTGGTGACTTTCAGAGGCAAAAGTACTATGTAGCTTGTTCTCTAACCCTGGTGTGTTAGATCTTTTGAAGAGATTGGGGGTTAAGAGTCTTTTTATGAATTAAGCATGATGGGTGCACAAATGGACCTAAGCAGCCCAAGCAAAAGGACTATCCAGGTATTTCCTATTCCCTGCTTAATAGAACCCATGCAGGGATACACTCAGCCATTTCTGGTGTCTGCACATGTCTGAATGTGGACCAATGCATGACTCATCAGAGCAGGAGCCAGTGGGTAAATATCCTCCTTTTCTATTCCTTGTAATATAATGTAAATCTCATTCTACGTGACTTCTCATAAAATTCCTCATGGGATCCAGCCCCCTTTGACAGCGGTGATAAACTCGATGACCCACTATTAGATTTGTCTGCTCTTCTTCTCTCTTTCACTTTTCACTGATTTTCTGAATAGATTTCCAGTGCATCATCCTTGTTTTCGGCATGTAGGTGTGACGTTTGAGAGCTGGTTAGCCTAAAACCAACATCCTGATGCTTTGTGAAAGTCACAGTGATTGCTGCAAGCTCTAGAAATCTAACCCAAACTGGTTTATACACACAAAGTGACTCATTAGCCAAATGAGCTGATAAATCTAGGCAAGTGTGGATCCAGGGGCTTAGATCATTGTAATAGTCATAGACTATGTCTCCTCTTCCTGCTCTGCTTCTTTTCCTTGGTGGCTTAACCATGAAGATTATTCCTGTGCATGATGGCCTACTTATAGCAAAATAGTCTCAAGTTCAGCAGAAAAAAGATACTCTTTCTCAGAAATTCTAACAAAAGATGTGGACTTAGATTTCTTTGTCTCCTTGTCTTAGATAGGTTGGGTTGTATTCTCCACCAAATAAAAATCCACACCTTGTTATGATCAATCTCAGTTACATTTCTAACCGTGGAGCTGAGTGGGAGACACCAGACCCTCATCTCAGCAATGTGGATTGAGTGGTAGGGGTGGTTCATTGAAAAATAAATAAATAAATAAGAAGCAATTGCCATTAACAGGAACTGATGTTGGGCAGAGAGAAACAAAGCTCTACTCCATGATTCAGGCCTCTCAGCTTTATGCCCCAGTCCATTTTCAAAAGAAAAACTTGTGCGCTTGTGTGCTCCCTGCCACCAGTTGCCACCTGAAACAGGGCACACCGCCCTTCTGCCAAGAACCCCTAGTTCTCCTACCCCTTTACAAGCCCACCATTAGCCCCTACATCTACCTCTGTTCACCAAGTGCTGAGATCTTCCCTGAGTGCTGCAACAGTCTCCACTGCTCTCTATGAGGTGCTCTACTTCTTCACAGGACGCTCACAGAGGAAAAATCACTCATTCATCGATGTCCCTTAACACTGCTTTTGTTTCATATGTGGCCATTCAAGCAGCAAGGGAGGCCTCCTGAGGTCATCGGAACCTCATGGATGCCTCTTGTCAACTACCAGGGAGGCACCATAATAAACAGAGAGGTAGGCTGAGGCAAGGTGGTGGCTCAATTCATCATGGAACTAATAGAACATATCCATGGAGTGATCAAAGAAAGATTCAGGGAAGAGAAAAAGGATGCATTGCTAAAAATATGTAGCAGAAATTTTTGTTTTTTATATTTAGGGCACTAGGCTGAGACTTGAAAATGGATTAGTTTTTCAGGATCTCGTGAAACATTTCTATCTTAAATCTCAAGGAGAGAAGCAGTCTCTGTCCACTCTGCTGCTTACAACCTATGCAATATGGAAAATTTAGACGTTCCTGCCTGATCGGGGACTTTTCTACCTATTTACAGCCAAAGGAACGAAAGAACACTGCTTCAGACACACTATTGAGTGGCCTATGGTTGAGGTCCGAGGCAGTGTGGAGCAAAGGGTTCCATGTCCAGGTGGCCTAATTAATTTCCTCCAAGGTCTTGAACTGCAACTTAAATTTTTTCCCATCACTTCATAAAGTGTCATCACTTTGTCACTCTGTGAATAAATGGAGAAAGCATATTTAGGTTAATGCTAAGGACTTATCTCACTGGAAAGGGGACTTAAGATTTCTGATTTATTTATGGTGAGTTCAGGAATGTCATTTCTAAAGTAAAAACAACTAGAAATTAGAGCATGATTCATGCATGGTCAGATAGACAAGGTGCTTTGGAGGCTTGACCTGAACCCCCAGCCCTCTTTCAGCTACAGTAAGAACCTGGATTCCCAAAACAACTAAAAGAGTACATTCTGATTGCTTCTTTTGCTCTATGTAGGACTTAATTAGATGGCTTTATCAGAAGAATTATACCCCCTTTATATCAAATTCCAAATAATCTGTTTCTTTGGAAACACTTATTCTCTTCAAACTGGATTATGTTGCAAATTGACATTAGATTTAAATAGGATCAAAAATATTCCCCCATGATTAAATATTTCTTGGCTAAATATTGCCTGTAGCTTACTTTCCAAATTCTGGCAACCTATATGAAAACTTTTATGATTTTGTTTTGACCTGATATAACCACCAAGAGTTACAATTATATTCTATTTCCCAAATATAACCTGTTTGTGGATACATTCTGATTTTGTAAATGTTTTAAGTTCTGTCTGAAATGACCTTCCCTGGCTGGTGTAATATAATAAAGATGTTACCTTTCTGGGAAGCCTTTCTAAATCTCAGCCCCTCCCTCCTCTGTGCCTCTCAAGAAAAGTACCCTTTTAAGATTATTATTATTATTATTATTATTATTATTATTATTATCACTATCAAACCTCAATTTTACCACCACGACTCATAGAAATGAATTGCAGAAATGGATACTTACAATGCATGAATAAATAAGTTATATCTTAGAGTTACATGTTGATAGTTTATAATGACTTGTTTGTCTTTTCTCTTTCCTCCTTCTTTTCATTTTTTTCTTCTTCATTTTCTCAAGTTATTTTCCACATAATTTAACGAAGTTCACTTATTATGTGTGTGTAGTTTACTTTGTGTATATCCCTGTAAACAGGACACAATCTCTGACCTCATGATACAGCCATTTTAGCATCATGTGACTCTGTGTCTCATGGTGTATGTTCAAAAATGATTAGGATCATGCAGGAAAGTAAAACAGAGAAAACAGAGGGAGAAAGATTTTGAATAATGTGGTCAAGAATGTTTTCACTTGGACATATTTGAGCAAATTGCTAAAAAAAAAAAGTAAAGGAGAAACCAATCTGGGAGATAGTAAAGGCCAGGAGCAAGAACATGCCCAATGTGCTGTAGAAAAGCCAGGCAGCCAGTAGGGCTGGAGGAGGTGGTGAGCATAGTCCCTGACATGACAGTGAGTTAGAGATGGCCTTATATTCTCATGGTAGAAATATGATATAATAATTAAATCAGTTAGCCACTACTATATGAGAGGCCTTCTGAGAACTGGCAGCTGAACACAGCAGCAATTTATTACTTCTCACGAATCTCCTAAGCTGAGCAGCTATGCCAGTCTAAACTAGGGTTGGCAAATATCAACTGGGCTTACTCATGAGTCTCAGTCAGCTGGCAAGATGTTAATGCCTGGGATATTTTGGATGGCACCTGCTAAGATAACTTGGCTGTAATCTGAGTCATCTTTCATCCTCAAGCAGTCTAGTTAGCTCACCTTTCTCCTCTTGGCTATCCAAGGAAAAAGGCAGAAGCATGCACAGCTTCCAGAAGGTGCACATTGTCATGTCTGTCATATTCTAGAGGCCAGCAAAATTCACAACACCAGCATAGACTTAGGGTGGGGAAATTGAACTCACTGCTTAATGGGACCTCTGCAAACTCATACTCCAAAGGACATGGATATACAGAGATGAGTGGAGAACTTGCACTATTTTAGCAATAAATCAACTTATCAATCATAGTTATTCACATTCTCTCACATAAATATATCCTTACCCACTCTCAAATAACCCTAAAGACTAATACAGTCATGGATCAGACTCAAAATCCAGCACTTTTTGATCGAATTCACATCTGAGTATGGTGTCTCTTAATGAAGAGCTATGAGTCCAAAACACAGGTTCCTCTATTCCATGCCCAATATAAACTCAGTGGGGAGCTGGGGCAAGGTGTGTACAATAGATGATAACACTGAGAAAGAACAAAAATGGAGGATGAGAAGATCTTAATTCACAGCAATTCCAAAATCACCAGCTGTTACTAGATACCTTGACTCTTGGGACTAAGAGTGTTGATTCATCAGGCCCTATTCTCCCTGCAAGTGGTATGTATCCCATTGATACTCAGTGTTTTGGTACACATCCCACTTTTTTGGGCTGTGCCTTCTGAAATTAATTTCCTTATTCATCCTCTCTGGTCATTTATGAAGGTGGTATTTTATAATATAATATATACTTTGGGCAATGTTTTAAACCTACTTCCAACATATTGTAAATACCTTGGATGTGACAAGCTGCTATAGAAAACTTCCCTTAATATTCTTATAAAGGATTTTTTTCCCCAAAGTATTGCATAAATCCAGGCTTTCTAGAGGAACAAACATAACCAATAGAACACTGATAAATATATATGCAGAGAAATAATTTATTTTAGAATCATGATTCATATGATAATTGAGGCCAGAGATGCCCAAACCTGCTGGGTGGGCCAGCAGGCTGGAGATTCAGTAAAGAGCTGTTTATTCGCTCAAGTTCAAATGCCATCTGCCACTGCCACTTGCTTGGGTAGGTCAGTGTTTTGTTCTGTCAGCCTTCAAGTAATTGGGTGAGGCTTACTCACAGTATGGAGAGCAATCTGCTTTACTCAAAGATGCCTGATTTAAAGGTTAATCTCATCAAAAAGTTCCCCCCTAAAAACATTCAAAATAATGTTTACTACTTATGTGGATACCTTGGCCCACCCAAGTTGACATAAAATCAACATTTCAGGTGTTTATTAGATACATGTTAATTATTTAATAAGTTGTAACAAACAACCCTTCAGTCGTATCTTTGATTTAATCTTTGGCTCCCAGTCTTCATTAGACTTGGAGAATTTTTTCCCCAAGTACAATATTGAAAGAGGGCATACAGTTTTTTTGTTTGTTTTCAAAAGAATTTTTATCTCCTTTATGCTCCCTCTAAGCTCCACTTACAAATTCAATAATTCCTTTATTAGCTCATCTCTTTCTTTTATAATTAATATTTTTCATATTTTCATATTTTTCTTATATATTTTATATCCTTTCCTGAAATTTTTTATGACTCATGTCCATAAGATTATTAGATAAATTTTCTGTCTGCTAAGTTAGTGCAGATGATTGATTTGCCAATAGTTTCACTACTGTGCAACATAAGATGACATATTTCCCACCATGTATAGCAATTTTCTCATCATATTCCCAGCCCATATTTGTTGCTTGGACTCAAAGACATTACTAGGTATTTTATTTACTCATGGAGGAATCTCACAGAACACTACCATTTTCTATCTCAGTTAACTATTGCTGCATAAGAAAAAATCCTCAGATTCTAGTTTCAACACAAAAATAGTTTCTTATTACTTATGAATATGTAGGTTGGTTAGGAGGTCTTGCTGAATTATGTCAGGCTCAATTGACTTAATCTGATCTTCACCTATCTGTGATCTATAGTCAGGTGGTATGTAATTTGGGAGGTGTCAAAAATGCTCAAAGGGCAAATGGACTTTGTTCAAGTTTACTGCAACAGAGGAGAAAAGGAAGAGTTCAGTCTAAACTCAACTTTACTAAAGTGTGGGAGGAATTTTAAGCTCTGTGGTGAGTTAATGGAAAATACTGGAGGATGGTAAGGGGAAGTCACACATCAACTGTGTTTGCTAACTGGCTTTATTGAAAGGAGAAATAAACTGCTTACTCTTTATGACTCCAGGTACTTTTTGAGTAGGTGACAAGAAAGTTAGGCTACAAAGACTGGGAGCTAGGAGTTCAGTGTTCCCTGACAATTACTTTTCAAAGGTTTGGTTCTTATTTCTTTGAGGATGATATTCTTGGGTTTTAAAATTGGCAAGAGACTTTTTTTAAAAAAAGGTTCACATGTCAAAGTTACAGAAAAATAATTTAATTATGTATTTCCTGAAGAAGGTGCTAAAAGAAGGATAGTCAGGAACCTAGAACCAGAAAGAAACCTGTATAACCCTGAAGGAAATATTAAGGTTGCCTTGGTCTGGGGTAACAGGATTAGGATGATTTTGTCTGACATAACTTTGTTCTGCTCCAAGTCCCTCACTATCCAATAGACCAACTCAGACATGCCAAATTCAAGGGTCAGAGAGTTAAAGTGAGAACAGGAATGGCCTTCTGAGAACAAGGCTTGGAACTGGCATGCTGTTACTTCTGCTGCATTCTATTAACCAATTAGAGATAGAAGCATAATAAGGACAAAAGGTGGGCAATAAATTCCACCAGTCATGGTAGAGACAGGCAAGTTGCAAATCACTTTGCAAACATCATGATTGCATGGTGAGTCAGGAAATTGGGGTATTTTGGCACTAAGTTTATCCCAGTGATTCTCCTTGCACAACTATAACTTAAAATTACTTTAAAAACTTCCCTGATCCATAGCAAACCAGGACTTCTCTATAACCTGAAAAGATGGATTTTATAAAAGGAATATTCTGAAGCTTTCTTCTAACTGATGGTTAGAAAACAGTACTCCATGAAATATATATCATCAGTCACATATTAACTGAGCGTGAACTTCTAAAACCTGGGGTGTTCCCTATGCTCATAGCCAGCCTGTTTCACTCAGTGTTCATCACTCTGCTCAGAGTGCAGAGCGTGCTGACTTGGCCACTTTTTTTAAGAGTGTCCACCTTTTCCCTTCGGTTTCTGTCTGTACTGTCTCCTTCTGTGTCAACCTTGTTAAATAGACTTCTTACAGGGTTGGGGACAAAGATGGACACGAGTGGAGATTTTTCAATGAGAGGTAATTCATGAGACTGATAGTCTAGAGTCATGCATGCATATTGGTGACTGAGTTTTTAGTAGTCATTTGCAACTCCCATAAATAAAGATGTTGGGATTTCGGTTTTCCAGGTTTAATTCTGGCTGTCTTTGGAATTTAGAACCTGTGTGCAATTTGCTACGGATCTTTTTTGATGTATTTCAGAAAATGTAGAATGATCTTAAACATATTTTTGTAGTGGGTCATATTGTATGTGTTGATGAATATGGAAGACCACTAAGGACTGCAGCTGTAGAAATCAGGGTGCTACCACCAGGGGACAGAATCAGGCTGAGGAAAAATCCAGGCACCAAAAATCAGAAGTAGACATGATTCTGATGAATTAATGGAAGCAGTGGATACGGCACTTTCCAGATGAATAATTTTAACTTCTTTTTTTCCCCCAGAAAGAGAAATTTTGTAGTTTTGTTTACACTGAGCAAAAGACTTAGAGAGTTCTAAATAAAAGGTAAATCAAAAGAACACCAATATTTATTACAAAACATCCAAAATCACTGTTCTTCTGCTTTGTCTTGTTTAGAAACATTAAAGTGCCTTAGAAACTAGCAAGAGATGCATTTTTCAATAGCAAAACATCATTTATTTAACATGCACTACTGGTTTATTGTTTCTTTTATCAGGGTAATTTCACTTAATGCTGCTTTCAAGAGAGCAGCTACCTCCACTTTCTTTCTTCCTCTCATCCCTTCCATACATACCTTCACCAATCAATTACTCACACTGCCTGATTATTGCCCACCCCCTTCACTTCCTCATTATTTTCCATCTCACAAAGAGAATCTTCTAACGCTGAACTGGGTAAATGATAGGTGATCTAGAAAATTATCTTCTTAGAGGGTTTGAATTATTTTTTATGACTGCTGGGTGACAATTTCTATTACTCATCCCACACCAAAACAAAAGGCAGTGATTTTCCTGCTTTCACATCTTAAATGAAAGTAACCTTTATTCATCAATTCTCCCCCCCCCCATGGTCATAACTTAGACTAATAAAAGTTGATGTCATGGGTGGAAGAGAGGTAATCTGAGTTTATAATGAGAATGATACTTTATCATTCCCAACAGATCTTGGGCTCTGGGTAGGCAGTAATTAAAGGAGGGTCTCAGGACTTGTGAGGACATAAATAAGCTTCCTTGGAAGAGATCTTTATTGAAGCTCAGTGGGGACAGAACTCAGAATGGTGACAAGAAAATGTTTCAGAGATTGTGCAAGTGGGAAACTGGAGGTCTCTGCTGAGGGCCAACTGTTCTCAAGTGTCCTCAGAGCACAGTGAATCCTGGAGGTGCTCTCATCACTATTACAGAGGGGCAGAGAGACTGAGAAAAGCTTCCAATTAAATGTGAACGGCTCTTATGTGGAAGAAAGGGTTCCGCCACTATCCTGGATATAAGGGCTGCCACTGAAGCACAGGGAATGAGCAAGCCAGGTACCTGGAAGAAAGTGATTCAGAGAATAGAAGGAGATTCTGACGAGGTAGATGTGGGGGGGGGTGGTAGAATGGAGACCAAAAAAAACCCACAAAACAATTGCATCTGAAACTGCATCTCTTTGATCTCTTTGGGTCTGAACAAAGATTCTCCCTTGCAGTTTGAAGTTTCACAGTGTCCTTCAATATCCTGGTAAGGTCACTTCTTATTACAGAAATAGGATGTTAAGGAATGCATGAGAAGGCTTAAGAAGGAATGGGTTATTACCCCCTCTTTCTGTCTCTCACTTAAGACATTTAGGGAAAAAGGAGAGTAGAAAGGAGTGAATGAGATTGGTGGTGGAGAGAATGAATAAATGGAAGGAAGGAAGGAAGGGAGGGAGGGAGGGAGGAAGGGAGGGAAGGAGGGAGGAAGGGCGAGTTTGTCAAGAAGGGAGGAGCAGGGAGGACAGGAAGAAATCTTGGGACCTATGAATCAGTCCTGCAGCGATCTGACTTGCAGTCAGGTGTAATCAGGTTGAAATGAACATCACCTGTGTTGAGGGAGTAAGAGCAGAAGCCATGCTCTTATTTCAGTAATTTCAGTCTGGGAGATGGAGTTTAGCATGATCAGGAGAGAAAGGGAACTGCCAAGCTGGCCATCCTATTTAGTTTTTCTTAGGACTGGGAGATGATTTTGATCTGAAGTTTTCTTGTTTATCACAAGAATTGTGAGGTCCTTTTGTAATCTGTTAGTAGTGGTACCTTTTTTTTCTCTCTCACCCTTCATTCTCCATTCTGTTTTTCTAAATTAGTGCATCAAATCATGTGGCCTTGAGAGTATCATAAAGTTAGGCCACATGTCCCAGTTTGACACATGCTTATTTGGGCTGGGAAATAAAGAAGTTCTGGAGCAACTTCTGTGGATTTGGAGGACATCCTGACAGATCCAGGTTGTGCCACCCTACCTTGCATGTATAAATTCTATGACTCTGACAAGGTCCAGGATTTGTGCTATGGTTTGGATGTGGTTTGAGTGTGTTTCCCAAATATCATGAGTTAGATGCTTTATCCCATGTGGCTATGTGGAAGGTGACAGAACCTTTAAGAAGTATGTCCTAGTGGGAAGTAACTAAGTCACTGGGGGCATTTGATGTAGTTCTAATGGACCCCGGTTAGCTGTCATGAAAAGGTTGTTACCAAAGAGCAAGATTGACTCCTGCCCACTCTGGCTTCCTGTCTTGCCCTGCAAACTCTCCTTCTCCCATGTGCTCACAACGTTGTGATGCCACCTGCCAGGAGGCCTTAACTGGAGCTGAGCAGAGACCAGGAAAATTTCTTGAGCCTCCAAAACTGTGAGTTAAATAAATCTGTTTTCTTTATAAAGTTCTCATCCTCAGTTATTTTGTTAGAGCAATGGAAATGAATAATATAGTGAAGTTTCCTCATCTTTAAAATGTGAATAAATGTATTCCTTCTAGAATCATAAAAGAGAGTGAAACACAAAAGTGCCTAACATGATTGGCAATGTTTATAAAAAATCCTAAAGGAATAATGAATCCAAGTTTTAATACCTTACACTAAGGGAGAGCAAGATGCAGGATAGGGTCCTAAAAAGAGCTTTGGTTTGGGTGACAGGAAGTCTTCCGCTAAAATCCAAGCCTTCAATGTGCCAGCTCTTTGCATTAGATTTCCTGAACCTCTGTGTGTTCATTTGAAAATGGAATTAATAAAATCCACCCTGGGGCACCCATGAGAATTATTCCTGATGCTCAGAATGAGCAGCTTAATCATGAAAAGGATTATAGAAGTATGGAGAGATAATTAGTCCATCTTGTGTCTCATCTTGACTTAGGTTAGAAAGATTGGAGTCAAAATGTGTGGTGCTCATAAAGATCCCTGATCAGGAGCTGCAGAAATTGCTGTGAATTGTTAATTGAAGGTTAGAAAAACTCTTTAAAACTGAGATTAATGTCTAAAGGGTGAAGATGGTGAAAAACAGCATCAATTGATCAGTGTTGAGAGCCAACACCCATTAATGTGATAATTTCTTATAAAAGGAAAAGCAAGCTTAAAAAAAGAAAGAACTAAATAATTGCTTTCATCAGTAGTGTTTGCCTCTGTCAGAATCAATCTGACTTATCCTGACTAAACATGCAGCCAGACTCCAGAACTTTCTAGATCTTGAAAAATGAAAAATTTCAAGAAACCAGGACATTGTTATTTACTCTCCCTCCCTCCTTCCCTCCCTCTCCCCCTCCCCCTCCCCCCTCTCTCCCTTTTCTCTGTTACAGAATCTTTATCTCTGCAGAAGATGGGTCCCTGCAATTCTTAAATGCATATATTACAGTTCCTCCCATGAGCACATACTGTGCCCATCTTCTAAGTCTTCATTCAAAACACGAAGCAGATAAAAGCCAGCAATGACTCATCTACAACAGGTGCAAAGGATGCTTTGTCAGACAAAGCCAGAGGGTCAGTTTCATCCTATGGTCACAGAGACTGTTGGGAACAAGCACATACTACAAAATGGCAATAAGAAAGAGTTACTTAAAGGGACAAAAGCTAAATGTGGCCTTTGGCTTTCCACTTTACAGAGCAAACTTAGCATCTGGCAGGTTTTTTCACTTGTTGACTTTGTTGCAATCAGTTGACGGGGGTGGATATAATGAAGACAAGAAATGCTCCAAGTCAGAAAGAAAAAAACATATAGTCATATTCACTGCCTTTCTGAAAGAGAGGGTGACAGACTTTTCTATTGTTCTTCCCAAATTTCAACTCCAATCAGGAAACATTTTATTTTTACTTTGGGTTAAGAATTTTCTTGGAGAACCAGAAAAGAGTTTTCCCACCACGTCCTGTTCAGATCAAGGAGTGTAGCTGGAGGCTGTGCACCAAATCCCATTCCTTGAATGTGAAGCCAGAATTAATCCAGTAATTATCTGCATTGAGAGTTAATCAACCACCTCCTAAGTAAAGAATAAATTTCATGGTATTTCCCACCTCATTAAGGAAAATTGCCTGCTGACATTCTCTGCCTATTCCCTCCCCAACTTGCACAGATAAACTCCTTTTTCATTTTAAAGAACCAACCTGTATGAATCTGAGACATATTCTTTTAGATTTTTGCATTGACAAATTTACAAAATGAGCTAGTTTAAGGTCCTGTAAAGCAGCATGCTGGGTACATGAAAAATAAATGTTCCCCACAGGGGATAAACTTACTTGGAATCATAGCAGTCAATTGTCCTCTTTAGCCACCTTAGCCAACCTCTCCATCTTTCCTCCACTTTAACTCCCCAGATGAGCTGCAATTAAGAATTATGTTAGTATGCAAATTGGTCTCTTGGGCACTGTATTGGATTCATAGTAACTGCCCATCATGTGTTGAGAAGGAATCTGAGGTTTTGTACTGACTGAATTTAGAAAGAATGCAGAGGTTAATATTATTGAATATTAACCAATAATATTAATATTATTGTTCTCGTAAAGTAGAAAAGAATAATACCAACATGTATGCCATTAGGTACCTCTGGCTGTATTGAAGGAAGCCTGAAGGAGATGTTCTTTTCTCCTTATTAACATAAAATCATATGGAATATGGTTACACTAAACATGTGAACCCATGTTCAACATTTATTAAACACCTTTCATATGCCAGACACAATCTCTCTCTCTCTCTCTCTCTCTCTCTCTCTCTCTCTCTCTCTCTCTCTCTCTCTCCTCTCTCTAGTAGTTACCCTATGAATAGAGTCTATTATTCACCCTTATAGATCAGAATCTAAGAAGTAATATGCCCAGCCACATGACTAGGGTATGGTGGAACACAGAATCTAGGCCTGCTAAGTCCAGTGGCCTTAACCCTTGAGCCGTGGTGTACCATATGAGGGTTCAGGGTGCAGGGTGTCAAGTAGGGACCCCATGTTGGTGCCATAATGAAATCCTTCACCCTGTCTCACAGCCAGCTTCATTCACATCCTTCACTGTATTTTACTTCCACAGAAACCATATAGATAGATAGCTATAATTATTCTTAAATTTGTACCTTTAGAATTGCTTGAAAGTAGTCCAAATCATAATGATTATAACCATAAATATCAGCAGCCATCTCAGTATCTCACTCCATAGTTAAAATATTGGCATTTGGAGATGAAAGCAATAGAATCTTGAAGCAAAGAAACTTGCAAGTCCCTATTAAATCCCAACAATGGCATATTACAATAAAAATATTAAAAAGGACAAATTAAAAACAATTTTGTTTGCAGTAGAGTTTTATGTTTGTGTATATCTGTCATCAAATGGTTTCAAATGCACTTCACTACAGGTAAACATTGTATTATGAACTCATTTGTGTTTATGATTAATTGTGAATCTCATTTCCCTTCTGTGAGTTATTTTTGCTTTATTTTAAAGTACGACAAATACATAAAAATTACAGGATTAGCAAAACCTTCCATTGGCCACACACATCCCCAAACAATTTGTACCTAGAGACTCTATTTCAGGTTTGTTTTCATCAAATTTCCATTTGGAAAAATAAATTTTCTTCTTATGATCAATACAGATGTCACTCTGTTCATTCTCAATCCATCGCCTGGGTGATTCATACATGGAAAGCCAATACTTTACACAAGGAGGCAAATGGCAATGTAAAGAAGCCATCCCAGTGTCACCAGCATATCTAGTGATAAAGCCAAAGCTGTGTAAGAGCAGGCCATCTGTGGGCCCCTCCACCTCAGTCCTGTTGGGAAGAGCCACAGCCAGGCTTTCTGATGCTGTGTGTGTGAGTTCAACCTACGATTGCCATGGGTGCTTCACCAGGTACTCAGAAAGCACCTGGGGAGAAAGCTTCTGTTGGCAGAAAAGGTGCTCATTTTCTGTACCAATTTTCTAGAGTCAGAGAGGCTTATGCATAAACAATGAGAGAAAAAGGGATGGGTCATCTTGCAAAATGAAAAGCTGCAGGTGTCCCTGCAAAACAAGCGGAAACAAGGAAAACAGCCAGGTGGTGCTGTGGAGGAGGTGAGGGCTCCTAGGAGCAGACCTAGGATCAAGTCTACTTCCCACCATTTGCTCACCATGAGGCTTTAGGCAGGTCGTTCAACATTGCAAAAACTATGTCTTCATCTGTAAAACAGAGACAATGGTCCAGATTGCTGTGCTGATGAAATGAGATGATGTCCTTAGCATTCTGGTCAAACATCTGTATCAAAGTAAACATTAGCAAAAGTCAGGCACCTGACTGCTTCTTTCCAGCACCTCCCAACAGAAACTAAGACTTTATTTGGGTCTCTAAGCCATCATTTCAGCAAAGATTTTGTGAACAGCTCCGTGAGGGAAAGATGGCCTCCTTTTTATTGATTACTAATGTGTGAGGACTAATAATTCCCCACTGTGTGCATGTTAAATAGAGTTGTCTAACTATTTCAGAGTCACCCTGCCTTCTAGTCATCTAGCTCCCTCTAATCATTTCATTTATCCTTTCCTCTGGGATATTATACTCTGCGTCCCTCCCACAATTAAATTTGAGAAATTATCCCTCTTCTATTCTCTGGCAATGTAATTTAATTGGGTAAATTTCTCATCCTGGTTCTAGAGGTAAGCACATGACTCCAGCCACTGCCAAGGAAAGTGTTAACTGTTGTTTCTTTGTTAAATAGAGTTTAAGACGAATCTTTTTTTTCCCCTTTAGAGATGGTGGGTTAGGGCCCTACTTTGAAAAATATTTGTCCAAAATGAGTCTAACACAAGACACAGAAAGGAAAAATACAAATCTTGGTGGCATGATTTGAGATCCCCTCCAGCTGTGACTGAAATGTGCAGCTTTTGTTCACATTGGCACAGATTGCTAAGGGCTAAGGGACACCTACTTAAACTGGGTTTGGAGAATATAGCTGGTCAGGGTTAGCCAGGAATGCAGGTGATGGGTACCCTGGAAAAGAAGTATTATTGCGACACTCTAGTAAGATAAGAGTATGCGGGTTTCAGCAGTGGAAGAAATTAAAGCCTGGAGCTGCAATTGGTAATGGGGCAAGGTTTCTTTGTTTATATATTTTTTTCTTCTTAACTTACCATCTGTAAATGAGAGAAGTAAATGGTGGAAAAGCTCCAAATGATGAGTACAGGTAATAAGAGCTATTTCTGAGGAAGGAACAATGAGTTATCTAGATGATAAAGCTGTTCACAGAAATAAAGTGGAACAAACTCTTAGTGGAGAAACAAATGAGAACAATGTTTACTACCAGCAGGAGGGCTCTAAATTCCTACCAGGTGCCAAAAGGCATATATCGCTTCATATGATGCTGCTTATACTTTCTTCTCATGAACTGAAGATTTTTTTCCCTGAAAGCATCTCCTTCTGTCTTTCCCCTCATGTAGTCTGTTTTTTTTTTTTATTTCTACCTTTTCCAAAATATTCTGATAAATTTTTCTGATGTAAGCCCAGTCCATAACATATACCTGTCATCTGCCTTCATGATTTTGCTGTTACTATTACCAAATAATATTCAGTAAATATTTATTGGATGATAAATGAATATTAAATGTGCATTAATTTCTTGCTTATTTATTCAATATGCAATTACTGAGCACAGGATCATAGAAAGAAAAGATGTTGGTCTTTGTCTTCTAGGAGCTCACACATTATTCTTTACCCATGTAGTATTTCCAGAGAGCAGGACTTATTTATTGTTTCCCCTATTGTCTGTATGTGTGTGCGTGCATGCATGTGCTCTAGAGCCATGAGATGAAATACAGAGAACATTAATACAGAATAGTAACTTAGGTCCATTTGATGCCTTGTAAAAAAGTAAAGGGATGATTTCCATTTGCAGTAGAGGCCTGGGAAAGATAGACTATGCAGTTACATGATTCCTCATGGTGTCTGCTATAATAATAATAATAATTTAGGGTCTTAAATAACAACAACAATAACAGGGTCCTAAATAATAATAATTTAGGATCCTAAATGTTATGATTTGCTGAGCATGCAGTGTCCCTTGTGTGGAGCTCAGGAAGCTCACTAAGGTGGAGGTTATTGCCAATGTGCAAGGTGGGAGGCACATATTCCTATATCCCCATGATGTGAGCAAATTGAATTATTATCACAGGATGGTTAACTGTGCAGAATAATATTAAGAATTGAAAGAGGGAATGAGTTTTGCTTTCATTGAAATGAATCTTTAATGCTGAAGTTTTAAATTTTTGCAGTATTAATAGATTTATCTGAATTGAAATTCATAAATCAAACTTGATCACTGCAGAATATTTTAACCATATGTGAGGTGGCGTTATGTGCTTATGCTATTTAAACACTAGAATTTCTCTGTTTCTGGTGAGTATTTTTTTTTTGGTTTTTGTATTTTTGTATTTTAGGAAAAGTATGTAGCAATAAAATAGAAGGCATGTTATGGGTTTTCAGTTCTACTTTATCAGCTACTAGGATTGGGTATTATGAAGAAGAGATATTTAATTTCTCTGTGCCTTTCTCATTGCATCTATAAAATGGGAATAAAACACCAGGATTATTGAGCTGAGAGCTTTTTTAGGACCCTTTGGGCACACTGTGATCATTCCTTCTGTCAAACATCCCTCCAAGTTGTTTTCCTTATATGCTGGGCCCCAAGTCACAGTCCTGTGTATCACCTTTTCTTATTGTACAATTGCTTGGGACAGGAGAGGACCTTATTCTCTATAATCACAGCACAAAGCAGGTGGTTAACTAATGTGCTTGGGAGGGGATGCAAAAATACTACACTTATTTAGTTTCTCCTTCAGTTGACACATCACATAGGAGAAAGCACATTTAAGTATATAGATATCAGATATACTAATCACAGGCAGTAGGTGTGGGCTGGAACACGACTTCAGCTTTATCAGTCCTTATTCTTTTTCTTCAACTGACTTTCTCTGTCCTTCAGTGTGAGAGCAGCCTGACCCCTTGGGCATTCTACAAAGTCATCAGGAACCTAAAACAGGGAGTACATTGAAAAAAACAAGGAAAGAGGAAACAGAACCAAAAGAAATAACTGTCTTGAAGGTGATGTGAAAGTCCCCAGCTTATTTCTCTGATTAGCTTCCTCTAGCAAACACGGACAGGGTCTTTTTTGTCTGGGAGAGGATTCCCTCCTATTCCAGTCTGCCCTCTACTCTGAAGAACAAGTGTTTCTTTTGCATCATGGATTCAACTCCACTGAACTTGTTTCAACCAAAGAAAAGGAGAGAAAAATTTTCTAATTTTGTTATTTTCATCAAACAATTTGATTTCTGTTACTTCCTTATTTTCTAAACTGCATTAACATTCTTGTGAAGTTGAAAATACAAACATCATGCAATTCCCCAGGTAGTCTGTTGGATGGTTAACCCCTGTCACATCACCCTTGAGGGTGATCACAGCCCATCTTCCTAGGAACAAACATTTTAAATTAAACATGAACTCAGGTTGGAACAGATAAGAAATCCACTTGCATTGTAAAAAAAAAAAAAAGACTTTCAAGCAAAGCCTTACACCAAGCCATTTTAGATGGCATGATCCTATTCTTCAGTAAATCCCAAGTTGAGTCTTATCTACAGTCTAATGTTTTGGAGTGATTTTAGTTAGAATACAATTTTACTTAAATTAAAACAACAACAACAAAAAAAAAACATTTCTCTACCTTTTAAGAAGTAGATTAATGTCTGATGTTCTACTTTCAATGGCTTCATTTTCTCACTTAAACTTTTGTTTACTCTTTGATTTCCCAGACTTAATTCTTCACTATTCAGAAAAACTCAGATTTCCCATCTTAATGCCTTTGCTCATGGTGGCCCATCTGTAAAACAATCCTTTCTCTGAGACCCAATTCCTCTTAGAAATATGTTCAGACTTTTCCCATTTTTTTCAGAAGTGGCTAACTTTCTTTTATTTCTTTCTCAAAAACTTCTGTATCACATCTCACAGGAATATTCATCATTCAACAAATAACTATAAAGTTCTCACTTTTGGCTAGCTACCATATTGGCCACCAGAAATACAAGTTTAAATAAGAATACAACTAGTCTGAATAAGTTCTCCCATGCACTTTTTCTAACTGCATTATACTTTTGAATAACGTGTATATGCATAATGTATATTAATGTGAATAGCAATATATAGTTGAATGAATACATATACATATCTATTTGTAAACACAGGATGCTGTAGAAAAATAAATATTTTAGAAACAGCAGAATCTAGGTTCTACTTAGACCTTTATTCCTGCTAATCTGTGATCTTCATAAACTACTTAACTTCCTTGAATTCCAATTTTCCCCTCTTAAATGGGGGTTAGTGATATTTGGGTCATGGTGGGCATTAAATGAAAAAGTGCACGCCAGCAGTTGGCCTACGTGTAAAATAGAGGAGAAGTAGCAAAGATTCTGAAATCTTTAAGGTTCTAAGATGCTAAGATTTCTAAAATCAATGAATAAAATTCACTGTTTTGCCAAGACTGTTGTGATCTGACATAAATCCAGGTGTGACAGAACCCCATCTTTTTGCTTTGGTTCCCTTTTGATATGAGGATTGTTCTCCTTTCAGAATCAAGGTCAAGAACACTCATCCTCTCTGCTCCCCAGAATGTAGGCTTGGCAGTGACACTTATTTCAGGAGCACCTTCCTTTCTGTGCTGTGTCACACAGACATGCCTGGAGGGATGACAGCACATCTTGGGGTATTCCCCAAATTGGGGAGCTGCCTCTGGAGTTGGTATGTTCTGTATCCTCTTGTCACAGCTTTAATCTATCCTTCAAGTGGCCTAATGTTGAAGATAAATGTTTCCTGGGGCCTGGGAATTCATAATGGACTGTAATTAATTACAGATTAAGAAAATAAAACAAGAAATAAGGTGATAATTTTAAAGTTCTGAATAGAAAGAGTCAAGTGTTGGACCTTAACTAATTGGTTTCCTGATAAAGGTTTCCTCCAGGGCCTTGGAGAGACCTTTTATTTTAATGAGTATTTGCCAAGATTAGAGGTTTCTCTAAGCTACTGCCTCCTGGTTATCACTATCTCTCACGTGCGCACGCACACACACACACACACACACACACACACACACACACACACACAGACAAAGGATGAGAAATCTAAACTTTGTAACAGCTTCCAAGATTTGCTGCATTCAAAAGGAACATTATATAAAGTTACCCTGCAGTGTGTGGGGTGATGATTAATCGGCCCTTCTCTAGTTCTGTGCCCTTGGGGGCCCTCATTTGCATTTTAAGGCTAAAGCTCAGGCTCAGAATGGGTCGGTTTAGGAGTTTCTAAATTAGAGTTGAAACTTCCATTCTCCAAACTTGAATCTACATATAACTCTAGTCAGCCTGGCAACTGAGAAATTTCTATGATTTTCTTCAGTTGTGGAGTAATTTATGTTTCTAATAGTGATAAAATAAATAACCCTCTAATATCCTGAATTAATAAATTCACCATTAAAGGTATTCTCATCTTTTAAAACCTGACTGTATTTTCTAGCTGGGAGGCATGCAAAATAATACCCAGTATTTCAGGCAGTGTATGTGCTAAGGAAAACACTTCCAGCCATCAGTGGCTTCCTAGAGTAGTTAACTGTGAAGCTGAAATAAATATGACTCAGTGGAGAAATGACCATGTCTCCCTTTATGCAGAATTCTGAAAGCACAGATTTGTTAAGTGGTTTTAACACATGTCCACAAAGTGATTCTACGTTATTCCAATTAAGAGTCGAATTCCACACTCTCTGACCATGGTCTGGCCTTAGTGACTTGCTGATAACACAGAATGTGGCATTCTGCATGACTTCTAAGGTTAACTCATACAGATGTTAGAGCTTTTGCCTAGCTCTCTTATGGGGCATGTGTTCTCAAAACCCTGATCCACTAGGTAAGAGGTCTGGCCATGCTGAATCTGTCATGTATGGGAGACCACCTGGAGAGACCCTATGAGGATAGAGATGACTGAGAATTCTAAAAGACTCATGTCCCAGATCTTTGAGTTTTCTCAGCTCATATGAATAAAGAATCTTTCAAGATGGCTTCAGTTGTCACCTGTCCTCAAGTACATGAGAAACTCAAGCAAGGAATGCCTAGCTTAGTTCAGATATCCACAACAGCCATGAGCAATAATAAGAAACTATTATTGTTACTTATGCCCCTAGATTTGGGGTATATTATTACATGGAAATAGATAATTAAAACAAGGGAAAAGCAACAGGTTGGTCTGACTGGAGAAAAGATTTTATCATGACCACATAAGGATCTGAGTGAAGTCAAATTAGACAGTAGGATAAGTTGGGTCTCAGGGGACCTAGAATTTTTGGTGGAAAAATTCAGTTTTTTTCTTTTTGACAGAAGTAAACTATTGGCATCTTAAAAGATGATTCTGGTAGAGTCGCATAGATCACAACTTGGAAACAGGAGATCCATTGCCCAACAAAAATTCTAAAAGAGGGAAAGGGTAGAAATGAAGGTAAAGAGACTGATTTTGAATTCAGACAGTTCCAGTTTGACTTCTGGCAGATCCCATGCTTCTGCCTAGTCTTATTTTCTTTCCCTACCCTTTCGATCTCCATGTGATGGGGACAAAGAGATGCAAGTGATGGATACATGAAGTTAAAGGAATAATTTACAAAATGGGCCTATTGAGCTGACCCCCCACACTTTCTTTTCCAAGAAACAATTTACTTGCAGACCTTCCTGACTTAAGTGAACAGGATATGTCACATTCCTCAACAAACTACCTATTATCTACAGAAGAAATGAAGGCCTGAAATAATATCAGTAAGAGAAATGCAAGTTACCCTGAAGGGTGACCCTTTTGCGACCCTGGTCATAGATCAGATCCCAAAACTCGGGGAGATAAAGACCATTCCTCTTTATCATAAAATCTGTAAGAATGTGTGGTTAAGAATCCAAATAGAACCCATCAGCATGAACCAGGTGACTAGAGTTGTCATGGCAGTAAAGACCTGAAAGTCTGATATCATCCAGCTGTCAGTCAAGACTGAAGAGGTAGACCTGGACAGGACTCTCTGGAAACTTCTCTTGGATACCCAATGAAACCGAAGTTCAGGACAGGCACACTATCCTTCTCCTCTCTGAAGGGAACTACTCTCCATAGAGAGTATCCCCTCCCACCTTCCCTATCCCTTCAACAAACGAATGACTGTTTCTCTGAGTGACATATATGAAATCTTTCTGACTTGATCACAAGAATTGGGGTTTGAAGGGCAGGTCTTTGTACTGCCTCAGTTTGCCAGGAGGCTTCAGCTCTGTAACATACAGTATCTTACACTTCCCGGGCACATGGTAGGACTTGGCAGATATTTGTTGGAAAGAGAAAAACTGTAGTTTAATAAAAATACTTTTGATTAAAGGAGGAAGAATTTGGTTCTATTTCTGGCTTCAGAAGTTACTGATCATATAAAAATTAAGTACACTCCTTGGGACCAATTTGCTTCTATTGAAATTGCAATAATATTATTAGGTTCCTGAGCTTATTGCAAGCCTCTCATTTCATGTTTAAACCACTCCCTAGACAATTTTATCAATACTCATGGCTTCTGTTATCTCATAGATGCAGAACCTTCTAAACATAACCCCGATCTGTCCCCAAAATACTGACCAACAGATCATCTAATATCATCTCCATCTGATAGCTATGGATAACTCAGAATCAGCATGTGATAAAATGTAATTGGCACTTCCTTGTTCCAGTCTTCCTCTGGCCTCCTACTCTCCATAAATAGTTTCTAAAATGTTCTTTCTAAGGAGTCATGACCTAATCAAAAGATATAAACTTTAATGACAAAACTGGCCAAAGTAAGAGACTAACAGGAATAAAATGTTTGATTTGAGAAACTGTCTGGTAGCATGGACATTTCCTACAATCACAACCAACTCTCTCTTCCAAAAAGAATTTGGCTTGCCCACATTACCTCATGTGCCCTTCATTTCTCATTTATTAAATATGATTGAATTAATAAGCAGAAATCCCACTGCAAATTGCTGTACCTGAATCAGCTGCATCCCCAAATTAACAATATCAAAAACATTAATATCTGATCAGGATGCCCCCAAATACTGTAGATTGTATACGTCAGTGGTTGTAATCAAAAATTTATTTCTATTATCTCCAGAACATTGCTTAATTTCTTTTATTTAGAAAACACAGAATATCTCTGGTGGCATCTGATTATGGGTTTTCTGGGCTCACAGCATGAGAATTCAAATCATATCTACCAGATAGGATTTAGAAGAATAACAATTTGGACTTCTGTCTGAAAATAACTGGATGACAAAAGATGGTTAGTCCATCTTTTGGCACCACAGCATATATAGACCCTCAACAAAACATAAAAAGGTAAAGCTAGTGTCATTTTCCCTTGTTAAAGATGACCTAATGATGTGAAAAAGAACACTGGGTCTTGCCACCCTCCTTTGGACCTGCCTCACACAATGGTATCTCTTATCAGGGAAAACACTTAGCTACATTTCAAATCAATCTCCATTAAGATTACAGCTGAGATAAGAAGTTCCCTTTGAGTCAGAATTAACTTTTAATTAGTGTTGATTTGATGTATTTTTTTAAGTAACAAGGAAGGAGAGGAAGACTGTAATTTCTTATTTCAGAAGCTGTCTTGAAGTCAGTGGGATGGAGAGTTTTGAAGAGCTTCTTAGCTCTTTTTTTTAGTGGCTTTGATTTTTCCTAAGAAGCCTGAGCTGATTCACATTTGGCAAGTGGGGCGGTAGTTGGGGACAGCCCAGGTTTGTGGATGGTAATGAGAAAGTTTAGAACACAAGCCAAGCTCTATTCTGCACTATAGGAGCAGGCTTAGAGCTACCAAAGACGTGACTGTTTTCTGTGAGCTCAAACCTGCTTCTTTCTTTTTTTTTTTTTTTTTTTTTTAGTTGTCAATGTGCAGGTTTGATTGACATTGCATCTGGAGGAATAAGTCATTGATGCATGATCATGCCAGTCACTGATACACAATACACTTGCTGTAAGTGAAACTAGTGTTCACTCAAAACTCTTAAGAAATCCATCCTGTAGAAACTGGTTATAAGGAGTCCCAGATCATAACAAAAATATGGCAAAATTTCTTCTAGAGGTAGGAAAAACTGATGCATATGCACTACAAGAATGTACTTAAATGTAATGAGGGTCAAATGCTTAGCAAAAAAAAATGCCATTTAATAACTACGTGTAGAAAGTTTTATTTAATCCATAGAACTAAGCATAAGCCATAGTTCACCCCATTATAGGTAGTCAGAATGCTAAGATGTTATTTTAGTTCTCTAAAAGCATAGCATTTCTTGACTACCAGAAAGAGAAACTTGAGGAAGTAAACATAGGGCATCTTAAAATGGTAGAAATTGGAAGAGAAACAATGGATTACAGATCCGGCTATGCCAGAATCCTTGTTTTATATTAGCTCCCCTTCAACAAAAATTTGAAACTTGAAAAAATAGTCTTTGCAGGCACTAATGAAGAACAAAATTTAGCAAAAACTGTAGACTCTTTGACCTTTGTAGAAAGAAAATGGCATTGTGTGTTTTATAGGTTTTATCCTTGGGTTCCTTTCCATACTACAATGTACAGTGGCTAAAACCCATATAGAAAATTGGATGCTTGTTGGTTTTACGCATTTGGAGGGACAGTGACTGAAGCTGACAAAGTAGCCGGAAATGAGAAAATGAACATGAAAAGTGGAAAGGCACAGTGGGGTGTCCCCAAGCTTTGCCTCTGAAATCCCCTCACACTCGTTGCAGATACTTGAATTTCACATGCCTCCAAAGAACCCAAAAGAGAGCAACAATTGCATAACTGAAAATCTAAGTCAAAATTTCTTCTATTCTCCATCAGAGTGGGAAACAGAGAGTTTGGAGTTTGAATCCTACCAGGCTAAACAAGTATGGTAGTCACCTTGGGCTTCCCATGAAACCCCAGAAGAACTAACCCATCAAAGAGAAGGTGAGGAGCAGGGGTTAAGGATCTTCATGAAACAAATGGCAAATCTAAAGGATACAAAATCTAACAAAGTATACCCCAAACAAGGAACAATTTCTATGTGATTAGCCAATAATTTAATTACTTATTAGAATAAATGTTATTTGGAGAAAGGCACCTGAAACCAGTCTTCAATGAAATATATTTAAAATGCTTAGCATATAATCAAAATTTATCAAGTACATAAAGAAATAAGACAAATTAAGCTAAGATTAAGGGATAAAAGCACATAACAGAAAAAGTGTTAGTGTTTCATAGGTGTTAAATTGATAAAAAAGGAGTGATTTCAAAGTGACAAACCATAGGTTAATTATTAATAATGAAAATGAAATATAAGATTTCAAATAAAAGATATGAATTGGAAAATATACAGATGGTCTTAATAGCCAGCTGGAGAAGGAAAAGATAATGGAGTCAAGAATAATGAAAAATAGAGTAATGGAAATTATCCAAATTGAAAAAAAAAGGGGATAAAAAGGATGAATGAGACCTTAGAAACCTGAGACACAATTGCCAAAGTTTAGGCAGGTGGATAAAAGGATTTCTAATAAGGGAGTTAATAAAAGAAGTGGATTATTTATTTGTAGCTCTGATGATTGTTGCTAATATTGACAGGACACTCCCCATGTTCTAAGCATTATGAGCTCTTACACAGTTTGTCACATTTTCTCAACTTCATGATGTAGGCATTGGTGAACACAACTTTATAGATACATAAAAAGTGACTCACAGAATTGGCTTTCCTAAGTAACCACAGTAAGAGAAACCTAAGAATATGGCTTTCCTAAATAACTACAGTGACACATACCCTCAGTCTTCCTGACGCCTGCGCAAAATCTCCAAACCCACTTTACCTTTCATTGTTAAGTGTGAGCTCTATGACCTTTTCCAGGTATTCTGAATTTACTACAACTCTGTTTCCACAGGGACGCTAATCCTCATCCTTTATTTACAAAGGAGAAAGTGTTCCAGGAGCTATCATGACATAGCAACATTTTGCAGACTGAAAAAAACCAAACAGTCATGTAATATTTTTCAAGTGGTTAATAAATGCTGATGGGAACACCTTTTACTGACTTATTGGAAATTAGCATGCAACTTGACCAGTGACATCTGGAGTCAACTCATTCCTTCTTGAAAGATCAATTACACACATCTCCATCCAGGTTCATTTTCAGTGTAGTTTGAAGTTTACATGGGAGAGTATTTAAACTATAGTTTGGCCAACATGTTAAATCAGAGTTTTACCATCCCAACTCCCCACACACATACCAGAGAGCCAACTAGTAAACATTTGCCAGCATTCCATTGATATTTATCAAGCTACCACTGAACCCTAATTTGATGACTTAACATAAGATTTTATTTCTTAATGAATTCACATGATTAGAAAAATGAATCAAGAGAAAATTTTATATTCATATGCATCATGAACCTAGAGCATGTGATAGCATCAATTCATTTTCTCTCTGTATCTGGGCTCCAATTTATTTTCTCTGAATTAGCCCAATTCTCAGACAGGTTTTTCCCTTGAGATCAAAGAATTTGCAGGATGAAAGGCATGCCCACTCTTGATCTTCCCAATCACATTTGAAAAATTAGTTTATTTCCTATGCATCTGATTCTGTAGCCAAGTAACAACATTTCCTCTGGAGTTTGGAGGTAGTATCAGCTCCATCCAAAACACAACTTGATAGTAGAGAGCTCTATGACCTTTCCTCAGAGGGAAACAGGGTTAATTTTAGTAATGGAGGGATTCCGAGTTGCATGGCTACCATAATAGCAGATGCTCATCAATTCAGCATGCCCATGAATATTCAGGCCAAACTATAGCATGAAATACTGTTTATCCACCAACATATGGACTTGTGCTGATAATGGTTTTCCAAGATTCTGGGGACTTTTGACCTTGCTACTACATGCAGTTCTTCTAGACTCACAGATTGCCTCTTTCAAAAATGAACATTTTTTTTGCCACTAAATTATTTGGCTAGGTTCTCAACCAAATTCTTTAGTGTCAAATCTTGTCCACCTGGCATCTTAGACACTCTCTGTACCACCTAACACAGTTCTAGAGTAGCATGAACAAATGACAATGACCTGGTTAAAAGAAAAAAAAAAAAGAAAGGGTAAAATATTATTATTTTTTTTAATGTTACAAAGAGCATAAAAAGAAAAAAAACTGAACAGGAGTTTAGTCTTCTGTGGGTTTTCAAGTGATCTGGGGTTTAGCATGAGAAATATTAAATTCAATCTGAAACTTTGAGAAAGAATGTGATTTTATGTTTTCATCTTATTTAAAATGAATGAGGCTGCCAGTTCTCATTTCAGCAACTATATTTTATAAAGCTATGCTTTGTAGGTTGATCCTGCTGCACACATGGATTACTGGAGAGGTACAGCTCAGCTTTCCAGAGCGGGGGAGCATCCCCTTGAGATGGAGCTAAAGAGACAAGCAGAGACAGGTAAATCTCTGGCTTTCAACTTATTTTCCTCATCTTCACTTTTCTCTGCTCTTTGAACAGGGTTACATTGCCATCACACATGACTCATTCTGTCTTGGATGTGGTTTTCATCTTCTTTTGCCCAAGACACAGCTGGTTCACATATTTCCAGATCAAGAAGGGACTCCTTTGGTCCTATGCCTGGATAAATTTCACTGTTACAGAAAGACTGGTTAGTTCTGTATGTCGGATTAAGAGATCATCTTTCCAGTGAGCGTACCAATGCAGTTTGAAATGTTCTATCTCAGACCTTGTTATGAAGACTTTTGGAAGCCCACATATGAATTTGTATAGTCTTTTTACTTATTTACTTACTTATTTACTTATTTCAGTGTTGGGGATTGAACCCAGTGTCTGCCAGGCAGCTATGCTACTACTGAGCTACATCCCCAGCCCTGATTTTGTATGGTCTTTATCTTCAATCTACCCTTTTGACTCATTACCCTAAACCCTGCATTTATTACCATCCCATATTTATTTGTAATTTTTCCCTTTACCACCAAAATAACTCTTTATTTTTTTAATCTATTCATCTAAATGGGAACCACATTTTAAAAGCTTCTTGATATCATATAATATACCAAACTGTCCCATCTCTGCTTACTTGGTCCACAACTGTGACACTATAAGCCATTTTATTTATTTATTTATTTTTATTAGCATAAGCCATTTTAATAATATTCATGGAAGTTTTTGTTTTCTTATCTATTTCCCATTATTATTACTAACCAATATAGTATCCAAAGCAATATACATACTCCTTACATCTGGGCCCACTACTGTGCATTCCTTGTATACTTAAGGTTACAGTGCTATTTGTTGCTATAATGAACTTAATTCTCTCCTCGACTTTACAACAACTCCATAGACTGTCACATTTTTCCAGACACTGATTTCTTAATTCTTAATTCTCCAACTTAAGTGTATTTCAATGTTGTCTAGATTGTTGGGGGGTGGGCAGGGGATAAATGTGTGTATGTATATATATATATATATATATATATATATATATATATATATATATATTCCTCCCCCCCCAATCCATTCATAAGGATTCAATTTATATAGGTATACACACACACACACACACACACACACACACACACACACACACACAAATGCTTGGTGGCCTGAGAGAAATCAAAATTAAAAATTTGAACTATTGTTTCTACTAAATGCATACTGCTTTTGTAACCATCATAAAGGTGAAATTAAGTCAAATTATTTGTTAGCAGCAATTATTTATTTGTAAGTACATGCCAATACTGAGTATTGCATAGGACTAATCTACAATCCAAGTTTTAAAAAATGCATGCCAGATGGGCTGGGGTTGTAGCACAGTGCTAGAGCACTTACCAGCATTCGTGAGGAACTGGGTTTGATCTTTAGAACCACATAAAAAATAAATAGAGGTATTGTGTTCATCTACAACTAAAAAAATTTTTAAAAATGCACACAAGAGAGGCAAGGTAAAATTAAATGCATTCAATATATAGACAGGTAATTTGGAACATAATTTGGTGTCCATGTGGGTAGGCAACATGTAGCTCCAGTCCTGTTATTCTTTGGGAATGAAGATATAAAATTGTAAGATCCTTCAATGTTTCCCCCTCCCTGGAGAAGTATGTGAAATCTTTCACTCCTAAATATCAGTGCAAAAAATGTATATAATAAATAGAAAAACAAGTTTGCTTGCTGCTAGCCTGAGTTCTATGCTTTATTTAATGTAGTTCTATTTAAATAGGTAGTCTTTGTATTAATAGATAAGATGAGACCACTTCATCCTCCAAGGTCTCTGATATCTTACCCCTAAAATGTATCTAAGATTATACCATATGATTTTTTAATTCATTCAATCCTACCAAGTTCTGAATCTCTTGATTCTCATATGAAATATCATAGTATTTTTATTTGTTCTTTTTTTAAAAAATTCAAAAACTACTTATTGAGCTATTCTTGAGCTAGATGTTATGGATAAGAAGAAGATGAAACAGATGACTCTTATGAGTCTTTCATCTAGTGAAATAAATGATAATACACCTCAACTAAAATGAAAAATCAAAGTCTTGATGTTGAGCAATTTATAGTATGATTAAGGACATGAAAACCACATAGATAGGAAAAAGACCTGAGATTCTTTTTCAAAAGCTCACAGACATGAACATATTGCCCATTAGAGGAAGGAGTAATTGGAATAAGGCATTATTTTTTTTTAATGAAAGAAAAGCCTTTAAACCATTAAAATAGGGCAATTGTCAGAGAACTATGAGGATCAGGCAGCTTGAACTCCAGCAGTGGGAAAGCATTTGGCTAAATTTAGTAAACACAAAGCTGGGACATTGGGACCAAGGCTTTGTCAGAATGCATCAGCATTCGTGAAAAACTGGGTTTGATCTTTAGAAAAGGTCATCTGAGAGAAAAGATGTAAGACGATAAGTCTTTTCATATACTGTATGTTTTTCAAATGGGAAAATGGGTTACATTTGTTCTTATTGCCCCAAGGGGTAGAATTAGCTTTAATAAATAGAAGATTCTGAGGATAGCTTTCGGGTGTGTAGAAGCAAGTGAGTCTCCCATCTGTCACACGTGGACAGGTCAGTTCCAAGAGACAGTTTCTCTCACAGAAGATACTAGAGGAGAAGACAGAGAAAGAATAGTGGGGCTGTGAAGAGAGGATCTGAGCATTAGAAGGTGAGGTGGATGGTGTGCTGGTCCACAAGTCTTACTGCTCATCAGAACCACCTGGGAAGATTTTTAAACATGAAAATATGAAAAGAGTCTGATTTACTTGGTCTAGGGGGAGCCAGAGAACTTCTGTTTGGGGCAAGTAATTCCCAGTTCTTCTTTTGCAGCCATCTGCCAGTGAAACCACTGGACTTAGTTCTGCAGAGTGCCCCTTTCACATTTAGGATTCTCTAAAATGGCTTTTAAAGCAGTCACCTGGTTTTGATCATGCATATTGTGTGATCAGCTGTGCTGTTTGCATTTTGTTCTTTACCTTTTTTAATGCTTCTCTCTTCCATGGGGCTGGTTCTCATATAGATGAGTAAAATGATGCTTTGTGAGGTTCTATAACAATGGAGTCAAAACACCACTATCCATAGTGCTCAGTCTGTGTTTCTTTGTGCTTACGGAGAGTTGTTCCTGGAATCAGGAGGTATAGGAAAGCAGAAAGGAGGTGTCCTCAGGAATGTGGCAATAACTGAGCTAGTCTTGTGATCCTTCAATCAAGTAAAGTCTTCTACTACAAATATCAATTAATTACATTTCCCAACAAACCACTGGGTACTAATGTGCCTTTTATTATATATGGATAAAAATAATTCAAGAGATGGAGATAACGGGGAAGATAAAGTAAAAGGGAAAAGCTTGAGGGGAAAACACTTTTCAGATGGAATGATATTTATCTGATTAATGTATTGACTTCCTCCTCATATTTAATGAATAACTGCATTTAGAGCCACACAGAACTTTCTCAAAAGGAACTGTTGAAGCAAGAGAATGTAGCAACTATATAAAGCAAACCCAATAATGCAAACATGCAATCAGTGTAACTGGTTCCAGAGAAAAAGCAAAGCCTGTGGTGTTGAAAAATTCAATTCCTGATTCCCCCTCAGCCACTGAAAGGCAGTGTGGGCACTCTGTAATGATCTTGCAACTCTATTCAACATTTTAGTTTATTTTCCCCTCCAGGATAGGACAATAGAAATAACAAAGTCAATGTTTTCCCATGCAAAGAAGACCACATTTTTCTAAATTAAAATGATCTCTGTGTAAGCAAAGGTCAGTCGAGTCTGTAGTTTTCTTTCTTAATTAACAAATCATGGGCCTCTGTTACTTTCAGTTTTATTTTAATCAAAGAGAGGGCTGCAGATGCTATCAGCAAGGCCAGTGAGGCATGCATTACATTACCAGAATCAGAAACAGCTAGGAGGAGAGCCAGTTATTACCATATGTCTGTACGTGAGCTCACATAGAGATGTTGATAAAGATCTAGATACTCAGAGCATATGAAATAGCACTGTCAGTGTATTTTTTGATTTTAAAATAATACTATTCATCCTAGTGGTAAAGAACTTTCCAGAAATAATAATGGGGCCCTTATATTGTATAACATTTTCTGCCCACTCAGGTGTTTTATGTTCTTCTGCAGAAACACTAAGGTCAGTCAGATGGCCTCTGAGATACATACAGTAGAGTCATTATCTCTCTACCTATAAAAAGGTATCTGCAAGCTATCAGAAGAGAATAACTGAAAATATTGTCAGTAAAAATAATCTGAATGTGTAGAAATTAGTTAGATGGAAGAACTAGAAAAATCTCTTTATAATGGGACAGTAGGAGTAGATATCTATGAAACTTGCCTCAGAGACAAGTTTTACGCTTTTAACCACGCCAACAACAGCACATACTCAGTAAATGTCTGTTGAACTCATGGATTTGGCATTTGATTAGTCACAGAAGTTAAAATGATTACTGGATATAGAATCTTCATCGGGGTGCGCTACCTGCTTTTGTAAATAAAGTTTTGCTGAAATACAGCCTATCCTCTTGGTTTGCATTTGGCCAATGGCTACTTTCCTGCTAAGATGGCAAAGGCTGAGACCAGATGACCTTCAAGCTCATAACCTGGAATACTTTCTCATTGAACCCTTATAAAATGCTCACCGGTTGGACATGCTACATGAATGGAATGGTATTGGTACAAACAGAAGAGAAGGTATAGTTTAGGATATAGGTAGAAGGCAGTAGTTTGATTTGACAAGTTGGTTTGTAAATGGCTATTATTGCTATAGGAAAAAATAAAAAAAAGAAATAAGAAAATTATAAATTGTATGCTATTAGTATTACATTAAAACAAATTTCCAGGGAGCTGGAGTCATGGCTCAGTGGTGGAAAACTTGCATGGCATGTGTGAGGCCCTGGGCTTGATCCTCAGCACTGCATATAAATAAAGAAAAGATCCATTGACAACTTAAAAATTTAAAATTACATTTTTATGCAGAATGGATTTGGTTTTTATACTAGACTTATTTTGGAGGGGATTACTAGGGATTGAATTCAGGGACACTCAACCATTGAGCTACATTCCCCATTCCATTTTGTATTTCATTAAGAGACAGGGTCTCACTGAGTTGCTTAGCACTTTGCTGTTGCTGAGGCTAGATTTGAACTTGTGATCCTCCTGTTTCAGTCTCCTGAGCAGCTGGGAGTTCAGGCATGTGCCATAGTGCCCAGCTATACTATACTGGACTTTTTAGTAAATTTTAATGTCAAAATCCTAACATCAGATCTCTGATGAACTAAAGAAAGTTGATAAAATTTCATTATCTGGGTTTTGTTTATTTGTTTCTTTTCCCTAGGAATAAACATCGTGATCCAGGCCTGGTGGTATACTCCTATAATTTCAACAATTTGGGAGGCTGAGAGAGGAGGATCTCAAATTTGAGGTCAGCATGGGCAACTTAGTGAGACCCTACCTAAAAATAAAAAATCAAAAAGGATTGGGGATGTAGCTTGGTGGTATAGTGTCCCTGGCTTCAATCCCTAGTACTGAGGAAAGAAAGAAAGAAAGAAAGAAAGAAAGAAAGAAAGAAAGAAAGAAAGAAAGAAAGAAAGAAAGAAAGAAAGAAAGAGATAGAAAGAAAGGAAGGAAGGAAGAAAGGAAGGAAGGAAGTAAGGAAGGAAGAAGGAGGGAGGGAAGGAAGGAAGGAAGGAAGAAAGAAAGGAGAAAAGAGAAATATGGTATTCTATCACTAAGCATGTCATTTTTTTTTTTTTTTGGTATTTGGGATTAAACCCAGAGGTGCTTAATTTCTAAGCCACATCCCTAGTTCTTTTTTATATTTTCTTTAGAGACAGGGTCTCACTCAGTTGCTTAGGGCCTCACTAAATTGCTGAGGCTGGCTTTGAACTCATGATCCTTCTGCCTCAGCCTCCTGAGCTGTTGGGATTACAGGCATGTGCCACTGTGTCCAGTTGTCAAATAATTTTTGAGTATGAAACCTATTTTGAACTTGATATTTGATAATTCAATTTATTGTTCAAAACTGAATGCTATGAATCACTAGTATTCACTCTCACATTAGTAAAGAACAAAATTTCTGTGTTCAAAGACAACGTTATGATCATACCAATTCCAAAATCCTTCAATCTGATTATTTGTTCTCTAGAGCCAACTCTGGAATCAGTACAGTATACATCAGGTTTCAACACGATATAGGGAAATCAGATTAGGCAATTCATGGGTGAACACTTTGTGCATAGTATTGTTAAGCAAGGTACAAAATGATGAAAGGGAAGAAACAGAATATTAAGTAATGGCAACATAAGAGTAATAAGTACAGAAAGCAACTATCAAAATAAATCTGGTGGAACAAAAAGATGAGGATAGAATTAATTAATCACAATCTTCACTTTTTTAGGAGTCATCCTGTAGAGGTGGAACTGAGACCAATGAGGTAGCATCACCCTCTGGTTGCAGCTGTTATCAAAAGAGCTTGGCCAGGTGCAGTGGCACATGCCTACAATCCCAGCAGCTCAGGAGGCTGAGACAGGAGGACTGTGAGTTCCATGCCAGTCTCAGCAACAGCGAGGCACTTATCAACTCAGTGAGACTCTGGGTCTAAATAAATACAAAATAATGCTGTGGATATGACTCAGTGGTTGTGTGCCCCTGAGCTCAATCCCTGGTACTCCCCCCAAAACACCCCCCCAAAAAAAGAAAGAAATTAGAGAGTTAGGGATATAGCTCGGTGGCAATGTGTTTGCCTAGCATACCTGAAGCCCTGGGTGTGATCTCCAGCATCACACACATGCACATGCTTGTGCACACGCTTGCATGCACACACACACACACACACACACACACACACACACACACAAATACCAGAGCTTGGAGAAGGGACAGATCAGTACCAGGTTCAAGATCTCTCTGGAATAAGTATTGCTCAAATAGTCATCCTCAGGGGCTCACAAGAAGGGTCCCTTCCTATGCATCTGGTGCAGATTTCCTTTTGGAGGGTGAGGCTGAAAAAGGTAGCAGATACCAAAAGTGTCCCCTGGTGCCTCTAGAGCCTGCCTTCTATTGGTGGAATGTGAAAGTAAACTACCTGACAGAAAAGAAAAATATTTTCCTATTCAGCCCCAAAAACATAACAGAGTAAATAAAGATAGATGATTAACAGATAGCAAAGCATACCAATTCCCAGTATGCATGGCCTTGAAAGTAGGCTTACTGTCACATTTGGCCATATTTTATAGACAATTTAGGAAGAATATATAAATTCAAGCTCAAGGAAAAGAAGGAAGGAATCAATGGAGTATAGTTGTTTGTAGAAGAGGTGTGAGAATAACAATAGAGTGTGTATTTATATTTAGTATAAATGGACATAATATATGCGTCACTAATGGTCTGAGTCCTCTCTGATCCCAGTTAGGGGAAACCGGGTGTGTATGGGTGTGTGAAAGAGGCCAGGTGTTCTGTATATGTGCTTCCTCATTTGCACCACTCTCACAGTATTTGTGCTTAAACCAGGAGTGAAACATGGTCACACATGTGCCCCAAATTAACTCCAGTTGTTTTGTAATTAAATCACCTTATTAAGTATAAGCCAAAGCAATGCGACAAATCATCACATAGAAAGAAATCAAAAACACGGTACATTAAATATGAGCTAGTGAGAGCTTATTGAAATTAATTTGTAAGAGGTCTTCCTTTTCTAAATGGTTTATCTTTCATAATAAAATAGTTTATGGGCACCAAGGTGAAGGAATCCATTTGCCTTTGCAGTAATAAAAGGGTAGGGCAATTTGTAAAGTTCATGTTATACCTCACTCTTCTCTCTGGATAGTACACAAAAATATCCCAGAGATGGGAAAATAGTATGCCCTTCACAGGAAATGAAAGGAATCAAAAGTGTATTGTGAAATCATTAAATCTTATATATAAACCATGTTCTCTGGAATAAAGGCAAATAGGGAAATGGATTTAACTGAAAAAGGTTTTAAGAGAGAGACATAGGAAGGCAATCAAAGGGCTATATTTTGAGAGACAGTCTGGAAATTGGCAGGCAGGAATTGTGGACTTCTCTCAAGACTCTGTGTCTACAAATAATTGCATCACTAATTGTCAGATAACCCAGAGCAATCAGGGGGAAGAGCCACAGAAATAATTTGGAATCAAAAGCAAAGATTTACGAAAATGAGACATGTGCTGAAAAATCTTGCTAGTCAGGTTGGAACATGGCTGCCTTGTTAAAATTCAGGTCTTTATTGCATTCCTCAACTGATGAACAAGATCAGAGGATTCAAATAAGAAAAAAAAAGACAGGGAGGAACAATCTTCTCTACAAATTGCAGGTCCTATCTTGAGGTTGAAGAGCTTATTCTTAATGCTTAGAATGGTGATCTGTCCAGAAGGAGCAAAGTGATCAAGATAATGAAGGACTGATTTGAAATCCCCCATGGTAATGGTGGACAAGGGTCTCACTCCCATGTTTGTTGCCTTGGAAATTTAGAAATTAAATGGGACCATTCCCTTTCCATCTGCTGTTGGTGATGGTAACTTCCCCAAATGTAGCCCTCTCCATGTTGCTGATGGTTTTCATGACAAATAAACCTATACAGGATTCCTTGACAGAGACTGGGTTTGAAATACATTTATAATGAAAAGCAGTTGATCTTTTCTTGAGCCAATGCTTGGCTTGTTTTAATCCAAAAGTTTTTTTTTTAATTTTTAATATTTTATTTTTTTAGTTTTCGGCAGACACAACATCTTTGTTTGTATGTGGTGCTGAGGATCGAACCCAGGCCGCACGCATGACAGGCGAGCGCGCTACCGCATGAGCCACATCTCCAGCCCAATCCAAAAGTTTTTAATCCAAAATGTGAAGGATGCCTGAGTTACCAGCTCCTATGTTGGTAGCTTCCTAGCTGTCGGGATATAATGTGAATGCTGATTGAGTAAATAATATCCACTGGGCCAAGAAATTTAAATTCCCTAGTAATCTCCCCATCTTAGGCTACATATATGAATTTTTGAAAACTCTGGGTCCTGGTATTCTGTAAATTCATAATGAAAGCTCACATTCACTGTACCTCTGCAGTGGTCCAGAGAGAGATAAAGGAACTCAATGCTGAATTGAGTTCCCTTCCTTAGGATACTTACAGTCTCATGAGTGCAAAGAGACTTATATAATGGGGGGAGGGGGTTAAAGTTCCATAGTATGTAATAGATGCTGTAACAAAAGCACATCCAGGGTTTAATGGGAACCCGCTGGAGGAGTGAGACTGAGATAGCAGAATTCCCTTTCAAAATGGGTCCTCAAGGACGCATAAGTCTTGAAATATGGACAAGGCCTTAGAAGTAGGAAAATGAAGTAATGCCAATATTAATATCAATACTTCACCTTCTAGAGTGCTTATTTGTGTGAGTAACTATGCCAGGATTCTTGCATGCATTACATTCAACCCTATGAGGTTGTCATTGTTATTTTCAGTTTACCGATAGAAAAGAGCAGGTCAGCATGATCAAGTGGGAACTCAATATTCAGAAACATTTATTGAATTCTAACATTCATGCACTTGAGTGCAAGGCCCCTGCCTCCCCCCTGACAAGGGAGGGAAGAGCAATAGAGGCAAATGGAAGCACCTGTGCACAAATTGAGAGCTAAGAATTCTTAGCTGAGTAGGAAAATGAGAATACACTGGTGAGGCAGGAAGGGGTCATATTAGAAGACAATTCAAATGCCACAGTAAAGCGTCTGGGTTCTCAAGTGGAAAGCAAATGAAGATCACTGAGTGACAGTGAACTAGAAGTATGCCATAGTCAGGTTTGCATTTTAGTGAACTCACTTCACAGTGGAATTGTGAATAAGTGTATGAGAGACAGATGAGACCAGGGATAGAGTTCAAAGTCTAAAGGAGCCTCAAGTAAGGAAATGGCAGTAGAATGCAGAGGTGAATCAAGAGCTCAAAGCCATTCAACCATAGACTTGTAGGACTTGTTGAAGAATTGTGCAATGAAAGTATGAAATAGGAGTTTCAAATGCTTCCTCAGTATCGCCATTAGATGACAGTATATATAATGCATGTATCTTTGTATGGAATATAAAGAATCAGGACAGTTTGTGGAGGAAATACCAAGTTAAATTATTTGGTAATGTGGAATTAGAGGGGTTTTTAGGTCATCTATGTGATTATATGCACAGGAATATGTGGGTCTAGGATTCAGCTGAGAGGTGACCCAGAATACGCTAAGACACACCTATTTTACAAACAACAACCACAAAAGCCTTTAAATGTTTCATTTATCTTTGAAATTTGCTTTAGAATTTAAGAGGAAAAAATAAGAATAAACTATCTAAAATTATTTCAGGAACGTTAAATAGATGTTCAATTATATGAGAGTTTGTTCTTTAAGTTTCATCATCCATATAGATGTTTATGTATAATATAGTCCTATATTTTTGTAGTTATATTCAGATAGAACAAAAATACCACTGTTCAAAAGGGAGCTTTCCTCTGGAATATGTATCTCACATCACTTAACAAGGGTGATAACCATGCAGACGCTTGGAAGAGGCAGGTCCCAGGCTTAGCCCCATTCCACACACGCCAATCATCATAGTTCACAAAAAGAGACCCTTTTGTTCTCTATTTTTTCACCATGATTTTTTAGTCTGCTTTACTTGTTTTGAAAGCTCAGGATGTTTTTCTTCATTCTAATGAGTATCATCTTACTTTTTAAAGAACAAATATGCTAAATAAACTCTCATCACAATAGCCATAAAGATTCTATTCTGCAAGCTCAGTCTACAGCCCCTTCAACACCCTTATTTTTTAAGGGATCATCATAAAAGATATTAGGTTCACCACACTGGGCTTTCCTGTTCAGGAGCCCATGGAAGCAAGGCGATGGGTGTAGCCCCTGAAGAGCTCTCATGTACTTTGTTTTATATCCATTTGGACACATCTGGCTCATTGGATAGAAAAAAAAGTTTCAGTAAAAGATTTTCAGACTTAAGTCTTTCTACCAGCCATCTATTATGTATTTGAACTGAACTGGACTTTAAGTATCACTGACGTTCTGTAGGACCTGTGCTATTTTCAGGCACTAGGCAGCCCAGGATTCACAGCTTTCTACCTCCACGGCAGGGGTTCCCATCTGAGGCAAGCTCTTATGGACCCCCCCCCGTAAGTCTGGTCAGCCATCTTGAGTAAGGACATGGAGCAGACACTCTGCTCTCATGTCACCATCTCTCTGTTGGGCTCCCAAATGCTACTGCTCAATCCCCACATCCTCTTTCACAGTCCTAATGTCTGACTGACAGAATTCACAAAGATAAACAAAATATACCTGGTCTCTGCACCCAGGCCACTTCTTCTTCTTGGGTTCTGCTTATTCCCAAAAGGGAATCCACTTTCCCCTTTGGGTCCAAAAAGGAATGGAAACATCCCAGACACCAATCTTAAATGTGTGCCTTTAAATAAACATGTGATCATGAATCAGAACACTTCCCTTTTACTCCACCCTTATCAGTGGGCACACTTATTTGATGAACATCCTCACTCTGCTATGGAAATCTAAACTTGAACAGCCAGATCTAAATGTTTTTAAAGCCATTGCTCTTCAATGGACAAAATGATGAAAAACACAGAAAATAAACAAGTATTGATGAGTGAATGGAAAAATTAGTAAAATTGTATGCTATTGTGAAAATGTAAAATAGCGAGTCCCCTTTGGGAAATAATTTAGATGTTCCTCAAATAGTAAAATACAGAGTACTATATGATCTAGCATTTCTTCCCCCAAGTATATATACTCAAAAAAAAGGAAATCTAATATTCACACAAAAACCTGTATATGAATGTTTACAATAGCATTATTCATCTGTATGAATGGATAAAGAAAATGTAGCATATCCATACAATAGAATATTATTTGGCAAATAAATAAATAAACCCTTATGACATGCTGATACATCCTACAATTTGGACAGACCTGAAAAACATTATGCTAAGTCAAAGAGGATTGTCATAAATGGCCACATATTCTATCATTGCATTTATATGAAATGTCTAGAAGAGATAAATCTATAGACACAGAAATATATTACTGGGAAGTCCTGGGGGAAATGGAGAGATTTGGTCAATGGCCACGGAATGCAGCATTTTCTGCATTTAACTTCACAATTAAAATCTAATTGTGATGGATGCTCCATTGTGTGCATATACTAAAAGCTGTTGAGTTATTCACTTTAAAAGAGTGAATTGTAATATGTGTGAATTATGCCTTAATAAAGCTGTTCAAAAAATAAAGAAAACAAAAGGGAGTCTTTAAATTTTCAGAATATTCACTGCAGGTTTCCCTTGAATATTGAATTGCCCTAGTGAATTACACTGATAGATATAATGAAATTAAGTTTATAAAACCTATTACTCTAGGGTAAGGCAAGGCCCTGCAGTGTGAGAATTGTGTGGATTATATTGCCACCTGTGGTCCAGTGGGTCTCTCTCCTAAGAGAAATTCCATAAACCTGTCAGCCTTATTTTCCCCCACAGGACTTTGATGTGAGGCTAATGCGTAGCCCCAAAAAGTTTTCTTACAATTACCTCCCTGGAACTCAGCCTTCAATGTCTGCTGATCTTCCCTTAATGGATTTTGACACAGGTGAAATTAGAGAACACAGAAAATACAATCAAGGATGGCCCTGAGACTTAGTGGCCCCACCACCAACAGGGCTTTGTTGTCTGAGTGCCTTGTGATTTAAATATATATATATATATATTGTTGCTGTAACAAAGAGTTAGTCCTTTCTCATCAAATTTGCAGAGTTTTATAATCAGACTATTAACCTTTAAGAAAGACTGTGTGGCTATGCTTGGGTGCCAAAGTGAGGAGACAGTTGGGAGATAAGGGGGGATCTCTTACAAGTTAAGTGTCACACTTAAATTACAGAGTGTTAAGCCTATGCAACTGAAAGTCCATCATTTTTTAACCTATAAGAATGAACAGATCTTTGTGTGTGTGTTCGCAAGGGAAGTTTGGCTTCAGTTAATACTGGTTTTTTAAATAGCAAATCTTGGCTTTAATGTCTTATTGGCAATACCTCCACTTACTTCCATACCATGTTTATTTTGGGCTGCCAAGTGCTAGTACTGTGAAGAATACAGAACATAAGGACCCTTGGTGTTCCAGGAAACTCTGTCTTTATCACAGTTACAGATCAATCTGTGGACCCAGATCCACACTACCAACTGTAAGTAGACCAACCCTGCCCTAGAATCAAAGTTAATTTAACTCTGATTAAGGTTTGATCAGAGTCCACTGTGGCATCCACATGCCTGTAATCTCAGCTATTGGGAAGGTTAAGGCAGGATCACATCAGCCTCAGCAACTTAGAGAGGACCTGTCTCAAAATGAAATAAAAAGGGCTTAGGATGTAGCTCAGTGGTAAAGTACCCCCCAGGTTTGGATTCATTGTCCTTACTCTCTAGTGCAAGACCACCAGTGCACACTGCAGTCAGATCTCTGTGTGCAGGGAGAGGGAGGGTGTGTGTATGTGTATGTGCGTGTGAAGAAGCCGGCAGAGGGCAGTTTGCCCCTAGTCCTGCATTTAGGAAAAATAAAATTATTAGAAGTATAATAATATAATTCATTGATTTTAGAGTAAAAAAATCTGAAATTCAAACTTAGTAGAGGGATGATATAGAAAAAGCAGCTTATTCCTCTAATTCTGACTTTCCAAAGCTGAAAATGGCCACAAAGACTGAACCAATTATAGCCTCATGGTAAAGATGAAGAAATGGAATAAGGTATAGGAAATTGTTGTATATATAGGGCAGCCTTTGCTAATAATAATTCATGTGTTCTCTGGGTCCTACCTAGAGGGTTACTCTCTTCCCTGTAGGTGTGGTCTCCTACCTATGGACTTATTTTCTATCTCTTTCCAGCTGTCTCAAGCCATAGAGTAATTATGGAAAGTTCTGAGTATCCCAAAGTGTGAATTGGGCTCTCACTTTCTGTTCTCTCTGAATTTTCAATGAGATTCAAGCAGCTGACCATCTCAGCTTCAACTCAAAAGCTCAATTACCTGAAATATGCACCCTTGAGCATTTGCAGCTGCCAATGGAGGGAATTTGGGAAATTAGACTGGGAAATTAGACTGGGAAATTAGATTGAAGTAGCTAAATGCTGCCAATTCCTATTTTCCAAGCTTCTAGAGACTAAGACCACCATTTAAAGGATTAATATGTAAATGATAAGCATATTGATTCTTCCAAAAGGCTTGTGCAATCATAAATAAATTTAAAGACCAGACTTTTCCATGTAAATAGCATTTGGTAGGCCTGGCTTCATGAAAACAAATCATAGTCTTGTCCCATCAAGATGGACAAAAGATGGCACTTGGTAAAGCACAGAAACTTATCTCACTCTCTAAAGTTTAGCTACTTTAATATATCTGTCCCTGTCCATTGCCCAAGGTAGAATGTGCTGCAAAGGTGCACCCTAATCCAGGATGGCTATTTCTGAACCCAACCTTAAGATGCAAATGCAGCTTCCTCCTACAGATAGCATGGCATATCATAAAATCAGCTGGTGCTGTCTTTGTGACTCAGAGGCACATCTCTCAGATTTGTTCTCCTTCATTACCAGTAATGTTTCTTCCATAGATTATACAACTATTTCCATCAGCTATTTCCTCTTTCCACTATAACACTTTCCTATCACTGACCCCACCCCCACCACTAATCAAAATAATATCCTAGGAAAGATTTTTTGGCATAATCCATTTATCTTTTACAGTAACCTTCAGTGACCTAGGTGAAATCATTGTGAAAACATAAGATTTTCATTATGGTGTCAACTCAGGTAGCAAGGGTCTGAGGCAATTCATTAAGAGAGATTCAGAAACAGCATCTAGGCTTAAAGTGGGGTTGTGATGGAGAGGAAGGGTAGTGAGGATGATGTAATCACCAATTGCTAATGTATAGAATTTAGGTCACATTTGAAGCAGACTTCTAGATGTTCCTGTCTCTACTTGGGGAGAGTTAGGGCATAAGTCAGCATGCCTGCCTCAAATGGGACAAGATAAGGAGTTGTTTGCATGTAGCAAGACAAAAGAATGCTACTTGTAAAAAAGAGACCAGTCCTTAGTTTTGAAGTAAATTCAGAGTGCAAATTTTTCTCTCAAGTAGAAAATTTTATTTTGCACTTCTTTTCTATCATCTTATATACAGTTAACATCTATACAGATTGTAGTATGAGGAATCTCCATATCATTGTGAATTAGAGAGGGAAATGTATGACATTTAGAGTAGGTAATAGCATTCAGTGTGAGTCAACGCTTCTTAGGGCAATGTAGGCAGGTGGGTCTGAGACTCTCCTGCCTCAGTTGATTGATCACAAACATCTGCCTTGGGCATAAGAGTACAGGAGTAGAAAAGTTGACATCTTGCATTGGGGATTACTGCTTAGTAAGAAGAGTACCATAGAGTTCTACATCCAGTTCTGACAGATTGTCTGATCTTAGTCAAATCATGTTACCATTTGGGCTTTGACTGATTATAAAAGACTAGAAATACAAATGGATCGAAACATGAAATCTCTTCACTTTTTTTAGACTTTAGTCTAAAAAAATTTGGTCATAATTTCAGACTTTAAAAAGCTGTATGATTTGTACAAATAATTTTCCCAAGTGCTCACCCAGATTCCCTAAATGTTAACAAGTTTCTCTGTCCTATGAACATGCCTAATGGGTTCTCTCACTCCCACTTCCTGTTTCTCTCCTCCCAACCTTCTTTCTGTATCCTATGTGTCCATCTATACATATCTGTATACACACACACACACACACACACACACACACACACACACACACACACACAGATTTTTAAACACTTAGGAATAAGTTGCAGGGGCTGGGGTTGTGGCTCAGAGGTACAGCACTTGCTTGGTGTGTGTGAGGCACTGGGTTCCAATTTCAGCACCACATAAAAATAAAAATATTGTGTCCACCTATAACTAAAAAATAAATATTAAAAAAAATAATTTGCAGATGTCATGCTCCATTCATGTCAAAGGAAAGGATCTGTTGCACTCAACTGTCATTTATCTTTAATTTCCTGTAATTTATAAGACTTTTTAATTTTTTGCTTCCTGACTTTGTCATTTTTGAAGAGCAAAAGTTAGCTATTTTTCAGGCTCTGTCCATCTAAGTTGGGGATGTCTTATATTTTTTTTTAATTTTTTTTGTCCTTGCAGATGGACTGCATGCCTTTATTTTATTTGTTTATTCTATGTGGTGCAGGGCCTCACTTGTGCTAGGCAAGGTCTCTACCACTGAGCCACAGAAAAGCTCTGTCTTATATTTTTCATGTCTAGATTGACATCATTGTTGACTGGAATCCTACATAAGGTCTATTAAGTTCTATTCTGCTCTAGATTGTGTGCATGACAATCGTAGGCACATGATGTAGATTTGTTGCATTCCTGATGTTAACCACAATTACTTGGTTTTAATAATTTGTTTCTTCTTAATTAGTAACTTGCAAATAGATGTTTTGAAACTAGGCAATTATCCTCCTCCTACATGCTAATATTTCACCCATGAATCGCAGCACCTATTGACAATTCTTTCCTGTAACAATGATTATGGCAACTGCCAGTTGGTAATTTTCTAATTCCATTAGTCTTCTACATTTATGACTTTGATTTGAACTGTAAGAAGGAGTTCTATTTTTATTTAAGGATTTATATCCATGTGGTCTCATGAATTATTATTTTATTAAGTGGATTAAAATCCTTTACTATCATTATTTATTTAGATGTGCTCAAATGATTCCAGATATAGTAAGTGGTTCCTTGCAGACTTGGCATTCTGTTTGTACTTCTTTGCTTTATGGCACAGAATAATATTTTGGGCATATATTGTTTCTGTTCTATCTGTCTCCAAATTCTGCCACTTCTTCAAAATATTTTCATTCCTTTTAAGTGAAAAGTATGGTTAGAAGCCAAAATCTAATTACTGGATGTATTCATTGATAGGTTCTCTCAGTGGCCAGAGTTAGAAACCCTGGTTATGGTTAATACACTCATACTCCTATATTTATATTTATATGCATTTGTCAATAGATCTATATTCATAGATGCACCTATACACATATATCTCTATACATACAATAAATGTAACTATGTACACACATACATATGAACATACATGAGAACCAGAAATATCCATCATAGCTATTGATCTACCTGACAATCTTAAGTTTTACTCCAAATTCCAGTCAAATACTAGAGGCATAGAGTCCTTTCAGCTCTCCATAGTTTAGCTTCCTTCTCTGACAATGGAAAACATAGCTCTTAATATCCACACTATCTTTGCTTATTTGCCCAGACCTAGAATGCACAGAAAATGTTTTCTTTCTTTTGAAAATAATATTTATCATATATTTTCTTCATTTCTGTTAATATGTAATTGGGGTTTGTCTTTTTTTTTTTAATTTATTTTTTACATACATGACATGGAATGTATTACATTCATTAATACCCATTTACAGCATACATTTTCGTAACTCTGTATATAAAGTTTGTTAACACCAAATTATGCCAATATACATGTACTTTTCATCATTATACAAAATATATGTAAGAAGATTTGGAGTTAGTGTCAGCATACCTTATATACAAATAGAGATATGAAAAATTTTGGTATATATGTGTATTAAGAATTGTAATGCAAAAAAGTACAGAAAATGGTTTTAAGTTGCCAACCCATCATGCTAGTTTTATGTCAAACTTCTTAATATTTTATCCCATCACATCTAGACATAGAAAAATAACTTAGCTATTATGATTTGCTGATATTAAATAGATGAGAAAATTGAGCAGCTGAGTCTCAACTGTCCCATGTCAAGATATATATAAAAGACATATATATGTACACATAAATAGTCACATAGATGTTACAAATTATATTAAGTGATATCTACTTATTATATCTATTATATGTGTGTCATTCCTGGGTATGCAATTGTGACAATAATAAGACTTTCCTACCCTAATGAAATTATGATTTGGAAAATGTATTTTAAACTGTATATATTAATAAAAATGTTAATGAGTTATAATTTAACTTTTTGCACTTTTAGAGTTTACTTGAGGTGAATAGCCTTGTCAGAGAGGTTATTATAAGTATATGTAAGGAAAGGAGCTGAGATGATCTGGAATTAAAGGCCAAGTCAGCACTACTTAGGAGCCATTTGAGGTAGAGGCAAAGAGTGGCCCAGAAAGAAGATACTGTTTCTGAAAGGGAATGGTGAGCATGAGGGGCCTGAGGAGATGTGCATGTGGTCACACTGAGTGAAAGACAGAGTGGGAGGAGTGGTGGCCCTTAGAGGAACAACTTGGCTAATGGAGGTGGCACTCCCAGTTCAAAAATTTAAATTATCAATCTAGGAAAAAGAGAAAGACAACCATACTTAGTTTTTTAAAGCATACAGTTTCGCAGGAATTTGGAGAATCATCAAAGCAGGACAAATGTCCATTGAGTAGGCCAATTCAGAAGCTCTTGCAGTAGGCTGGTCTTTTACTATAAAAGTGTGGATGATTGAGAATCTTTAAATATTGAGAATTTAATCATTGAGTTCCCTGCATTAGGGGATGGAGATGAAAAGAGTTGGATAGACATGAGCAATATTCAAGAGGAAAATAGCTGATACGTGTAGATCTTTGGGGCATGGAGTGTAAAGGGTCTGTTTTAAGGATAGCACTCAAGTTTGTGGCTTGCAGAGAAAACAATGTATGGTGATTTTGGATGGAGCCCATGTTTGGGGTAGACATTCAGGTATTTGGACTGAACATTTCAAGAACTTGTGAGACTTTTGGGCTGTCTTCTATGAGAAATAGAAAGTGTGACTTATCAAGTGAGACCAGGAGTTATAGGAGAGGTCTGAGTCAGAAAGACAGGCCTGAGTGTGAGTCACCTGCAAAGGGGTGGCATTCAGAGATGTAGGTGGAAGTGAGATGGAAAAGAATAGAGAGTAGGAGGAAAGAGAAGCTCATCCTGAGGCATGAGGGATACCAGAGTTTAATAACTAGGTCGAGAGAAGTGAACTTGGCAAGTGAGAGAAGGACAAAACAGAATAGTGTGAGTCATGGAAATTGGCTATAGATTTTTAAAAAATGGTGTCAAGTAGTTATAATGGATGAGAGGAGAAAACTAAAACTGTTAGTTCGGTTTAGTGACATGGAGCCCTTTCTTAACTTTAGTGAAATCTCTGGGAAAAGGTGGCCAGCATTGGAGTCAAAGGAGAGTGGGCCAGGCAGTAAGAAAGGGGTGAGGCGGTGAGGAGGCCTTCTGAGCAGGTTTGGCTACAAAGAAGAAAGAGGGATACTAGAAGTTGGAAAACATTTCAAAGAAAACATGGAAGTTTGTTCTGGGTTTGAGATTCTAAATCTTCTTCTTCTTCTCCTTCTTCTCTTCCTTTAGATTCTGTGCTTCAGCAAACCAGACAGTTGCAAATACCAAGCTGTCACAGGACCAAGTTAAGAGAACCCACCTAGGTTCTCTAAACCCATCATCTCAGGGAGGAAGTGCCTAGGTTGCTGCTGGAAATGTTCCCAAGCTGTGAAGGTGACATTTAATGATCACTAAATGATCAATGTAAGGGTCTATATTGACCAAAGTGCAGTGCTGGAGAACATCTCAATATTAATAAGTAATGTTCTTGCGAATACAGTCAGCATTCAAAAGTAACAAACCCACTACTTTATGTGGCCAGTGACTGTGACATTTCTGTTTCCCTAAGTAATCTGTCTCATTTACTGAAGCTGTCTACTTACTTGTCCTTAACTCACTTAATGCTACCACTTGGATAGACACAGACTGCCTGAAACATCTATATTTTTTAAGATCTCCCAAGCCCTTCTTCTCTATGGCTCCTTTTTTTTTATTGAGTGAGTTTTATGGTGGTAAAAAGGTTGCAAACTGAAATTTGTCACTTTCTGGTTAGCAATAATTTAGCATCTAAGGAGAAAAACTGCTAGGTCATGGATAAGTGCAGTAGCTCAGGAGCTGATGTTCGAGGCACAAATAGGTTGACTTAAAAGGGACTGATTGTGACTCAGACGTGGAAATTGGGCTGAGAAAGCACTCTGCACTGTGAATGTGAGAAGGAACAAAAAGGGAATGTGGACATCAGGCTGCTGGAAAATGTTAGAGCAGAGAGAAAGGAGCACACCCTGCTAATACTGTGAACAAAACACTTATCCAATGTTATCAGCCTTCCTGCTAAACACTGCTCAGAGGGTTTTGGAAGTGAAACTCATTTCACAATACCTTATGATTTGTGCAAACATTTTAATTTTTACAAACTTCAGTTTATGAATCTAAAGTCTAAATGAAAATAAGTTAAAAAACCAACTTCACACTGTGGAGTTCCAAAGTGCTTTGAAGAAAAACGAAGTAAAGTAAGGCAAAAGCCAGTGGGAGGGCAAGAAAGAAAAATCTGTATTTAGGTTGCTCAGTAATGGTTTCCTTGATAGGGTGATTTCAGAGCTGAGATCTGAAGAAAGTGGGGACATGAGTGTTAGAAGTAACAAAGTGCCACAAGATATTAAACACGTGCTTGGAAGTGGGTCAGTGAGGCACAATTGTACCTCTGCAGAAGGGTGCGCTCCCAAAGACAGTCCAACAAGCAATCACCCCTAGATCCTGATACAAAGAAATTAGAGGTACAATCTAGGCCATTAGCTAATTTACAATTGGAGGAAGTGGACATTGAAAATGGCTACAGTTGTGATTGGATACTTGTTAAGAAATTTAAAATGTCGCCACCCTGGTCATTTGATTCCCTAATGAAGATGGCTCCATTCTGACCACTTGGTTCCCTAAGGCAGATGGATCCATTATACATCTGAAATAAGTTATGGTAATCATGCCTGTGTTGCATTACAGGGTCAACTTTGATAGAAAACATAAATCTTACAAAGAGCCAGTCTAATATTCAGGAGAAAAGTGTTCTGGGCAAAGGACAACAATTACAATGACACTAAGACAAGAATATAACTGGTGAGATTGAGAATGTACAGAGGTAATATAACTAGTGGGGAAGCCATGGTGGAGAGAGGCAGGAGTCTCAAGTCACCATGAAGGTTTGGGATTCCATTAGCAGCTGATGATGTGATGTCATCATAATCAAATGGGATCCTGGGAGGCAAACACTGGTGATGGGTGAGTGGCAGGTCAATGAGGCAGTAGCACAGTGCACCTGGCAAGAGAGGGTGCTTTAACCCAGAAGAACAGAGGCAGAGGAACTATGAAGTGATTGTCTTTTGAGGTTAGTCTCTGAAATAGATATGGCTTTACATGTGGTATAAAAATGGGAGGAAAATTAAGAGGAACTTTAAAGATTTTAGCTTGAGAAAACAAAGAATGGTATGCTGAAACTGCCATTCATTGAGAAAGACAACCAGCAAAGGTGATTTAGGATGAATAATCAAATTTTCAATTTTGAAACTCTAAAGTTTAAGATACCAATAATATATCTAGGTGGAGACGCTTAGTTGCTCAGAATTCAATAGTCCCCTAGCAAATATTATTATATAACAAAGAAACAACTGGGACAAAGTATGTCTCCCCATTACTCTCAGACCTTGTGGTCTTGTCCAGAAGTTTCCAAACCTGCCTGCTGCTAAGACTCAGCAGAAGATATTTTTATAGTTCTGTGGTAACACTTCCACCAAGCCACTTTGGACACAGTCTGTCGTTGCTGCCCTATGACCAGGCACAAGTTCCGTGCTTCCTCAGAAGCACTCCAGGGATTCCACAAATAGTTCTACTCAATGGTCAAGATGTAGTGCACTGGCAGGGCAAGAATAACAGCCAGAGAGATTAGCGCCAGCAGAGCAGCTCAAGTGGGGTTGGGTATTTAACTCCATGTGTGGGCTTCCCATGCTCTCCCTTCTGACAGGGGCCACCCCTGCCTTGAGTGCAGGCACCTGCATGTGGTTTTCTGCCCAGGGAAGTCCATTGGAATCAGTCTAGAATTTTTATCAGGGGCTGGTTACACAGGCACAAATGATCAGCCATGACTATCAAACCTCGAGATGCCTTGAAGGAAATCAGGTCATCAGGGCCCCAGAGAAGCAAATGTTCTTATCACTTGGAATAAAAAAAATCCATGTGCCCAGATGCCAGTCAGGGGCCAGTCATGCAAGCAGATCCAGTTTCCCACACTAACTCTTCTTCATTTAATTACAGAATTGGGGACAGGGTCATAGCACATATTCAGATGCCACATTGATAGAATAGGACTAGGCAATCTCTAGCTTTGTTATATGGCTGGGAACACTAACAGAAGAAGCCACATGCAACTCAGGATAGCCTACCTGAAGCAAATTTCCCCATACATAACCCAGCAGGGTATGGCAGAGGGGCTGGAGACCCTGGTATCAAAACTCAGTTACTGGGCAAATCACCTTACCACTCTCTTGTTTCATGTGTAAAAGAATGAGAGGTAGATTGCTGACACCCAGGAGATGGTTCACCTCTAAAACTCCAGGTTGGAGAAAGCAGAAGTAGGTGAAAAGACACAGGCATGTTGGCCAAGCTCTTCCTGCTCCCTCCCTGACTCTCCCTGGGAACCAGAAAGCGACACCCACCTCTGCCCTGCATCTTCAGACTGGAGGTGCCTTGCCTGGAGCATGCTGCAAGATCAAGAGAGGCAAAGACTGCTTTGACCAGACTTCCTCTCCACAGGAATGGCACCAGCAACAAGGTGGTTTTATAGGGGAAGGAAATGTGCTTGGTTTGTGGGAATAAAAGACAGAGATTAAAACTTGAAGAGCCACCGGTGCCTTTGGGGGAATTTGTAAGTGAGGTGCACTTTAAGAGAACCGTACTGATAAATCTTAGATTTCCAGAGGGAGCTTTTTATCCTATTTTGTGTCCATAATCTTTAATGGCAGTTATGAGAAAACTGTGGCTGTCTGTTTCAAAACAGAAGTAACCAAGACAAAACAAGATACTAGAGTCTGTAATAGTATTAGGAGATCTCAATTCCACGCCTCTCTGTAATAGGGTAAAGGAAGTTGGCAGGGTCAAGGAGACCCCAGACTCCAAGGGGTAGATCAGGACCCATAAAATGGCAAAACCTAATGTGTTGAATCCCAACTCATGGAGCAGGTAACTGGTACTTCCCCTTGTTCTGTGTCCTCCCACCCTTTGTGCTCTCAAACCTGCCTTACCTCCTAGATCTTTCTTATAAATACACCAGCACACATTGGTGTCCTTCAAGTTCAAACGCACTGACCTGAATTAGCTCATCACCTGTCCATTTCTCTGTTCTTCCCAACAAAGTCTTCATGCAGGTTGTTCAGATAGGATACCATTTCAAATCACCCATGCACTGTTGGTCCTCCTCCAGAGTGAGATTTATCCCCAACTATTCCCAAGAAAACTGCTCTCACCAAGGACATCAACAACCTTGATGCTGCTCCATCCAGTATAAACACGCCATTTTCATGGGATAAGTCTTTCAGCCATTGCTGGCCATTGGACCCATGGCCACTACAATCCCACAATTTTCCTTGTAACTTACATGTTACATGTATGTGCACATGCCTATGGACACGCAGATTCATACATCCTTTGTCAGCTGGACGAATTTTTACATATTACACCAAAATAAAGACTATGTTCAGGAGGATCCCTTTGGTCACTTCCAAGTCAGTGCATCCTGCCCTGAGAAATAAACACCCTTCTTTTGTGAGCATATCCTGCAGGGATCCCTGTGCTAGCAAGGGATAGCAAGGCCCACAGACAAGCAGTCCTCAGGCCTTCACATGGGACAGAGGAACATTTCTCTCACTTTGCACTGGCCACATAGAGGGTCATGGGTAGGTCTGCACTGAGGAGGAAAGACTCTTCTTCTTTAAAGGCATTGCAAAGTTGCACTAAAAAAGGGACGTTCCCCCTCTTGAGAATGAGGAAGAGGGACAGATTCAAATGGATGAGATGACAATCTGCTCCCCAAACTCTGTGATTACAACCCAAGGAAGGATCTGTATCTCTTTGTTCTCCCCAAAACAGCTGCTACATTTTTTTGTTAGTTTTATACTAGAAAAAAAAAGTTTGATGTTTTTTCTGCTTTTAATTGCATCCATTAAAAGTGATAATGATAATAGCCCTTACTCAATGAGTGGCAGGCCCCACGCTACACAATGTTTTTACATTTAATTCTTTTAAAAAATTTTACATTTAATTATTAAGTACTTCTCCATAATAATACTCTTATTATTCTCATTTTAGAGGTGAGGTATTGAGACTCAGCAAAATTAAGTAACTTTTTTGAAGGAGACAAAAAACATTTGTAGTAGAATTGGAACTCAAACACAAGCATATGTGACCCCAAACTCGCCATCTCCAGTCCTCATCCATCCCAGCTCTTATGAAATATTTGTTTAAAATTTGAGGGCTGAAGATTTGGTGGAAGTCACCTACAGAAACACTCTTCACATTGAACACAATTTTCAACGTCCTCTAGGTCAACACCTGGTTAGGCCCGCAGTCCCTCCAGGAATGAGGGAGACAGCAAGTTCCCTAGAAAGTCAAGGCCATTTCTAGGGGAGAAAAGGCACCTTGTAATCATGAGTGACTGGAGGAGACAGTGGGGCAGAGAACAAGCCAGACACATGGGCCCTGGCCCTTGTACCTAGGTGGAGTGCCTGTGCCCTCCTGATTGATAGTCCTGTCCAAGCCAGATCCGCCCCCCCGCAATCTCTCTTATCAAATAGCATTCACTTTTCAGAAGGGGAAAAGAGTGGAGAAAATTGGCAAAACAGGATAACTGCTGGCTCTGAGAAACCAGATTTAGAGTGTGTGTATGTCAGAGCACTTTGATATTGAGAGGACAGATCTTAACCAATGTGGTAATATTACAATGAAAACGAAGTGCAGACTAATTTAACATCAATCCTCCTTTTCCTCACATGAAACTTCTGAATAGTCTACGGGGCCAGTGACTGAGTAAATACAGACTAACTTCAGAAGGATCCCTTAAGTCACTTCCAATGACAGTTGTTCAAGTTGTACAGTGAATAAGTGAAGGCTGCCTTTCATCTTGCTGTTTCCATAGACGTGTTTGCTTGTTATTCCATCTTCCTGGCAGATGACGGTTAGTTTCCTAAAGAAGGGATTTTCTTTTCCTAATTCCGCCAAGTTCACCCTTAACAGATAGTAGGAAAACATGCATCCCAGAAGCCATGCCCTTCCCTGGCACTTGGAGCAATTCTTCAAACCAAGACCGACTTCTTTTAAGCTAACAAGCTGAGCTGTATTACTTCAGGTTTTTTTAAAGTCACGAAATTGATGTACCAGAAAAAATTAAATTCAATTGCCCTTGGATAGCCCAATACCTTCAACTAGAGGCACATTATTTTTCTTTCTTCAGAACTTAATAAAACCAGTGAGCAGACACATAGGTGTCATCCCTGACCCGGGGCATTGAGCCACACTGGGTCCCAGAGGCCGTTCCCTAAGGTAGTGAGATTCATGGACTTCACTCATGTCAGGGGTCCAGTTACCTATGAACTCACAGAAGGAGCCACTGCAGTGCCCAGACACTGGCTGGCGGACAGTGTTACAGCTGTCATTCCGACATTGTGACACTGGTGACATTGGCCTATCAGTGGCCTTTCAGCTATCCCAAATCTTCTCTCATGGGAAACTGTGGTGACCCTATCCACCATTACCACCTTCTATAGGTGTGGAGCTTAAAATGCACTAAATTGACTGAAAATATCTATGACAGAATGTTCTAGACCACAACGTAGGACATGAACCTAAGAGTTTCTTAAATATCACTTTGATTTTGTCCTTAAGGAAGACATCAAAAGATCCAGTCTGTGGAGGACTAGTGAGTGGGACCCGCTCTTAGGCTTTCATTGTCACTACTACATGATGCAGGCACCTGAACTCTGCCAACAACATTTCCTCAGCCAAGGACAGTAGCTCTGCCCACGAGGGCACTCCAGGGAGGCTGGAAGCTCCGGGAGGAGGGAGTTTGCTTCTCTTTGCTTCCTGCTCCAGTTTTACTTTGGTCCCGGTTTCCCATCTGTTCCCATCAGTGTTGGTGTAGCAACATTTCTCTTTCCCCGTAACAATCCAGAACTAGCAACTGATTTTGCAGTTGGTCCAGGCTCACCCAGCCCCATGGAGTACCTCCACATGGCCCTGTGCTTTTTTGTGCAAAAGTCTAGGTTACAGCCTCCAGGTTCCTTGGTCAGAGGTTGATTTCAGCCCTTTCCAGGACTTCAGATTTTAACCAATACAACCCTTTTCCTGTTTGTCTCCCAGCCCAAAGGTGGCGGCTGCTTCTTGATGTTCCTATCTCCTTTTTTCTTAGTATCCCTCTGTGTATCTTTTTTACTCCTTCCACATCCAGTTTATGGTGTTTGTCCTAAATGCACTCTGCTCAACTGATTGTTGTAGGCCCCCTCTTCTCACTTACTACTCACTAGTGCAGATATATACATTAGTCAGACTCACTATTTCTTACACATCTTGGTTTCTCTGACACATGGGTACTTTTATTTACTTTACACAGTTGTTTTTTTTATGCAGCTTAGTTTCTCATACACGTTTATGCTTTGTTGTATTGTGAACATGCAACCTCTTTCCACAATTTTGTGGGTTCTTCCTCTTTTGCTCTTCTTCCTGAAATGCTCTGCTCTCCTATACTACCTTCATTTACCCACTTCTACTAAACATGTGCATCCAAAGAACATTTCACTTTTCCTTTATTTTTAGTGGAAAACATAAGCACAATCCCAACGAGACAGAAAGACTGAGTTCTCAGTGGAACTCAGGATTAAGAAGAAAGGGGGAGAAGTGGAGAAACTGACCAACTGCAGGGTGTGTGCTGAAACTAAAGCCTGACTCACTTTGGCTGATTGTTTCAGGGAAGGCGTGGGAGCTCCGAGGTGGTGGAGCCCCACGTTTTTCACAAGGAAACAGAAATCCAGATTTTGGTATCTTGAATTGAAATGTTCATAACTAATTGGGAAAGAATATTAAATATTATGCTGGCTGAGATGTTGTGTAGACCAAACAATAGCCATCTGTGGCATCCAAGTAGCTGCCAAGGTTGTTATTGCCATCCAAATCCTGTTTCTATCAGCCAAGGCTTCATGCACACCTTCAAACCCTCATGCCACAGCAGCAGGGGAGCAAATGAGGTACAACCAAGGAGAAAATCCCAGCTATAAATAGAAGTCATTGGTCACAGTATCATGATTCGAAAAAGATCTATATGCGGGGTGTTCTCTATGACTGGGACCATTTAGGAGAAGATGGCCATTGAAAGGTTTTGAGGAAGTAAGGCTAGATTAGAAGAAAATCCTCTAATTTATTATTTCAAAATCACTTCAATATAATTGGATTCTCTTTTCAAATATAGACCTCAGAATAGTAACAGCAAGTTCCAGACCATGAGCAGTACAGCTGCTGTCTGCAGAGTCACTGCTGGTTATTGGGGGAACTCCGGCAAGTTCTGGAACATACATATGGCAGAATTATCATTTTTCAGTAGCATATAATTTCAAAATTTTTTTTGGTACTGAGTCAAGCCAAATTTGGATCTAGGGATATTCTTCGATATTAGAGCAAAGTGTGAACCCAGTGTTTACATTGAAAATATTCCAATTTTTGTTTACAAGCAGCTAATTGATCAACAACTCATTCATCTGATAGAATTTCATTCATTCCTAGTTAATTAAGAAGGTTTGTTATCTGACCTGGGGTTGACTGTACAGCTGTTATCTGTATTTCTCTGTGGGGTCTTTCCTTTCATGTAGGATCATTGCCATTTCCACCAAATCTGCCAGTATCTTTGTTAACTTCTCAGAAAGCTATTCCTGACTTCTTTCTCCTTGTCTTGCTATAGATTAAGTTCTCTCTTCTGTCCTTCCTTTGCTTTCTTCTCAGTGTTGATATTATACGTTTTCCAGTTTCTTCCCTTGAACAATGCACAGTACAAAAATCTAAGCTACCTGCCAACTTCAGTGAGTTGATAGATGTGGTTCAAAGCTCTGTGGAGAGAAGATCCCTGGTTTGACTGGGGTTCCTGGGGAAAAACAAGGTTGATTATTCATGCCTACTCAGAACTGGAGAGCCACACACACACGGCTACATTGTGGGTACTGTTTGGCTTTTTCAACCGTTCTTTCTGCAGAATAATCCTGATTTGCCAAACGAGAAGAATAAAGCTGCCCCATTACCTTCCTGTCAAGGGGCATGCCACAAAGGGCAAGGCAGGATTAGCTTTCTGCTCTTTAACCTGAAAGTCTGCATTTTTTTTAGGAACAAATGCTGCATCCAGTTTAATTCACAGAATGAAATATACTGGTGGTAGAGACTGATATACCTCTAGCCCAGCGCCAAACCCTGTGAAAATAAGAACATAAAAGGAGACACTGGCCCCGTCCTCAAGAAACTCCCTTGAAGGTGGCAAGCTCTTGAGATTCGAAGGCTGTGATAGTGATGGTGTCACTGAAGACCCTGTGCAATCTCCCATGGAGCGGTGATGACTCTTCATTTAGTCAAATCTCATTCTTTTTCATAAAACAGATCACCTTATGTCTATTAAGCTTTGCTGTGTCTAGCATCTTTTAACTTTCTTGAGGAACGATAGATTGGACGGTGACACTAGTGAGAATTGCCTCTGAACCCTTTCACAAAAGGCCTTGTAAGTTAAGAGGAAGAACCTGATTTGGAGCAGCCAGGTACTGATTCAAATTACTGCGTGACCACATATTAGCTTAATTCCGCGAAATGGTGATACCTACTTCTAAGTGTTTTCCAAGTGCCTACCTCATGCCAGGCACTTTGTAGGCCCTGATTCAAAGGTCCACTGTGTCCAAGCCACAACTAGCAACCCACGTCAATGTCAGAAATAGGAGTTAGCAAGTTGCTTCAAGCTTTCATGTACAAATAAAATTGTACATAAAAGAACTGATGGTATAAAATGCTTGAGAGTGTTGCTTACAGTCGCAAGGTCTTGAGTAGCCACTGACCTTTCAAATGTCCTCAAATGACATTAATTTACTTGTTTTTGTTACTTTTAAGGGAAGTCTGAAAGGGGCTGGCTGGCGATCAGTACCGTACTTAGAGAGCTGGACGAAAGGAGACAATGCCCAGTCCTTTGTGGAGGCAGGACGGATGGAGCTGCTCTCTGTGATCCTCTTCTGATGAGGGTCAGTTGCTGCACAGACTCTGGTCTTCTCTGTTGTAAGTTGTGGTAGAGAGAAGCAGAGACCTGGCAGCCAACAGCTGTGCTTACTCACAGAAACACCTGACATGAAAACATGTTTAATTCAGGCCAAGAAAAATATATATATTCCTTATTAACCTGATCCAAATGGTGGGAACCATTCGGAACTCTCAACCTGGGCCAGGCTTTGCAATGGGGCTGGGGGTGCCGTGACTGTACTACACAGAAAACTGACCAGGCTCCACTTTTTATTTACAACAATGTCTATCACTCAGTGGGATGAATGTGTAATAATAATTTAGGATGATCACTGGTGAAGGAATACACAGGATATTCCTTGTACCATGATCACAATTCTTCTATAATATAAAACTATTCAAAAATTAAGTTTGTTTTTAAATGTCTGACACATTTTCTATATTAGTATAACATGAAGTTCAGAGGTGACTGAGGAAGCTTGGACATATTTTCAGGAAACAATGACAATTAAGCTTAAAGCTTAAAATATGAGTAGTAAGTAAGGTGTATTAATAATGGTAGGGAACCATGTTTGGAGCCTAGTCTTTTCAAATAATATCTCATAGACATCTTTCTATGACAGTCACTAAAGATCTACTTTATTTTTGTTGGGCTCATAGTTCCTGGAATAAATGCACAATAAGTCAATAATTTCTTCAATTATGGACATTTACGGTATTATCATTTTCTGCAGAAAACATACAATAATGTTTCCACTCATATTTAAAGTGCCTGTTTAATTTTCTCCTGTTGAACTATAATCTTCCCATGGACAAGAACTGTGAGTTATCTTGCTCCCTCCTTAGTCATCAGTATATAGTATGACTATAAAATTTTAAAGTAGCATATGTAAAGATATGGACAGAAAAAATAGCAAGAATTAAGAGATTTCCTTAAAATAGGTTTTTAAGATGTTGATGAAACTTTATTTATTTATATGTGATGCTGAAAATCAAACCTAGTGCCTCATACATGCCAGGCAAGCACTCTACCACAGAGCTACAATCCCAACCCAAAAGTGTAAGATTTGCAAGTAATTTTCTATAGTGGGGTTAAAGGCTGCCTATTGTGGAATTTTGAGAAATAAGGAAGGAATTGAAGGGGTTGACAATCACTAAAAATAAAAAAAAATATGTTAATTTTGGATTCATTTATGCTTAACACTGTTACCACAAATATAAGGAGACAGAACTGCTCACCCAGAGAGGGAGTTTATGAGCATGTAGAGCCCATAATATAAATGAATGTCCTTTTTTCCTTCCATTTAAAGACTACAGAAAGATTTGTAGAAACGTTAGAAGGACTTTTCAAATCAGCTCCCTTCTCTGCAGAAGGAAACAGAGAGGTAATGTTAGGAAACAGACACTAAGCTTTAAGTTTATGCAATAACCTAGAAAGAAACAATTAATGATTCTACTAAATTACTGTGGAGACTGAGAGAGCATGGTTTGAGGGGTAGCCATGACATGCAGGAAGCTGTGAGGAGAGATGCAAGAGGAAGACGGGTGTCTATCAGGGTACAGTGTCAGGGCTGCTGTAGGTCTGCCTGGGTGTGGAGATAATGTGCACAGCCTTGAAATCCAAGTTTCTTATCAATGGCTGGTATCACTGCGCTGACAGAAATGGCACCTGCCAAATGAGATCATCCAGAAAGTTAGCACAGTTTGGTGTATGATCAGAATGGGATGCCCCAACCTGTCATGGTGAAGGAAACTAGAAGGCTCCTCAGTGGGGGTGCCCAGCAGGCAGGCAGGTACGCTGGATTACAGGAAGACAGCTCTGGGCTGAAGACCAGGGTCTCTGAATTACACAGCAGCAAATACCACAAGGTGAGTCATTGTAAATGAAAACCTACAATAGGTTTAACCAGAAGAGATTCCAGAATTGGCTCTTAAAAGGACCAGCATTTAAAATGGAAGAAGAAATTAGAAACCCATTTTAAAATCATGGTCAGAATGATGGGAAGGAGAACTCACTGAATTTGATTACAGAAGAAGGGACCACTTTTAGCACTACAGGGTGTCAAAAAGGGGTTGCATTACAAAGCCCCATAAGTGTCAGGAGTTCTCCTTTGGACATTATCCATAGCCTTCCTTTGAGCAGGCCTGGACCCTGTCAATTGTTTCACATGGAGTATCACATTTAATGTACACAATAGCTGATGAGATAGTTCATATAGTCTTAGTTTTACAGATCAAGAATAAGTAGCTGATTCAAATATATGATAAGTCAAGGTCATTGTACTGTCATGCATAAAAAATTAAAACAAATTTAAAAAGTGAAAAAAAGCAAAAAAAAAAAAAGAAAGAAAGAAAGAAAAAGTAGCTTTACTAACTGACTCACACACATGCAACTAGTTATCAGTAAAACTCTGATTCAGACCCAGGAAAGCAGGTGCTGGAAGCTGCACTCTCAACAACCAAGCTCTACTGTGCCACCCACTGACACATCTAATTATATTCAATTCCCTATTTCACAACAGTTTGGAGTTTTGTTTTGTCCTCTAATTTTTCATAACAATAAATGGTAATTCTCTCATGCTATTCTAAAGTATCATCAGGATTGAGACATGTCATATGTGTTGCCCCAAGTTTTTAGCCCAAATGGGGATACCCAGTGTAAAATCCATTCAGTAAATGATATTGAGCAGAAATAGGCATTGAGGGTACTAAAGCCTGGCAGACCATCCAGGTTGTCCTCCACTGAAACAAATAACAGATCAAAAGAACTATTTGATCATGGCCTGTGTTCCTTAGTTCTAAACTCTTCTTCACAGTACTTCTCCAATGACTTACGTGCAAAATCTCCAAGGTTATAAGACTAGGCAATACGCAGACCTTGATACCTCCATAATCAGTTAATAATGTATACTCCATACTTAATGTATGAGGAAGCAAACCACAGAAATTGAACAAAAGAGGTCAAACACACATCTCTGGTGGGCAGTTCCTTTGAGCTTTGAGTCTAAAATAAACTATTTTGGAAAGAAACTGCTTTTCATCTTCCTTCTAATAAATAAATCACCAGTTGTTTTATATTTTAAAGCCTCTGAACAGCACCCCAGGGCTCCACAAAGGCTCCATCCTCTTGTCGAATTGGCATGCAAGCCATTCTCTTAGATGTGTTCATAATCACCTGCAGAAGCCACGTCATGGGATAGGCACCCTTCTGAAAGGTGGGCATCACAGCGACCTTTCGCATAGAACTGGCTGCCATGGTACAATTAGAGGAGAAGCCAATCTTACAATCTTGATGTCAGCCCATGCAACCAAAGCCAGGAAACGTAGATGGCTTTGAGAAAATGGGATCTTGTATTCTCTGACAGTGTAATTATTACACTCTGTCAGCTTATTCGATTTATTTTATAAAAATCACTTAACACTTCACGAAGATATTACTTTGGCCAACAAATATCACTTTTAGGAAACATTAATAATTTAGGAACTTCAATATTAAAAATGGCTAATTCACTAAGTGCATGAGAAGCTCCAAGTTTTGAGTCCTCCCATTCTGTAAGACTCCCCAACCCCCGTTTTGTTGGTATATAATTGACATAAAAAAAAATCCCCATAATGTATAAAATTGGGTAAATTTGGGTATATGCTGACACACCATTATCACAATCCAGGTGACAAGTATACTTCTTATTTCATTCTTATTGAAAGTCTGGAGGAATAAGGAGGGCTGAGGTTAGGAGCTGCTGTCTGGTGTTTAGAGGCCAAGTAGCTGACAAGACAATTCAAATGATTGGGAGAGTGTTGAGCTGTTTTTACATGCATTTTCCTCTGGAGCAACAGATGTGTGTGTTCTTAAATGCTATTTTTAACTTAAATCTAAAGCCTTGTCTTATAAAGACTCTTCTCTTTGAACTGAAGTACACGAGCAATGGAAAATGCATAGTTCACTCACTTCAGTTGACTTTTTAAAGTGTATTTACAAAAAATAAAAGTAAAATTTGATCATTTTGGTGAATTTTGACTCACAAACTCAATCTTGTGAACACCATAGCAATCAAAATACTGAATAATGCTGTCTCCCCACGAGAACATGTGCTGCCCCACCGTGACTGGCCTCTCTTTCAACCCCTCTCTGCTGGCAACCCACTCATCAGTTTTCTGTCTCTGCAGTTTTGGTTTCCACACTGTTGTGTAATAGATTTTTTTTTGATGAGCACTATTTCATTGTATAGAATTCCATAGTTTCACCCTGTTTATCCTGAGCAAAGCACGCATTCATCATGCTCTGATGGCAAGGACACCAATAACCCCTGACACTGTGCAAATTCTTTCTGTGTTACTGTCAATACACCCACTACCTCATTTAATTTCCTCATCATATAAGTTAGGTGATAACACGACACCTCCTCTTTAGAGAACAGAATAGAAAAATAATTTTTGAAATGTTCTTTTCAAAAAATACTAAGTAAACCTCTCTAGGGCCACATAATTTATGAATGTCATAGCCTGAATTTGCATCGGGGCAGTCTGACTCTAGAGCCTAGCATAGTATCCACTATCACATGAAAGATAGGTTGAAGAAAATGAGGATTACAGAGATAATGTAATTTGCCATAAGTCACTCTGACAATATTACCTTATTTTTAACCAAATCATGAAAACAGTTTCAGTACCTAAAAGGGTGCTTAGCTTTGATCAGTTTCTGGATTTCATTTTTTAAAATTATTTGCTCCTGTGGCATTGCATTTTCAATTCATATCTGCATACATGGAGACTTCTAGAATTGGAATAACTTGTTGGGCATTGGTACAAATCATCTTCCAGTCTTTAAGATTAGATAATAAAATATATTTGATCTAAAAGAGACTTTGTCTCTATCTTGATTTATCTCTGCCTGTGGGAAATTGAAGGGATGAAAAAAGTCTGCTCTCCTGAATTGAACTATATAGAGTTGATGTGTAGCAAAAATATTAAAATATTTATATTCATTTTAACTTTGGATTGTTCCTCAAGAGGTTAAATCTTTTCTCCAGAATGAAGATAAAAATAAATTTTGATTCTAGATTGCTTATGTTATCACCTTATCATGAGCCCTGTAGAATTGGAAGCAACAGTCTCCAACAGAGATGTCTAAGGGGAGAATATGACTGTATTTTTCAATTGTATTTATGGTAATAATAATGTACTCAATTCACATCTTTAAGAAAAAGGTCTTGAAGTACTTTATGTATTTTAATTAACCCTTACTATTCTCAGGACATAGACAGTATATCAATTTTATGGAGGCATGTAAAACAAATTTAAGTTCTTAAGGTCAAAGTCAAGGCATGCCGGTAATAACAACATTTCACAATGAAAACAAATCTGTGAAAAGAAAAACTAGGCAACAACCCAAAAAACTCTACCGTCTGACATTTCAACAACATTGCATCCTTGCACATTCCACTAGTCCTTTGGATTATTAATTTCTCAGTAAATTTTCATTAAAAAAACACCCTGAGTGCTCTTTCCCATGTCCCTCCCATATGCATTAGCAGAGCATAACTATGGAATTTGCTTAGATGCAAAGCAGCACTTCCTTCAACTCTAAGAAACCAGCAAGAGCCTGGGCAAGCTTTCACTTAGCAGCTTTGAGGTATAAGCAACAGACAGTACGCTATACATATCCATTACATTTTAAATGCTGCCCACGTTTATTATCTTAATTTTTAAGTGTTCAGTTTAGTAGTATTAAGTATACTCATTTTGTTGTACAACAAATCTCTGAACTTTCTCATCCTGAAAAACTGAAGCTTGATTCTAGTTAAATGACTGATCATTTCCCTTTCCTCCCAGACCTTGCAACCGCTATTCTACCTTAGTTTTCAATGAATTGGACTACTTCAAGTAACTTATATGGGATAACATGGTGTTTGTCTTTTTGTGACTGACTTTAACTGGCATAATGTCTTCACGGTTCATATACGTTGTACATATAACAATTCCCTTACTAAAGCTGAATGATGTTTCATTGCATGTATATATCATTTATCCATTCATCTCTAGATGAACATCTGGGATCCTTTCATCTTTTGACTGTTGTGTGTATTGCTGCTATGAACATAAGTATGCAAATATTTGTTTGAGATCCTGTTTTTATTTTTTTTTTTGGGGGGGCTATACCAGAAGTGGAATTGTTATGTTAACTGCTAATTCCATTTTTAGTTACTTAAGGAACCATTTATATTAGTCAGCTTTCAATTATGGTAGCAAAATACTTGAGGTATCAACATAAAAAGAAAAAAGATTTATTTTGGCTCCCAATTTGGGAGGCTTTGTCTATGGTCAGTTGGCCGAGTTGCTTTTTGGGTCCCTGGCAAGGCAACATACCCTAGCAAGACTGGATGATGGAGCAGGATGCTCACCTCATGATGGCGAAGAGATGAGTGAGACAAAGAAAAAGGGACTAGGGTCCTATTATCCCATTCAAGTGCAGGCTTCCAATGACCTAAAACCTCCTACCAGTCCTGACCTTTCACAGGTTTTTATTGCTGCTTAATCACACTGAGCTGGGGACTCAGGGCCTTTGGAGGACCTTCCAGATCTAAACCGGTACAGTTTGTAATTTTCACAGTGTCTGCATCATTTTTCACTTCTGGTAGTAGCGTACCCGGGTTCCCTCTGCACCACGTCCTCACTAGCATCTTTACTTGGTATTTCTTGTTTTTTGAGTAGCCCCCTTAATGAGTGTGAGGTGTAACTTCAACTTTCTTTTTTTTTGGTTATTAAAATATTTTAATGTCTATTTGTTTTAAGCAAATATATGTTCTTTTTTTTTCTTTTTTTATTATTAGTTGTTCAAAACATTAAATAGTTCTTGACATATCATATCATTTCATACATTTGATTCAAGTGGGTTATGAACTCCCATTTTTACCCCATATACAGATTGCAGAATCACATTGGTTACACATCCACGTTTTTACATACTGCCATACTAGTGTCTGTTGTGTTCTGTTGCCTTTCCTATTCTCTACTATAACCCCTCCCCTCCCCTCCCCTTCCATCTTCTCTCTCCACCCCATCTACTGTAACTCATTTCTCTCCCTTGTTTTTTCCCCTTTCCCCTCACTTCCTCTTATATGTAATTTTGTATAACAATGAGGGTCTCCTTCCATTTCCATGAAATTTTCCTTCTCTCTTCCTTTTCCTCCCACCTCTTGTCCCTGTTTAATGTTAATCTTCTTTTCATGCTTTCCTCCCTGCTCTGTTCTTAGATGCTCTCCTTATATCAAAGAAGACATTTCGCATTTGTTTTTTAAGGGATTGGCTAGCTTCACTTAGCATAATCTGCTCTAATGTCATCCATTTTCCTGCAAATGCCATGTTTTTGTCATTTTTTAGTGCAGAGTAATACCAACAAATAAATGATCTCACAATTCATCTCAAAACCCTAGAAAAAGAAGAGCAAAACAACATCAAAAATAGTAGAAGGCAAGCAATAATTAAAATCAGAGCTGAAATCAGTGAAATTGAAACAAAAGAAACAATTGAAAAAAATTGACAAAACTAAAAGTTGGTTCTTTGAAAAAATAAATAAGATCGACAGACACTTAGCCATGCTAACGAATAGAAGAACAGAGAGAACTCAAATTACTAGCATACAGGATGAAAAAGGCAATATCACAACAGACACTACAGAAATACAGAATATAGTTAGAAATTATTTTGAATCTTTATACTCCAATAAAATAGAAGATAGTGAAGGCATCGATAAATTTCTTAAGTCATATAATCTGCCCAGATTGAGTCAGGAGGATATACACAACCTAAACAGACCAATATCAATTGAGGAAATAGAAGAAGCCATCAAATGACTACCAACTAAGAAAATCCCAGGACTGGATGGGTATACAGCAGAATTTTACAAAATCTTTAAAGAAGAACTAATACCAATACTTTTCAAGCTATTTCAGGAAATAGAAAATGAGGGAGAACTTCCAAATATATTCTACAAGGCCAACATCACCCTGATTTCTAAACCAGACAAAGACACTTCAAAGAAAAAAACTACAAACCAATATCTCTAATGAACATAGATGCAAAAGTCCTCAATAGAATTCTGGCAAATTGGATACAGAAACATATCAAAAAGATCATGCATCATGATCAAGTAGGATTCATCCCAAAAATGCAAGGATGGTTCAATATACGGAAATCAATAAATGTTATTCACCACATCAATAGACTTAAAGATAAGAACCATATGATCATCTTGATAGATGAATAAAAGGACCTGACAAAGTACAGCATCCCTTTATGTTCAAAACACTAGAAAAACTAGGGATAACAGGAACATACCTCAATATTGTAAAAGTTATCTATGCTAAGCCTCAGGCTAGCATCATTCTGAACGGAGAAAAATTGAAGGCATTCCCTCTAAAATCTGGAACAAGACAGGGATGCCCTCTCTCACCACTTCTATTCAATATAGTTCTCGAAACACTGACCAGAGCAATTAGACAGACGAAAAAAATTAAAGACATAAAAATAGGAAAAGAAGAACTTAACTTATCACTATTTGTGGTTGACATGATTCTATACCTAGCAGACCCAAAAGGGTCAAAAAAGAAACTACTAGAGCTATTAAATGAATTCAGCAAAGTGTCAGGATATCAAATCAACACACATAAATCAAAGGCATTCCTGTACATCAGCGACAAATCTTCTGAAATGGAAATGAGGACAACCATCCCATTCACAATATCCTCAAAAAAAATAAAATACTTGGGAATCAACCTAACAAAATAGGTGAAATATTTATACAATGAAAACTACAGAACCCTAAAGAGAGAAATAGAAGAAGATCTTAGAAGATGGAAAAATATACCCTGTTCATGGATAGGCAGAACTAACATCATCAAAATGGCGATATTACCAAAAAATCTCTATAGGTTTATTGCAATGCCAATCAAAATCCCAATGGCATTTCTTGTAGAAATAGAGAAAGCAATCATGAAATTCATATGGAAAAATAAAAGACCCAGAATAGCAGCAACTCTAAGCAGGAAGAGTGAATCAGGCAGTATAGCGATACCAGACTTCAAACAATACTACAGAGCAATAGTAACAAAAACAGCATGGTACTGGTACCAAAACAGATGGGTGGACCAATGGTACAGAATAGAGGACACAGAGACCAATTCACAAAATTACAACTACCTTATATTTGACAAAGGGGCTAAAAGCATGCAATGAAGGAAGGATAGCATCTTCAACAAATGGTGCTGGGAAAACTGAAAATTCATATGCAACAAAATGAAACTGAGTCCCTTTCTCCGATCATGCACAAAAGTTAACTCAAAATGGATCAAGGAGCTTGAAATAAAATCAGCGACTCTGTGTCTGATAGAAGAAAAAGTTGGCTCCAATATACATATTGTGGGGTTGGGCTCCAAATTCCTTAATAGGACACCTATAGCACAAGAGTTAAAAATAAGAATCAACAAATGGGACTTACTCTAACTAAAAATTTTTTCTCAGCAAGAGAAACAATAAGAGAGGTAAATAGGGAGCCTACATCCTGGGAACAAAGTTTTACTTCTCACACTACAGATAGAGCCCTAATATCCAGAGTATACAAAGAACTCAAAAAATTAAACAATAAGAAAACAAATAACCCAATAAGCAAATGAGGCAAGGACCTGAACAGACACTTCTCAGAGGAGGACATACAATCAATCAACAAGTACATGAAAAAATGCTCACCATCTCTAGCAGTCAGAGAAATGCAAATCAAAACCACCCTAAGATACCATCTCACTCCAGTAAAATTGGCAGCCATTATGAAATTAAACAACAAGTGCTGGCGGCAAGGATGTGGAGAAAAGGGTACACTTGTACATTGCTGGTGGGACTGCAAATTGGTGTGGCCAATTTGGAAAGCAGTATGGTGATTCCTTTGAAAGCTGGGAATGGAACCACCATTTGACCCAGCTATTCCCCTTCTCAGACTATTCCCTAAAGACCGTAACTTCAACTTTTAAAATGAGAAAATTGATGAATTGAAAGCTATGCAATCTTCCAGGCTTAGATTATTTACATTCTGTTTTTAATTATAGATTTGAACTTTTCCAAACAACTTTTTCTCTTCTTGCAAGTTTTCTAAAATGTTTTGTATTGATGATGATGACGATGGTGATAATGCATATTCTAAAATATGTTTGGTGTGTGTGATTATGTGTTATCTCTACATATTATATTTAACTACATAGATATAAGATATATATCTACACTTATAGATACATAGAGAGATAAAGTTATAAATATAGATGATTATATGTGATAGTTGACTATACGTGACTGTATCTATATATACATAATACTAAGTAGTTCCTTAGTAACTACTCCTGAAAATGTCCCTTCCTTATTTCACTTTCCCACTTCACTGGGATCACTTCTAAACCAAGTCCTCGCTTGAAGTCATTACCTTAGGGTCTGCCCAGGGTAAACTAGGCAAGGAAAAGTATCTAGTTACTCTTATTAACTCAGGGAAAATACTTCTGATTGCAATTGAGGGAGCATATTTGATGGATCTAGCACAGTTCTTTGAAGATAACTTTAATTGTAGTGTTACTGTTCTTGTTCTTGCATTCATCATAGAGCAAGAAGAATGATTTATAATCCTTTATCAGTGCTCCCATGTCTTCCCCCAGAAAAAGAGTGACAGACACATAGAGCACTACCCAACCAGAGGTGGAGAATCTCGGGCCTGAGCCAAACCATCTTGGAGCTAAGTATGGCTCATATATTGTATCTTATGTTTTTCACAAAGCTGTAGGTGGTAGGAATCCAAGAAGAAACCAAGGCTGACAGAAAAATTTCCAATAACTACTTACCAAGCAAGTGTCATGACCTTGAACAAGTTCATTGGCAATGGTTACTTAATGAGATGGCACTCATAAGAAGAGAGGAAAGAGAGCATGTTTTAGCTCTTAATGAGTAAGGAAACTTGATATCTTCCTGTGATTCTGATGTGTCTCAGTAATAGGAATGCAGTTATTTGAACTTAACTTTATTTATGGTGTTACTGTTTTTTTAAAGAGAGAGTGAGAAAAGAAGAGAGAGACAGAATTTTTTAATATTTATTTTTTAGTTATTGGCGGGCACAACATCTTTGCTTTGTATGTGGTGCTGAGGATCGAACCCGGGCTGCACGCATGCCAAGCAAGCGCGCTACCGCTTGAGCCACATCCCCAGCCCGGTGTTACTGTTTTTATTCTTGCCTTCATCATAGAGCCTGAAGAATGATTCATGAGGGGCCCTTTTATTCATGTCTATTAGCAAATAGAAAGCTGGTGTTGGACTGTACCTTTTTTTCCCTAAGCATTTTCTCTTCTAGTCATTAGAACATAAATAGTGATAAAATAATTATAACAACAGTACTAGTATCTGAACTAACATCATGCAGGCTTAAAGCATGCTTGGCCTTACTGAGGCTGATTCCTGGAAAGCAGCGTGAGAAAGGGAGGTGTTTCTGCTGACAAAACTTGCTTTGATTATCTGTTCTCCTGAGAATAAGTGGGAAACAAATGATCACCAGTCAAAAGGCACTTTGGGCATGAGGGTGCAACCACCAACATTCTTACAAAATCCTTCTTTGCATTGATTTATGCCTATTCTTGCCTATCTCAATGGTCATTTAGATACCAGGCCTAAGCAATTAAAAATGTGGAAAAAGAAAGAAATACATTGAACCTCTGACTGACAGCAACCTCTCCATCAAGTTCTCCCTACAACCCACCTTCTCCAGGCAGAAGTCATTCTTCTTTCCTGTATGATTTCATTGCATCCTACGCACCTCTGCCACAATAACTGGCATTTGTGTTAATTCCACTTGCTGTCACTCAGGTTTGAATGTGAGTTTGTAGAGTGCAGGAACCGAGTTGGTTTCTTCTTTCTTTCTCCAGGAAGGAAACACATGGAGTATTTCCCTTCTCCTTGCCCCCTCCACTGCCTTCCTATTACTGAGACACATCAGAATCACAGGAAGATATCAAGTTTCCTTACTCATTAAGAGTCAAAACATGCTCTCCTTCCTCTCTTCCTATGAGTGCCACCTCATTAAGCAACCATTGCCAATGAACTTGTTCAAGGTCATGACACTTGCTTGGTAAGTAGTAATTGGAAAATTTTCTGTCAGCCTTGGTTTCTTCTTGGATTCCTACTACAGACAGCTTTGGGAAAAAACATAAGATAAAATATATGAGCCATACTTAGCTCTAAGATTGGCTTTATATAATAAGGGCCTGATAAACAATATTTATTGTTGCTATTGTTAGGATGGTTTTTATTTTATCCAGGTGCTATAGGGCTACAGAAAGCTCCTCACAGACGATCTGGTCCAGCTTCCTTGGTTTAAAAGTTAAGAATGCAAGGATGATGAACCACCTCTCAATGGTCAAACAGTTGATTAACAACAGCACCAGGGCTGAATATCAGATCTGCTAATCCCCAGTTCTTCTACAAGGAACTGGTAAATGGCACAGAGGAAATGTCAATCTCAACCACGCTTCATGTTGATATACACAGTGGGATCATCACTATAGGAAACCTCAGATCTCATCCAAGTGCCGTGAGAGTCTGGGCATTAAATCTCTTTGAGTCTCAGGCTGCTGTTTTCTCCATAAATGAAAAATTTTGAGGATAGTTCCTTAGGATCCTCATAACCATGTATACATACATATCATTATTTAACATTTAAAAAAATTTAATAGTTCCTATGTTCCCATGATACAGATAGAGTTGTTATAAAATAAGAAAGGATATGCTATGGTTTAGATATGAGGTGTCCCCCAATAGCTTATGTGTGAGACAATGCAAGAAGGTTCAGATGTGAAGTGATTTGGTTATGAGACCCTTAATCCCATCAGGGAAAGAATTCCCTGAAAGTGATTCACTAAGTAGTAACTATAGACTGGTGGGGTGTGGCTGGAGGAAATAGGGAAGGAAGTACACCATTGGGTTTATATTTTGTCTCAGTGAGGAAAGCACTCTCTCTCTCTCTCTCTCTCTCTCTCTCTCTCTCTCTCTCTCTCTCTCACATACATACATACACACACACACACACACCCTCTCCTTCCTGGACCATATCCCTATATGCTTTCCTTGCAACACACTTCCACTATGATGTTCTGCCTTATCTTGCACCCTGAGGAATGGAGCCAGCCATATATGAACAGAGACCTCTGAAACAATGAACCCTAAAATAAACTTTTTCTCTTCTACTTGTTTTTGTCAGGTCTTTTGGTCGTAGCAGAACAACAACAACAACAACAACAACTGACTATAACAGGATACAAATAATTAGCAGAAAGTTTAGAAAAGTTTTGTTTCCTTTTAGAACATGGAACAAATCTTCAAAGGACAATTCACAGAGATTCATGTTCACACAAGAAGAAAATAAGCATAAAAATTAAAAGGATTTTTTTGTACTTTTTTTGAGGAGTATTCTGGTGAATCATTGCACAGTGACAGAACAGCGGATCGAAGAATTTAACAGTAAAGTTAGAAGGGATCCATAAGATGCCCTTATTCACATTGGTAAACAGTTCCTGGAGTGTGCGACGTGTAAGAATGGACACTGAAGATGAATCTGACGAGTAAGTGGGTAATAACTGTGAAGCCCAAAGAATGTGAAGCTCTCCCTAAATGTCAGGATCACAGTCAATACTCTCAACCAATTGTATGGTAAAGAATGATAACCTTTGGCATCTCAAAGGTTTCTTTTCTTTTCTTTTCTTTTTTAAAGGAGAGAGAGAGAGAGAGAGAGAGAGAGAGAGAGAGAGAGAGAGAGATTTTTAATATTTATTTTTTAGTTTTCGGCAGACACAACATCTCTGTTTGTATGTGGTGCTGAGTATCGAACCCGGGCCGCACGCATGCCAGGCGAGCGCGCTACCACTTGAGCCACATCCCCAGCCCGAAAAGGTTTATTTTCACTATTCCTGTGAAGTGTACTCATGGAGCACAAGGTTCCTGGGTAAGTAACAAAACTTAGACCCACAGAATTCACATTCAAGTAGAAAAAATGTATACCTATGACACAAATTAAGAGTACATTTAAGGGCTCAGAATGTGGCTCAAGTGGTAGTGTGCTTGCCTGGCATGCGTGAGGCACTGGGTTCGATCCTCAGCACCCCATAAAAATTAAAAAATAAATAAAAAAAGATATTGTGTCCACCCAAAGCTAAAAAATAAACATTTTTTTTAAAAAGAGTGCATTTGAGAATCTTTATTCCCACTAATATTTGGATTTCTTGAAAACAGATACTGTTCAAGTTTATCTCTGACCTCCCATGAAAAATCATAATTGTTGGTATATATTAGGTGCTCAAAAAAATTTAAGAGTGTCTTTTCACACTATTTAGAGATAAAACTACGAATGGGAAAGGCATGCTAGATAATTGGATGAAATTGAAGTTTCACTATTAATGAATTTTAAGAAAGTACTCAAAACCATGGACACATTCTTAGACAAGAAGCCAGGATGCTACAGAACTAAACTGCACAATTTGAACTCAAAACAGACTTGGGAATGTGCAATTTTGACAGGTCATTAAAATCACTCAGGAACAGAAGCAGCAATTTTCATTCAAGAGTTATAGTATAACTCACTCCAAATGGACTTTACTAAGCAAGGTATAAGGTAAACGTTCACTTTACCTGTCTTCTTTGTTAAGGGTAGAATAGAAATAGAATAGAAAATTCCTTATGTAATAAAAGTCAGATTTGGTTCAAAAGACAAATATACATGTAATTTAAAATTTTATTTTGCAAACCTCATAGAATCAGTATGATAAGTCATATTACAAACTAACTTCTATACAGACCATCTCTCTTTGGTATTCCCTTCATGCACCCTATTCTACTAAGTTACCACCTACACACATGCTCTACCATTTCTTTCCTTATTTCACTAATGAGGTGGTTTCTTTCAGAGTTGTACAATTAGGGATTTTGAGACAATGGTCACCCTCGATGGAGTTTGCTATATGCCTGCCCAGGCTTCCCATTACTCTTCATCACAGTGTCTTAATTTCTTCCTTTTTAATACTATAACAAGTAATCATGTTATTTGTCAGTTACTTATATCTATCACTAGACTGTAAACTCCATGAAAGAGTGATATTTGGTAAACTATTTAATACCATTTCCCAGGGCCTCGAACAAGGTTTGGGTCAGAGACAGTACTTAAAATATTTTGGGTGAATAAATTTTTAAAATGTACAAATAAATATGTAGACAGAGGAAAAAATACCATAAGGAGTATTTCCATTAGGGTAATCAAGACATGACTCATTTAATTATGTCCAGAAAACTAAGAAGGATCACATATTATCTGTTTGGTCTTTCTTCTGCTCTTCCTCCTCCTCTACCATCATTTCATTCTTAAGTTAGGAATTACTTGCTGTTATCATATACTGCCTTTCAGGAGGCAAGTAAGCTACCCAGCACTTCAAAATTAAGAAGGAATAAGGCTTAATGAATATGAAATATTTCAAGGAATTTCTGTAGATAATTGTATTGAGGGATATAGCTCAGCGGTAGAGCATTTGCCCAACATGCATCTGGTCCTGAGGTTTTTAATCCCCAGCACTATAAAACAGAAAATGAAATTTGCATATATGAATGTGTGTGTGTGTGTGTGTGTGTGTGTGTGTGTGTGTGTGTGTGTGTGTGTTTTAAAAGATTTTGGAGGTTTTCATCAGGACAGGAAGACAGTATCATGGTAGCTATTTTAAAGTACCACAAAATTGTATTATTTTATTCAGTTGGCTGCTAAATATATTTGTGTAACAGTGGAAGATGCATAATTTTATCCCTGAGTATGAGACCTAATCAAAACCCCTGAGTTTTTTATTATTAATATTTATTTAGGTTTTTCTTCCTCCAAAACCTGCTACTAATTTAGTTCAGGTGATACATATTAGAGCAGAAGAAGCTGGGAAATCATCTAAGGAACCACTTTAAAGTCCCCAGAACTGAAGAAACCATTGATGGAATCTCATAGGATAAGTCCAGAGATGGCAGAAGGTTGTTTGGGCTCCAATAATCAACATTAGGTCATATGTCAAATGAAAAATTTCTGGGACTGATCAATGGCTATCCTTTTAAAAGAAAAATGTAGCCCTTGTCCTCAGTAAGAATGTTTGTGTCTTGTTATTCATTGAAGGTTTACTATGTGCCAGGTACTCTTCTACACAATTCACCTGTTTTACCTCTTTTAATTCTTATATTAAGCCTGAAGAATAATCACTATTATCAACCCCTCCCCCCCAAAATTAGAGGGCTTTCAAGAAAAAGAGCTGGGTTTGAACCCAGAGTCCATGGCTTTAATCACAGCACTTTGTTACCCATAGATAGAAGGGATATGATACACACATATGTACACATGTTATGATGATATGCTGTCATCGTAAGGAAATGGTTAAAAATATGTACATCATAGAAAGGAGATGGTGTTTTCACCATGGAAGGACTTGAGTTGGACCATGTAAGATAAAATGAAGCTGTTTTGCTTTATTAATGTGTGTGTGTGTGTGTGTGTGTGTGTGTGTGTGAGAGAGAGAGAGAGAGAGAGAGAGAGAGAGAGAGAGAGAGAGAGGCGGGGGCAGAATTTTAACAATCAAAATTAGGCATGAAGCCAGGTGCCACGCCACATGCCTATAATCCCAGAGGCTTGGGAGACTCGGGTAGGAGGATGGCAAGTTCAATGCCTGCCTCAGCAATTCATCGAGGCCCTAAGCAACTCAACAAGACCCTATCTCTAAATAAAATACAAAAAAGGACTGGAGATATGGCTCGGTGGTTAAGTGCTTATAAGTTTAATACCTGGTACCAAAAAAAAAAAAAAAAAAAGCAGGAATCATTGGCAGTTAAACAAATCACATGAGCAAAAGTAGCACATTGGAAGAAAATAATAGTGTTACAGTGGGTTTCAATTTTTAGCTTTTAAATCCTTTCATATTTTCCTCATGATAACTTTTAAGAGAGGTATTTTTATTTCCATCCTCACCTTCCAACAAGAAAATCAAATTACAGCAATCATCTAGTATGTACAAGGTATATGCTGAGCAACTTAACTGGAAAAGAAAATTTGTGTAAGAAAGGAAACTAAGACAATAATGAAGGGAATGTTTCCCAGCATGAACACTCAGCTGAGGCGTTTACTGACTCCCTGGCTTGCCAACTGTATTTTCATCATTTTTAGAATACACTTCTAGCCCTTCCCCTAGTAATAATGCTGAAGACCTCATGTCACATGCAGTGCAGTAAAGGGGTTTACGAGGAGCAAGCTGGTGACTGAGGAGACCACAGGTGAACTGGTCAGGTCATACAGCCCCAGGAGTGATGATTAACCCAGGGCTTGTTAGTGCCAGTGTCCAGGCCCTTCACCTTCCACTCTGATGCCCAGTGTATTTTGGCTTGTTTTCTGGGCAGATTTTTGGTTCCTTGAACACATGAGATGCAGTGTTTTTTTCTTGTTTTCTATCACTAGTGCCCAGTGAAGTTCTTGGAAAGTAGTGAGTTACCAGTAACTTGTCAATATAAGTAAATAATCAATGAAAAAATGAATAATTGAATTCTATAATCTGGAAGTAACAGTCATACTACTGATACATGAAAGGACACAGATGAAGTCATCTAGACTGGAGATAAACAGGGTTCCAAGTGTGTTCACCTGAACAGCATAAACTCCTTGATGCTAGACGCGTCTATTACCTTGACTTGGTGATATTATCACATTTTGCATTATGTCCAAATTTATCAAATCGTACACATTAAATATGTGCACGTCTTTGTGTATCAATTAGCCCACTAAAACACCCGTGACTGTTCAGTTCCTTGATTTCAATTCTTTTGGATAAACATACAGAAGTGGGATCAGCAGATCATATCGTAGTTCTATTTTCACGGTTTTGAGGAAGCTCCATACTGTTTTCCACAGAGGCTGCCCAATTATGCATTCTCACCAACAGCACAGGAACATCAGGGAAATGCAAATCAAAGCCACAAAGAGAGCACTCTTCACATCTGTTAGGATGGCTATTATTAAAACTGTACACAAAAATACAAGTATTGGAAATGGAGAAACTGAAATCCTTAAAAGTCCTTCTTTATGTGTTATGAACTCTGTTAATGCCTTTGTAATTTCAACTGGCTTTAAACAGTCACACATTTCTTTTTTTTTTCAGAGTATCAAATGATTTTATTACAAAACTTAACGCCATTTACTGATAATTTACTTTTCTAAAAAACAAACACGAGAAAAGAACAAACGCATCCAAGGCTCACCAGCCTTGGAGGACAGGAAGCAGCCCTGCACAGGAAACCTGCAAACGTTTTTCTTATGCCTGATGTCTCGGCCTCCTTGTTCACTGTTTCCACCTTCTGTCACCTCTGACACGGGGAGGAAACTGGCTAGAAGAGTCACAGACAAGAAGGTCACAACCAACTTTAAGGCTATCTGATGCTAAGGGCTTGTACAGATAGTCTGGAACTTTGAGAAAGGTATTGGACGAGCGCTGTCAGATGCCTACTCCCCACTAAGCATTACTGTCCCTATTCTCTGAATTACCTCTGGGACTGGTTAGGGTCTTCCGTGGTAGCCTCTAGTCATCCCAGAGCACAAACCCTAAAGTCCATGTGCAGTCTCCATGTTCAAGTATAAAGCTGTCTGGGAACCACCCCAGCAGCTGTAGTGTTCATACTCTGTAGTGTGTACTGGGTGGCACACCCCTGAACAAGCAGGCCAGTGGCAGCCCAAGGCAGGGGCACCCACAGACAGAGTTCCCACTGCCAAGCTTGCTCCTGTCCTATCAGGACACTGTCCCACAGTCAGGGTAGAAATATTGAGTTCAGAAGCCCCCAGCCAGATGAAGTCATGCTCTCTAGGAACAGGGATCCATTTCTTCACCATTAATTAAATGGAGTTTTCAAAAGGTGCCAGGAATATTCTTGGGAAGTGTCCTGGGATGGGGCAGGCAGGTCCTGGCTCTCTGGGTCAGGAGGGGGTGCTGGCACAGCTTCTTTTTTCTGGGCCGCCAGAAATTCATGAATTGCTCCTTCAATCTGTGGCCTGAAGATGTGGTTGGGTTTTGGATCCACCACCTGAGAAATAATCCTGTCTACTCCTGCTTCCAGCATCCCCGACTGAACCACACTCTGCCTCAGCCCATTTCGTAACTGGTTCTTGTTCATCCTAGGATTCCACTCCTGCTTGTCCAGATGTGTCGACACAAAATTATCCACTTTTTGCCTCAGGTTTTGGTAAGCTGGCTTGGTGTCCACGTCCGCCAGGCGGTCCCGGCGGAAGCTGTCAAAGAGGCCGCGGCTCTTGAGCTGCTCTATGATGAGTGCGATAAGCTGCTGGTCGCCTGGCGGCAGCGAGGCGGGGTTGCTGGGGCCGCCGCTCCCGCCTGCCCCGGCCGCCGCAGCGGCCCCTGCCGAGGCCTGGCCTGCGCCCCGCCGCCGCCCCCACCCCCAGCGCCCGCGCCGCCACCGTCTGCCATGCCTGCGCCCCGAGCCCGAGTGCGGCTCCTGCTCTGGGTCTGGGGGCCTGCGTTGTGCATGGGAGGTGGAGAACCCCACGGAGGCAGCTGTGGTGGCGACGGAGGTGGGGACGGTGGCAGAGATGGCGGCGGTGGCAGTGGTGGCGGAGGCGGCGGCCAGTCACACATTTCTTTAAGCATAAATTTTATAAAAACTATTTTACCACATATTTTTTCACTCAAGTCCCCTTCATTATTCAAGATATTTGGCTTCCGTAAATGAGTTATTTTCAGGTAACCTAGAGAATTTCATTTTGCATTTCTTACAATATAGGTCTACTGGTATCTAACTCTTTAGGCTATTATTTTATCTTTATTTCAGCTTCCTTTTTTTCACCACAAAATACAGAATTCCAGATTGTGAGGTTTTCCAATCACCATAAAGAAGCAATCTCAATTCTTTCTGTTCTCATTCCTAAGAAAATGTCAAACGTCTTTCTTATTTTTGTTCCTTAAAATGTAATATGCCTGTTTTTCCTGTGGCTACTTTTGTGACTTTTTTCTTTACTTTTGATTTACCTTGTGCTTATCTTGCTGAGCTGCTAAGATCTTTGGGCTGACATCATCATTCATTTTGGAATGCTTTTCCCTTATATCTTCAAAATATCTCCACGTGCCACTCCAATACATGGAGCGCAATCATTTGATTTCGTCTGACAGGTATCTAACAATATATTTTTATTTTCTTTCAGTTTTTCTCAGATTTTTAGTTTAGACAATTTTGATTGACCTAAACTGCATTTCAACTATCATTCAACTTCTGACTCATTTTGTTGCTACACCTAATGATTTTTTAATTTCAGATATTGTTTTTTCTCCAATTGAAAAATGCCTATGTGTTTGTTTCTGGGGTTTTTTGTTTGTTTGTTTTTCTATTCCCTATAGGCATACTTAGGTCTGCTTTTTGCTCCAAGTTCTTTAACACCTAATAATATGTGCAAAATCTTGGCCTGCTTGTTTTCATATGCAGGTCATTTGTGAGCCTGTTTGTTTTGAATTTTTCTCTTTAATAGCAAAGTTATCTTAATTGTGGTTTCTATTTGTACTCCATTGCTTATACTATATATTACCTTTTCTCCTACAGCAGACATTAAACATTGCTATAAAACATGAGAGACTGAAGATGATATTGTTTTTCCAGAGACCTCACACCCTTCCCTCTGTAAGTGAGCCTGGGAAGAGCTCGTCATTCAGTTCTAATAGAGTACTGATCTAAATAGGGCTACTTGAAGCCTTACTTGACTTAAGTTCGACTTTGGTTTTGAAAGTTTTTAGGGTGAACTCCATTCTTCTCTTCAGCAGGGTTTTGAGATTTGATCTCACAAGACTAGAAAGAGGGATAATTTTATGTTTGAGAATCTTTACTAATGTTATCCTTGTGGACACTTGTCATTAAAAGTCATCTGATTTAAGTTTGTTTCAGCAAAGTTCAGTTTTAGGCTTGCTCCTCCACATCTCCATAACCATGAGGCAATTGGTTCCAAGCACAAGATGCAGCGGCTGGTCCTTGTTCACCTAGGAAAGGCTTGATCCTTTATTAAATTTGGTTTGCTTGAGTTTCTGCTTCTGAAGTTCTTCAAGGGTCCTATGAAAAGATGTTATTTCATTTTATTTTATCCAGGCTTTTTTTTACTGCTAAACAAGGCACAATGGCTTTCTAGAATTTTCTGCAGCCTAACTGCAAAGCCAAAAGTGTTGTTATTTGTTAAGCTCAGCATTGTGCTATTATTTCAACATAAACTGCAAAAGAGTACGTAGGAAGATGAGATAACAAATGACATAAACTGCATACTGAAGGAAGGGAATAGATTTATTCTCTATGAACAGAATGGATACAAACATATTTTGGGTTAATAGGAGAGCCAATTCTCCAAATTCAGGGCTGTGCAACAACAGAAGTCTTTTACTCATAAAGTCTACAAGTTTCTTGTCACTAGAGATATCAATGCCAAAGTACAATGGCTATCTGCACTCTATAGAAGAGTAAGGCAATTCAGGGATTGGGTTTAGACTGGGTGATTTTTAAAGTCCTTGATAGAATACAAACAGTATTGACAAATAGGACTAGATATGCTTTTCCACTGAATTCCCATCTCTGGGTGGGGGATAAAAAGCTGATTCCTTTGGAGACAAGATTTTTCAAATAAAAGGAAATCTTATTTTGGGTTAACAATCCTTTTCTGGGTTTTTTGTTGTTGTTGTTTTTGTTTTTGTTTTGTTTTTCCCAAGGAACTACTGCATCCTGTAAATATTGCTGGCAAGTAAATTGTGAATCTAATGTGTGTTAGGACCTGGAAGAGGCAGGAAACATGGACCATTTCTGAAAGTTTTTAACAAATTCTGAAGTAACATTACATGGAAATTGCTTATTAATTTACATGTCTTTCTTCTCAGACTAATCTATAGGAAGTCATTGAGTTAGACTTTTCTGTTGCAATTTATAGATCCTATTCCTGCCTAATTTGAGCGGAAAATAAATTCACTAAAATATATATTGAATAATGTATAATGCACTACATTTCTTAGAGGAGTTAAAAAAACAATACTTTCACATGACACAATCAGGTTAAAAAAAGGCAGGGGTGGGGAGCAAAGTATGCCACACGTCTGGTGACAATACTTAAGTATTCAGATATTTAAGATTGAGTTGGATTATCACCACTGTCACTGGTTCTGCTTCTCTACTTTGATGTGGCTCTTCCTGCTACTGCCTTCACCAAACAGCTTCCACAGTCTCCCCCCCCCCCGCCCCCCACTAGCTTTAGAATCAAAATCAAGTGTGGACGCCTGGGGAGTCTATATCACATCCCTTCAACCCTAAAGGAGAAGTTGAAAAGGTGAGTGTCTGGCATTTTCCCCTCTTAAAGGGAAGTGAATTCCACTTTCTTTCAATACTTAATGAGATGGGGCACTGCCCACCCGCAGAGAGTACAGGTATTTGTTATACATGTCCTTGGAAAGATAAGTTAAATGGATGATTAGAAACAGGCTTGGTTACTAAGAGATGCTGGGCTATACTTTACTGTCATTGTGGATTTCCCTTTGTTCTCTGTAGAGGATAAAGAACAGGATCACACTGTGCCCATTCTCATGGGAAGCTGAAGAGAGGATCAACTTGAGTTTTGTTTTTCCATGACTCTTGAGTTCCCTCCCCAGTGTCAGCCACTGGAATAATAAATGGGCTTCAATGGTGAGGACAGACAGACATGGCTGGCACTGATGTTGACTAAAGGCCAAGAAAGCTCAGAATTTCCTTCAGTCAGCATCAGACATTAGAAGTCTTACCCTCTACACTTAGATGTTAACTAAAATGATCCAACAAATCATTTTACCACAAGAGGGAGGCTGGGGCCTGCTGCCAAGATAAGTAATTTCTCTACCTTCAACTTTCTGATTTCCTTCCCTGGATTATATGCTACCTGAAATCAAGGACTATGACCTCACGACTAACATTTCAATTCCAAACAATGCATCTGGCATGGTGTTGTGAGAATAATTTTTGGAGAAGTAGATGAATAAATGCAAAGTTAATGATTAAATTAGGGAAATGCCATCCACTTCTGGAATTAATCAGATCCTGCATCTTTGAAAAAAATCTTTGTCAATAAACTCAGGAGATGGTAAGCCCTGTAGGTAAAAGATCCATCCAGGTCATGAGGAGAAAAAGAGCATACTGTCTCTGTAAGACAGAAAAAGGTCATCAGTCCATGGATGGTAATATGCCTGTTATGGAAACCTGAGATTCCAGAATCAATAAGTTACAATTTGGGTTGCAGACTCTCATGTACAAAGACAGATGGTGAAGGAACTGTAATTAACGCAGATCCACTACAGGCTCTGGAGCAGAAGAGTGGCATGATATTAATTCTGGCTAAATTTTATGACATACCTCCAATATGGCAGATGTATCGTATACATAATTCATACCTCCCAGAATAACCTTACGGGTAGGAGCTTTCCCTGTTTCAGAAATATGAGTACAGAGACTCAGAGAAACTGAGTAACTTCCCAAGGTCATACAACAGGGGAGAGGAAGACATACTTCCCAGACCCTCCAACTACCACACCAGTGCCCATTAAAGAAAGATTAAGGCAGCAGTATGTTAGAGGGCACAGTTTTCAGAAAAGAGGGCAGTTGTGCCCAAAGGCAGTTCTTCATTGGTGCTGGGGACTGAACCAGACAGGAGCTCTACCATGAGCCACACCCCAGCCCTCTCTCTTCTGAAGGGTAGGAGACAGCAACATTGGGTAGAAGGTGAAAACCCCATGTAAAAAATACCCAGAAATATTCAAGGCTCACAGTCTACTCTGAATTGAGCTCCAAGAGGCAGTCAAGGAGCCTGAGGAGGAGAGTTACTGTGGGTCTTTATGCACTCTCAAAATCGACTCTCCCTTGCATGGGCTTAAAACTGTTTCTCACAATAAGTGTAGGCAGGCTGGGAAATGAGTATTTCATCCTCAAATAAGAGCAACTGCTGCCTGTCACTCCAGTCAGTCCTAAATGTGTTTTTTGTTTGTTTGCTTGTTTACTGAATTCATGTCCACTTTTGGTTTTCCTGATTTCCTGCTGGATCTTTGAGTAGATTGCAAAACCCAGAATGCAACTTTGGAGGCAGGGAAAAGTAAGTGTAGGGGCTGAAGTAAAGAAAAGGTGGAGGTAAGCAGAGAGAGGGCCAGGTACAAAGCCTCTGGCTGCCACCAGTGACTGGTTCAGTGACTCTGAGGACTCCTACAAAGGGAGGCACCTGTGGAGGTCAGACCTTTCTGTGGGGCCACCCAGGGAGGAAGCTGGATCCTGCCCTGGGTTCTCTTTCTTCAAGCCTCGGTTGACAATTCCAGGCAGGAGCTCCCCTTGGTGTTTCCAGAGGCACTGCACATCCGGTGCTTCTTGTTTACATGGAATGTATCTTTCTTTCTGTCAGCTGAATCCATTTTCTGAAGATGAGAAATGGTCTTTGCCACTAATACTGCCATGCATGAGCTCAGTGCGAAGAATAGAAAATATTGGCTCCTACTTGAGTTTCAAGGACAGAATCAGGATATTCAGAGACTCAAAAAAAATTAGTTATATTCACAAGGTTAGTTTTATATGCATTTTTTAATCAATGCATTTTTTATGAGCCAGAGTTTAGGCAAAATTATTTTTAGGTACTATCATTAATCCTAAACCCATGCACTTTCAAACTTTTAAGTAAATGTTATGTTTTCCTGCTTTTCAGCTCATACATGGTGAAATTAGGGTTTAGATTCTGGTATGTCTCACCCAAAATTTTAAGTCTACCTACTAGAGTACTCTACATTTAAAGCTCAACTAGTGACTATTCAGAGGTTGGGGCCACAGTCGGGCTTTACTTGAAGTCAAGGAAACCGAGTGTACTTTAGTGATCTGTTTCTGGTCATAAACTGTTGAAGGAATATTTTTTTTGTTGTTCCACAATTGATATGTCTGATTTTTTTTTCCTTAGAAAAAGGCATATATAGCAAAATGTGAGATAAGGTTTTTCCATCATGAGTAAATGAAAATTGTGAATAGGGTTTTCTTATGTTTTAATTTTTAAATCCTTAAAGTAATAAGAGGTGTATCTGCACCCATGTGTTTCTGTCTCCTGAGAGGGGATACAATACAGAGCCTATGGAGCAGAGAGTTTCCAAGCAAGAACAGAGTCCAACGTGAGTGGACACAGGATAGTCTTAGGGTGGGCCCCCACAGTATAGAAGGGAAACAATGTAACTCCACATCACAGCACTTCTTGTTATATTTCAGTGGAAGAAAAGTTCACAAGAGTGGCTATAAGACACTACAAACTAGTCACAGACAAGTCACCAGAAATGGACAGACCTAGTCCACATCTTCTGCTGCCGAGTGGCATGTGGAGAGAGGATTCCATGTCCTGGGTCTCACAAAGTCATGAAGTCACATATAAAAAGAAAAGTTTGCTTAATTCACATTTACACCTATTTAAGTTTTAGACAATTGCTAGCAAACTTAAATCCTTATTTGAAAACTTCTAGGAAATGCATATTAATATAAACATAAAGGAAAAATTACTTAAACACTCCATTATCTCCCACTATTTTTTTCTTTGTAGGGATTACAGATTCGTATAGGACATATGGAGGCAAAAATGAACTGTTAGTAAAGAAAAAAATTCAAAAAAATATCAGCTCTCAGACAGGGCTATTTCAGTTAGCAAATATATAAATGATCAGTTAACATGTGTCTTTTGCAGAGTTTTATTCATTGTGTCCTTTCTGTATACCCACCCACCCATATACTTCTTTTCCAGAACCTTTTTATTATTGATTATTTAATCATAGTCCTTTAATTTCTCTTAGCAAACATGTGAGTCATTTGTCACTCTCCAGGATTCCTTGGGCTATCCTCTTTCCCCTGACAAACTGCATTGCCTAGACTTGACCCACTGAGAGAACTTCTTCTCTTATGATATTTCAAGGCTATCTATCCATGGTAGGATGCTGGGCACTATTAATCTACTGTTGCCTGAGAATAACTTACCTAGACAGACCATTTCCTCCACTGTTGAATCTCTACCATACAGAATCTCCCAGGAGCTGTGGCTGTGAGGAAAAACCATAGTGAGGATGGTGGGTCACATGGGTGAGCAAACCTCTATTCTTGTAGCTTCTTTATACCATTTTGTTTTGCTCAGGGCCAATTTTCAAAATACCACTTAAATTCTAAAATAGGTTGATACTGGCCCTGCCTGATCTTAAGATTTGGGGTATGAAAGCTCTCAGCCATGATGGAGAGCACTGGTTGCATATTCACTTCATCTACCATGGTCAGTAAATTGATTGCTATCATGGTCTAGTAGCCCTCAGGAGCTGGTATTAAATGATGACTGATTTTCTGAAGGAAAACATGACTTTTCCCCAGGTCCCTAAGGGTATGACTTCCTTTTTGTGTCTCCATTCCTGCACACTGTCTTTATCTACCCAATGTAGATCAACTACTATGGTATCTTTTAGGTCATATTATTCAAGAGATAAGGCTGATTCTATTACAGTTTGGACCTAATGCAGAGCTTTCTTTCTCTAGCCTTCAGCAAAATGGAAGCTATCAGTTTCACCTTGTAAATAAAACAGCAGTATTTCTAAATGCAGGGTTTGCAACTTCAATTGTTATAACAAGTTCTGTGTTCCTTTTTAGTGATGAGATGCCAAATGCAATAACTTGTTGCTTACTTAGGAGAGATGGTCTTCATGTCCCAAATGACTTGAGCCCTAAAACCTTACATAATATGGAAGGCCTTAAATGAGGAGTATATGTGTCTTACTAGGGCCTCTAAAGAACTTGATACTTAAGGTTCAGTAGGTTTAAGATTTTTAATATAGTTGATCACCATAAGGTCTTTGGAAAAGCCAGGCCTTTTTGAGCTACCATATAACAGAGAAGAATAGAGTGAAGGTTTATCATTTTATATCCCAGATGAGTGTGATCCTCTTCTGATAATACGCTGTTATGATGAGTGTTGTATATAGTAAATACATTAATCAATAGACAAATTTTAAGTATCAAAGGTTGAGCTGATTAGTTCTCATTTAAAAAAAATCACATCTAGTTCAGCAGCTACATTTGAAGCTGTTAATTAATTAAGTTTGCAGTTGTCTAGCAGTACTAACTATTTCCTGGTTTGGGGGGCAGTTATACAGATGATTTTAAAAAGAGAAATAATGGGGACCACCATTCCTGTACGTTTTAGGTTATTTAGAAAATGACATTAATCTCTGTCATTTGATTTAATTAGCTAAAATATATTTTCACAACATTTCACCTTTCCTATAACAATAGCTATTACTTCAACATGTCAATGAACCAATGTGAGGTTTCTGCCAATTTTTAATTATGTCCAATGCAATTAAGTATTGTGTTACTATCTGAGCCAGAAATCCATTAATTATTTGACTTCTATGTGCTGTTTATCAGGGATTCCTAATGGTACTATGGTTTTCCCAAACATCTGAGTTTGTGTAACAACCTAAAATAGTGTCATATGACATCAATTTCCCAGCATTGAAAGTAAATATTTGTAAACCAGTGAAATGGCTAAGATGGAGTTGAGGCCTGAATTCTATTTATTACATAAACCCCATTTGCTTTGCTAGATTAAAAGGAGCCTGTATTAGACAGGCTCTCTAAAAACACAGAATCAATAGGATATCCAAAATATGCAGGGTGAGCCAACAGACTCAGTCCCAGGCTAGAGCCCCAGAAAGAGATGATGTTGCCATTCAAGTCTGAAAACTATCACTGGAAGATTCCTTCTTGCTCCAGGGAGGTAATTCATTTGTTCTATTCAGGTCTTAACCTATCTGGATGAAGCCTATGCACATTATGGAGGGCAATATGCTTTATTAAGTTTACTAATTTAAGTATTAATCTCACCCAAAACACCCTCATAGAAACATCCAGAATAATGCCAACATATTTGGATACTGTGTCCCAGCAAATTTGACATATAATGTTGACAAACACTGAGCCTTATGCCATTTTATTTTCATATGTATTTGTGAAGCCAACCATTGTGTCTAGTATTCTTGAACGAGATTTGGGTAATTGAAGGGATATCTCTTTTTAGAGAGAATAACTTCTGTTACATTTGCTGCACCATTTGATTTTCATCTTTTGTTGTTTTTCTTATGTTGGCTTTGCCTCTCTTTCAAACGGTGTGTTCCGTATCTGAGAATTGGCTTAGATCAAGAATCTAGGCATGGTGTTGTGATCGTTATTGGTGTGGCTGATAGAGCCTGTAGTTTTTCTTGAGTTCAATATAGGCAGCTGGGTTGCTGACAAGGAATTCCATATATACTGCACATATAATAAAAGAGATAAAGAATAGATTAACAGAAGCACAATGCTTCTCCAGGTCCATAGGCTTCAGAAGAATTGAAAAGATGAATGTTCACAAGGAAGTTTCACCAAATATTCCCATCCCAATTCTAAATATTCCACTTATTCCTTATTATGGCCCTGACATTGGTTTGAAGGACTGACCAAGTCTGCAAATTCAGCCTTCTCTCGTATGCTGCTACTTCTACAAGCAAGTGGAGTCCTGGTAGTCACTATGTTTTGCTCTCTGGTTGCTGATGGAAAACACTTTAAATGCTTCCATGTAAACCACCAGGATTTGATAGATTGCTTTAAATCGAAAACTGATCACATTGCCATTTTCCCTCTTTAGTGCTTTAGCAATAATAATCACTTTACTCCAGTGCCCTTATAATTGCTATTTTCTTTGCACCTCATACATTCCATAGAAACTGTACAACCTCTTCCATCATTATCTCACCCCACTTCAACATAAATAACCTCTGCAATACAAAGGCTATAGCCTGCCAGGGGCTATTAGCACTCAGTCTCCCCTGCAGTTCCATCTTCACCAGCCGTGAGTGATCCAACTCCAGAATCTGACTCTTAGAGTGTCTTGGGTCACATTTTCTAAAGGACCCTCCAGAGTTACAGGACATATTTAAGTGGTTCATGGTCTCTGGTGAAACTATTAAGTGAGGAGCATACAGCAAAGGAAGAAAACAAACAAAAAGACTAGAACCCTCTTTTCCCTGAAGCTCTTTCCTCAATCTAATCACATGAAAATTTCCAGGGTCTAAGCTCCTGAGAGCTTGCCCCATCTTGATAAAAGAAAACTAGGATTTTTGTATTTCCTTACCTTGAATTTACCGATGATGAACTGCCTTAGAACAGAGTGAGTGGTATGACCCAAAATAATTTCAGGATCTTCATAAAAGCAAAGTGCATCCAGCACCAAAGGGCATACTCTGAAGAAAATCATGGATGGAAGCCATTAAGAAGAAAGATCATAGAAGATGAAATATGGCTGGGGAAGACAAGGAAAGGGAATCCAAGGGAATCTGTGAGGAGAACCAACCATCTACTCTTCCTCCATAGATTTCCCAAGACTCTAGAAAGCACCAGATGATCAGACTAATTCTGATGTCTAGTAATTTGCATGCCATCAAACAATTTTTACATTCATTGTATCTGTGCTATTCACAATATCCAAGTCAGGTAGGCAGAATAGACATTATCTCTAATAAGGAGGAAACATTGTTAAAAGGTCTTTGAATTAGTTAATTTCCACAGTTGGGACCCAGATTGTGCAAGATGCTGATTTTCTAATCAGTTAGTAATTCTTAATATATACTTGAGCATTCCTAACACTGGTTATTCACCTGCCCAAAGAAGCTTCCTAATCTATGATACTTTTTACCTGTCATGTCAATATTCTATCACAAGCATTGAAAATTCATGTGATCAAGAATATGCCAGAAGACACAAGTGACTCCCAAGAGGACTAGAGCACTTTCTTCTTCTGTAGAGGGTTTATATCCATTATGAGTTAGGTTATGTCCTCAAAAAGAGGTATTGAAGACCTAAATTCAAATACCTGTGACTGTGACTTTAATCAGAGATAGGGTCTTTGCAAATTAATCAAATTAAGATATAGTTCCATATAATTTTATTAAAAATTATTTTTTTTAAAAAATCCAAAGATTTGAAAAGATATCTGGAATTGGGTTGTGTTTTAGTCAATACTCTTCAGGGTGGACCTTAATCCAGTCTGACTGGGGTTCTCATTACTATAGCTGGGTAAAGAGAGAACACAGGAGAATTCCATGTGAAGACAGAACACAGATGCTTCTGCAAGCCAAGGCAAACTAGAATTGATGGCGTCCACCAGAAGAGATGCAGAGAGAGTCTTAATCTCAGACTTCAGAGGAATTATAGCTCTGCCAAAACCCTGATTTCAGACTGTTAGCCTCCAGAATTGTCAGATGATAAATATCTATTACATTCGTGGTACTTTGTTATGGCAGTCCTGGAAACTAATATATGTCCTACGTGGAAATTCAAAATCAATGCTCATGACATAAGGTGATTGCAAGTTTGAATTTTGTGTAAAGAAGGAACATTAGAAGGCCTGTTTTGGGATCTTGAGTCCACAGGCTCTAGGTTGTAACTTTGCATTAATCTTTTGTTCTCCTTGAATCGTAAGTTCTTCATAGAAGATATTTCATACATTCCTCAAGCTGAAAGCTAAATCAAGCAGAGGGAGCAGTCAATAAAGATAAACAGTATTACCCATTTAAGTTTTGTTTTAACTTTAGGAGAGAGGCTAACATGATTCTTTTGAATGCGAATTTCTCCATATAATTTTGTTAAAAAATATTTTTTAAAAAAATTTAAAGGTTTGAAAAGCTATCTGAAATTGGGTTGTGTTTTAGTCAATAATCTTTAGTGTTTTAGTAAATACTCTTTCATTGCTGTTACTAAAAGACCTGACAAGAACAATTTTAAGAAGTAAAAGTTTATTTGGGGGCTCAGAGGTCTCAGTCCACAGACACCAGTTTCCATTCCTCCAGGCTTGAGGTGAGGTTGAATATCATGGTGAAAGATTGTAGCAAAGGGAAGTTTCACATTATGATCAGAGAGCAGAGAGAAAAATTTTACTTTTCAGATAAAAAATATATCCAGATAAAAAATATACACCCAAAGGTACATTACCAATGACCCACCTCCTCCAGCCACACCCTACCAGCCTTCAGTTACCACCCAGTTAATCTCATCATCCCATCAAGAGGATTAATCCCAGATTAAGTTAAGGCTTTCCTAACCCGATCATTTGTCCTCTAAACCTTCTTGCACTGTCTCACACATGAGCTTTTTGGGGACTTCACATCCAAACTCTAACAGGTGGTTTTTAATGTCTCCTTGCAAGTCCCCAGAGTCTGATGTTTGGTTGGTTAAGAGCTCTTGTTTAACCGACATGCACAGGTAGACCTGGGCGGTATTAAAGAGCAGACAGATATAAAATGAGAGGGGAATATTGCTAAGACATTTGCACCTGGCAACCCATCAGGAAAAAGCCAATCACTTTAAGGAGAATGAAACCTAAGCAGATTTGTTGGAAATTCCTTATGTCGTTGGAATATTTCACCAAGTTTCAGTGTACAAAAGAGAAACATTTGGATCCCAAGAGCTCCTAGAAAGTGGAGAATTCTAAATATATCCCCAGCCAGCTCAGGGTGTAAGTTTTGTTCCATAGCCAGTTTGAGAGTCTTATTTCAAATAAAAGCTTTTACTCAATCTATAATGAATTGAGATTCCAGCAGGTAGAACTCATAGAGGGAAATTGCTTCTGCAATGATATATGATTCATTCATTCACATCTCTGAGCTATTTAGAGGAAATAATCAATGGGATTTTATCATTAGTTTAAAAGCTATTGCAATATTTTTTGTCGGCATAATTTTAATACATGTTAGAGCATTAGTAAGAAAAACATGTTTGAAAAAGCATCTAACTCTCTCCATCTTGCTAAAATTAGGATTTCAGAGACTTTTTTAAAAAATATTTTCATTTGCAACCAGTTGCATGGATAAGCTTAAGAAGAGTCAGTCCTCTCCTATGTATGTGATAAGATTTTATTCCTCGTGCTAAGTCCTCTATCATAAAGACAAGTCTGATCTGGGGATAGTGGTGGAGGATAATGGCCAGGTTTTTTCTTGAAAGTTACTCTGTAATTGGCCACCTGGATAGGAAAGCTTTGTTTCTAGTTCCATATGATATCTGAGCTACTCATTTAAGTTCAGTATGAAATTCAAGTTATTTCTCTAATTGTTTTTATAATAGAACAAGAAATCATATTTATGAATAAAATATTAAAACACTTGGGAAATAAGTGAGGGAAAAGTTCTGCCTACTTGACCTATCTGCCTACTTGACGTATCTCATAGGTTTTCCTATGAGATGAGATGGTTGAAATGCTTAAAAGGAGCACAGAAATCAATATCGAAACAAATAAATATTGAAAGAAGAAAATGAATAAATATTGAAAGAAAATTAATCAAAGCTTAATATGGCAGCAATTGCTTTAGATAAACAAAAGCATATTCAACTTGTATTGTACATTTTCTTTATTCTGCTTTGCCTTTCCTGAATACTATATTGATTAGCCTACATGGAGTGAAGTGGGCAGTTTTTTTTCATCTCTAAACTGTTGCAATACTATTTTAAGTTTGTATTTTAAAGAATTTTACACTTGAATTTTGCTTTTATGTATTCTAAATATCTTAAATTTACACTTGGAATACTTTGTCCAGTTACAATTAATGCAATTAAGATAGTAGGTTTGAAACTCCCAATTTTCTGTTTATTGTGGTCAGAATATTAATATGAGACTCATCTTCCTAGCAGACTTTTAAGTGTACAAAAGTATTGCTGAACAATGGCAATGATGTTGGGGTGCAGATCAAAAGAACCTACTTTTCTTGTACAACTGTAACTTCATATAGCAGTTTCTCATTTTTACCTATCCCCAGGTCTCAGCAAACACTATTCTACTGTCTTTTTCCATGAGTTTGACTCTTTCATTTTTTAAAATTTTATAGAATTTACTAATTAGAGTCAAACATAAAAGTTTTACATATTAATGGGGTACCATGTAATGTTTCAATACATGTTTACATGGTGTAATATTTAAATCAGATTAAACATTTGTCTCCTCGAACATTAATAATTTATTTTTAAATGTTTTTAATAGTACCTTATAGTTCTATATCATATTGGGGTTCATTTTGCATAATCATACATTCATGGAATAAAATCTGCTGCACTTCAATCTCCAGTACTTCCTCTTTCCCTCCCTCCCTCTCTCCTCTTATTCCCCTTCCTCTACTATAAGGGCCATTCTTATTTATTTACTTTTTATAATTGGTGCTTTATAGATGTACATTAAGGTGAGATTCACTGTGGCATATTCATTATTATTATATATCATTATTCATAGATGTTTGTAGCATAATTTGGTCAATTTCATTCTGTAATTCCTCCATTTTCAAGTCCCTCTCATCTCCCTTAATTCCTTTCCCCTATTTCACTCATTTCCCTGCAATTTTCAAGGGCTCCCCACACATTGTTTTCCCTTATTTTGCTTTTTGTTCCCTTTCTTTTTGCATATGATGGAAAACATTTGATCCTTGACTTTCTGAGCCTGGCTTATTTCATAATATTCTCCAGTTCCATCCATGTACCAGCAAATGCCATAATTTCATTCTTTATAGCTAAATAAAACTCCATTGTGTCACATTTTCTTTAACCATTTATCTGTTGATGTGCCCCCTAGGTGGGTTTCACAACTTGGCTCTTGTGAATTGTGCTGCTATAAGAATCAATGTACTTATATCACTGCAGTATGATGATTTTAGTTATTTTGAATAAATACAAAGGAGTGAAATGGCTTTGGTTTTTTACAATGTTGAGATATGTTCCTGTTATCCCTAGTTTTTCTAGTGTTTTGAACATGAAGGTGTGCTGTATTTTGTCAAATGGTCTTCTGCATCTATTTTGATGATCATATGGTTCTTATCTTTAAGTCTATTAATGTGACGAATTATATTTATTGATTTCTGTATGCTGAACCAAACTTGCATCCCTGGGGTAAACCCTATTTGATCTTGGTGCTCCATCTTTTGATATGTTTTTGTATTCGATTTACCAGAATTTTATTGAGAATTTTTGCATCTATATTCATTAGGGACACTGGTCTGAAGTTTTATTTCTTGATGTGTCTGGTTTTGGAATCAGGGTGATATTGGCTTCATAGAATGATTTTAAAAGTGTTCCCTCTTCTTCTATTTTATGAAATAATTTGAGGTTGTGGGAAGCCACCCCTGAGCTATTTGAGCATCTTCACTTGGCCTTGGAATCATGGAGATTTTGGTTTGGTATTGCAAGCTTTTGTGGCTCCTCCCACTTAATGGATTGTGCAATGCATGTGACCTCTATCTTCACTTATCTAGGAAGACTGATCTCATAGCTCTGGGGTTGGGCATGACTGGACAGCTCACTTGCTGGGAGCCATTAGCCAAGTAGGTATGACAATTTCCTTGCCAGCGTACCCCATGTTGCTTAGAGGAAGGACTCGTGGAAATGGACTTGCCTTGGACATTTTGCAGTGACATTGCATGTAAGGTGACCTTGCTCAAGGACCAGGGTGAATCCGGGTTTAGAGCGGATCAGGGTTTAGGGCTCTCCTTGGGTTTAGGGCGGTTCCAGGTTTAAGGTGTACCCTGCTGGGAATAGGGCGTATCATGCTCCCTCAGGCGTGCAGCTCCTGGAGTTCCCGTTGAGTTCTCCAGGGATTCAGAGAGTATTTGGGATCCAGAACGTGGAACTTGGCAGAGAACGTGGATTGCCCCAGAACGCAATTGTAGAGTGTCGGTGTGAGTTCGGGAATAAAGAATTGCTGTTTGAATATACAAAGCTGTGAGTGGCTAGTAATTTTGTGCCCAGCCAGACTGCGGCACTCACTTCCTACCTTAATTGACTAAGAACATTCTGTAGAAAGCCTCTGAAGTTCCCCCACATAAATAAAGCCAATGGGGCTCTCACTCTCTTTCCAGTGTGGAAGCTCAACCCTTAAGGTTGAAGAGCTGTCCTGCTCTTTGCTCTTTAAAGCTATTTTTCTGTGTCATGTGATTTTTTAACCATGTTTCTCAGCCAGGCCACACCATGCAGGGGAACCCAGCAAGGTTAAGGAGTATTGGTATTAGTTCTTTAAAGGTCTTGTAGACCTCAGCTATGTACCAATCTGGTCCTGGCCTTTTCTTGGTTGGTAGGCTTCTGATGGTGTCTTCTATTTCATGGCTTGAAATTGATCACTTTAACTGTGCATATCATCCTGATTCAGTTTCAGCAAAACATATGATTCTAGAAATTTGTTGATGCCTTCAATATTTTTTATTTTATTGGAGTACAGATTTTCAAAATAAAATTATCTTTTTTTAAATGTCTTTTTTTAGTTGTAGATGGACAATATACCTTTATTTAATTAATTTATTTTTATGTGGTGCTGAGGATTGAACCCAGGGCTTCATACATGCAAGGCAAGGCCTCTACCACTGAATCAGAGCCCCAACACTCTAATTATCCTCTGAATTTCTGTAGTGTCTGTTGTGATATTCCCTTTTTCATCACATGTGTTAGTAATTTGAGTTTTCTCTCTTTTTCTCTTTGTTAGCATGGCTAAGGGTTTGTCAATTTTATTTATTTTTTCAAAGAACTAACTTTTTGTTTTGTCAATTTTTTCTTTTGTTTCACTTTCATTGATTTCAGCTCTGATTTTAAATATTTTCTGTCTTTTATTGCTTTTAGTATTGATTTGTTCTTTTTTATCTAGGGCTTTGAGATGTAATGTTAAGTCATTTATGTGTTGACTTTTTCTTTTAAGGAATAAAGTCCATGAAATGAACTTTCTTCTTAGTATTGCCTTCATAGTGTTCCAGAGATATTTATGTGCTGTATCAGTGTTCTCATTTATTTCTAAGAACTTTTTAATCTCCTTTTTGATGTCTTTTGCAACCCATTGTTCATTCAATAGCATATTATTTAGTCTCCAGGTGTTGGAGTAGCTTGTATTTTTTATTTTATCATTGATTTCTAATTTTATTCCATTATGATCTGATAGAATGCAGGGTAGTATCTCTACTATTTTGTATTTTCCAAGAGTTGCTTTGTGGCATAATATATGGTCTATTTTAGAGAAGAATCCATGTGCTACTGAGAAGAAAATGTATTCACTTGTTGATAGATGAAATATTCTTTACATGTCTGTTAAATCTAAGTTATTGATTATATTATTAAGTTCTATAGTTTCTTTGTTTAGCTTTAGTTTGAAAGATCTATCCAGTGGTGAAAGAGGTGTGTTAAAAGCGCCCAGAATTATTTTGTTGTGGTATATTTGACCCTTGAACTTGAGAAGAGTTTGATGAACTTAGATGTTTCCTTGTTTGGGGGATATATACTTATAATTATTATGTCTTGTTAATGTATGGTTCCCTTGAGCAGTATGAAATGTCCTTCTTTATCTCTTTTGATTAAATTTTGCTTGATGTCCACTTTATTTGATATGAGGATGGAAACTCCTGCTTGTTTCCGAAGTCTGAATGAGTGGTATGATTTTCCCAACCTTTCAACTTCAGTCTGTGGAAGTATTTTCCTATGAGATGAGTCTCTTGAAAGCAGCATATTGTTGGGTCCTTTATAAAAATCCAATCTGCAGGTCTATATCATTTGTTTGGTATGTTTAGAGCATTAACATTCAGGGTTATTATTTGGCATGATTTGTTTTTCCAGTCATTTTTGTGTATTTTTGGTATTTAACTTGACTTGATTTCTCCTTTGATTGGTTTTTCCTTTAGTGTAATACCTCCCTTTGCTGATTTTAATTGTTTTTCATTTCCTCCTCATGGAATATTTTGCCAAGGATGTTTATAATACAAGATTTCTAGTTGTAAATTATTTTAACTTTTGTTTATCATAGAAGGTTTTTATTTTGTCACCTAATCTAAAGCTTAATTTTGCTAGATATAAGATTCTTGGGTGGCATCAATTTTCTTTCAGTGTTTGGTATGTGTTTTCCTAGGATCATGTAGATTTCAGAGTCTGGGTTGAAAAATCTGCAGATATCCTAATTGGTTACCCCCTATATGTAATCTGATTCCTTTCTCTTGTGGCTTTTAAAATTTTCTCCTTATTCTGTATGCTAGGCATTTTCATTATAATGTTATGATTTTTTACATTTGGTATCATATAAGCCTCTTGTATATTTTATTTTCCAATTCCATCTTCATGTTTGAATTTTTTTTGATTATTTTTTTATTGAATAGATTGTTTATTCCTTTGGTTTGAAACTCTGTGTCTTTCTCTATCCTAATAATTCTTATATTTGGTCTTTTTATATTATCCCATAATTCTTGAATGTTCTGCTCATGGTTTCTTACCATCTTCACTGTGTGTTCAACATTCTTTTCAATATTATATATTTTGTCTTAATTGTCTGAGGCCCTGTCTTCTAAGTGATCTAATCTGTTGGTGGTGCTTTCTGTTGAATACTAAATTTGACTTTTTGTTTCTTTCATTTCTAGGATTTCAGGTTTTTTTTTTTTTAAGAACCTCTAGCTCCTTATTAAAATGTTCTTTTGCTTCCTGTATTTGCTTATGTAGCTCTTTATCAAAGTGGTCTTTTGCTGCCTGTATTTGCTCTGTCATCCTTTAATTCACAGAAGTTTTTAACTATATACGTCCTGAACTCCTTCTCTGTCATTTCTTCTGTTTTGCTAACCCCAGATTCTAATAATGTAGAATCTTAGTTTGTTGAGAAACTTTCTTCCCTTGTTTCTCCATGTTGTTCATGTGTCTTCCCTTCTAGGACTGTGGATCTGAGGCATTACAGTTTTTACCCTATAGGCTTATAGTGTCCCTGCAGGGTTCCAATACTTCTCCTTGATATTTCTTCTAAGCCCAGCTGGTGTTCCAAGCTGGGACTTGCTCCAACTAAAGATGGCAGCAAATGTGTCCCAAGATGGAGGTGGCTGCTTTAGCAATGGGGTATTGGGTCAGGTCCAGGGAAAGCAGCAGTGGGCCTCATCTTCAGACATGCAGCTCTGTGGTGTGCAGTGTTGTAGTTGGCAGCTGTCTCCAGAACCTGTGCCATGTCCCCAGGTGCAGGCTACTGTGTGTAGGGGACTATGGCAGTGGTGGCCGTGTCCCAAGATGGAGGCAGCCAGGGGAGCACCATGTTGGTAGATGAGGGTCCACACAGGTGTGGAGGCTGTAGTTTTTGTGTGTAGACAACTGCCAGGTGTCTGTTTAGGAGAGGTGGCTGGGGTTCCTGTGTGGGTGGGCAGCCAGGAGTCCTATGCAGGAGCTGATGCCTGTGGTCATGCTCAGCCACCTGGAGGGCATGCATAGATGAATGGTCGGGAATCCTGCACTGACTCTGAGACCTGGAGATTTGTGGGGCATGGTGACTACTTAAATCTCAGGTCCCAGAGCAACACAGAATGCAGCCTTTCTCTAGCCCACCATCTTGGATCCACCCTTTTATCAGTTTTAGTAACTTTTCAAATATTAGATCTTCAAACATTTATCCCTACCCTCTCTTTTTTCCTTCTATGATTCTATTATTTATTTATTTATTTATTATTGATCTTACTATTAATGTTTTATCTAAGAATTTTTGCCTGACATACATTTATCTGTATGTTTTCATCTAGTATTTGTATAATTTTAAAATGTTTCATATGTATCTATTTTCCATCTAGAGTTAATTTTTATATGGTATGAGGTATGGGCTATACATTCTCTTTTTAAACACAAACATAACCATGCAACCATCTGTTGCATACTATTCTCTCATTGACATTGTACATTTACTAAAAATCAATTGACAAATAAGTATGAATCAATTTCAAAACTCATGAATCAATTTCAAAACTCTGCTTTTTTTCTATTTTGCTTTATTTCTCTTTTTAACGTTAGGCTAACAAAAAACTATCTTAATTGTTATGGTTTGTATGGAGAATGTCCCCCAAAAGCTCAATTTTTACACTTTTGGTGCAGCAATGTTCAGTGGGTTTGGGAGAGATGATTAGATTATGAATACTCTGACTCTACTGACTGATTAATCCATTGAGAAATTCAAGCTTAATGGACTATTGGAAAGTAGTGGGAACTGTAGGTGGTAGAACCTAGTTGAAGGGTGTGGGTCTTTGGGAGTGTGAACTTGGAGACTACATCTTGTTCCTATTTCTCTTTCTTTCTCTGTTCTCTCTTTTCTGGTAGCCATGAGGTAGGCAGCTTACCACCACCATGCCCTCTCTACCATAGTGTTCTGCCTCCCCACAGGCCCATAGCATGGAGCCTGTGAAATGCAGATGAAAAATTTCTACAACTATGAACCAAAATGAATATTTCTCCCTTCTAATTGTTGTTCTCAGGTATTTTGTCAGAGACAAAAAGCTAACACATTGATTATTTAACTATGTTAAAAATGTCTTCATGCCAGGTGATATAAAGTCACCAAAAAGAAAACAAAACAAAAAAGTCTCCCCTTTTCAAAGTGCACAGGCTATTCTAGACCCTTTGCATTTTTTCCTGAATTTCAGAAAAAAAAAAAAAACTTTTAAATTTCATGCAACCCTTGCTTTCTTGGATTTTTATTGGAATTGTGTTGAACAGATAAATTTGCAGAGACTTGACAACATCATCATCAACTATACCAATTCATTTATGTGGTATATCTCTTCATTTATTTTTTAGTATTATTTCAATCACCTATATTTTATTGTTTGCATTGTATAGATTTTGCACATCTTTTATCATATTTAAGCATTTCATACTTATAGTCATTCTGAATAGAATTTTGAATGTCAAAATTTAATTTTCCATTCTATTATATAAAACACAATTAGATATTTTTGTATATTGATTTAGTATTAAGCAGTCTTACTAAGCTCATCTTTTAGATCAGTAGCCCTTTTTTTAGATTTAATAAATGTTTCAATATAGGAATTCATATGTTCTCTTAATAAAGTCAGTTTTAATTCTTAAGTTTCCAACCCAGATTTCTCTCTTTCATTTCATTGCTTTATAATACTAGTTCAAACCTCTAGTAATAAAAGTAAAGAGATCATTAAGTTTCACCACTAAATATAATAAGAGCTCAAAGGTTGGTCAAAGATGCTCACCACCAGGTTGAGGAACTTTCTTTCTATCACCACTTGAATAAGAGATTTTATCAGGATTAGATTCATTTTTTTCTCCACTGATGTGATTTTTAAAATTAAAATAGTAAATTATCTGTATTATTTTAATCTTAATGCAATCTTGGATAATGACTATACATGGTCATGATGTGAGCTTATTTTAAAATTGTTGTTGAATTACATTTGTTAATATCTTGCTAAGAAACTTTTCATTTGTGCCCATGAGGAAAATTGTAGTTTTATTTTCTAACATTATGTAGTTTTAGTATCAGAATAATGCTGAATGCTTGCCTCATTTAATGATTTGGGGAATATGACGTACTTTCTCTTTTCTTTTTAACTAGATTCTATTTCTTTTTCAATAAATTGACATTATTTTTCCCTAAATATTTGATAGTATTCAACAGTGAAGCCTATGTTCCTGGAATTTCCTTTTGGGAAATTTTTTAAACTAAATATTAAATTTTAATAAGTATCAGGCTAATCAAATGATGAGTGTGTCATTGAATTAAGCTTTGCTACTTTGTGTATTGTTTATTAATCCATATTCCCATCTGATAGAATTTTTTTCTGTCTGATGAATTTCCTATAATACATTTATGTTTAACTAGTTGGCAATTCTCTCAACTTTGGACATATAAAAAAATTTCCCCTTATTTCCTGAAATATTTTAATTGTAGAGAATTCGATTTGGCCAGACTTTTTTCAGTGTTTTAAAATGTTGCTCCACTATTTTCTGGCATGCATGGTTTCCAAAGAGAAGTCTCCTACTTTGACCTTAGTTCCTGTGTGTGTGAGTGTGTGTGTGTATATGTGTGTGTACACAGGTGTGTATGTGTGTGTGTGTGTATGTGTATTTTATACTCATATATGTATAAAAGTATATGCATATATAAAACACAAAGTTTAATATAATAAACATATATGCATTATATGTGTATGTATGCTGTGTGTGTGTGTTTATGTGTCTGTCTGTCTGTGTTTGTGTTTCTCTGTCTTAAGGTTTTCTCTTGATTATTGGTTTCGAGTAATTATGTGGTAATTTTGTGTAGTTTTCTTCATATTTATGCATTTTGTTCTACTGAGGTTAGTGGGGATGCACAGCTATAGTTTTCACCAAATCTGAAAAAAAATTCACGTGTAATTTTGTTTGGAAATTTCATCTGTTATTTTGTTCGTCCCTCTTCTGTTTTTTACTGACATCAATTACTTGTATATTAGATTGCTTAAGATTGTCTTACAGCACAAAGTGACGAGGTGCTTTTTTGCTGTGTTTTATTTCAGAGAGTTTTTATTTCTATGCCTTTTAATTTACCAGTCATAGTATACCATTAATAACTCAGGGACTGTGGTTATAGCTAGTGGAATACTTGCCTCACACATGTGAGGCACTAGTTCAATCCTCAGCACCACATAGAAAGAAAGAAAGAAAGAAAGAAAGAAAGAAAGAAAGAAAGAAAGAAAGAAAGAAAGAAAGACATTAAAGAAAAAACAAACCTCCAGTATAATTTTCCATCTCAGATATTGTAGTTTCCATCTCTAGAATTATCATTTGTATCTTTTTATAAAATGTCTTCCATGCCTCTAGTTGATACATGCTAACTTTGCCTTAGTTTTTGAAAGTATAAAGTATACTTTTAATAGAAGTATTATTAGTAATAACTGTTGCAATGTCATTGTGTATCAAGTATACAATCTTTTTTCATTTCTGGGTATATTAATACTAATTTTATGTCTTATTATGGATCTTTTTATTGCCTCTTTCCATGCCTGTTAATTTTCAAATTTGATGTCATACTCTATAAATTTTACTTCTGAGCTAGTTGTTTACAGAGACTGCAAAAAAATAACATATTCTATTATCCTTTGTTGAAGTTATTGGAGCCTATATGACCCAGTTCAATAATAAAGATCAATCTGATATGAGAGATTCTAGAAAATACTCCCTGATAGAATTTGAAAACATTTTGGGGGCAATGTTTTGATGTAAAAAGTGTTATTTTATGGGGTGGTGTTTAGACTTACTTAGCAGTGATCTTCGATATGGAAAGAAAGCATTGAGTTTTCGTAGGAAGGAAGTTTGATTTATTATAAAAACCTTTAACCTTTAATTTGCTAATTCACTCACAGGATTATGATGAGTTTTTTGATACATCCTATTATTGAAGATGGGATGTTAAAATGCATATTATCCTAAGAAAAGATAACTGGGTCTCTTATACTTAAAACCTCTCAATATCAATCTGTAATAATTTATACACTTAAAGAAATCCAGAAAGTTTGAAGATGTTTCTAGTAGTTAAGTACATAACTTGAAAATATCCCTCAAAGTATCTGCTATGATTATAAAATAAAATTTCTGCATCACTTGAAAATTCTTCCAAAAGACATCCTAAAGCCTCATTACAAATGCTGCTTGACCTACAATAGGTTTACCTCCTAAAATGACCATCATACATTCAAAATATAATATATCAAAATGCATTTAATATGCCTACTGACCAAACATCTCAGCTTACCTTAGCCTGCTGTGAACATGCTCAGAACACTTCTGCCTACAGTTGGGCAAAAATTGTTCAACGCAAAGCCTATTTTATAATAGTTTTGAATATTGCATGTGATTTACTATATGTTAGAGTGAAGGTAAAAAACAAAATGGTTACATGGGTGTACTTTGGCACCATCATATAGTAAAAAAAATTAATTGAAATTATCAGAAGTTGGGGACCATATGTATATTATATACTGTTGGATAGTGAGAGGTTAATTTTCTCTATGTAGTGGCATTCATAAGAGATTGTATCTGTCTTCTACAGATTCATTGTCATGAATCAAACAAATAAACAAAGCATCAGTATTTTCACCTTTGCGCAACTTGATAAGGCTGCCTTTTATAAATTTACAGATCCATGTCACCTGCTTCTCCTCTCCCTATATATGAAAAAAGAGTTGTGTGGTGGTATAATTAGTGTCTATTTCTAAACGTATAAAGTGGTTTGATGGAAAAATAAGATGGCACTGGAGATATAACTGTTCATTTTGGAAACAGAAAGTGAGAAATAAATTATATTAGGAAATCAGAGATTAGGATCAGGTGAACAGGATAGAAAGTACCAAACACAAACAGTTTTGAGAACGTTGGGAAAGGAGTTGAGTAAATAAAACTTAGGGCTCAGGAATCCCTGTAATAAGTATTGGGTTCTCTTTCAACTCAATACTTATTGATTAAATTGAAAATAAGCTATCATGAAACAGAAATACTCACATACTTTAAATCAATTTATACTTTTTGTTCTCTCCCCAGTCTTGCTAGAGCTCCACAAAAATAAATAAATAAATAGAAAAAGAAAGAAAGAGAGGGAGAGAGAGAAAAGGAGGTAATCTCAGACTATATAATAATTGCAAACACCCCAAATTCCAACCAGTATGGCTTGGTAAACTGAGTGAATCTCTCTCCCTCCCTTCCTTCCTCCCTCTGAACTGCTTCCCCCACCCTCTGACATAATGTAATCCATTATCAGATGAAGATTTGATTTTATGGTTTACTTGCACTAAAATGGAGCAATGACTTCCATGATGCTGAAACTTAGGGTTGACAACGTGGCACATTATAAACCTCTTTTTACCACTGTACATGTGACTTAATAATACCTATTGTAAAGTTTTATGGACTAAATAAGATGATATGAACAAAATTATTGAGAAAATACATTTCAAATATTTAAGCGGTGTCCAGGTCAAGCTATTAAATACTTGGGGGAAAACCTATAAGGAGGGATAAAATAAAGAGAATATCCTCAAGATTCATCTTTTTAATTTGCATGCGTGAGAATTTGCTTCCTTTTTCAGACTAAATAATAATCCATTGTGTTTATACGCCATGTCTTATTTATCCATTTTGTGGACAATGAGCATAGGGCTTCTTCCATATTTTAGGTCTTACCAATAATACTGCTATGAATACACAGGTATACAGATATGATTTGAGACCCTGTTTTCAATTTTAGTAATGCATCACCAGAGGTGGAATTGTATCTGTTTTTTTAATGGAACTGCCACACTGTTTTCCATAGCGAGCATACAGTGTACAAGAATTCCCATTACTCCACACACTGACCAACACTTGTTTGTGTGTGTGTGTGTATTTATAAAGTGTACTTATTAGACATTTCTGTGCCATCTGTGGAAAAATAGCAATTAAATCTTACCCATTTTCAATCTGTTTTTTTGTTGTTGTTGTTGTTCTTCTTCTTCTTCTTCTTCTTCATAACTTTTAGGAGCTTGGTATTTATCAAATTGTCTATTAATTCTACATCAATATTTGATTTGAAAATAATTTCTTTCATTTTGTGCATTGCCTTTGTACTTGGTTGAAATTAACAGAGAGAAGTGAAAAGATCCATGAGATCATTTCAATTGATGCAGAAAAACATTTGACAAAATTCCACTCTAGTCATGACAAAAGCCCCCGCAATTTATGAATAGATGGAAACTATCTCAAATAATGAAAGTCATATATTTGAAAAACCACAGCAAATATTATATTTGATGGTGAAAAAGTGAAAACTTTTTCTCTAAGATCAGGAAGAGGACAAGGAGGCCCATTTTCACCACTTTTGTTCAACACTGAACTGAAAGTTCTAGACAGAGAATTGGGCAACAAAAGAAATAAGACATCAGAACTGATAAATAAGAAGTAAAATTATTTCTGTTCATAAGTGATTTGATCTTTTATGCAGAAAATCCTAAAGATCAACCAACAAAACTGTTGGAACTAATATATGGATTCAGTAAAGCAGCAGAACACAAAGTCAATGCAAAAATAATTTATATTTCTATAAGCTTAAAATGAATCATCTGAAAAAGAAATTACAAAAATAAGTCCATTTACAATAACACCAACAAGAACATATCACTGAGGAATTAAGGAGGTGAAAATTAAGGAGGTGAAAAATCAAGGAGGTGAAAGTCTTGTACAATAAAAATTACAAAACATACTTAAACAAATTTTAAAAGTTATCATTGTAAATGCATCCCAAGTTTACAGACTGAAAAGGCCTAAAGTTTTTTTTTTTTTTTTTTAATATTGTTTTAGTTACAGTTGGACCCAATGCCTTTATTTTATTTATTTTTATGTGGTGCTGAGGGTCGAACCCAGCTTCTCACGCATACTTGACGAGCTCTCTACCGCTGAGCCACAAACCCAGGCCCAAGATTTTTTTCAACTCAGTTTTTTTTTCACTTTTTTAAATTAATAGGAAAAATATTCTAAGGTTCTAAATCATAGAATTGTAGAGTTAAACAACATATCTCCATAATAATTTTTAAAAAGAAAATTTAATGATTTTGCTTTTATAAATTCAGAGGAAACTAATATAATTTCATGGGTTCCGTTGAACCTGTTCAGGAATAATCACTGGCATAATTTTACAACTGCAGGGACAAGCAGTATGAGACTTTAGTGGCCCAGCAGCAATGGCTGTTTCTTTCACTGTTCATGACACTGAGTAGAGCATGACTGTGGCAGGGAAAGGCAGCACAGAGATGAAACATCAGAAGGAAGGCATAAGAGAGCTTTGTTTTGGTACCAGGACTGAACCCAGGAGCACTTAACCATTGAGCCACATCCTCAACCCTTTTTAATATTTTATTAGAGACAGGATCTCACTGAGTTGCTCAGGGCCTTGCTCCATTTCTGAGGCTGGCTTTGAACTCATGATCCTCCAACCTCAGCCTCCCAAAATAGAAGAGTTATTTTCCCCATTTCACAAATGGGCAGACATGTGCAAAGACACACACACAGACACACACACAAGTCTTGAGTGGCTTTTCTCTGGACTCTGCACTCTTGTCTCTTTTTCATGAGACATGGCTGGTGTTTAGAGCTGAGTGAAGTTCTCCCTGCTAGTAGACTGGATATTCAGAGTCTCCCTTTAAACTGTCTCAGACACCTTAGTCAAAACTGACACAGTTTCATTAAAGAATTGTGAGCTCCCAATGTATCAGATTATTATCTATCACATCAGACAAAAGTGGTGTTCATAAATATCCTGTTTTGGCTATTATTTCAGATTTGGTTATCTCTTCTTTATGGCATTTGTATGTATACAAGTGCACATGGGTTTTGTGTTGCTGTTGTTATTTTATAATATATATTAATATTATATATTAATATGTATTAATACATAATATTGATATACTTCCTTAAATCAAAAAAAATATTTATGGTATCCTTTTTTATAAATATTCTCATTTTTTATTATATGATAATAATCTTTTCCTTCATTCTACCATCCATCTTCTGAACATTTTGTAAAAACTAGCTTATTTTCTGTTTTATCTGCCCTTCATTTCTTTTATTCAGATATGCACACATACAATACAGATATATATATATATATATATATATATATATATATATATATATATATATATTGCTCTTTTCTCTATTAGTTTCCTCAGCACTAGACATAATACTTTTCAGTATATTGATTTCTTCATACTGGAAATCACATTATTTTAGTTTAGAATTGTCTTTATTCTTCATTATATCCTTATTGAATATCACATAATTTATTCTGCTTTTCTTCCTTCTTTTGTTTGCATATTTAGAAATCCAGTATATGACAGAAACAACATTGGAATGTCTGCATCAGAGTTCTGTATTGTTGGGAGAGTAAATTCAGAATGATTTCCTATAAGAGGCATTTCTGAATGAGTGAAACTTCAAATGTAGTATTGTTTGACATTGCCAAATGTCCTTCCCCAAGCTCCACTAACTTCCAAATTCTTGCCAATGTGGTGGGTGAGAAATTACATCTAAATTTAGTTTGAATTTGTATTGGAACACCTTACAAATTTAAAGTCTATTTTAATGTCTTCATGGTAAATTTCCTGTTTGCATTGATTGTCTACTTTTTGCAATTATTGCCTAGCTTTTTGATGAGAGTTTTGGTAATTTTTTCAAACTTGAAAGTTCTTTTTTATATTAATGGTATTAGCCTCTGTCTTTGACATATTACAAATGTTTTTTTTTCTAGGTTTTCAATTATCTTTAATTTTTGTTTATATGGATTTTTTCATGAAAAACTTACTTTTCTTATTGTACAGTTAACTTTACCAATTTTGAATCAAATCTATATTTTGATTTATTTGGAAAGATGTTCCATAAATGAAAGGAATTGAAGTTTCCTTGAGAATTGTATAATTTATTTGTTTGCATATGATGGGAGGAGTACATCTAATATTGTATACTTTGAAACATTTACACCATTCTTTCCATTGAAGTCCTTTTTGATTCATTAATTTGAGTTACCACATTAATTATATCATAGAATTCTTAGGTAGTTTTTCTTTTCTCTTTCATTTTATTTCATTGTTCTGCCTATTCACTTGTGAGAATTATGGTGTGTTAACAGAGAAGCTTTAAAATACATTTTAATATCTGAGAGAGCTAATACTGTTTCTTAGCTCTTCCTTTGGGGTACTATTCTAACTATTTTTATTTGTTTATTTTAACATAGAGACTTTTGTGTGTGTGTGACGGGGAGCTACTGGGGATTGAACTCAGGGGTAATCAAACACTGAGCCACATCCCCAGCCCTATTTTGTATTTTTTAAAGACAGAGTCTCACTGAGTTGCTTAGTGCTTCGATTTTGCTGAGCCAGGCTTTGAACTTACAATCTTCCTGCATCAGCCACCAAAGCTGCTGGGATTACATGCTTTATATAGAGACCTTAAAATCAACTCCCTCACTTTATAAAAACCTTGTTGATATTCCCTTTAGAATCACACAAAAGTTAAAAATGATTTAGTGAGAACTAAACTTTTGAAAATATTGAAAGTGCTAAGAAAACCAAAACCAGAATCTTCATTTTTCCAGGTTATATTTCTATCCATGAGTGTCAGGTTTCATAGGAAACATGGTATAGGTTTGCAAAAAGAAAAATGGAATAACCATATTAGCTGATGCTTGAAATCTTTTCAGGGCAAAAACTATATTTCACTTGTAATGAAACACTGAAATAATGGTGGTGGATAGAAGGGAAGAGTAGGCATCAAAGTATCATGATATCAGATCAAGCATCAACTGCATTATAGAACAGATTTTGAAATCTTGGAAATAATCCATAAATAAGTGGAAAGAAATATAATTGGTAAGTAGAGGAAGGAAGAATCAGAAAGATGTAGAAAGTCATGCAAGATATAATGTCATCCCTGTTGTGTCTCCACTGGAACTCTGACAATCCTCCATGAAAGGTCAACCAGAGTCCAAATAAAAGCCCTGAGTTTCATTCAAGTTGGCTGTTGCTAGGGAAAGGGTGCACACAGAAAAGCAGTAAAGCTCTGCTGTGGCATTGTGACTAGAGGTAACAACTATTTTTACCAAAAAGAATTAATTGTGTAATATTTGAGACAGATAACCTTAAACATTACAGAATACATACATGTATTGAAACATTGTGATACCCTTTTAACATATATATTTTTTTGGTATGTATCAGTTAAAAAGCAAATTTAATTTTAAATAAGCAAAATAAATGTATTACCTATTTAACAATATACTTTTAAAAAAGCAAAGCAAAAAATGTAGTGATTCATAATGCAGAAACAAATGTAATGCCAAGTCAAAAATCCCATAACATTTCATTGAAACCTTGGAGAATGCCTCATATATCTGGTCAGTGGAGGGGCAGGTAGTTTTTAAATCAATTTAAATTAGCTTGACCTGGATATATAATGACAATGAGGCCCCTCAGAGGTCATCTGGATTAAAAGAGTAAACAAGAAAGTAATCAGTGACATAAGTGAGTTGTACACACTAACATCAAAACGGCTTTGAGGACAGCTGTGAGGGTTAACTGCAGATGCTACCTTGACTGGATGAAAGGATGTCCAGGTCTCTGATAAAGCACTATTTCTGGATTATGCTTCTGAGGCTGTTCCAGCATAGACTAGCATTTGAATCAGTGGACTGGATAAGGAAGATCAGCCCTCACCCACTGTTGGGGCAAACACTATTTAATGAGTTAAGGACTCAGAATAAAGAGGAAAACTGAAGTCCCCACCTTCGCATCTCTCCAAGAGTTGGGACACCTTCTTTTCTTGCCCTTGGACATCAGAAATCCAGATTTTTCCAACCTCCACACTCTGGGACTTGAACCAGAAGCCCCACAGTTTCTCAGGTCTTTCGCCTTCAAGGGTCAGTAGCTCTCGTTTTCAGGCTTTCAGACATGGATTAAGCAAGGCCACTGTGTGCAGCTTCCAGATGGCCTCTTGTAAAGCTTCTCAGCCTCCAGGTCATGTAATACCATTCATCTAATAAATTCTTTTCCATATATCTCTCTATAGCTACCTCTGTCTCTACCTCTGCCTCTCCTGTTGGTTCTCTATCTCTGGAGAACCATGATCAATGCAGGGCCTTGTCCATCACTCACCAAGAATGGTTTCCTTAGGGAGGTGTAGGCAAACATATATGTTAATGAAGACTTCTTTCTAAATTGAGGAAGGCCAAATTTGCAGTACGATAAGATAATTGTCACTTCCAGGTGCAGTGGCACATGCCTGTGACCCCAGCAGCTTTGGAGGCTAAGGCAGGAGAATCGCGAGTTCAAAGCCAGCCTTAGCAACAGGCAATGCATTAAGCAGCTCAGTGAGACCCTGTCTCTAAATAACATACAAAATAGGGCTGGGGATGTGGTTTAGTGGTCAAGTGTTCCTGAGTTCAATCCCCCCCCAAATGGATAATTATCACTAATATATTTTGAATATATGTCTGTATACATATTTATGTGCCATTTACATATATACTTAAATAAATGAATATTAGATTTATGTTTACATATAACATGCATATGTTGTATATATACACATATATACTTATATGTACATATATCACCCATAGTAACCTTTTAAAATACCTACTCTTAAAAATTAGGAAATTAAAGTTAAAAGGGACAAGCTCACATCCGAAGTCATGCAGTTCGAATACAGAAAACAAAAATGAAATTTAAAAGAAATTTGATTGCAGAGTGCAAGTAACTAGCCACTGTGCAGTTACATTTCAGTCTGTTTCTACCTCTGGCCATATAGAGGCTCACAAACTTCAGAAGAGAATGCAGGACAAGTAAAGATGACATTTGAAGAAGAGCTATGCAGATTAAAAATAAAAGGTCAAAGATGCACTAAAGAAGACATTCAGTGCTTCTCTTTTGCTGCCAAAGATTAAAAGAGCATCACCAAAAAATAAATCACATATGCATGTGACACTTGGTGTAGTGACCCTTTGAGCAGCTTCTCTGTTCTAGAATAACATGATCCAACAGTAGGAGGTCATCAGTCCCTATCTTTTCTATCATCTAACAGAAGAGTTGCTCTCTTTAAAAGAACTAAAGAAAATGCATGATAAAGAAAATAAATAAAAATTTTTGCAACATGTTTATAATTTCTGTTTTGTGTAGGAAAATAAAAAGCAGGGTGATAGTCTTTCCAAAATTTGACTGAGTCTGACATTGTAAGCTCCAAAAGCACTGCCACAGGATCTCTTAATATTGTAGTGATTAATCTCTGCTGTATAATGTCTCATTTTTTCAATGAATGTTTGTGTGCATTGCCAAGACACAATAAAAGAAAATTAAAATAACCAAGAGAATTTTTTTTCTGAAGAACGATTTTAAATAACTTTCAGTCAGAACAGTGTCATCTGAAGCATTTGGGAATTACACATTGTATTGTTAATAAATAGTGTGGGTTAGATGAATTGTGTTAGCAGAGGCGATACGAGTCAGATGTATATTTCATAGTCTGAAGAAATGGCTTCCTGGGGGAGCAAGTGGGACATCCTTCATCTGTCACCACATGGATCTTGGGGATAAGTATCAGAAGGCCTGGAGATGGTGAGCTAGAATCACACCCACTCCCAAATTCAAATAGACTCTGACCTCAAATGGAAGGATTCCTCCACCAGACTACAAGGGTTGAGTATAACCAGGTGTTGCCAAAATCTACTTGTCTCCTTGTCTTTGGAGGGAGTCCTGTCCCAAAAATCCAATGGGGAATCAATTAGTTCTCTGTCTCTATATCAATTTGCATGACTCTGGACTTTATTGTGAACATTGTGGTTTTATTTACAGCATGCTGGGTTATCTAATGTGCAAAATCCTGTCACTCACGTAGAGGCAACAGCACCAAGAAGATGAGCTCTGGGTGATGTGTGGATAGGAAACAAAGTAAGAGGGACTACAAAGAGTGCATTTCTTTCAAGGTTTGCAAACTAAGAAAGAGATGAGGTACATGAGAGGCAAGAAAGAAACTCTGAAAGCCAGTAGTGCAGAAAAGGGAGTCACCAGCACCTCAGAGGACAACTGGTGGCACTAGAGAGGCAACAGTTGATGGATACCTGATATGGCAGGAACCCAAAGATCTCAGAGAAGTGGAGTGCACAAGTGTGAAATCAGGACAGAAGAAAAAACATGGGAGTTTATTGTATGTGAGTTTTTAAACTTTTGGCATGTAGTATATTTGGAGCACTGTATAATACATAAGCTTATAGACTAGTGAAGATTTTACAAACTAAACCCAACCAGACAAGGTAATGAGCACCACAATACCCAGAAATTCTGCTCAGGCTGTCTTCCCAAAGCTAAGTTTTAGTTTCTGGCTCCTTCCATTCACGTTCATAAGATGCAATATGTCCCTATCATAGTAGCATCATTCCCAGATAATTCATTCTCATTGCTATAGTATGTGCCATTTTAAGAGGAGAGCCCAGTATTTTTATCCATTCAGCTACTGATTAGTTGTGTCTATTAAAAATAGAACTACAATGAACCTGCCAGCTCATGTCTTTTTCTGTAACTTTTGAACACATTTTGCTTAGGTATAGAACTAAGAGTGTAACTGTCAGTAAAAACACGGCAAATATATCCAACTGGAATAGATCCACCAGTTTTCAAAGCTGTTGTTCCAAATGACCCTCCCGCTGTGAGAGTGATGAGAAATTTGATCAATATTCTGACAAATTTTGATATATCTCATTTTAATATCTTAGTGGTTCCAATGGTTTTATACTGATATTTATCATAGATTTAATGTGAATATTATTATTGATAAATGAGATTAAGCACTTTCCATAGTTTCATTGACCACTAGTACATCCTTCTTTGTGAAGTGTCTAATCCCCTTTCTGTTCATTTTTCTAAACTGTGACTGTAATTTTTCTTACTGAATTTTAGGAGATAATGAAAAATGTAATTCCTTTACTCCATAGACCACAAATATCTTCTTACTCCCTGCATTTCCATTTGAAATTTGCATCTTCTAATTGATCAAAGTTCTCAAAATCAGAATTTATTGCTGCCTTCTTGTTTGATTAATGCTTTGTCATTGTTGAAGAAAATCTAGTCAACTTCAAGGTAATAAACATTTCCTCCTATATTTTTCTTTAGAGATTTCATTTGTCTTTCTTAATTTAGGGTTGCAAAATAAAACCTGGCAGTTGTTTTTATATATGGTTTGAGGTAGGACTCCAGAAATTCATTTTTCTCCAGCATGGAAATCCAATTTGCATAACTCTCATAATGTAAAAGACCACCTTTTCCCACTTTGTTATAAATCAGGTTACAAAGTAACTGTGGATCCATTTCCAGAATCTTTGTCCCATTGTTTGTTTTTTTTTATATCTTTGTGCCAAAACTATGCTGTATTATTTACTATAGATTTATGAAGTCTCCATATTTGCAGTGTAAACCCATCAACTTTGTTTCTCTTCAAGGTTATCTTGGTTATACTTCTCCCTTTACATTTCAATGAAAGTTTTCTAAGGAACTGATTGATTTCTGGGAAGACTACTGGGATTTTAATTTGAATCGCATTGTATTTATAAATTAATTTTTGGAGAATTAGCATTTTTTACAGGATAGATCCTGCCAATCTATAAACAGGATCTATCTCTCATTTTATTTAAATCTTTAATTTCTCTCAGTGAGGTTCATAGTTTACAGCACAGATTGAGATCTTGTGCATGTATCAGCAGAGTTGTTCCTAAGTGATTTGATTTTTATTACAAAAATGAAGTTCAGACTGTAAAGAAACCCAAAAGCTATCAACAGGAAGATAAGCAAGCTGGAGTGCACACCTATGATGGAATAATGTTCAGTGATTAAAAGAAATGATGCACTATCATTTCCTCCATGATGCTCACACAGTGAAATTAGCCAGCCACACACAGATGAAGAGGAACATTAAATGTATATTCCTAGGAACAAAAAAAAGTTAACCATAAAAATCGAATAATGTAACAGCAATCATATAAAGTTTTATGAAATTCAAAATAATTGTTACTATAAAGATAAGCATCTGTATTGGGAGAAGGGAAGTCTAAGGAAGGGTTAAAAGGTCGGTCAAGGAGGACTTTGGCTAGCATGAAACTATTCTTTATAACCTTGTAAAACTGGATATATGATACTATGTATTTTGTGAAACTCATAAATTTTGCCACACAAACAGTAAGCCTTGATGTTTTCATAGGAGTTTTAAAAATCATTTATGAGGTTGGGGATCCCAAGACGGAATGAAATAAGTAATAAAACAATTTAACTCTATTATTAATGTATGAAATGATTTCATTGAAAAAAGTGGGAAGAAGATGATAATCTAAGTAGCTTTTGAACTGAGATTGTGTGTGATAGTGAAGGCGAAAGAAACCATACTTAGGTACCACATTCTAACACACACAGTTGTTCCTCATGGAGGTGTTGGGTAACTTTTTTTTTTCAGTACTGGGAATTGAACCCAGGGGTACTGTACCAGTAAGCTACATCCATAGCTACTTTTATTTATTCATTTATTTATTTTATTTTGACAAAGGCTTTCACAAATTTGGTGAGGTTGGCCTTGAACTTGCAATTCTGCCTTAGTCCCCAACTGCTAGGATTACAGGTACACACCACACATAGATGTAGGTCAAGTACACTCAAAACTACAGGTATTTACTATAATTAGACAGTTAAAGAAAAGTAGGAATCATATTTCTTACTATTGAAGTGGGAATTTCCAGATAACCAAGAATTGAGGAAGCTAGAATTACTTAAGTGGTAATCCAGTGGAGCTAGAGACATCAGGATGAACTCATGTTTAGATTAATATCATTACAGATGTTTGCATATTGAACTATTTCCAGATAATAGGTGTGCACACACTATTTCTTTGCTTTATCAGCTTACAGGACCTATTAGCAGCATTTCAGAATAAAAAGCCTGGAAATTAGACAGAACTTGGTTTCTAATACCATGTCCAAAGAGAAATGGCTCATTATAGGATGAATCAGGAAATAGAAATATAAAGATGAACCTAGAGCATCTTGTAGTATTCTAAACTACAAGAAAAAATAACCCAAACATAGCAATGGTAATGAATGTGAAAACAGAAAACAGAAACCAATTGAAAAGGGGTCCAACGATCAAAGCTAGAACAAGATGAGCAACAAAATAAAAATACTATTGAAGAATAACCTAAAGGATAAAATAAATAGCCATGGTTCCATAGTGAGATACAAAAATGAATGAATAAATAAATGGGAGAGAAGAGAGAAACCTAGTCTGCAGAAAAAATCCAAATAATTTACACATATACACTGTCTTCAAAGAGGTTGAACAGAACTCCCCACTCTTCAAATGTGATCCACACATAGTAACCTTCTTCCAAAGAGTATAGTATGGGAAGAGGAGAGGAGAAAATGAGAGCAACTTTACAATTGGAAACCTGACCAGCACTACTTCAGCCAGATGATCACACATCAACATCAAAGTCATGCAATAATATTCCTCTTACATATAACATGATGAGACTATCACTTCATCTCTATGTTGCAGTTTGGCTGGGCACAAATCATGAGCCACTGAAGCAGGAACAAACTTTATTTCTGAACTCCACCAGCACACTCCACACATGCTCCCCGGGAACTCTCCCGAACGCCACCCACGTGGCTCCTCCAGGAACCACCAACCGGAAATCCCTCCTCCGGCACTCCCCCAACCAATAGTAACTCTCCGGGAATCCCCAGGAGAACTCCAAAGTAGCAGGCCTGGGCGGACAGCAGGGGTCTAATATACACAGCTTAACATAACCATTATCATCTCAATGGCTTGCTGGCATCACCTCTCAACCACTCCATTCTGGCAAAAATGCCATGGATCATTCAGACTGGGCTATGGCTCTCAGCATCTCTATGTGTTTTGAATTCCTCAAAACTCATAACCTCAGTCTAATCATGATAAAAGCATTAAACATCTCCAAATCAATAGACTTTATACAAAATAGCTGACCAGGACTCCTCAATTGTCAAAGAAAGTCCAGAGAATGTTTGCTGCCGAGAGAAGCCTAAGGAGGAATGACAAATATACATAAAGTAATATGTTATACTGGATAGGAATCTAAAACAAAACAACAAAAAAATTAAAGTAGTTTTAAAAAGCAAGGAAATCTGTTGGGGCCATAGTTCAGTGGTAGAGGCCTTGTCTGGCATGTGTGGGGCACTGTGTTCGATCCTCAGTACCACATAAAAATAAATAAAATAAAGGTCCATCAAAAATTAAAGAAATCTGAGTAAGAGGTAGACTTTAATTAATCTAATTGTTGTAATGTTGGCTCATTAATTGTAACAAAATATATCACACCAATGTTAATAATAACAGAGGAAAGTTGTATAGAGGAATTTTTATTATTTTTGTAATTCTAAAACTTATAAAATAAAATTTTACTTAAAAATGAATTTGAGCCTTTTTATTCTTTTTCTTATTTTTGCTATTGAATAAGTTGTATGCTTTTACAGTGACATTGAATCCAGGGATCTCATTTAATTCTCTTATTACATTTAATATTTTTTTAAGATTTGTTTTTAGATTTTCTTGGCATAAAACTCAAATCATTTGAGAATAATGACATTTTTATTTCCTCTATACCAATGATATACCTTCTCCTTCATTTGTTTGTCTTAGGACTTGCATCAGAAAGTTCAGTCCAGCATTGCAATTTCCTTTTCTGCAATGTCCTTGTCATATTTTGGAATCATAATTATGCTGGCCTCAGAAAAAAGTTAGGAATTTGCCTTTTTTTTTAATGCAATGGAAATACTTATTTAAGATTAGTGATATTCTTTTCTTAAATATTTGTTAGAATTTTTTTTATTTATTTTTATTATTGGTTGTTCAAAACATTACAGAGCTCTTGACATATCATATTTCATGCATTAGATTCAAGTGGGTTATGAACTCCCATTTGTTAGAAAATTTCACCAGCAAATTCATGTGGGTTTGGGGTTTCTTTTGTGAAAGTATTTTTTTTAAATAGCATCCTTAATTTCATTAACAAAGGCAAGAATCTTCTATGTTCTTTATATTTGCTGTAAAATTTACATAGTTTTATGTTTTTGATTATTCACTTTGCCTCAATCAACATGTTAAATACAATGGCATAATTTTTCATTACAAAAGATTTTTTCCTTTTATTCCTGTGCAATTTGTAGTAATGTTCCCTTCTTTTCATTCTGAAAGAATGGTAAAGCAATAAAGAATAAGCAAAATAGGAAATAAAAATGTAAATATAAAAGTATTGAATATCTGCAGCTTTGAAAATTGCAAAATCTCGAGAGTCATATAACAAGCTAAAATGTATAATATAATTACCAAAAAAAAGGTACAAGAGAGTTAAATGTATTTCTAGCTTTATATAATTTTCAAATTATTTGAGACATGGTAAAAGTACTAACCAAAGATAGACTATAACAGTGAAATTTGGATTTTAATAAATATTTTCAGGTAACATGCAATGAGACCAGTACTTAAAAAAATTTTAAATAGGTGATCAAGCAAAAGAAAGTAATAAATGAAAAAATAAATAATTTTTAAAATTTGAAGATAACCATCATAATACCAGATATGTCAATATTGACCTTAAATGTAAATTAAATAAGGTTTACAAATGAAAAACAAGGTTATCAAACCAGACCATACATCTATCATAGAATAAGTGAACATTTAAATCTTAAAAGAGCAGATAAAAGTTTAAAAGGATAGGAAAATTTATATGCCAACAAAGAACCTTAAAAGAAATATGGTCTGATTATATTAATATTAGGTAAATGATATGTTTTTAAAATGTATAGAAAAATACAAAGAAAAGGAAGATTCATGAGAAAAAAGATCATTTTACAAGACAATATTGTGATTATAAATTCAAATGCACATAATAATATGTGTGTGTGTATATATATATATATATATATATAAAACTTAATAAAAATGTAAACTCTACCAAAAATGCTATTAAGAAAACATATACCCACAGACTGTGAGAAAATATTTGAAAAGTGTGTGAACACATATACACACTTTTATATAAAATAAATTACTTGTAATTGGAATGTAAGAACTCAATAAGAGAAACAAATGAAAAGTATAAAAATTGAAAAGATCCCTCACCCAATATGCTATATAATCAACAAATAAGCACAAGAGCACAATCCAAACCTTCAATAGCCATTAATGAGTTGAAAGTTAAAATCATAATTCTAACACTTATGACAGCTAAAGAAAATAAAATGAGTATGTCAAAGAGACATACTGTTATACTACATTTCCATGTTTACTGCAGCATTTTTCTCAATATCCAATATCTAGAATCAACCTAAATGCCTATCAACTGATGAATGAACCAAGAAAATAGAGACACGCATATTGTTCATCCACGAAAAAGATGAAAATCCAGGCTTTTTTGACAATTTAGATGAAACTGGAGGACATTATGCCAAGTGAAACAAGCCAGGCATATAAAGACAAAAATCACATCATCTTACTTACATATGGGATTTTAAATAGTTGATCCTACAGAAGTTAAGAATAGAATTGTGGCTACTAGAGGCTAGAGTGGTTAGGAGGAAGAGAATTCTGGGGAGATGCTGGTCAATGCATAGATAATTACAGTTAGGTAGAGGGAATAAGTTCAAGTGATCTATGAGCTAGCATGGATATAGTTAATTACAACATATATTCTTGAAAATGAAAAAGGAATGAATATTAACTGTTCTTGAGACATGATAACTATATGAGATAACAATGCATTTCCTAATTAGCTGTATGTAACTATTCTGCAATGCATGTGTACATCAAAACATCATGCTATATATAATAAATCAACACATACACACACACACACACACACACACACACATATATATATATATATATATATATATATATATATATATATATATGTATATATACATACATACATATATACAAAGCCATAAAACAAAATGAGCAATAAATTAAATTCATTGAAAATATAAAGAAATGAACTAATAAACACACAACAGCATAGATAAATCTCAATGTATGTTACTCTGGGGGAAAAGCAGACAAAAAAGAGTACATGATTTATAATTACATTTACATAAAGTTATAAAAATGTTAACAAAACCCTAGAGCTTACTTGATACTTTATAATACAAGACTGAATATTTCCTTGATAATATAATAAATATGGCAAGGGTGCCCTCTCCCATCACTTCTATTCAGTATTGTCCTAGAGAGCTTAGAATAAGGCAAGAGAAGGGGAAAACATATATATATATATATATATTATATATAGTTATATATATAGTTGTATATGTGGTTTTGGTTTTTGTTGTTGTTTTTAACTTCAAGGCATGGTCTTGCTAAGTAGTACAGGCTGGGCTCAAACTTGCAATCCTCTTCCCCAAGCCTCCTGAACACCTTGGGATTATAGGTGTTTACTATTGTGCTCTGCTAAAGATTAAATTTACCAAATTTGACTAGACTTCTAGAAATAAAACTATAAAACACTACTGATTGAAAATTAAAAATTTAAAAAGCCTAAATAAGTGGAGATATAGACTGGGCTCATAAATTCCAAGACACATTTGTGTGTGTGCGTGTGTGTGTGTGATCTTAACAATAAAACCTAGGGTCTTGCACATGTAAGTACAAGATAAGTGCTCTACCACAGCCCAATACTAATTATTTTAGTTTTTAATTGTCCCTAAACTGATCTATAATCAAAATCAAAATCAAAATCTCAGCAGAAATTTTTGTAGAATTTGGACAACTTACTAAAAAATATATAAGAAAATACATAGGGCCCAGAATATGTAGCGCAATCCTGAGGAAATGTCAAAGTTAAAAGATTTCAGTACTGAATAAAGTGCTACTGTAAGTGATATTTGCTGACACTGAAGTAAAAACTGATAGTAAATAAACAGAACAGAATGTTGTTTAGAAATAAATATACACTTAACAGAGTACCTTGCTATTTTACAAATCTGCTAAGTGGAAGTAGAAGGGAGAGCCTTTTCATAAATGGTGCATTATGTTTACCTGAGAAAAACATGAAACTCCAACCATATTTCCTACCAGACTTTAAGAAATCAATAGATTTAACTGTGAAACACCATAGAGCATTTTAAACATTATCAACAACTAAAGGACATATTTATAGTTTGGGGTTTATCTTAGGTATTTTTAAACAGTGTTTTAATCAAAGCTTTCCCACCACTGTGACTAAAGGAACCTACCAGAACAACTGCATAAGAGGAAGATTTTACTTGGGAGCTCACAGTTTCATAGCTCTTAATCCACAGACAACAGGCTCCATTTCTAGGGACTGGAGGTGGGGCTGAACCTCATGGGTGAGTGTGGCAGAGGGAAGTAGCCATGATCAGGAATCAGAGAGAGAATCCACTGCTAGATACAAATATATACCCGAAGGCCAGGCCCCAATGCCCCACCTCCTCCAGCCATATCCCAGAGGCCTTCAGTCACTGCTCAATTAATCCCACCAGGGGATCGATTCACTGATTAGGTTGAGACTCTCACAACCCAATCGCTTCTCTGAAACTTTTTGCACTCTCTCACACATTAGCTTTTGAAGGACACCTCACATCCAAACTATAAAAGACAGGAAAAAGAAATAATCATAAAAGTAAAATTACAAGCAATATGCAGTTAAAATATTTTTTTCATGAAAATACACTCTGAAGAAAATGTATAGCGAACTCATTCTTGGCAAAAATATTTGCATAGAAAATGACAAAGGATACATATCCAAGATGTGTATACTCTTCGAATATTCTTAAAATAAGAGCAACCCAATTTTACATTAAAATCAATCTATAAAATAATTATTATGTGAAAAATAACCAAACGAATACTTCACAAAATAAGATATAAAATAGCCAATAAGCACATTAAAATGTGGGCAACAGCATTAGTCATTAGAAAACTACAAATTAAAGGCACAATGGAATGCACTATCCCCTACCTTTAAAAAAGATTCCTTGGATAAATCAACAAAATCAAGTTTATTTTTTGAAAGGACAAAATAACAAAACCCTATAAAATCTTTAAAAGAAGAAATAGGGAAGGAGGGAAAGAGAGGAGAGAAGGCTGAGAGAATATAATTCATCGAAATGGGGAAATAAAACATTCAAATAGTCTACAGTGTCTATGGTTTGCTTTTTCAGTCTTAAGAATGTATTTTGATAAATAATCATTCTTAAACTTAATAAAATCTATTAAGAACATTTATCAAAGGCTGGAGCCATGGCTCAGAGGTAGAGCGCTTGTTTTGCATGTGTGAGGCCCTGAGTTCAATCCTCAGCACCATATAAAAATAAATGAATAAATAAATAAAGACATTTTAAAAAACAAAAGAACATTTATCAAAGTACATCTTTAAAAGTGAAGAGGCATTCTACAGATTTACAGAATATCTTTGACCACACAACATATCTTGGCAACACCTATATTCAGAATTTATAAATAATTCAAACGCTAGTAATAAAACCTCCCAAATAATCTAATTAAAACTTGGGAAGTATTTTGACAACTTTTTTTCACAAAGGAAGGTAACCAAATATCCAATGAGTATTTCAAAATTGCTCAACATCACTACTTATCCTAGAAATGCCCTAGGTTAGCATAATGGCATATGGCAGGTGAATAAAATAGAGACTTGAATGCCATTGCTGGCAGAAATGGGAGAATCTAGAAACTTCAAGTACTGCTGGGAGTGTCAATTTCTTCACCCATTGTGCAAACTATTGTGTACAATTCATTAAAGGTAAATATAGACCAATACCCTAGCCCAGCATTTTCACTCCTGAGAACATACCCAAGAGAAATGAGGAAATAAATAAAATAAAATTTTATTTATTTTATAATAAATAAATAAATAAATTTGTGGCCACAAATCAAAAAATATTATAAATGTTCATCCACATTAGGAGGATAATTATAATATATTAATAAAAATAACAAATTAGTGATACACATCTAACATGAACAAAATTCACAAAATTTTATATTTAGCCAAAGAAGCCAGAAACACTCCTTATTATAGAATCCTATACATCAATTTGATGTATAGAATTTCTGATGTATAGAATCCTATACATCATTTTGCCTAAATGATTCTCAAGAATCAGGTTAAAATAAGATATGTTAAACTCAAGAATATTACCTCTGTGGACATATGGACTTTAAATGAACATGGGAGATTTTCTGGAGTTCTGGAAGCAGTCTGTATCTTAATTTTTGTGGTTTACCCAGATGAGCACATATGAAGCTGTCTACATAGGATTAGTTTGTGGTGCAAATTACACTTAATCAGATGAATGGATAAAGGAAGTAGGAATGTACAAATTAATGGATTGAGTAAATGAAACAACATCTTCTATGCTACCTAATCTTATATACATTAAATACCTAACCACAGCATATCAAGTGAATTGATGAAGGGATTTTCCCATTATGTGCTGAGTATCAGGACATTCATCTCCCAGGAAAGAGATATGAGAAATATAAATGACCATGGAATCCACCCATCCTACCGTATACCATATTTCTCAGATGTTACCAGTTAGTACATTGTTGAAATTTTCTCATAAAAACATATCTAAGGCACCAGATCTTGATGACTCTCTGAAAGGTTAAGGTGGTTTTATTTAAAATTTGGTTCATACCTTCAGAAAAAAAAGCCATGATATAATTTCCCTACTCGGTAAAACATGTAGAACAGAAAGTAGAATTGGGAATCAACCCACCTATCACTGGCAATGATGCATTGGAGACTAATACAGCAGCTCTCTACTGTATTAGAAGCCCAATTTTCCAAGGTGAGACAAAAAAAAATTCCAAAAATTCAAAATAAAAAACCTAAGAAATAGACAACATTGATCATTCATCTCTTATGTCATTATAAAGGCAGGGAAAGAAAGGATTTGCCATTCTGAGAGTGATGATCTACCCAATTATCATTAGGGCCGCTACAAAATGGGAAGGAAGAGGTATGACTGTAATTTAGAGTATTCATTGGAATATGCTTTTGTATTTCTCAGTAATAACCAGGAATGTGTCATTACAACAGCCTGAGCCTAATGAGGAGAGAGTAAGTAGACATAAGCCTGGCTTATGCCTTGAGCTTATAGAAGAGGGAGATCTTACAAGGGCAGTCCATGTCTCAGCAGCAGTTACAGCAGCTATTCCGGCCCTCTGCCCGTCAATGATAAGATGAGGTAAATTTACCTCAGCGCTGAGAAGCATGGTAAAGTCTTCCAACTATTTGTGCATGCTCTCTTTGCCTAATGTGTTCCCTGGTCATCTATGCTTCCTCTGCTTACATGTGAAGTATGCTGCGCATCCTTCAAAAGGGTTAGTACCACCTGGGAGCAACTTTTAACGAAGGAATAATGAGTAGGAGCATGCAAATGCACGTTTCCTTATTCCTCACATGAAATAACTCAGGCACACCTGTGTGATGCTGACTTCAAGAGCTCTCTAGAAGGTTGGGCAGAATGAATCCCACCACCATGTATAATTATAATTCACCAATTAAAAACCCTCTGAAAGGGTTGAGCCGTGTGCATTCAGTGTGACATTGCTTGACAACGCATCCTCACCTATACCTTTCATCACTTCACTGCCAGCATGACTTAGGGTCACCTCCAAATTAAATTGCTATGAAAAAGCTGGTTTGGGGAGGAAATACACAGAGCAGAGAATATGCAGAGTACTAAACAGAGTACAATATACTACACTGGTCTTTATATTTTTGAGAATGAGAAAAGGCTATATGTTATTAAATTAAATTCTCTTATCTTATACAGCAAACATTTTATTTTTTTTTCTTTTGGATCCTGGGGATTGAACCCCATGATGCTTTACCACTGAGCTACATCTCCAGCCCTTTTTATTTTGGGGGAGTACCTGGGATGGAACTCACGGGCACTCAACCACTGAGCCACATCCCCAGCCCTATTTTTTATTATATTTAGAGACAGGACCTCATTGAGTTGCTTAACACCTCGCTTTTTTGCTGAGGCTGGCTTTGAACTCGCGGTCCTCCTGTCTCAGCCCCCTGAGCCATTGAGATAACAGGCATGCACCACCGTGTCCCGCTGTTTTCTTATTTTGAGACAGGGTCTCCATCTTGCTAAGTTGCTTCGGACCTTGCAAATTGCTGAGGCTGGCTTCAAACTTAAACTTGTAATCCTCCTGCCTTAGCCTTCACACATTTATTTTTTTAAGTATCGAATTAAAGAGACAGGTTCTAAATCCCCAGCTATAGCTACTGAGTGACGTTGAAAAAGTGACATAACCTCTATATATCTCATGTTCTTCTGCCCCAGAACAAACTCAGGAATTCAACACTGGTATGCTAGAATATAATTATTTGCATTACTCCATAAAAATACTGAAGTTTTATGTTTTTCTGCTTCCTCCCTCTTTCCCTTATTCTTCACAGGCATGGCCTTTGCACCACATCATTTTTAAATGTATTATATAAATTATATTTTCATCTGGTTACTATGGTGATAAGCACCACTCAAATCCTTAGATAGGAGTGCTGAATTTTGTTCTTGTCAAAGATAATACTCATTGTTTCTGCTGCAACTTGTGGGTTATGGAGAAACGTAAGTGCTGGCTGTTGAGGGTACTTGAGAATCTGACATGTGCTGGAATCCTCTGCAATAGGGGGACTAGAAGGATAGAGGATTCCAAAGTAGCAGCCCTTAATAACTGGAAAATAAAACCATACAAAGCGCTAGTAATTGACTGGGACTCCAGAGAATGCACCTCTTGACCTTATTTCAGCAATGAACCAATTAGCTAGGTGGTGGATTTTGACTTCATGAAGATACCAGGAAGGTTTAAAGCTACAGTAAAATTTCAGGCTGCCTAATTCTTCATAAGCGTTGTTCTACTTTCTTTAAGTGTCAAAGTACAGATACACATGATACTGCTTCTATCAGTGTCTCCAACTCCAGTCTGCAATTCTTTCTCCTAAAACTTCATAATGGAGATGGGATCTCTTACACTTCCTTAAAACAAAGAGCTTTATTTTTCTGGAGTTACCAAATGGCAGCCCCTGGGCCAGATGTGGGCCACAGAAGGATTTTGTTAGTTATGGTGACCTACACTTTCAGTTTTCCAGGGAGACAGGACTTTTTCATTTTAAAACTGAGGTAGTCCCAGGCAAATCATCAGGAGTTTTTCCACTCTTGATTTTTTTTTAAATTACATGGTATTTAAAAAATATATTTTTGAATCAAAATGCCACACTTAATAACTAAGAAATAATACAGCTATTCAGGATTTAAATGTCTCTTGAAAAAAACTCAGACCTAGCAACAATGGCTCTTCAAAACTTCAGAGCTGTGAGTATTGAATCATAGACATTGTCCCTTGTGGGTGGGGCCTGAGCCCCCTGGGTTGCCACCACTCCACTTTCCCTAGTTTCTACCCAATGAGGCCAGAACATTCTCTTCTCTCTTATGCTATTTTTCTTACCCTTGAAGAACTTCTCCTGCTTATATTACCTGCCTGGTCTCTAAGAAGAGATTGAGATCATAAATACTGGTTTTCAAATATTTTTTGATATATTTTCCAGGAAGGCCCATCTTTGTATTGCACTCAGAGAACAATTTCTTGCCTTTTACGATGACTCAAATATCCTTTTGACACACTCTAAAACTCCAGTTGATTGTTCCCTACATTTTTTTCCTCTCTGCTTATCCACAAAACATTCATCAAATAATGGCTCAATTATTTATTAATATTTCTCTATTCCCCATGACACCAGGAGACACATAGACAAAGAGGTGGGGTAGGGAGAGGTGGGAAGAAAGAAGAAGTTAACTCTTACTATTAATTTACTGGATCATCATTTCACTCTTAATATCATGTTTGTTAGACACAAGTTGAAGTATATGGGCTAGCACTGAAGACGAGAAACGCTTACTTAAAAATATACACTCTTTCTGAAGGAAATGTAAATTTGTAAAGAAACTTTGTATAGTCAATTGAATATGACAAAAAAGAAAAGAAAAACTATGTTCCTAATATCTATCATTTTTGCTATTCAGTATCTACCTGAGAGAGATACACTTTTTACAACATTCACAGTGATGCTTAGTCTAACATTTATTCAAATTGCAAAGATTTGGAAGTAAACTAAATGAAAGGAATGGATGAATAGCTAAATAAATTTTGATGTATCTATATTATGAAATAGTTTAGAGATGAAAGATTTTTAGTTTTCATGTAAAGATATTTATAACTTAGCAATTTAAAACAAAAAACGGAACACAATGTGCAGTATGAAAATATTACGTAAACACAAGTGAAAATGAAAATCTCTTCGTAGGTATGTTAGAACATTCATAGAAAAAGAGTCTTGGAGAAAATATGACAAACTGGTGATAACAGATGCCTCTGGAATGGGAATAAGATTTTAAATGTCATCAAAGGAAATTTGGGGTGAGGAGAGAGAAGGAGAGAAGGAGAATTAAATATATAGAAACAGGAAAAAAATAATAAGCATACACACAGATAATTTATCAACCATCATTAACTACTTTCTTTTGCTTTTAATGTATTATTTATAGAAACGACTGTTATAGTTTATATATGAGGTATCTCCCAAAAGCTCATGTGAGAAAAAAATACAAGAAAATTTAGAGATGAAATGATCAGGTTACAAGAGCTTTAATATAATCAGTGTATTAATCCACTTGAACAGATTAACTGGGTTATTACTATAGACAGGTGGAGTATGGCTGGAGGAGGTGGTCACTGGGGGTAAGGTTTTTGTTCCCCCTCTGTACATCTCACCTTCTGAGGATTTAAGCTGGATGATTGTTTTATAACATCAACTTAAAAAAATAGTCTGTACCATAACCAAATTTTAATGTAGTTATACATGAAAGCTCATTACATACCCCATTTCTGCATAGTTTATCAGTTCCCGAGGGATCCAATTCTTAGTGTTTTTTCTTAGTAACTTAAATCACAAGATTTCATTAATCACAAGGATCCATGGATGCATTCTTTCCTGTGATAGTGATGTTTTCCACTGCCTGCCTATTACTTTTAATTTTGGATTAAGTCTTCAATGGTTATTATCTCCTTGAATCACACATTTTTTGTCTCTAGAGCAGTGTTGCTATTAAAAAAAATCTGGGGACCATCTGATTTTTTTCACCTTGTAATTACTTTTAAAATTTTTTATTTTATTTTTTGGATGATTGAAATATCTTCTTTTTTCTTGATGCTAAGTGACCAAATGGATAGTTCCCCACACACACACACATTTTTTATTGGTGCAGTATAGTTGTACATACTGATGAGATTTACTGGTAAATATTTGTACATGAACACAATACACAATATAAAAACATAATTTGGCCAATATCAGTTCCCAGCACTGCCCCCTCCCTCCCACCTCCCATCTCTTTCCTCTTCTGTGCTCCCTTTGATTTTCATGAGATCTCTCATCTCCCTTTTCCTTTTTCCTCTCTAGCTTCCACATATGAGAGAAAACATATGATCCTTAACCTTCTGAGTTGGACCTATTTCACTGAACATCATTATCTCTAGTTCCATTCATTTTTCTGAAAATGACATGATTTCATTTTTCTTTATGGCTGAACTCCATTGGGTATATATACCACATTTACTTTATCCACTGATGGACATCTAGGCTGCTTCCAGAGTTCGTGTATTGTGAATTGTGCTGCTATGAACATGGTTATGCATGTATCACTGTAGTATAATGACTATGATGACTTTGATTCTTCAGGATGATTTTTTTACTGAGGAGTGGTATAGCTGGGTCACATGATGGTTCCATGCCTAACCTTTTGAGAAACTTCCATACTGATTGCCATAGTGTCTGTTCTAGTTTACAGTTCCGTCAACAGTGTAAAAGCATTCCGTTTTCTCCATATCCTCTCCAGCATTTATTATGATTTGTATTCTTGATGACTGTCATTCTGACTGGTGTGAGATGAAATTTCATTATAATTTTAATTTGCATTTCTTTGAATACTTCTTCATATATTTGTTGGCCATTGTATTTCTTCCTTTAAGAGGTATATTTAATTTATTTGCCCATTTATTAATTTGGTTATTTGATTTTTTGGTGTAAAGTTTTTTGAGTTCTTTATATATTCTAAATATTAATCCTCTCAGAAGAATAGCTTGCAAAGATTCTTCTTCCATTCTGTAGGTTCCCTCTTGATGTTCCTAATTGTTTCTTTTGCTGTGCAGAAGCTTTTAAATTTGATGCCACACATTAATTAATTCTTGACATTATTTCCTGAAATTTAGGGCCCTATTGAGAAAGCAATTAACCTGTATCCAAAAGCTGAAATGTTATAAAATAAAATAACAAAATAAAAGCTGAAATATTGATCCTATATTTTCTCATAGGAGTTATATAATTTCTGGTCTAATTTCTAGGTCCCCTGCTGCATTTTATTTGTGCAGGGTGAGAGGTAAGAGGCTAGTTTAATTCTTCTACTTATGGATATCTAGTTTTCCCAGCAACATTTATTAATGTCTTTTCTCCAAAGTATGTTTTTGGCACTTTTGTCAAGGATCAGATGACTGTACATATATGGATTTGTCTCTATCTTCTATTTTTTACCATTGGTCTATGTATCTGTTTTATGTCAGTGCCATACAGTTTTTTGTTACTGTAGCTCTGTAGTATAATTTGAAGTCAGGTATTGCAATGCCTTCAGCATTGCTTTTTTGGCTTAGAATTGCTTTGTCCATTCTGAGTCTTTTAGTCTTCCAAATGGATGTTAGGACTGTTTTTTCTAGTTTTGTGAAGAACACCATTGGTAGTTGATAAGGATAGCATTGAATCTGTATGTTGCTGATGGTAATATGGCCATTTTAACAATATTAATTCTACCTATCCATGAACATGGTAAGTCTTGCCATCTTCTGAGGTCTTCTTCAATTTCTTTCTTCAATTTTCTGTAGTTTTCATTAAAGATCTTTCACTTCCTTGGTTAGATTTATTCCTAGTTTTTTTGTTTGTTTTTTTGTTTTATTTATTTTTCCTTAAGGTTATTGTGAATGGAATTGTTTTCCTGATTTATTTATCAGAAAGTTCATTTTTGTATATAGGAAAGACATTGATTTTGTGTATGCTAATTTTGTAACCTGTGACTTTGCCAAATTAGTTTATCTGTCCTAGCAGTCTTTTGGTGGATTTCATTGGATATTCCAGGCATAGGATCATACCATCTGCAAACAGTGATAATTTGATTTCTTCCTTTCCTGTTTAAATCTCTTTTATTTTATTCTCTTGCCTAATGGCTCTGGGTAGAATTTCTAGCACAATAATAAACAGGAATAGTGAGAGTAGACATCCTTGTCTTGTCCCGGTTTTTAAAGAAAATGCTTTCAGTTTTCAATTTACTATGAAGTTGGTTTTGTGTTTTTCATATATAGCCTACACAATGTTGAGGTAGATTCCTTCCATTCTTAGTTTCATCAGTGTTTTTATCATGGGTGCTGAATTTTGTCACAGGCCTTCTCTGCATGTATTGAGATGACTAAATGATTTTTGTCCTTGAATCCACTTATGTGATGAATTACATTAATTGTTTCCCATATACTCAACCATCCTTGCATCTCTGGAGTAAAACCAACTTGGTCATAGTGTACAATCTTCTTAATATGATGTTGTTAATATTTAATTTCTGTTGCTTAATATTTATTTTATTTATTTTGTTTATGTTGCTTAATATGATTTGCTAATATTTTATTAAGTATTTCTACATCAAAGTTCATCAGGGATATTGTATAGTTTTTTTTCCTTTATGTGTCCTTATCCGATTTTGGTATGAGGTGATACTAATTTCACAGAATTTGGAGGAGTTCTATCCCTTCACGAGTATGGATAGTTTGTTTTAATGTTGGATCTCAAAATTTCATGGAGGATTTAATAATTTTTCAATATTTGTATGAAGTTTTTTTTTAATTTTAGGATTTTTTATTCTATATTTGAAAAAATATTTTTGTATTTAATCAAATGCTCCAAGTATCCCTACATTGGAGTCTATTTATCAATCCATTTTTTCCTCTTTTACATACTTATTTTCTGATGAGCTTAAATCTTTCCTTTCTGTTTTTTATTCAGTGCATAGATTTGGGCCCTTATTGTTTACACTCACTTGTTATTTTTGGTCTTATATTGAACTTACCACCCAGATCTGCAATGTTTATAAGATTGTTTCTATATCCTTCTCTATCTTTTTCTCTTTTTTTTCAGTACTTGTTTTATTAAGTCATTATTTTTTTTATTCTGGGAATTAAACACAGGGACACTTTACTGATAAGTAACATCCTGAGCTCTTTTTATTTTTCATTTTAAGTTGTGGGCCTTAAACTTGTGATCCTCTCACTTTAGCCACCTGAATCACCAGGAAATTAAGTATTTTTAGGGAGTAATAAGAAATGGAGAAGTTGTGAAGAATTTCCTTCTATCCATGAGGATATATTTTTCTTTTAGGTCTGATTGTTCTTATTTTCATGATTACTTTCTTTCTTTTTTTCTTTCTTCCTTCTCCACCTGTGTGTTACCTTGACAACAGGTGCCCTTGGAAATTACATCAGTTTTACATTTCAGTGTGTCACCCTGAAGTCTCAACCTTTGTCAGAGGCTGATGATTTGTTCTCTTTGTCACCAGATTGTAATTCTCTTAAACCAAAAATAAAAGGTGAAACTTATATTAAGCATGTTTTTCTCCCAATAAGGAGCATTAGTGAGACTCCATGGAATGTTGTTGACACAGGAGTACTGGTATGGGTGTGGTAGGTAAGAGGTAAGAGGCAAAGTCCCTCTGTACACCTGCTTCACTCCAGAGGCATCTGTTTCTGCCATGCGCCACTTGATTTTGAAGACCATCAAATGCAGTGGTCAATCCCAGATGCATAGTAGACTCATTTAGGAATTTATTTATTTTTTAATGCTTACACGTAGGTCTGTATCTGAAATCTTAATCTATAAATCTAATTTAATGGGTCTGTGGTGTGATATAGGTGTCCTTATTCTTTGAAGTTACCTGTGAAATACTAATGCTCAGATGAGTTTGAGAGCACCTGCATTATTCTATATTAATCTTTTTTTACTTATATTTTTCATCAATTCTATGGGTCAGGATTACATTTTTCTCCATAAATTAAAGATAATAGCCTAAGATATAGCATGGCTTCACCTTCTTAATCTTGAAATTACTTGCAATATGTAAAATAGGCTATTTTTGTAGCCATTGTCCCCATGTCTCAGAGTCTTATGAAAAAAAGTTAATTTTTCCTGCATCCTATATGAAATGTCTAACGTTGTTGACCATGATGGTGTAGCTCTCTTGAGCAGCTCTTCTCAACCAGCTGGAGACTCAAAAGATCAAGGCAAACCACAGTTGTGATTCCACCATGTTCCCCACATGATTTGGAAACAACCCTGTCATCCTATAGCAGGCAGATGGGAGAAGAAAAAAAATGAAGGAAACACCCACTCCTCAATACCACTGCCTGTAAGATGCTTCATGTAGAGTGAATTAGATGCAAGGAAGTGAGCTATGAAGATAAAAACAGTTTGGTTAGCAACCAGCCTGTCTCAACCACACAGGCTCTCTAATCTTTTAGATCTTGCTCACATCTAATATTTGTGTATTATTTGCTGTATTTTTTTTTACAAAAAAGAAGAAATTAAATAATTTGCCAAAGAAGTTGGCAATGAATAGACTAGGCTGCCTAGAAAAGAGTTACCTGAAGAAGAGAGAAAAAAGTGGTGGATTGGGTAGGAAAAATAAACAAACAAAGGAGAACCTAGACCTTCAGCCAGATAGTGAATGCTGGGATTCATTGACCACTTCATGCATAAAGTTTGCTGAGCAGAAGCAGAAACATTACACATCATGACAAACCTGAGTTGCAGAATATTAGACAAGATCTTTGTCAAATTTCCCAAAGACATCAAAAAGTGGTAGTAGATATGCAGAAGCAGAAGCTCTTCTTATCCCAATATAGTTACAATTTCCTGGCTGAGTAGCTAAAGTGGAACTCAAATTTCTGTGCTCCTAAATCACTCCCTTAACCTACAGGTGCAGACCTAGGGAAGGTAGAAATGATTACAAGAAAATCAAAAAGCATCTAGAAGGTAAACACCATATCCCAACCAAGGCCTCCCCTCTTGTATGGAAGAAGAAATAATGCAGAATAAATATAGGTCAGCATAATCTGAGAGGAAGGAAAGGCTTTGTTGCAGGTTTTGGGGAAAAAACTATCTGTTGAAACAAAGTGCAACTTCTCTCCATAACAAATTCTGGAGCCTCCATCTAAGAAGAAACTGTTGAAAACAAGATTGGCTGAGGAATAACCTCACGATTTTTGTTTCTATAATTCCCTGCCATACCCTAACCTTTCAGAAGCACTGAAGTAAATGGCTTTCTGGAATATGGCACTGTATCTTATAGGCTGGGCCCATGGGGCAATCAATGCCAGCTCTGAGCAAGGCTCATCACACAAGGCATCCCTGGGCTGAAATTTAGACTCTGCTTGTCAAGCTATGGGACTTTGCTCCCTGTTCCTTAAAGTGGTCCCACTGTAGGATAAGATTTTTCTAATTACTTTCCTAGAGAAAGTAACCTTTTCTAATTTGCACAAAGTCCCTGTATAGGCAAACTGTAAACAATCCAAAATAGGAGACATGTTCATCTTGGCCTTTGAGATAACATGACAAATGTTTTATCTCATTGTACTTTCTTGGTCATGACTAGGTTAGAAGGAATTTTTTTTCTGTCCTCTCCTATTTTCTTGTCAAGCAAAATATATGAGTGACTTGGCCTCTACTTTTTTTCTGAGGCCTATCACATCCATCTTAGAACTCATTGAGAAAGCAAGCAGTCTCGGGTCTCTAGTTCATCCCTGGGATAGTAGTAACAGTTTATAATTTTGAAGTCCTTTCTTAGACCATTTTCTGGGTTAACCACTTTACATCTTCCAGTTTAGTTAGGACTTGCAACTCATCTCTGATGTAGATATTATAGCTCCCATTTCAGGAAATAAACAGATAAGTTAGGTAACTGGTCATGGTCCTGCTCTTGATGGGGCCTCTGCTTGGGACACTGATTTCTGTGACTCAAAGGCCCACATACCAATGCAATTCCTATGCACACTTACTAGAGAGTCCCAGTGAGGCTTCATTAAACTAGCTTTTGTTGCACGTGCTGTGTCAAAGGAAAATGGTGCATTATCAGGGGTTGCTCTCTTTCAGTTCTTAAACATGATATGACACCTATTGCAAAACCTGTTTGAGATCAAGTCATTTGTCTATATCATCAGGATATTTTACATTGTTTCTGAAAAACTCAAATTTATTTTTACATTTAAAAAAATGTTTTGAATGTTTCTCTGTGTCTAGACTTGTCCTAAATGCTGGGGTTATAATGATTAAACAGACTACATGGCCCTGATAGAATTTATATTCTACAGGGGAAGTCCAATAAAGAAAAACCAACAGGATGGGCAAGAAGTGCTCCCTAACCAAGAACTGTCTCTGAGGGCGTAAGAATGGAGCACAGACCTGAGGGCCTGAGGGAGGGAGCTGTTCCCAACTTGAGGGGAGAGTATGCCAGTCAAAATCCACACAGATTCCAAAGGCTTACAGGAGAGAATGAGCTTAGTATACTTAAGAAATGATAGGTTTAATTAAGACCTTCTATGCATAAATACCTTGAATTTATACTTATTTCTTCAGAATTACACTTAATATCTACAATTTATTTAAATTTTTAATTAAGGAAGCAAACAGCACAATTCTTGGGATCCCCTGCTGGCCAGTGAGGCAGCATAATCTTATTACCCTTATGGATAATTTGGCATTTCTTAGCAAGGAGGAGCTCCAAGAGCACCCCTAGCCAGTGGTCGACAGATGTGAAAAGGAGCCTTTTAATCAGAATAGAATACAGAAAAGTGTCTGGGGGTACACATGTGTGTTTTGGGGGAATGTGTGTGTGTGTGTGAGAGAGAGAGAGGAATTGTGGGAACAGTCAATTCAATAGCAGAGAATGTCAGTTTTGAAACTCCACAATGAAACATAAAATAGAAAAAAAAAAAAAGAAAGCTTTGGGGAGGTTCCTTTACTTTGAGATGAAAAAGAAAATAATCCAGGAAAGTTCAGGGCCTAGAAGATAAAGATTATATTGTATTCTGTTATAATAAGCAATTATTTTCACTATGATCACATCAATATCGTCCATTGATATGGTCCACCACTGTCTATCTAGTCATATTTTGTTTCATCTGCACAAATCTGTGCTTTGTTGAGAAATAATCCACATCTTCCTTATGTGGAAGGAAGTAAAATATGCCAACTAAAATTTTTCATTTATTTTCTAATTTGATGATCATAATATCTCTGTACTGCATATATTAGCTTCATTTTGTTGATAAGAACTCTGAATCAGAAAATTTAAGTGAGGAGCACAAAAAGTTACTAAGTAGATGGCCCACCTTCAGCATCATCTCAAGCATAAAACTATATCAAGGAGGATGTAATCAGGTACACACACACACACACACACACACACACACACAGAGAAATCTTTATAAATATTTCTAATGATTACATTATCAAAAAAAGTTTTCTTAATGGTAGGTGTAGCATTTATTGTTGGTTGTGACATCTATCTTCCAGGTTGGTTTTGACAGAATTGGTTTTGCTTGATGTGAGAAACTACGTACACATAGAAAATTAAACTTAGAAGAACTGAGATGTGTTACAAATGCAATTTCCTTCCACAAGAAATTCCCTGTGAATATTGGTCCCATCCTCAAAGCTCCTGCTAGCCCAGAACACAAAATAAAATAGAAGCCCTTAGTAAAGCATCAATTTACTGCCCCATTACATTCCCCAAAAGCACACATCTTCTCTTCCTTGTTTCAGTAAGGGGCTGGAGCTATGACTCAGTGGTAGAGAGCTGCCTAGCATGTGTGAGGCACTGGATTGGATTCTCAGCACTGTATATAAATAAATAAAATAAAGATCCATTGAAAACTAAATGATATTAAAAAAAGAAAGAAAGAAATGTGTTCATTCTTCCTCCAAAACTAATTATTCCACCTATGTTTTTAAAGTCTTCTCCACCTGCCCTTTCTAGGATGTAATTTTCTTGTTTTTCTCTTCACTCTTTATCTTCACCTTCTCCTCTTAATAAGTTTAAAATAATTAAAACAACTTCCTGGAATTTTAACCTAAGCCCCTCTGAACTCCTATTTTTCCACTATCCTTCAAAAAGTAAGTTCTAAATTATTAGATTATGCACCGATTCTTCAACCTTCCATAATTTAGCTCCTTTCCCCCATAATGTCACAGAAACTTCTTACTCCTTGGTCAAAAGAAACATTTTCTGCTAAATCTGAGTGGACTCTTTTCAGGCTTTATCTTTCTTATCCTCTGGCATAATTTCACAATGTTGACTATTACCTCTTTCATGAACTACTCCTGTAGATTTTCCCTCTTACTCCCTAACATCTACTCAGTCTCCATGTGGAATTTTCTCCCTTTTTTCTTCCTTTTCACATCCCTTGTTTGTGCTCTGATAGTAGAGCCTTGCTCCTTTGCTCTGCATCCCACACTTTACTCACTGGAAGTATTCCCACTATTAGGACTCCATTAACCACCACAATCCAATAAATCTCCCACCAATGACAAAATTTTAACATCCCCATTAACACAATGTTTCTCTGAGTACATCACCAATATTGGATACATCATTTTCCCCACAATGAATATCAGCAACATTAATAAAGCTGCCCAATTCAGAAAAGTGAGAAGCTACCTTTGACTTTTCTCTTTATCCTTCCTCATTCCCAACTACATATTAGTTTAGGATTTCATAGTTCTAAATTTTTCAAGCATTTTTCCATCTTCAATAGCAAAACTCTGGTTCAACTGGGTGCAACGGCTTGCATGGTTATAATCCCAGAAACTTGGGAGGCTGAGGCAAGAGGATCACAAGTTTATGGACAGTCTCAGCAATTTAGCAAAGCCCTTAGCAACTCAGTGAAATCCTATCTCAAAATAAATGTTTTTTGTTTTTTTTTTTTCAACAAGGTGGGGTTTGGGATGTAACTCAGTGGTAAAGCACCACTGTTTTGATCTTTATACAAAAAAAAAAAGCAAATCTCTGATTAAATTTTTTGTACCCTCTCCAACTACACTTTTGTCTACCTATTCAATTATGAACACTGAAGGTAGCAGGAGTCTATTAATATATAATTCTGACTTGTCCAATTTTGCTTCATATTCGATTGCATTAATTATAAGAATTTCAACGTCTTACCTCTTTCTGCAAGGTCAGGGATGTGTCTACCATGTTCACAACTGTATCCCAGTGTCTTAATGCAGTTCTTATCACATGACAGAGTTAATCAGATGAATGAGGCAAGTTCACCTATTTTTCATTTGGTAAATAAATCCAAAAAGACAATGTAATGGGAATACCTTGAAATTCAGGGAAACTGAGTCCTAGCTTCTATACTCTGCCTCTAATTTACTGTACGATGTTGGGACACTCTGAGTGTTTTACAGCCTGAAAACCAGCTGGTCTCAAAATTTTCTAAATTAGCAACCCTCTAATTTTTTTGTGTCGGAAGTCAAACATCAGAAAAAAAAAATCAAAATTTACTAATAAAAAATGTGTAAAAATAAAATTATTTTAACCATCCCATTGCTTTTTTATGACATGAACATTTGGAAGTTACATATTAAATAAACAAAAACATTCTATTCCATCTTCTTCATTTAATCCATCACCTGAAGCACACATACTCAAGTGTAGATTAATTCATGTTGTTCACATAAACCAAGGAAAACACAAAGAAAAGCTAAGTATCAGACAACATTTGTGAGCTTATAAATACCATAATACATTACCATAAGTTTGTGGAGTGACCACAGCAGCCATTCATATATTGTGATCTGGAATTATTTTTACTGTCAAAGGAGTTCACCAAGTTGTACATATCAATTTTTTAGGAAATGCATGACAATTTCAATATGAAAAATGTACAAGTGGCCTTAACTAAATGAATAATTTCAAAATAATAAAAGTATACAAATTCCTAAAAGAAAAATCTCTGAGGGCTACGGTTGTAGCTCAGTGGCAGAGCACTCGCCTAGCATGTGTGAGGCACTGAGTTCAATCCGCAGCACCACATAAAAATAGATAAATAAAATGAAGAATGGAGGTATTGTGTCCATTAAAAAAAGAAAGTATCCATGCTCAGACCAGTTCTCTTCCATGTACAGAATAGTTAGTGCTCCTCACTAACGCCAGCATTCTTCTTTTAGTTCTATGTTCATTCTTGCTCTCATCTCTGAGATGGTATTAGTTGAAAAACACCGTTTGATTTCATGGTCCAACTTTTTATTCTGAGAATGAGAAAAGGGTACTGAAGACATGCTGCCCATCGTCCAAGGCTCTACTATTCACTCATTCTACAAGAGGAATGCCTGATGTGACTTGGTAAGCCGGGTTTCCTGGCCTTTCATTTACTGCCTGTACTGGAGAAGCAAGACTTGGGAATCTTCTTTGGCTGTTTCTCCCATTCAGCAAGTGCACCAGAATAGACCTGCTTCAGCATGTTCACCATCTCCAATATTGTCATCTTGCCATTAGGTCAGGGTGCTGTGCATTTTGGTAGGAAAAGAAAGAAAGCCTTTCTCAGAAAAATCAGGCATAGTGGCTCATGTCTATAGTCCCATTACTTAGGAAGCTTAAGGCAGGAGACTGGTTTGAATGCAATAGTTTGGGGCCAGTCTGAGATCTCATCTCAAAAATAAAAGCCTTCCTAAGTCTTCTGGTCTAAGCCAGGTTCTACATTTCAGATCTACTAATAATGCCTCTCCCTATTTCTCATTGATTTTTTTTAACCCAGGAGATACTTAGAGCTATATAATGATGGCGTTGAAATAGTATGTTATACCTTATTTATCAAAATGAAATATATCTCTTAAGATTTAATTCATCATTGATTGCCCAGCATGAAATACATTTGAGGCTAGGAGATTTCTTTAACACATCATAGACAAGCAAACAATCATCTTCCAGTGTCTCTATACAATGGTACCTACTAAGTTTGTTCCTGTGATCATGTTTTAAGTCATTTTGCTCAAAAATGCAGATTCTAAATCTGGTGCATGTGACTTCTGATTCTTGTTTACATATCTAATAGGCCCGTGACTCTGGGCAAGTTACTTAAATTTTCTATGCCTTAGTTTCACATCAGCAAAATGAAAATATGATCATTAATATGATAGGACTGCCTTAAAAATGATATTTGAAAAATAATATTTGAAAGTTCATAGAATAGGACCTAGAACATAATAAACATTAAAAAAATTGATAAATGTGTGTTACTGTGATTGTGGTTACCATTTCATGGTTGCAATTTTATACTTTCTTTAGTTCTTCTACCTTTGTGTTGTATCTTCCTTTTTCTCCTCCTCTTTTCCTTCTACCTTCACCCTACTCATGAGTTTCTGTCATCCCTGCTTAATCAGTATATTTATTACATTAGTTTTTCCTCCTTTGTCTCAAGTTTGGGGAAAGTTGACATTCACAGTCCATAGTCACTAATGTCCTACAAATTAGGTGGACACTTGAAGTGCATGAAGCAACTTAAAGTGTTGGGGACATTTAATGGCATTAAAGCTAATTGCACCACCTGGAATTTATCCAGAACAGCTATGGAAAATGCATCGTGAAGATTTTATTGACTATTAGTGGCAAAGTCCTTGATTTTATATGTCCTCTAAATGACAACACCTTCTTTCTCCTAGTCGCCTGCCAGAAGTAGAAGGCAAATCAAGTTCCTCAAGATTTAGGTTCAGCAATTACATGGACCTAAAATGTCACAAGACTAATTTGTTTCAAGGGGTAGCAGTAGCATTATAAAGCATGTGGGAGGCCATCTGGTGGAGAGGCACAGAGTGGGTTTCCTAGCCTGCTAATTAATAGACATGAGGCTTGGACAGGTGACCTACTGCTTCTGAGTTCCAGTTTCCTCACCTCAAAAGTGGAGATGAAAATAACTATATGATAATTTTGTTGTGGTAATTAAAGGAGATGACATTAATGATGTGGTTTATGCAGAACTAGGCTTAGAATAGACATATATAAATGGTATTTTTATTTGTGTGATTTTGAAACCTTCTATATTGTTTTCAAACTTCACTCTGGGTAAAATCTGGTGAATAAATCACTTTTTTTACACATCAGTCTCTAAACATAGAAAAAGGAAACAATATCCCTCAGTCTGAGCTGCAGTCAAAAAGATACACTTTCAAGCCTTCATAGACTCTAGCTCTGGTGAGACACTCTTGTGCCCAGTCAATAAGCAGGACACTGAATTATTTATTATTCATTTATTTGATGCATGGAATAAAGAATTTTTGATTCTTATTATGGGTTAACCACTATTCTAAGTGCTGAGTAAAGCAAGCAAGCTTCCTGTTCTCAAAAGATTTAAATTCTAATGAAGAGTCAGAATAAACAAGAGAACAAGCAAGATAATTACAGGATATCAAGAATGCTGGGAATAAAATGAAACAGGAAAATGTGAGCTACAATGTTGGGTGGGGGTGACCATTTTATTTCTGAGTCCCTCTGATAAAAATCTGAACTATTTTAAATGATGAGAAGAATCCAGATTTGTGACACTTTGTGGAAAGAGTCTTCTAGACAGAGAGGAGTACAAGGTCAAAGGCTTTGGGGTGAGAATGAACTTCAAGACAGAATGAGCAGAAGGAAGGGCAGTGTAGATGGAGCATGGAGACCCTTGGGACAAATGGTAGGAGTGAAAATCAAAGGAGGCAAAGACCAGGTCAGGACAACCTGAAGACCATGATCAAGGCAAGGGTTCCATCCATATGCAACAGGAAATGAGCAAACAGTTTTAAGCATGGGTACAACTTGATCTGAATGCTCTTAATATTTTCACAAAGTCCTTTGGCTGAGAAGGCAACAATATTTACACCTGGTGCTAAAAAGGGTTAATAAATATTTAATCCCCCCTTTTTATTTTTGTATAAAGAAAAATAATTTAATCTTCAGAGAGAAATATTTATTCAAAAAGTTCACATCTTGTTAATAGTACAAGCTGGACCTGAAATCAGAACTTTTGTCTCTTGGCCTATGCTCTTTCTATTCAAGGGCCCTAAACTTTCGTTAATATCACCCAAGGCTTCAAGGCTGAGTTTATTGGAGAATAAAGTAGATAAAATAAATCAACAGAGCCCTCACAAGCATCTATAAGAGTCTGTGGGATGGCCCCATCATTAGCCATATGTCCATTCTAATTTTTTCATACTGCTCCTTTCTCTCTCTCTCTCTCTCTCTCTCTCTCTCTCTCTCTCTCTCTCTCTCTCTTCTCTCTCCTGTCCACTTAGTTCTTGAGAGAATACCAATGGTACCAAAGTCTACCCAGGGGACTGGAAGCTTCCTGAAGCACTGGGAAAATAGTCCTTTCCTGGTTCCACAGAGTCATTTGTCTTCTGGACTATAAATGGCACTTCTTAAGCCCCAGACTCACAAAGTCTCTATTAAATTAGACCTAAAAGATTTAGGTCTCCCATAATCTTTGTCTTCTGGAGGACTGAACAGGGTATGCAAACCACAATTCTGTCTGCCTCTTCTTTTTTTCTCCATCCCTCCTGTATAGATCAACAACCACATATTCTTCTACACAAATTAAAACCTAACAAGACCAACCTTGCACATTTCAATTTCTATAACAGGGTGTCTTAAGGAGTCCTTTCTCTGTAGCTTAACTTTCCAAACAGGCTTACTCTGGATTCCTTTCCAGGTCCCCCAAGATTAACATCTGCAAATGGCCTACTTACCTAATTTGGTACCTTCCGCAATAAAATGAAGTCATAAATCAAGATCCACCAGGACTCCTCTCTCCTTTTGGGTAAGAGCAACCTTAGAACCAGTCCTTCTCTAAACTTTAGAAACCTCCCGTGTCTCCTCCAAGGCTTAAAAACAATTTCTAGCCCTCTGCTGCTGCAGTTGCCATTTCCTTAAGGGCCCGGAGATATTTGAGAAATGAAGAAAGAACATATTTAGTAGGAAATCAGAGATGTGCAAGGATGATTTGACAGGGGAAATGACAACATTTCTTTGGACAGGGAATCTGCACCCAACCTCAGGAACAGGGTGTTAAGAAAAAGCCACTCAATGACCCTCACACAAACAGCAATTGAGACCCTTTGTGTCAACGAGTTCCTAAGCAGCAGAGTGGCTAACTCAGCATGAAAGTGTGAGTCTAGATGGATTCAGCTCCTGGTCCACACCACAGTCTGGACAATTCCCTGAATTTATCACTAATAAAATACATTTGTCCAGAGCTTTCCCTGCCACCCCCTCCATGGTCAAACACATGGACAAACTCCAGAGCTCGGCCTCAAGCTTCTAATTGGAAAATGTCTTCTAACATCCTGACACCAACGCCAGTGTTTTGGCTGCTCCCAAGTTGACATCCAGACTTTCGAGCTTAAAAAAAAAAAAAAAAGCCTCAGATACAGAAGAAGCACCTTATGGTCCAGTGGAGGGAAGATGCCTTCTATTCTCCAGGAAGACTTACAAAGACACAAGTGTCTTTTACTAACAATGTTAGAAGGTAAAGTTGAATATAGCTGTTGCTATAGCGATCCCCTCTTTCGGAGATTCACATGAGAACGTCAGCACTGTGCTGTACTTTGAGATCATTGTGAGGACAATTTGTTAACTTCAGCTGATGCAAAATACAGAGATTTGTTGACACAGGATATTTATGTTCAAGAATCTCAATGATTTTTCTACACTTCTTTCTGAACACATTTTGAAGTCCAGATTTTGATTTTATCATCTCCAAAATTTTATTGATTGCCTCAGAGATTTCTTTACTCCCTGACAAAATAAAAATAATCACTCCATTTTAAAAAGAATCCTATTTGTAGAACCTATGGGAATGCCCCATGAAACATTCTTATCTTAAATCCTTCCTTCCTGCTTCCCAGGCAAGCCCACATCTCTAACCCTCAGCTCTCAGTTCTCCAACTGTTCTTTTTCCCAGGTAAATACTTTCTTACAGCCTTTTCCACTTTCTCATATGTTTTGGGGGGAAGCTTTAGAAATTTTTCACAATCAGATTAATTAAAACTATATGATATCCTAATATCACTGAACTGTACACTTAAAAATGGTTAAAATTATAAATTTTATTTGTATATTTTAACTCAATGAAAACATTACATGATAGTTCAATATACATAAGTTTAAACTAGCTCAATCCCTTTTAAGAAAAATCAAATAAATTATAAAATAGAGAGAAGGTATACATGGATTATTTTTAACCATACCCTTTCATAGAAATACTAAGGTTGTAATTTAACCAATTTGGGGCTTTTCCTTCTGTAAAAGTCTGAGCTACATGATCACGTAATTTCATATGGGAAGAATGAATCATGCATTGGGCTGTTTTTCCCAGTTTTAAAGATATGAACTTATTATCCCATAGTAATCAATTAATATAGTTGCATAGAAGGGTTGGTATCCTTCAACAGTAAATAATTTAAATACACTTTACCCTGACACTGATGTTCATTTTATTATTAATAAGAAAATGCTGGGCCTGTAATCCCAGTGGCTCTGGAGGCTGAGGCAGGAGGATTGCAAGTTCAAAGCCAGCCTCAGCAACTTAGGGAGGCCCTAAGCAACTTGGCAAGACTCTGTCTCTAAATAAGATATATATATAAAAAAAGGGCTGGGATGTGGTTCAGTTGTTAAGCGTCTCTGGGTTCAAACCCCAGTACCCCCCTCAAAAAATTAAATTAAACTAAACAATAAATATATTTTAGAAATAAAGAAAATGCTTGCAAGGGAAGGATTTCTAACTGGGGTTCTCAGAGATCTGGGAACCCACTGAATCGGTCCAAGTGCAGGTGCAGGCACGTGGAGGGGTTTCCAATGACTTCCTGCCAAACACATTAAGAACCTAAATCTCAGGACCAAGACAAAGCAGTTCAAGGCCAGGAAAGGAGGGCAAGGGCCTGTTGGGAGGCTTCAGAGCATAGGGCAGCTGGCGGTTCATTTCCGTGGCACTGCTATAAAGAGAACCCAGGTGTCCTCTCCAGGGCAGTGGCCTCCTTCAGGAAGGAGGCCGCATTGTCCTGGCTGGTCTCCTGTAGTGCTTCTGCCTGCACCTCTGAAACAAAGTGACAAGTCCTGCGTGCAGATGGGACACCTGGAAACAGGGAGGCTCTGTCAAAAGGCACTCCCAAAAGGTATTCCCAAACCGCGCTGGGCTCCCGCGCCCTCTGGGCTGCACAAGGAAGACTGTGGCCCCAGAAGCAGGGCCAGTTATCACCACACCACGCATGCCCACAGTCCTCCGCCTTTCTCCGCAGCTACCATGAATTTCAGGAGCAAGCTCACCTGCAGATGAAGGCCGCTGCACCTGCCCTACTGCCCCCTCCAGCCCCTCAGACCCCGGGAGCTCCCTGCAGTTCTCTCAGAGGCTCTCCCAGACTCCTCTGTGGACCTCCCCCAGAATTCTGGCGTTTTCTAACTCTGCAAAACTTCCGCATCTGGAAGGGGCCTAGGAGCCAGGCAATCACCAGCACTCACTCTGTGAAGACGGAGAGTCTGTTCCCTGGAGACTCAGTAGACCCTCCACCCTACCCTTTAGTCAGCTGCCACGTCCTGCAGACCCCAGCAAGACCCCGACCCTTGTACCCACCATTACCTCCTTCCTGCCACCCCAATTCAGGTCCTCATCGCTCCTCCCCTGGGCACCCCGCTACCTATTAACTCATCTTCCCAGCACTTATGGGGTCCCCACCTCCCTTCCTGAGCACCCTGCCCCTGCCTGCTGCCAATCATGTCACTTCCCCACAAGAAAGCAACATGTTCCCGTCATCTGGTGAACTGAGGACACACTACAGCTGAAATCAAGCCTGTACCCTGGTGTCACTCGGTGGTAAGCATTTGACAGTCGTGCTTCGAACCTTCCAAACCACCTCTCCTCTGCATTTGCACCCTCAAAATCTCCAGTTTACAAATGAGGAAGAAATGGCAGGTCAGAAGTCATCCATGCCCTATCACTAACGCTGGGCAGCAGGAGAGCGGCTCCCTGGAGCCCCTTCAGCTGACATCAGAAGACCCCCCACAGTGTGACTCCAACCCCCGTGGTGCCTTGCCTCATGAATGCTGCTCCAGGTTTTCTCCTGACCCAAGTGACCAGTCAAATGACACTGGCCCTGATCCTCGCACCCAGGACTCTCTGCCTGAAATTGCCTCCGTGTCCAGATCCCTCCCAACCACCCCTGGAGTAGTATACACAGGGCACTACCAACCAAGTGCCAGGCCTGGGGATACTTCCAAATTTGGGTCTGGAATGTCCCCAAAGCCCCATGGTCCCCACCAAGGCGCTACTGGGAGGGGGTAGAAACCTTAAGAGGTGGGACCTTGTGGGGGGTCTCCCGGTAATTGGAACATGCACGTGAAAGGGATTGTGGGGAATCCCAACTTCTCCCCGCCCCCTCTCCTGTCCATGACCTGAGTAATTTTGCCCTTCCTTGGGTGCCCATCACAATGTGCTGCCCATTGACCATGAACTGAACTATGAGCCCAAAGGAGCCTTTTTTCCTTATAAGTTGGTTTTCCTCATGTATTTGTTATAGTGATGGAAAGCCAGCTAACACAGCTGCCATGAACAACAGTGAGGGAAGAATGGAATGCCCCGTCCTATCGAGCTTACAGGCAAATGCCAGAGAAGTCATTCATGGAGAACCACGTGACTGTGCAAGTGCAACCCAGCCTTTCTTCAAGCATCCTTCCACCATCACTGGCTCAGGAAGACTTTCTGCAGCACACCCCTCACTCCTACTCACATCTCCACAGCCAGCGTGTCCCCTGCCATGCTCCCTTCCTCCTGCTTCTTCCCAGATTAACTCTTACCCAGTCTCCCTGTCTTAGAAGGCAGCCTCCCCCAGGGCAGGAAATACCTAACCAATCCTAATCCTACCTCTGACTTCCCCAGGGAATTCACAGAGCCTCAGCTTCCCCATCTACAAGACTGGCAGCAGGATCGAGGGGGATGAATGTGCACACAGAAGCCCTGAGGGCCTGACATGGCAGTTCCCCCAGGGTTGAACGACCTGCCCCAAGCTCCACCATGGAGCTCCTCTGTGTTCACTAATGGTGTGAATGATTTGCACTCTGTCCTTATGTAAAGGCCAAACCAAGTACACCTCCTGGCACACCTGCCTCCTGGCACACCTGCCTCCTGGTATACCTGTGGGTGCATCTCCCTGGGAGCCATGGGCCCGGGTCATGCTGGAGGTCCCCCTCTCCCAAGACCACAGCCAATCCCCATCGACAGGGCAGTTTCCAAACCTGTCACACAAGGACTCTCCCAGCACGGAGTGGGTCCAGTTTCATTAAGCAAATAGCTCCATGAACAATAAAATGCACTAAAGTGACAGGAGCCAGAGCTGCATTTTTTGTTGTTTTTTTTTTTTTTAATTGAACCTGGCTCTTCCCTGGACCCTGAAGTCTGAGCCTCCGCATGGCCCAAACACACACACACATACACACACACACACACACACACACACACACACACACACACACACACACGATAAACCTGAAATGAAAGATCCACTTTGAAAGTACCCAAAGGATATTATAAGAAAACCCCATTGCAGTTCTTACTGCAGCCTAAATGATTAATAGAGTTGTGTTTCCAGTGACCCAAATAAAATGTTTAAGGGCACTAGGAACTGTGCCAGTCATGTCACTTGCATAAGTCATCATGCATGACCACTGAACATGACCACTGAAGTGGTCCCCCCCCCCCCAGTGCTGAGTATTGAACCCAGGGCCTCCTGGAATGGTTTTTTGAGCCAGACTCTTCATGGAGACTTCTGCAGCAGAACACAGAGAAGACAGGGCGCTCTAGCCCCAGTTTGGGCCAATATTCATACCTGCTTGCTGCAAAGACGCCTCAGCTCCTGAGGGTGCTCTTGGCTGGCTGTCAGGAGGATTTGCCCAGCCCTGACTTTGCAGTCACCAGGCCTTAATCTATCCAGAACATCAGAATAGCTCAGTGACCCAGAACTCTAAGTATAATAGCATTACTGTATATAAGCACATAATTTGTAAGTGTATATTCTATAAGCTGATTTCTAAAGTTTATCAGTAACCAATTACATGATAGGCCAAGTACTGTTTTTCTTTCTTCTTTGTTTTGGGGGTAAGTAACACTAAGCCATATCCCCAGTCCGCCCCCACCCAACCGCCTTTTTTTTTTTTTTTTTGGTTTTTTATTTAGAGACAGACTCTCATTGAATTGCTTAGTGCCTCACTTTTGCTGAGGCTGGATTTGAACTCAAGGTGCTCCTGCCTCAGCCTCCTGAGCCTCTGGAATAACAGGTGTGCCCCCATGGCACCCAGCAAGCACTGTTTTTTTTGGATTTTTGGGGGCTATATAATCCTGAAGCTGGAGTTTAAAATCTTTCAGCATTCATCTTAGGAGGACCAGAAACCACATCCCGAGATGCCCCCTGAACCCCAGCACCTCACGGGTTGACTGCACTTGGCTAAGTCACACATTTCTGCCAGGGACAAGGGGTGGGCAGGTGGGTACATCTCTTTCCTCATCACTGCCATTGTTCTCTACCTAAAAGTCCAGGGTTCCCTCACGAACGATGTCAGCCAGCCAACTGGACGCCAGGGCATTCACGTTGTCACGACACATGTCAATTACCGTTTGTTAACATCTTCATTTAAAAAGGACGGTTATCAAGGCCAACCAGGGCTGCCAGGGGTGCTGTTGCACATAAGGGGGTACATCTGCATGCATGAGGATCACGTCCCACTCTGTCCTGCTACTGTCACAAAACCTGCCCTCCCAAGTGTAACGGTCACACAGCCAGAGAATTTGTGGAGCTGGAGAGACTCCTCCCATAGGAACTGGGACAAAATAACTCCATGGAGGACAAGTGGTCTGCCCCGCAGTTCCTGAGCATCACTTCCTGGCTCACCGCTCAAGGCCCTAAACCTCTGGTTTTGTTCTGGTTACCACTTCTAAGCTCTTTTTTCCCGTATTTAGGGGACATCTAGGAGTCTCTGAGTTTAGGCTAGTGGAATGCATTCAAGAGGGGGCTACAGTTAGGCAAAGAAATTACCCTGTTTTCAGGATCATCGAAGATGTGATGGTATTAGCTTGCAGCCTGTGCCCACACGGTCAGAAGTAAAACAATTAGTAATAAGGCCCAATGTGATTCAATTACAAATTCTTATTACCCAAACAAGTCTCCAGAAAGAGAACAGTCGTGCCAGTGGTGTGCTAGATTTCATGCTCAAATGCACACTGGCTAAGGCACAGGACAAGGTTTTCAAAGAAAGGTGACCACAGGCTGTTTAAAGCCTTCATTAGACACAGACACACAGCTCTGGGGAGGTGAGGGGCTGCAGTCCATACTACTTACAGGTCTGCCCCGCACAGTGGGTGTGACTGCAGCAGGAAAGTGTTTCTTTACTTACCAATTGATCTGCAGGGACAGTGCTCCTTTTGGAAAAGTCATCTGGATTCAAAATCATAAAAATGATCCCCCAAAACTGCATATGTTTAAATGTCAGCAGTATATAGCAACTTCCAGAAGCACAAACGAAAAGCTATCTTTCCTACTATGGTTTTTGGTTTTACTTAGTGGTCACAATAGGCTTAAATTTGTCGTATGTGACAGTGGTTTAATTGTCAGGAGAACCATCTTGCTGTTCATAAAATCACACAGAAGGAGATCTAATTAGATTTCTAGATTTCTGCTGCCTCTAAGCATTTCTGATGCTTTTTATTCTCTTGTTCAGGAAGTCAAATTTTAAATTAAATTATAATGGAAATGTTCCCAAAAAACACTTCCTACTGGAAGCTATCAGACAAGAAAATAAATTGCTCAGGAAAACTCTTATTCAGGCAAGACTTGGTTGACTTATGAACTCTCCCATAACTTCACAACCTCTAGGCAACTACTAATGTCCCTAAAAAAGCAGAGGGCAAATACAACTACTGGACAGTGTGCTCCCTGAGGAGCTCGGTCCTGTTCTCTTTGGTTCCACACAATCTCTGACTCAAAAGCTAGCTCATCAATAAAGGAATGAATAATCTGATTATTCATTCAAAACAGTTGTTGAGTACCCATTCTGCCAAGTACTGGAGATACAGAGATGAGTAAAACAAGGTTCTTTTTGATTTTTGCCAGAAACGTTTTCCATTTATTTTAAAACTGAAATCTACACAGTACATGAAGCAGCAAACTGCACCTTACACAAATTGCATCACAACAATCAAAAAAGTACAAATGAGCTCTGGGCTCCTCCCATGACCTTCTACCAGGATGACATTGAGCCCCTTCACTCAGTAGATGGTTTCTGGCTAAGTGTTTCCAAAGGTCCAAGAGGAAAAAAATTAAAGCAGCATTTCTTTTAAATGCCAAGGAGAAAATACGGGGTAACTTGTTTTTTGTTTTGTTTGTGTTTTTATTTGTTTTGTTGTTTTTGTTTTTGTTTTGATTACTGGTTCAGTAATCACAGGGAACTGAGGTAACCCTGAGACCTCAACAGCTAAGAGATTTCAACAAAACCCATGCAAACAAGAACATAGACACTCACCCCATTACCTCCACCAAATGTACTAGGGCCATCACCAAAACAGAATTCTCAGCCACTCAACACTCCTTCATGCTTTCCCATCACAGTGCATCTGCTTGCATTGGATGTAGGATCCAAGTATATTGCCCCTGCGATGGACTTAGCTGACCTGAGCACAGGACTGACCCAACAAAGACAGATTCTCATCCAGTGCTAGGAGCTGCACTGAGCTCCCCTCTGTGAGGTTCCTGCAAGGGAGAACTTCAGGGATGGAAGTCACCTGGACTAGATGAGTGATCTACATGGATGAATCATGAACCTCCTGAGCTTTGACCATCTCTGAACAGGGAGGGTGATGGCATCTCCTTCAAGGAGTGTCTAGTCACTTCTGTTCAGAGCCCAGTGTAGGTGCTCAGTTGGGTCTACCCAGGCCTGCATTCCTTTCACCCTGCATGAACCTTGGCAGATGGGAGTAGGTGAGCCAGATGAAGTCAGCTGCTATTTACAGAAAACTTCATCAAGCAGATCAGCAACACAATGACAGCTCTGGATAAATACCCAAGAAGAACACAACCTGGCTGTAGACTAACCCAGCCAAACCAGGTGTCAGATCAGTCTCTCTCCTGGGAAGGGAACTTTTTATCATATCCTGGTGATGTTCACAGCACACACACCCAGCCCCACTGTACTCCACCCACATACAAAACCCTTAGCAGGAGCCACCACTGATTGGCTATCTTAAAATAAATCATAGGTGGTAGGCAGAATAGTGGCCCCACAGAAATGTCCTTGTCCTAATCCCCAGAACCTGTGACTACACTGGGAGACATTGCAAAAGGCAATGAAGATGGCAGGTGAAGGCAAAATTGCTTATCAGTTAACAGTTAAAAACAGGGGACCACCTTCAAAAGTCATTCAGTGAAAATGGAATATCTAGTATGTTCACATAATAATGATGCATAAGAAGCTTCCAGGTAACAGGTGTCTTAAACAGGCCACCTCCCACTACACAGTCAGAGCTCCCTGCTTTCCTGGGTCCCACTACACCAGAGATGGAGTTCAGCTCCACAGTCATCAACTTGTCCCTTCAACCCCTTTAAGTCTAGGGTGGGTAGGTGTAGGTCCCAGAAAGGGACTTGGAATATTTTAAAAATTTGGAACATTCAATGGAGTGGTGTGGGAAATATCTGACGGAAGAAAAACACAAAGTCTGCATTGCTTCTAGAGCACTAATGCTGACCTCCATGTTGATCCTAACACAGAGTGTATTCCCACCCTCCATCAACCACCTTCCTGTGCTACATCACCTCTTAACTACATCACCTGCAGGCTGGAATATCTGGAAGATGCTCTGGGGAAGGTTATGGTTCAGCCCACTGGAAAGAGTTCCAAACAGACCCAGACACATGGCTGAGTTGCTTCTTGTGCCCACCAGGGCTCTCACCTGCTGAATGGAGCTGAATTCCCTGCTCCCAAGAGCTGTTATGATTCTCCTGGAACCTAGGAAGGCTGCTGAATGAAGGATTGAGTTTTAGATGAGATAATTGTGTGCAACACATAATGCAAATGTTAGTTATTACAATTCTATTACTACTTTTCCACGAAGGCCCTCAAGCTCACTACTCGAATGACGGCAACTCCTCTCCTGAGTGTTATATGGAGCAACAGGAACGCTCATTCACTGCTGGTGGGGATTTGAATAGTTTGCAGTTCACAGAGCAGGTAGTTTGCTTGTATCTTGGTTTGTAGAATATAGCTAAACTCCAAGTTCTGTTTTGTTTCAATTCTGGGCTCTTAGTAGCAACAGTACAAGGATTTGATAAAGAAGAAAATATAGGAATGCTCTTTACTAAAAAAGAAATTCTATATGTCAGGATGCCTTGGCTGTAAATCATCAGGAAATTCAGCTCATGCTAGCTTAACCCATGAGTTGGCTCATCTGGATCTTATATGAAGGTCAGGCCAGCTGATCCTGAGGCCTACTTTGCATAGGGACAGAAGGTAATGTCTACTGAAACCAACAAGGCCACTGTGGGAACCTACTAGCCCTCCACCCATTCAGGCAAACCCCATCCTTGAGGTCATCTCCCTTGTTGAGTCATTCACTCAACTGGACTGAAATGTGTCCAAGTTCTAACCTAAACGTTAGAGCATGCTGCTTCCACAGGGGGAAGAAAGAGAAGCAGTCACTGAGATGTGCTCAAAGCTGACTTAGGTCACTCAGATTGACAATAAATCAGTCTCAGAGGCCCAGCCCGCTGCTTGAATGACAGCAACTTCTCTCTAATCCTTAGTGTCTCCAGTTTGCTCTCCTAAGACAAGAGACTCCTTGCTGTGTGAGAAATCTTAAAATAGCTCAGAAAGATGGCAAAGAAACATGTGAAAAGATACCCCATAGCATATTATCAGGAAACTGCAAATTAAAACAATGAGATGCTACTGCACTTCAATTAGAATAGTTAAAATCCAAAACACTGGCAATACCAAATGCTGCCAAGTATGTGGGGCAGTGGAAACTCCCTTCCACTCATTGTTGGTGGGAATGCAGGAGGACACGGTCCCTATGCAACACAATTTGATGAACTATTTCAAAGCTAAACATAGTTTAACCCAGTAATCACATTTCTGGATATTTACCCCAATGAGTCAAAACCTTGTGTCCACACAAAAACCTGTCCATCAAAGTTTTATTAATAAGTGCCAAAAATTGAAAGCAACCAAGATGTCCTTCAAATGGTGGTGGATAAACCAATAGTGGTACATCTGCACAGTGGAATACCAGTTAACAGTACAAAGAACAGAGGTGCCAACCTACAAAATGACATAAAGGACACTTGAATACACATTGTTAAGCAAGAAAAGTCAATCTGAAAGGGCCACATAGCACATGATTCTAACTGTGTAACAGTCTGCAACTTAGGGATTATAAAAAGATGAATGATTGTCAGACTCGGGAGAGGGCATGCAGGGAATATTCAGGACAAGGAAACTCTTCTGTGTGGTACTATAATAGTGGGTACATGACATGACATAAACCCACAGAATGTACCACGCACAGCGTGAATACCAACATAAACTGTGGACCTCAGTTAATAGTGATGAATCAACTTAAGCTGAGCAATCTTAACAAATGTACCACACTATCATTGCAAGGAGGCTGAAAATTAAAAACCCTTATTTTTACCCCCCTGGGATCCACCCCAGCCCTGTCCCAAGCTTGCTGCAATACAGATGTCCTCCAAGCCTGCATGTGCACCTTAAATCAATCACCACTTGTGCACTACGTATAAAGTCCTAGCATCTTCAGTTCAGTATTCCAATGCAACTCTTGTCCAATATAACAATGGAATCGCTAAAGTTCCTCCAGTGTTCCCAATTTGGTTTAATAGCTCACTCTAAATCCCCTTATCTTTGACCCTCTGTGAGGGCTCTGACTTACAAGGAAACCGACACCTGGTGAATTATTTGGCAACAGATACATTTGCAGAAGTCTGACAGACACTCACTCACTGAGATGTTTCTGGAATACTGAATGGCTCATCTGCCACGGATGGGGGATGGCTGAGGAAAGAGACCACAGTTTTCTAGCTTCCACTGTGCAGTAAAAGGACACACACTGTCAAAATGATGGAAAGGCCTCGTGCTGATCTCAAAACATGAACAAGTGTTGTCCACCTGTGTTTGCAGATGTACATTTAGTATACGTCCACTTCCCCACCCTGTTTGGACATACTTCCTGGATAATGGGTACGCACATCTGATCATGGACATGTCATGCTTCATAGAATCCTCCAAAGTGCAGCACTCTCGGCTCCAAAAGTCACTTCCTGAACAACTGCTTCAGCTTCCTTTAGGTTTACAGGAGTATAAATCGGTGCTACATTTTCTCCAGGAAATCTGGGAATATTCTTTAAGATTTTAAATTTGGCTTCAGGACTGCTAACCCTGAATTCTGCTTGAGGGGCTTTATCCTTCTAGAAGCATGAAAACTGACCCCTCAATGCACATTCTGCCCCTGGCCTGTGACTGGTTTTAGAAGGGGTCATGAGACAGACTAGGGCATCCCGACTTCTGGGAAATGATGGCCTCACATTTCCCTAGATGGTATCCAATCTGGATGTGTCCCCCTGGAGTCAGGGCAGCCACCTGGGACCCTGCAGTGAGTGAATGCAGAGGGAGAAAGAGCCTGGGCCCTTGAGACATCACTGAGCACAAACATACATCCTGGAGCATGCCTGAACTTGGGCTTCTTCCTTAGAGAGACAGTAGGTTTACATATCATGTAAACCAATGCAAACCATCATTTTCTGTAACTCACAGCTGAAAATCAAGTAATAACAATTCTATAGAAAAGTCACTTGTGAATGCCAAACTCTATGTACAAGAATGTTGACTGCAGCCAAAAGTCCATCTTGCTTAAGTACCTTCTTGTCCACCCATACCACAGAATGTTGTGCAGCACCTGAGGAGAGACCGGGGCTCTGATGTGCTAACACAGAGACCTGCCCAAGGTGTGTGATCAGGTAACAAAAACAGTAGAGAATAGCATGTAGGGTATGAGTTCATGTGTGTAGGGTCTATCTATAGGCCCATATGCTTTTAAGCACAAGCATGCATGCACAAAGACAAACAAGCACATTTCTGGAAGGACATCATAAAATTGCTACCAATGGTTACAACTAGGGGAGGATTGCAGGGGTAGGGGGGGATGGACTTGTTTGCATTTAACAGCATCTGTACAGTTGGAACTTTTTACTATAGCATGTACAATTTTTATAATTTCTTAAATCAAGATGAAAAAAACACTTTCAAAATGGTTGAAGGACTCATGATAATTCACAGATATTCTAATGGAAAATACACATACAAAAATTACTGCCTAGAAAATCATTCAAATCATACTTTTTGACACAGACCTATAAGGTTAGCCCCAGGAAAATGGCAGTTTTTAACCCTTTTCTTCCTCTTTCTCTACAACTTTCTAGCTACCTACAGTCAGTATGAATTAGGGAGTTACAAAATAAATTTTAATATAGCCTGAGTAAGAGGAAATTTACAAAATTCAGTCCAAATACACATTCCAAAAACCAAAGATGATTTGCAATGATACAGACTCCTGTCGGCGCAATTACAAAGTCCTTGAAGAGCTAGCGCAAGAAAACCCTGGTTTTCCAGATTTCCTTCTGGTACCCAGTTTACACCTGGGGCACTTCTAAGCACAGCCACTCAGTACAGACACCAATTTTGAATTGTGTATCTTTTTAAAAATAGCACCTGTCACAATATGCAATGACATTCCAGAGATGGTGAGCTTTGGGGGGAAAGTTGGAGAATTTTCCCACCAGGCTCTTAGACAATGAGAATTTTTCTCTTCTCTCTAATCTGTGCATCCCAGTCCCCAGAATGCTCCTGCCTGCCTTCCCTCAGGCACCACTTCCTCCCAGGAGCCTGTCCCCCTTGATCTCCCCCTACATTTCACTCTCCAGTTTCCATTGGTGTGCATCTCCCTCCTCTTCCTCTAAATCACGTGCCTCTGCTAGGGGCAGAGACTTGGGTTTTTCCCCTCTTGTGTCCCTGGAACCTGGCACAGTGATATTCTGGAGAGAGAGGAACCTGCATCAGGACCATAAGCCCAAGTTATGCTGGAGATGCTCCTCTGTGACCCTTTGATCCCGGGTGTACTCACCTGCCTAGTGGGGGTAATTATATCTACAGTTGGTCCCACGGGTGGGCTGTGGAAGCTGACAGTGGTACATATCAAAATATTATTTGGCTTTGGAGTACACAGCAGTGGTGGCAGTAGTAAAGGTAATAAGGATAATAATATATGTGTGATGAATAAATTAGGCTGAATAGCTTGGTATCTAACGCAACTGGGCTCAACCATCTCCCTTCAAGAGGGGGCACAAACTTGTAAACATACAGTTCAGCCTGGAGATTCCTTAAGCAATGTTCCTGGCAATACTCAATAAAACCAGACAAGGTAAACGAATCACTGCCCACAGATGCTGAAAGTACTGCATAACACCTGTTCTCCCCCACGTGCACCTGCGTGGGTGATTCCAGCATCAGGGTCCACAGCAATGTTACTCCCGTGGGCTTTGGAGAGGCATTCAGAGAAGGAGGAAGACAGTTGCAAAGACACCCTTGTTCTCTGGAGAGCTTTTGTGGGCCATATGTCGATCTTTACATGCAGCGCACAATGGTTTCTGTTCTTTCTTTTGTTGTTTTAATGGCCAAAATCCTGGCAGAAGAAAACCATTTTGCTAGTATTAGTCGAAAAACTGTGTGTTATCCTCAAAGACAGCTCATTCGAAAACTGCAGGAGGACCATCCCCAGCCCTCCCTCTTTCCCATCACACTGTCTCCAGACTCCCACTTAAGTGGAATTGCTTAATTTATAGGATCTTTAAGCTTCCACGTGGGTCCTTCTGGAACAATTATTCCCCTAGCTGAGAAGTGTCAGGCAGAGCTCCCCCTGGCATTCCAAGCGTGAGCCACTTCACGGCTCCATCCAGGTCCACTGTCAAGGCTCTGGCCTGACTCCTCACACACTCTCTGGGTGATCCAAGAAAAACAGTAATGAACATTTAAAAGTGTGTGCCAACATATTAAAAAGGTGTTTAGGGGGGAAGCCTTCTGAGGAAACAATACTGTTTTGAATGTTAAAAGGGGGCCAGGAAATTGGAAGACGTAAAAAATGGCAACCTGAATTTTTCTTTTTAACCACAACGTCACCTGCTTTGGCCAGGCCTGCACCTGTAGCTACATGTCACAGACTGCAAGCTCCCTGAGGGCCTGTGTCACTGCCTCCCTGTGATGGCTCCCTGAGTGAACAAGTCAATTTTGGTATTTTTCAGGTTAGAAAATTATGCCTGTCTTGGAAATCTCCCTGCCACCAACTTTTAGTTTATCCTTCCAAAGAATCCAGGATTGGGGGAAAAAATGAACATCTTATTATCTCTGAACAGATGACGTCTGATAAGCTTCTCTCTCCTGAAATGCATCCCCCTCCATTCTAGAGAAGCCTTAACGTTGCCCACTTAGCAATCTTCATGCAATAAGCACATTTCAGGGCTCCATTCACTCCTTAAACAACACTCCACTGTCCTTCCTGCCTCTATATCAACTCCTCTGAGAGTGGTGATTTTTTTAAAAAAATACTTTCCTACTCCATACACAACTATTTAATAAACTAGCAAGAAAGATAATGATAAGAACTGGAATTGTAGCTCAGTGGTAGAGCACTTGCCTAGCACATGTGAGGCATGGGGTTCCATCCTCAGCACCATATAAAAATAAATAAATAAGCATTAAATTTTTAAAAAGAAAGAAATATTTTTTAAAAAACAAAGGTAATGATAAATTATTATGACAGTATTATTTATCGTATTACTTAATGGCTTTTGGGAGTCCAGCCCAACCCAAAATATAGAAGGAACTTTAAAAACAAAAACAACAGGAATTCATTAACTCATTGTTGATATATTGATTATGAAGCTGGAAGCATTAAACCATCATCAGTATAGCCCTCTCGACAGTGAGCAAGGCCAGTCCCACACCCCACTTTTTTTACCAACACCCCCCACCATCCTTTCTGTGAAGTCTGGCCCACTATGTCCTGAAAGTGTGACATTTTAGAGGATTAAACACATAGCTAGACAGAAGCATGAGAGATGCGTGGATCCAATCACGTGCTTTTAAAACATCTAGAAAATGTGTCATTCAGACAGGCAGAAAGAAAGAAAACAAGACAGGATTCAATCAGGCAAAGAAGAGACTTGTAAAAAATATCCAAATATCTGAATTAGAGGGTGCGGATTGTACCTACCCCAAACCAAACATGACATTTACTACAGAAAGAAGTTGTGAGTGAATTTTCCAAGGTTATCACTTAAACTCAGGGAGAGACACCACCAGCTGGATGCTGCAGATGCTGACATCATGGAGACTCACCTCCTCATGTCCCCTTTCACTCCAGCACCCCAAGAATCAATGTGGAGGATTCCTTCTGATTTGACTTTAAAG